>NC_082712.1:153266561-153891570 GCF_030144855.1 Hypanus sabinus
CTGCAACAGCAATGTATGTTAAAGGGTAGAGATTGCAAGAGGTGCATCATGACCTCTGTCTTCTCTGGACTCGTTGGTAGAATACATTTCTAGAATGCTTAAGCAGCAGTGCCAGTGTCTGGATGAAACTGGGGTTGTGTAGTATAGATCAGCTAAAATTCCCAAAAATGCTGTTGCCTACAAACTTGTTCTGCAAAAGAAACTAAATTGAAAGAAAGCACCTACAAACATTTGTACGTTTCCACAAACTCTGAATTTCCCCAATACACTTTAAATGGAATGAACTACTTTCGGACTACAGTGACTTCCATGATATGGAAATGTAGCATCCCAATAATGAGAGGGGTACTGCTTTGTTGTTAGTCGATGTGATCCAATGAGCTGAATTTCCTTCTGTGCCCCACTCAGCACATTCCAATACTGAAAACATTTCCTATATGCATTTGATCTCTGCTTCTTTCTATAGGGCTCAACTGTGCATTCTACTTTGAAGTTTTTAATATACAGTAGAGGCATATTTAATGATTTTTGGATGAATGAGATCATCATAATTCAAAGATCTAGAAGTTTATTACCAGACAGCACTCCTAAACCTAACTTCATATTGGGATTTTAAAGTGTTAGGAATAGAAGCAATATTCAGAGGATATAATTTATATTAATAATTAAACCAAACAACATCTAGCATCCAATCTATTTGCAAATAGTAAGTGGTTTTGAAATTACAAGGGTAGTTGCACAACTAAATGCCACTATTTGAGAAGAGAGCAGGCTGCCATTTCACAGAAGGAGGACACTTAAAGTGTTTTGAAAACTGACTAAATAATAATTGGATTTCTTGAGACTCCTCAGAATCACTATTCACAATACCATGGTTACAGAGGGGTGTTTTGGAGGTCTGGGCTCTGTCCTCAGAAGCTTTTAAATTTTAAAAAGTGTGCACTAAGGAAAAACAAACTGCTGAAGGAACTCATCATTCGTTGAACCAAATGGTTGATAGATGTTTTGGGTCAGGACCCTGCAACAGGACTATTCCACTGCCTCCTCAGATATTGCCTGACCTGCTGAGCTCCTTCAGCAGTTTGTTTTTTGCTCCATTTCCCAGCATCTGTTGCCTTTTATGTCATCAATGTCAAGAAAACCTTGTTTCGACAAATATATCTGAATACTCAGAGGTGATCTTGTCAGCTAAGATCTACATTTACAATACACATTTCGAAGGAACTATTTATTCATAGCTAAAACATTGAGGTAACCAGTGCTTTGAAACTGAAACTTTTGTACAAAAGAAATAAAAGCACAAATTATTTGAGAAGATTCTTCTTCCAGGTTTTCCCTGCATGTATACATGCAAAGATCTAGAAACATAGAAAATCTACAGCACAATACAGGCCCTTCGGCCCACAAAGCTGTGCTGAACATGTCCTTACCTTAGAACTACTTAGGCTTACCCATAGCCCTCTATTTTTCTAAGTACCATGTACCTATCCAGGAGTCTCTTAAAAGACCCTATCGTATCTGTCTCCATCACCTTCTCTGGCAGCCCATTCCATGCACTCACCACTTTCTGCGTTTTAAAAAAAAACTTAAGCCTGAGATCTCCTCTGTACCTGCTTGCAAGCACCTTAAAACTATGCCCTCCCGTGCTAGCCATTTCAGCCCTGGGGAAAAGCTTCTGATTATCCACACCATCAACACCTCTCATTATCTTCTACACCTCTATCAGGTCACCTTTCATCCTCCAGCGCTCCAAGGAGAAAAGGCCTAGTTTACTCAACCTATTCTCATAAAGTATGCTCCAAAATCCAGGCAACATCTGGACCCTCTGCACCCTTTCTATGATTTCCACATCCTTCTTGTAGTGAGGCGACCAGAACTGAGCACAGTACTCCACGTGGGGTCTGTCCAAGATCCTATATAGCTGAAACATCACCTCTCGGCTGCATCTGTTGCATCTCTGACTCCAGACTTCAGGTGGCTCTTCTAAAGTCACAAAAGCTTGCTGCAGATCGAATATTCCAGACTACGTGTGATAATGTTCCAGGCAAATCTCAGATCTATACTATCTAATGAATCACAGTATGAAAATAAAATATAGACAAAGGGAAAACCTTCCAAGATTCAAGGTGCAATATCTCTACTGCTCATTTTTATAAAAATGTGAGGTGCAAGTAATGTGTGAACATACACATAATTAAAAACAACCATAAATTCAGAGGCTTCCTGATCTTATTGTGTAGGTGTTGATTCAATGTTTAGACTGTTCCACTTTGCAGTACAATTACAGAAGACTCTGCTTCTTTATTGGGCTTGCTTGAATTTGATCATTCACACTGCAATGTCTGCACTAGATCCAAATTAGACACAGGTTCTTGATCAAGTAACACTCCACCTAGGTTTGGTTTGTCTTGAGTAGAGACAATTTGACCTACAAGAACATTTAACATTTTGTCTGCAGTTTTACCCAAATATCTCTTGGTTTATTAGTCTTACTATTTCCCATTTGTCTGAGTTCCACTTGTTCATCAGACCAAGAACATGTGCACTTATTTGGTTGATGTGTTGGGTGTCATGATGATGACTTAGACAATATGAAGACAGGTGGAAGGGCAGGTAGATGTGAGGAAGCAGGGTGTATGCAGAAGGATGTAGACAGACTGGGGGAATAAACTATGCCAACTAGTGGAATGGTGCAGTAGCAACAACCTGGCACTCAACATCAGTAAGACAAAAGAGCTGATTGTGGACTTCAGGAAGGGTAAGACAAAGGAACACATACCAATGCTCATAGAGGGATCAGAAGTGGAGAGAGTGAGCAACTTCAAGTTCCTGGGTGTCAAGATCGCTGATGATCTAACCTGAGCCCAACATACTGATGTAGTCATAAAGAAGGCAAGACAGTGGCTATAATTTATTAGGAATTTGAAGAGATCTGGCACATCAATAAGTACACTCAAAAATATCTATAATTGTACCATGGAGGCTGCATCACTGTCTGGTATGGAGGGGCTACTCCACAGGACGAAAATAAGCTGCAGAAGGTTGTAAATCTAGTCAGCTCTATCTTGGGCACTAGCCTACAAAGTACCCAGGACATCATCAGGGAGTGGTGTCTGAGAAAGGCAGCGTCCAGTGTTAAGGACCTCCTGCACCCAGGGCATGGCCTTTTCTCACTGTTACCATCAAGCAGGAGGTACAGAAGCCTGAAGGCACACACTCATCGATCCAGGAAGAGCTTCTTCCTTTCTACCATCCAATTCCTAAATGGACATTGAAGCTTTGGACACTACCTCACGTTTTTTAATAGACAGTATTTCTGATTTTGCACATTTTTTAAAAATCTATTCAATATAAGTAATTGATCTACTTGTTTATTTATTATGTTCTATTTTTTTCTCTCTGCTAGATAATGTATTGCATTGAACTGTTGATGCTAAGTTAACAAATTTCACATCACATGCTGGTGATTAAAAAAAACCTGATTCTGATTTTGAAAAGAGACTGATGGAATATAATGTAGAGAAGTGTATGGTCATGCACTTTGTTGGAAGGAATAAAGGTGTGGACTATTTTCTAAATGGGGAGTCCTTGGGCAGGATTCTCTAAAGGTGACTTTTACAGGCTGAGTTGGTGGTAAGGCAAATGCAATATTTGCATTCATTTTAAGAGGACTCGAATATAAACACAAGGGTGCAACATTGAGATAAGCCATTGGTTAGACTGCACTTAGAATAATGTGAACAGTTTTGGGCCCCTTATCTGAGAAAGTATACGCTGGCATTGGAACGAGTCCTGAAGGTGTTCACGAGAATGATCCCAGGAATGTAAGGGTTAAGATACGAGCAGCATTTGATGGCGCTGGGACTGTACGCACTGGAATTTAGCGATCTCATTGCAGCCTTCTGTGCGTCTTCCACTGCATTGACTCCCATTTCTCCGACAGTAAGTCGAAGGTTTTCAGAGCAACACTAAAATCAAATGCTTCCTTCCTTTTATTGGTTGATGAGCTGTGCAGTTAACCCAACAGAGAGAAAACAATATCAAAAGCTACCAGCTCCTTCCCTCTGCTGCTCAGGCGGCTGCAACTGTTGAAGCAGGCTCTCATAGTATCCAAGCATAAAAATGAGCTGGAACTCTGGAAAACAGGTAATAAATGCTGGAAGCATCAGCAGGTCTGCTAGCATCCGTGGGTAGAGAAACAGAGTTAGTACTTTAGTCAATGATCTTCTCCATTTACAACTGATTTCAGACATCAGCAACTTCAGGGATGGCTAAAGGCTGGCAGATTCCACGGTGACACAGAACTCAGGGGCTGATGGCTAGAAAAAAGGGTAAAGCATTGAAAAATGAAGTACTTGTGAAGAGGGATATATCAAGTAAATATTACAAATAGATAATCTTATAGCATAACTGCCTATATTGGAAAACAAACTATAAAAGCAAGTTACCCGGCATAATTCATTGCTCCCTTTACATTCAATGAGGCATGTTTGAGGTGCTCATTATATACAGCCCTTTACACTGCAAATTACATCCAAAAAGTATACATTCCTCAGGCTTCCTTGATTATTATTTCTCTGAGATTTAACCTGCTTACATCTGTACTTGTTTTATGTTGTGTTATTACTCTAAGAAATAGATAAATAAGTCACCAGCATTTGAGTCCTTTGGGTGATAGAGGTGTACAGTATATGGAAACACAGCCCTCAGCCCAACTTGTCCTTGCTGAATGAGGTGCCATCCTCAACTTCTCCTGTTTGCCTCTGTTTGGCCCAGATCCCAATAAATGTTTCCTACCCAAGCACTTTACCAAATGTCTCTTAAATATTGTAATTTTGCTCACCTCTATCACTTCTTGCTGCAACTTATACCAGAGCCCTTTATATGACTTGTAGATCCCCTATAGAAATTTCCCCGGTTAAACGTATGCCCTCAAGTTCTAGACCACCTTATCCTTGGAAAAGGACTGTAACTACACACCTTCTCTATACCCCCTCATGATTTTATAAACCATTATAAGATCATGCCTTAGACTTCTTTACTCCACGGAAAACAATCTGTCCAGTTGCTTCAGTCCTAGCAGCAACTTCGTTAATTTTTTCTAAATGGTCTTAGTGGAACTGCATTCTTTCCGAAGGATGGTGCCCAGTATTGCACACGATAGTCTAGGTGTGGCCTCATCTATGCAGTCCTGGGTAGGTCTGTAGTCTAGAGTAGTTTTTTTTTGTGTTGTATTTTACATAGTTCAGTCTAGTTTTTGTACTGTATCATGTAACACCACGGTCCTGAAAAAACGTTGCCTCATTTTTACTATGTACTGTACCAGCAATTATGGTCGAAGTGACGATAAAAAATGACTTGACTTTATCTATGTCTTGTACAATTGTAAACTGATGTCATAGTTTGCACTGAGTCCAAAATTTTAACATTCAATTTTGATCCCGATTTTAACACCTATGATCTTATTGTTTCAAATATTGAATTAATGTTTTTTTCTACCGTGCACAGCTAGAGCTCAGTACCTACATCAGACTGCACTGATAACGCACTGTGAGCTGTCCTTCCCGCTTACATGTCACAATCATAGTCAGTCAAAGGATACCGCCTCTCAGAAGCCACACAGCTGGAATCAAATGCAAGTGCAATTAAATAAGATTTGTTTAAAAATGCAGTTACCTTTGAGGAAGCTTTGAATTTGTCCATTGGCACATGAATACACATTCTCCACTGAAATCCATCCTCTGAGGATTTTGAGAGACATCTGTCCTTTCTGAAAATGTCTCCAGCTGCATCTGTTGTTATTCTGTCTCGATCATCTGACAAAGCAAATGCAGAGCTTTGAGCTTCTTTTTCTACTTACTAGTCAGATGCCAATAATATTGCTGAGCTGGATACGGGGAGCTGGGGGAATTGTACTGTTGTTAGCTCACGAGATCAAACTGCAAGTAAATTCAAATAAGAAAAATATACATTAAAAAATTATGCAGCCACTCAATACATAACAGAATGCAGACATGTTTGAGGTTCACTTGGTGTAAAGACCAAATATCAATATGGGGAAGAAATGTGTTCTAAGTGACTTTGATTGGGGAACGATTGTGGGTGTCAGACAGGGTGTCAGAAACTATGGATCTCCTGGGATTTTCACGCACAGCAGTCTCTAGATTTTTACAGAGAATGGTGTGAAAAACAAAAAAGAACATCCAGTGAGTGGCCATGCCTTGTTAATGAGAGAGGTCAGAGGAGTCTGGACAGACTGGTTCATTGCAAGAAAGGTGTGCAGAAGAGCATCTTTGAAGGCACAACATGGCGAACTTCGAAGTGAATAGTCTACAGCAACAGAAGACCACATACACTCAATGGTCACTTTATTAAGTACAGGAGGTATCTAATAAAGTGGCTACTGACTGTATATATTAGTACCCCATGTGACATAACTTGGAGAACCTCGTTCAAACAGTTCTTGATGAAATAAAATATTCACCTTCACTTCATAATGAAAAACTCAAAATGGGGATCATTTTAAAGCTGTTAAGTAAGAATATCTGTTACTATTGATGGTAAGGACATGGACGTGGTCAGGACCTACAAGTACCTGGGAGTGCACCTGGTTGACAGATCTGAGTGGAGCACCAACACAGAGGCTGGGTACAAGAAGGGTCAAAGTCACCTCTACTTCCTGTGTTCCTTTGGAGTATGCAAGCCTCTCCCGTCTGTCATTGCCAGTACAACCTTCTATGCGACGGTGTGCTAAGGCAACAGCATCAACATGGGTGATGCCAACAGGTTCCATAAGCTCATCAGAAAGGCTGGCTCTGTTGCACACACAGGAAGCTGTGATAGAACAAAGGACCCTCCAGAAAATCCTGGCAATTCTGGACAATGTTTCTCAGCCTCTGCATGCCACCTTCACTAGACAGAGGAGCACATTTAGTAGTGGGCTAAGACAACTGCGATGCTCCAAAGAGTCAATCTATAGCTTGGGAAACGACAACCTCCTCCTGCTAGACTGTTTGAGGTAACTTATTCTTCTTTCTTACTTCTCTTCTAGCATTTGTATATTTGTATATCTGTGCACTTGTAATGCTACTGTGACGCTATAATTTCCTTTAGGATCAATATAGTATCTATCCATCTAACAAAGAATGGTGAACAAAGATGAGGAGATGAAGCTGAAATACAAACAGTCAACAGTGGGAAATGTTCACAAGGTTGAAAAACGTGCTGCTCTTGCCCATGTTATTTCTTTTCCACAAATGTTGACTGACACCATTGCCATTTGCCAAATCAAAGGTAGTGACGAATCAGCATTGAGGAGGCAGATTGAAAATCTGGCTGAGCAGTACCACAACAATTACCTCTCACTTATGAGGTCCATAAGCTAGTCCTCATCAGGGGATCAGAGGTGGAGGGGGTCAACTACTTTAAATACATTGGCTTATCGTTTCAGAAGAGTTGTACTGGGCCCAGCACATAAGTGCAATTACTTGAAGATTTGGGATAGCACCTAAAACTCTGGTGAACAGCTATAGATGTGTGGTGGAGAATACTGTAAAGTGACTGGCTGCATCATAGCCTGGTATGGCTGAATGGAAAATCTTACAAAAAGTAGTGGATGCAGCCCAGTCCATCAATGGTAAATCCACCCCACCAGCAAGCGCATCTAAATGGTCCCCTCACCACCCAGGTCATGCTCTCTTCTCACTGCTGCCACCATGAAGAAGGTATAGGACCCTGAGGACTCACACCTGCAGGTTCAGGAACAACCAGGCTTCCAAACCAGAGGGGATAACTTCATTCAGTTTCACTTGCCCCATCACTAAACTGTTCTCGCATCCTATGGACTTACTTTCAAACACTCGTCATTTTGTTTATTGTTTTTTTTTAATATTATTATAATTAATTATTTTTGAACAGTTTGTTGTATTCTGCTCATTGGTTCTCCACCCTATTAGGTGCAGTCCTTCATTAATTCTATTATGGTTATTGGATTTAGAAATATAGAAAACCTACAACACAATACAGGCCCTTCAGCCCACAATGCTGTGCTTATTTTAGAAATTACCTAGGGTTAACCATAGCCCCCTAGTTTTCTAAGCTCCATGTACCTATCCAGGAGTCTCTTATAAGACCCTATCATATCCGCCTTCACCACAGTCACTGGCAGCCCATTCCACACACTCACCACTCTCTACATAAAAAACTTACCCCTGACATCCTCTCTGTACTTACTTCCAAGCACCTTAAAACTGTGTCCTTTCTTGTTAGCCATATCAGCCCTGGGAAAAAGCCTCTGACTATCCACACAATCATCTTATACATCCCCTATCAGGTGATCTCTCATCCTCTGTCACTCCAAGGAGAAAAGGCCAAGTTCACTCACCCTATTTTCATAAGGCATGCTCCCCAATCCAGGCAACATCCTTGCAAACCTCCTCTGCTCCCTTTCTACAGTTTTCACATCCTTCCTATAGTGAGTTGACCAGAACTGAGTACAGTACTCCAAGTGTGGTCTGACCAGGGTCCTATACAGCTGGAACATTTACTGAGTATGGCTACAGGAAAACAAATCTCAGGGTTGTATATGGTGTCATATATGTACTTTGATAATAATTTAACTTTGAACATTGGAATTCTGACCTGATTTCTGCCATGTTCTCGCTTTTTGCTTAGTTGTTAAACTTGCACAACAAGCTGTTTTTGTCTCCAAGTGTGCTCACTAAGAAATATTTATCATCACTTCCAATTGAACATCCATTCACTAAGTACAAATCCTTAATGATCGTCTTTCAATGTGGTGTACACATATCCATGAACATTGCAAATGTAGCTAATTGTGCTACCTGAATCTCAAGGGTAGTAGATCCAGTGTAACAGGGTCACTTATACTGCAGAAGATTTAAAAGCTTTCTGTTATGTGTTAGTATAATAAATTGATCTGAAGAAATATTACTCTAGCAGATATTGTTTCAATCTTGCTTGTTAGTGGATCTTCAGCTCCACCCTCTGGCAATGATTTTTACTGAGTTGCAATGATAGATAGTTTTGACTTTAAGGCTTAAAGGGAACCGTGATAAAATCTGAAATTTGTAAGCTCTATTTTGCATTTTACTTGGTATAACATCGAAAGCAAAAAAAAAAACTCATTTCCTAGAGTTGTTTTAAGCAACATGTTTGAATGAGAGAACATTGCAGAGAATAGAATTGTCTAGATTCACTTATTGTGCTCTGTGACGGGAATGGTTGGTGATGGTGCTTGGTGCTCTTCCTGTGAATCTTTACAGCTTTTCACATCCAGCAATGAGCAAAAAACTTTACACAACAGCTACATAACACGTGTTATAATTCTTTGACACATAAAGGGAAAATGAACAGAGAGCACACATCTCCATCAAACCAGTACTATTTATTCACTCCACTCTTTAAGAAAGGAGGAAGGCAGCAGAAAGGAAATTTAACAAGATAGGACAAAGTCAGCATGATTTTCATAAAGGAAAATCTTGCCTGACAAAGCAGTTAGAGTTGCTTGAGGAGATTACACGTAAGATAGATAAAGGGGTGCAGTGGATGTTGTATATTTGGACTTTCACAAGGCTTTTGACAAGGTGCCACATATGAAGCTGCTTACCTAGTTAAGCCCCCATGATATTACAAGAAAGTTACTGGCATGCTTAGAGCATTGGCTGATTGGTAGGAAGCAGTGAGTGGGAATAAAAGGATCTATTCCTGGTTAGCTGCCAATGACTAGTGGTGTTCTACAGGGGGTTGGTGCTGGGACTGCTTTTTTAAGTTGTATATCAATGAATTAAATGCTGGAATAGATGGCTTGGTTGCCAAGTTTGCGGATGATACGATGATTGGTGGAGGGGTCGGTAGTGTTGAGGAAACAGGTAGGCTACAGAAAGATAGATTAAGAGAATGGGCAAGAGAGTGGCAAATGAAATACAATGTTGGAAAATGCATGGTCATGCACTTTGGTAATAGAAATAAATGTGCAGACTATTTTCTAAATGGGGAGAAAATCCAAAGATCTGAGATGCGAAGGACTTGGGAGTCCATGTGCAGAACACCCTAAAGGTTAATTTGCAGGTAGAGCCAGTGGTGAAGAATGTAAATGCAATGTTAGTATTCATTTTAAGAGGTCTAGAATACAAGATCAGGTATGTGGTGCTGAGGCTTTATATGGCAGTGGTGAGACCTCACCTATTGTGAACAATATTGGGCTCCTCATCTAAGAAAAGATAGGAACATAGAAACATAGAAAACCTCCAGCACAATAAAGGCCCTTCGGCCCACAATACTGTGCTGATCATGTACTTTAGAAATTACTTAGGGTTACCCATGGCCCTCTATTTTTCTAAGCTCTAAGTACCTATATAGGAGCCTCTTAAAAGACCCTATTGTATCTGCCTCCACCACCGTTGCCAGCAGCCCATTCTGCGCACTCACCGTGCTTGGCGTAAAAAAACCTTACCCCTGATGTCTCGGCTGTACCTACTTTCAAGCAGTTTAAAACTGTGCCCTCTCATGTTAGCCATTTCAGCCCTGGGAAACTATCCACACAATCAATACCTCTCATCATAATGTGCTGGCATTGGAGTGGGTTCAGAGGAGGTTCACAAGGATGATTCCAGGTATGAAAGGGTTATCGTACATGGAACATTTGATGCCTCTGGGTCTGTACACACTAGAGTTTAGAAGGATAAGGGGACTCTCATTGAAACCTTTTGAATTTTGATAGGCCTACACAGAGTAGATGTGAAAAGAATGTTTCTCATGGTTGTGTAGTCTATGATAAGAGGGCACAGCCTCAGGATAGAGGGATGTCCATTTAAAAGAGAGAAGCAGAGAAATTTCTTCAGCTTTAGGGAGGTGAATTTGTAGAATTTGTTAACACAGGCAGCTGTGGAGGCAAGGCCAATGGGTGTATTTAAGGCAAAGCTTGATTGGACATGGCGTCAAAGGTTATGGGGAGAAGATTTGGGAGTGGTGCTGAGGAGAGTAAAATGGATCAGCCATGATTGAATGACAGAGAAACTGCGCCCTTCAAATAATTATTTCTGCTACTCTTAATAATAGTTTAATATTAATGTAATATCAATTATTTTTCATTTTGCAGAAGCTGCTTGTGGTTGCAAAAAGCCATTGAGTCCACTTTGTCACAATCAGCAATTAGCTGCTACAATAGTTCATAAGCATGACTTTTAACTGAAAAGGTATCAAACAAAGAAACAATGGTTTGAAGAACATAAGAAACTAAAGGATATAGTCAGAAAATAATGCTATAAATTTTAAGTGGTTATTTATAATATTGGTTTTATTTAGTGAAAAATAATGCAAGTACAGTAACATTTACTTGGTAATTTATTTTTATGTGATTTTAACAAGAGCAGCTAGACCTCGATTCTTCTGATTCTTACTACTTGCATGGTAATACTCACACTCAATTATAACTGTTTTATGTAGAAGTCGCAAAATAGTTCACCAGAAATTATTTTTCATTCTTTTTTTCCAAAAACCTGTATGGTTAGTTTAGTGGAAGAAATCATTATCCAGAATAGATGCTCAGAATCTGATCAATTTTACTACAGAATGAAAATCTAGCTTTGCAATTGGAATGTGTTTCACAGTTTAATGAAGCTCTCTTTTTAAAATAATATGGAAGACATGAGCCTTGGATGAGGATACCATAGAATGGATAAGCTGTCAAGTGACTTAAGAATTACTCATGATCAATTTGAGTTTGTTCACAGTTCGAATTCAACATTGGTTCAGTGATTTCTCATCAGAAATGTAAAATGATAGTCATTGGATTACGTTAAGCTAGACTGTAACAGGCTCAAGAAATATTTTGAAACCTATACGACTTCATGGTGAATGTTTGGACAGCAATATTCTCCCCTGCTGACTATCTAAAGATGCAATTTTCTAAGGATTGGCTTTGCGTGTCTCTTTTCACACACATTATTGCACAACATTACACATTGGTAAATTATTATCATGTAATTTATTTTATTGCACTTCATTATTACTTAATTTTATTATTATAGTTATTATTATTGGAGGCATAAAAAATAGAAAACCTACAGCACAATACAGGCCTTTCGGTCCACGATGTTGTGCCAAACATATACTTACTTTAGAAATTACCTATGATTACCCATAGCCCTCTATTTTTCTCAGCTCCATGTACCTATCTAGAAGTCTCTTAAAAGACCCTATTATATCCACCTTCACAACCATTGCTGGAAACTATTCCACACACTCACCACCCTCTGTGTAAAAAAAAGTACCCTTGACATCTCCTCTGTACCTATTTCCAAGCACCTTAAAACTGTGCCCTCATGTTCTAGCCATTTCAGCCCTCCGAAAATGTCTCTGACTATCTGCGTGACCAATGCCTCTCATCATCTTATATACCTCTATCACTCACCTGTCATCCTCCGTCCCTGCAAGGAGAAAAGACCAAGTTCACTACAACCTGTTCTCACAGGGCATGCTCCCCAATCTAGACAACATCCTTGTAAATCTCCTCTGCACCCTTTCCACATCCTTCCTGTAGTGAGGTGACCAGAACTGAGCACAGTTCTCCAAGTGGAGTCTACCAGGGTCCTATAAAGCTGCAACATTACTTCTCAGCTCTTAACTCAATCTCAAGATTAATCTTCTTCTTCTTCTTCTTCCCAATATATGCAATGACTTGGCCTCCACAGACATCTGAAGCAAAGATTTCAATAGATTCATCACCCTCTGGTGTCCTGTGGGGGGAATGGCTTATCCTGATTGCCGAAAATTGCTTTGTTTAACATTACATCTGGCTAAAGAAAATTTTCCTCATTTCTGTTCTAAGTTGATGTCCTTCTATTCTGTGGCTATCCCCTCTGGTCCTATACTCATCCACTAAAGGAAACATCCTCTCCATGGATGTGACTTGGGAATCCTCATTCTGCATGAGGATTCCCAAGTCACATTACACCTCTGATTTCTGAATTTTCTCCCCATTTGGAAAATAGCCTATGCCTTTATTCCTTCTACCAAAGTGGATGACCATGAACTTCCTTACACTGTATTCACTTCTCCACTTCTTTGCCCATTCTCCTAATCTGTCTAAGTACTCTTGCAGACTCGCTTCTTCCTCAACTCTACCTGCCCCTCTTTTTATCCACAAACTTGGCCACAAAGCCATCATTTCCATCATCCAAAGGATTGACATAGATGTGAAAAGAAATGGTCCAAACACCAACCCCTGTGAACACCACAAGTCACCAGCAGTCAACCAGAAGAAATCTGTTTATTCCCACTCTTGTAGATTAGATTTAGTTTAGATTTTTAAGCTCATGTCCCGAGAGAGGAAATAAAATCCACAGTATCCAAGTTCTTGGGCAAGAGAGCTGCCATCTGAGTCACAGCTAACAGTTTTAATCATCCTTCTAAGGAGACATTTTCGAAGCAGGTGAATTTAGGCTCCAAAGAACCAAAAGCTTAGCAATGTGTAAAAGCTTATCCGATGCAGACTGGGAGACCATTTCACTGAACACCTACGCTCTGTCCACCAGAGAAAGCAGGATCTCCCAGTGGCCACGCATTTTAATTCCACATCCCATTCACATTCTAATATGTCTATCCATGGCCTCCTCTACTGTCAAGATGAAGCCACTCTCAGGTTGGAGGAACAACACCTTATATACCGGCTGGGTAGCCTCCAACCTGCTGGCATGAACATTGACTTCTCTAACTTCCATTAATGCCCACCCTCCCCTTCTTACCCCATCCCTGATATATTTAGTTTCCCCCCCTCCTTTTTTTCTCTCTTTCTGCCCATCACTCTGCCTATTCTCCATCTCCCTCTGGTGCTCCCCTCCCCCTTTCTTTCTCCTCAGGCCTCCCATCCCATGATCCTTTCCCTTCTCCAGCTCTGTATCCCTTTTGCCAATCACCTGTCTGGCTCTCAGCTTCACCCCACCCCTTCCAGTCTTTTCCCATCATTTTCCATTTTCCCCTTCCCCTTCTACTTTCAAATCTCTTACAATCTTTCCTTTCAGTTAGTCCTGACGAAGGGTCTCGGCCCGAAATGTCAACAGTGCTTCTCCCTATAGATGCTGCCTGGCCTGCTGCGTTCCACCAGCATTTCATGTGTGTTGCAGTGTAAATAATATTTTTCCTGGTTGGAAACCAAATTGTAATTTTCATTTCCAGGTTTACCTCACATCAGTTGTTACAGCACAAGTGTAGCCTGCATATCGCAGCAACGTACAGGAATATGTTGCCTGGATTGTCTTTTGGAAATTCCCCTTCATTAGTGTGGGTAAACATGATTCTACTATCAGTCACATTTAAGTACCATTTTGTTAAATACACATTGGTTTGTAAGGAATTTTTTTATCAAATTTCATTTTCACTCCTCCTGAAATCATATTCCCTAGCATTGCTATACAATACATAAAAATATTTCAATCACTTATTATTGAAAGCACCATTAGCATCTATGAAGAATACATTGACATCTAGTTTTGGTAATGCATTATTATATATGATGTGCTTACAAGGACTGTTTTAAAAAAAAGTAGTTGTAAGTAAGGTAGGACACAATACAAGTACCTGACTGCCTTATTTAGCAATCATCAGTGTAATTTCTACTGGGCAACCAATGATAAAGTTGACCCATAAGTGTTTTGAAGTAATATCATTTTTAAGTACTTGTGGAAAACTGTAACAAGGGAGCTATGTAATATTCATTCATATTTCCTCCAGGAGATTGATCTACTCAGAAGGCCAATAAGTATTATTGTGAATTGCGTGCAACCTTGAGTGGAGAATCAAATAAAGAAGTCTGACATGTTCTTTTTGTTGAATTAGACTAGACTTGTAGTTGTAGTTAGAAGTTGAATTAGCACTGTATTAAGATTTATTAGTTCTTTTAGTTAAGATTTAAATAGTTACTTAAACTATTTGTGAAGTTGTGTCTTTCATTGCCAATTCAGTAGCTCAAGAGGAATCAAAAGTAAACTGAGCTCTGTTTTGAGATTGGCTTTACATGGTGGATTTCAAGATCTTGCAAAGAGTGAAACAACATTAGTTCAAAGTACAAAGTAGGAGGCAGTCAAAGTGGATTGGAACCTTTCTGAAGAGTCTGGATCTTTGAGAGTGCTTAAAGAAATGGGTATTTCAGAATCAGGTTTATTATCACTGGCATGTGTCATGTAATTTGTTAATTTAGCAGCAGTAACTCAATATGATGATAATATAGAAAGAATAAATAAATTGATTACAGTAAGTATACATGTATATATTGAATAGATTAAAATAGTGCAAAAACAGAAGTAATATCTATTTTAAAGTGAGGTAGTGTTCATGGGTTCAATGTCCAATGAGGAATCATGTGGCAGAGGAAAATAAGCCGTTCCTGAATCGCTGACTGTGTGCCATCAAGCTTCTGTACCTCCATCCTGAAGGTAACAATGGGAAGAGGGCATACCCTAAGTGATGGGGGTCCTTAATAATGGACTTTGCTTTTCTGAAGCACCAATCCTTGAAGGTGGCTTGGGTGCTACTGAAACTTGTACCCAAGTCAGAACAGACTAACTTTATGATGTTCTGTAACTTCTTTCGGTCCTGTGTAGTAGTAGTAGCCACTACCACCATACCAGACAGTAATGCAACCTGTCAGAATGCTCTCCATTGTATATCTATAGAAATTTTAGAGAGTTTTATTTGACAAACCAAATCTTTTCAAACACCTAATGAAATATAGCCACTGCTTTGCCTTCTTTATAGCTGTATTGATATGCTGGGACCAGGTTAGATCCTCAGAGACTTTGACACCCAGGAGCTTGAAATTGGTCATTCTCTCCACTCCTGATCCCTCTGAGGATCGGTTCATGTTCCCCTATTTTACCCTTCCTGAAGTCCACAATCTGTTCTTTCATCTTACTGATGTTGAGTGCAAGGTCGTTCTGAAGGATCAATGCTATCTTTTGAAAGATCAGAGAATCGAGGGTTGTGGGAACTGACACAGAAGAGGAGACAAGACTAGGTGCAGATCAATCCTGATGTAATGGTGGAGCAGGCTTGAGTGACTGCAGGGCATAGTCTTGCTTCTATTTACTTATGTTCATTTGTGTTTTGACATTGCATGACCAATAATTTGATCATTGTTTCCTGGTAAAGCTCCAGTATTGCATTGCCTTGAACCCATTTCAGGAAATGTGACAACCCTAATCTTTGCACTTTACAGGTGTATTTTGAGTATTTTAATCCCTTGATAATCTTTGAATATCTGTCTATTGTCAACTTGAATAAAGAAGAAATAGAAGTGAAAATATAAACAATTAGTTTGGCCAGGCTCATGAAAAAGCTACAATAGAGTTTTAATGGAAATCAATGAAGAGGCTAGAATAGTTAGAAGCATAACAGATTTGCAATGTAAATGTATAAGGATTAAGTAAAAGATAGCAGAGCTCAATGGAAGATAAGATATGTTTGTATTCAAGCCCTAAAATTTAGAAATTGTGAATATTATTTAAGTGAAAGGCTCCAATGACAAATAAATACTGTATGTTAAAAGTTACTGTGATGCAGAACAAAGAAATCTACCAAGCTATACAATTAAATTAATATTTTAAAAAAATGCCAAATATTGAAATATACAATTATATTAAATATAACATAGGTTCTTTTGAAATAGATGGAAAAGCTATCAAATGAATTACAGTATATTGATTTAGAATGCTTGATTTTAACTATTCTGAATTGGTTTCTGATTTGTTTATATTTATATTGAAAGGGTGATGATATTGACTATGCTGTAGGTTCAGACTAATGTCTCCCTAGGAAAATGTGGAGTACCGTGGGTGAAAATATTATCTGTACTAGATAATAAGAGTGGAGCCCATTACAATGAGCAGCATTCATGCCAACAGATCTGCCCTAGAGTGGTTCTTCAGAACTTCCATCCGTCTGTTCTTAAATTAATTGTGGTTATGCATCATTAGATTGGTATTTCTTTCCCCCAGTGAAAAGAACATTGTATTTGTAGTTATTACCTTTTTGTTTCATTTGTCTTTTCTCCTCATTTCCTCCAGTGGGGTATGATTACAATTAGAGTCATTTACCATGTAATGGGAAAGAACACTATTTGGCCAATCTGCTAGTGACAGCATTTGGAAATTAGTTCCACTTTTACACTTCTTCATTTTAACCCTAATAATCTTTCCCTCTCAGTTTACACCCCTGACCCTTTTCTCATGTTATTAGTCAGCACAAAACCTTCTGGTAGTGCATTCCCAAACTTAATTTTAAAAATAAAATCTGCCTGGAAACTCGCCCCCAACTTGGAATGCCAATTCACTTTGTTCACACATAAAGTACTATTTATTGTACTTTACTTCCAAATATGGTTCCATTAACCTCTCTACTACCAACTTCCCCATTAGCTCCCTTCTCCATAGCAATTACCTGACACTAACCAAAATACTTACAGCTTTGCTATTGGTTGACTCCAAAATTCTATCCTATCATCAAGGCTACCTACTTCCATCATCATTAGCTTTGTCCTAGCAGCTAGGTCCCAGCCTCACTTGACCTGCTGAAAACCCTTGTTGCTGATCTGGTATATATAACTTTGACAGGGCAAGGACATGGCAGATGTCATCGACTTCAGAATAATAAAATTAAAGTAGAATAGTTTTTCAATGGTGAGAAAGGTGTTGGTGCTCAAAAGGTTCTGGATAAACTGTAAAATGCAGGTTCAGCAGGCAAAAATGAAGGCAAACTGTATGTTGAATTGATCATCTGAATAGATGATTGAAGACACCTTACTTCAATTAGATGGAGCCCTGCTGACTTTGCACTTGGTATATTGTGAATGGACTTGTCTCCCTAAGGAATCAATGCTTTTAATGGTAGGAGTGCAGAGAAGGTACACAGACTAATCACAAACAAGAGAAAATCTGCAGATACAGGAAACCCAAGCAAACACACACAAAATGTTGGAGGAACTCAACAGGCCAGGCAGCAGGATTATTACCTCCGAAGAAGATGGCAGAGTTTGTCATCGAAACGTCAGATATAGTCAATAGCTGTACCCGGCTGGAAGCCCAAGAAGAGTATATTTTGCAGATTGAGAAGTGATTTAATCTAACTGAAATGTCAAGAAGTCATATGGGCTCAAAGCAAGATTGATATTTCTCCCCCCTGGGAGGTTCAGAATAAAGGGGCACAGTCTCAAACTATGGTATTAACCGTTAAAGTTCAATTTGAGAGCAAACTTTCATCCCTTAGGGAGAATAAAGCTTTAATTAGCAAATAGTCAGTGGAAGCTTAGTCACTGAGTACATATAAAAGAGAGATTAAAGAATTTTAGATATTTAGGGAATCAAAGCATATGAAGTCAGTGCAAGCAAATGGTGTTGAGGCAAATGATCAACAATGTTCTTACTGAATATCCTTCTTTCTCTTGCTTCTTTGTTCTTTTTTAATGTTCTTCTTACAGTGCCCTCCTGGGCACCTTACTTAATTCCCATCAAAACTCTCCCTGCACTGCTTTCACATTCTTTAAAACAAGAATTGAAAGTTACATCTTCATCCAAACATTTGGTGATCTAGCCTAACACACTGGTGTACTAGTGACAGATGTTGTTCATAGCCCTCCTGTAATCTACCATGTGCTATTGCACTGTATTAATTGTACAATATATGTGCATTTGTTTTATTTTCTCATATTGGAGAAGGACAGCAACATTTGCAACCTTTTGATGGAGACCTAGATGTATTAAGCTTTCATCAGTCAATAGTAAAGGAACAAGGAGAGAGATCACACAGATGATATCTTAATGCTGAGATAGATAACTTGTTATAAGACAATACTGAAAGTAAAATTTCATTCAAGGGATGTGCATATCACAGGCTGGGCCAGCACTTAATTGGATAACATGGATGAAAATGAAACACCTCAAGAGTTTGTGGAGAAGAGTAATTGAATGCCAAAATGTGGGTTGTACTTACTTTGAATCAGGGCATCAAATGTAATGGATTGTCTTGAGCTATAAGATTCTAATATTTCTTTATTTCTTTGTAATGTTATTCATGACATAAATGCAAAGTCATACAGGAATAGATTAATTGCTATTTCTTTCCAGCCCATTCCTGACAGCTAGGTTGAATGTACACAAACCAGGCAGTCCCCTATTTGACAGTTGCAGTCATATGATTTTCCAGACATTCTCATGACACATGTGAAGGATCATTTATTTTATTATATTTATTCAGGGATAGGTCACAGAAAAGGCCTCGCAAGCTGTGTCACCCAGCAACCCACCTATATAACCATGGAAAATTTACAATCAGCTATTAGCCTACAAGTTGGTACATCTTTGGACTGTGGGAAGAAACTGGAGCACCCAGAGGAAACCCACGCCGCCACCTGGAGAACATACAAACTCTTTTCAGACAGGACTGGAATTGAACTCTGAGCTCTGCTGCCCCAAGCTGTAATACTGTTGCGCTAACTACTACGCTACCCTGGCACACCATAATCTTTCACACTGGCAGCAATTATCATTTTGATATTGGTACTACAGAGTGACTAAATTGACTTTACCTGAGTCCTTCTCAAAATCAGTTCCACAAAGGTGTGGGAATAGAACAATGTGGGAATGGGAAGGTGGAAGGGGTGGATAGGTGGGAAATAGATCCTACACTCAGATCCTCCACAATCTTATTTGCAGGACTGTACCTCCTTTCTCCTGGGTAAACACTAGGAATCCCTGGATACTGAACAGAGCCTGATACAGCATCATATATTTCCTTACCATCAACTCTGTGCCTGGTTCCAGGGATTTAATATTCCTTAACCTCGAATTGCAGGGAAAATTTGTCTGGCTTGAACGAAACATGGGCTGCCAATCTACATGTAAAATCCTATTTTATGCCAATTACGCAGGGTCATCATAGTGCTTAGACAGGGCCATTAGCAAAAGATGACATGGAGACTTCTGATGAGCCATAGATACAGCACTAGTCAATTACAAAATACTTGAAATCACGCACTCATTATAAGAAAGTTCACCGAGCCAAGAGCACAACTAAAATAATATGCGCGACTCTTAAATTTCAGCTTCCCTGCCAGAACATATCAACACATCCTCTGCAGCATGTTCTGCAAAAGACATGTAAAGTATTCTGTGTGTCTCTTCTTTCATAATTTAGCTCTCAGCTTAGATCTGCAGCACAAAAAAGATGCATTCTGATTATGAAGAGAACAGAACTTAAATAATCGATTTTGTCATTCTGCCCAAACATTAACAAAACAAATTTGGACAAATTGCCTTTATGTTTCTTCAGTTTGTGCCCTGTGATTTTATACGTTAAATACTTTGACATTGAAGATTACCTCAAAAAAGTGCCACAGAAATAAATAAACTCAGTAAGAAGCATCAATAACCAAACATTTGACATGCACAATATAATGTTCTAAAGAATGCAACATGCAAAGTAGAACATTCCCATTAGCAGAAAAGGAACCTTAAGAAGCCATGGTGATGGATGAAAAGTATTGGTAACTGATGTGAAGTTATGATGGTCACTGATAGAAACTATGAATATTTTAGTCAGCTTTACTGGTCAAGACATTATTTAAATGATTGCTGACTCCAAACTTCAAAGCTACAGCTGGCTGAAAGTTTGTACTATTGCTGACGCTTAATGAAAATGCTGAAACACTGACAACTAAAGTCAATGAAGTGATGACAGAAACAGCTAATGAGATACTTGGAAAACACCACCAGAAATTAAACCCTGGGTAACAGAGGGATCCTGGAAATGTGTGACATGAGAAGAGACCAGAATAAAACTAAGAACACAACAACAGGGGCTGTAGTGTACAGAGAGATCAGCAACAAGATCAGAAAAACATGATCAAGGCCAAGGAAGATTGGATTGAGAGACAGTGTACAGGGACAGAAGATAGCCTGAACAAGAACAACAGCAGGCGAGCCTTTCAAATTGTGAAAGACCTCACTAAACAGAGACAGTCACATTACAGCACCATTTGAGATAAAGAAGGAAACTGTCTCACAGAAGATGAAGATATTCTCAACAGATGAATTGAATATTGTTCAGACCTTTACACCTATCCGATCCAAGGAGACCCCAGCATACTCCCAAGCCTATCTTATGGCTGCAGAATTGAGAATCATTGTGCTTTGATGAGTCCTGGCTTGTGAGGGAATCAGCAGTCAATGTTTTATGCTGAGACCCTTCATCGGAACTGCAAGGGAAAGGAACAGAGGCCAGAAATAGAAGGTGAGAGAAGGGAATGAAGTAAATAGCTGGGAGGTGATAGGTGGAAGAGTTAAGGGGCTGAAGCAGGAGGTGAACCAGAAGAACATGATGGTCAGGTGAGGAGAAAACAAAGGGTGAGAGGGTAACCAGAATGTGAAATCAAAAAGAGAGGAAGAAGGAGAGGAGAAAGCTTGTATGAACTGTGCTAAATTCACATTAATAATGAAAATGTGGTATCCATATAACAGGCTTTATTTTTCCAATGCCAGTGCCACATTTACTGTTGATTCATATAATATTTCCGTCATACGCACCTGGCATACTTCTTCATCAGACAGCTGTGGAAACTGTCCTGAGAGTCAGTCAGAGACATCTTTGTAATTGGTCATTCCCCTCCGCCACACCCTAAGATTAAACTCCCAGTTCATATTTGATATTATTTGTCTCCTCTGGGCATATAGCTAAAGTTAATCACAATCATATATTTACTTAGTATAGTTCATAAGACATTATTTTTAAAATTAGAGTACAGTGACATATTAGAAGCATTTTAGATAACGAATTTTGATGTAAAGTTCAGACGTGAGCAAAAAAAGGCTATGAATCTGTGGTAAGCTATGTATACCTGTCTGGACACACCCCCCTGCTGACTGCTTCTGTGGCTCTTCCCACAAACCCCTGTATAAAGGCGACTGGGAGCATTGCTCCTGCCTCAGTCTTCAACATGGCCATGATCCCTTTTTCGCTGTTAATAAAAGCCAATCATTCACTCCCAGTCTCCTAGAGTTATTGACTGGTGCAGCAGAATCCTACCTTTGAATCTGCATTTTCAATCCACTCCTAGCCTTGTTCAGGAATCTCCTTATCATATCATTCTTTATTTTTCTCTTCCATATTGAAAACTAATTCCCAAAATGAAAGGAATTAGAATGTGACAAAGGGGATTTCATTTATGCTTGCTGCATGTCCATGGGGCTACTGTACAAGTATGGTAGAAAAGCTGGAGAGCAGTGGAATGGGGAAGCTCCTCACTTTGAATAGCAAACATGAGAGGGATATGATCATGGACTTCATTCATGGATTTCTGCCAATGGTTTCTCCTTTCTGAGAGTAATATCAACATGGTCAGCTGGTGGTATAGTGGCATCAACACTGGACCTCGAGTCGGATGGTCCTGAGTTCTAATCCGGCCAGGTCCCAACCTGAGTAGCTGCAGTATGTGCGCGGAAGAAAGGCCTGGCAATCTGCTTCCGTATCTTGCCATGAAAACACTAAAGACAACTACACTATCCCGAGCATCGCCATAATAAATGTGTAAAGGAACTTGTAAAAAAACTAAGGACCAGCAGGTTGTTTGGCCAATGTAAATTGCCCCGAGCGGTAGAATCCGAGGGTTAAGGGGAACGTGAGGAGAATAAAGTGGGTTTAGTGTAAAATGGTTGTTGGCTGATTGGTGTGAACTTGCTGAGCCAAGGGAGTCTGGTTCAGTGCTGTGTGATTCCTTGATTTTACATTATGTCTGAATCATTACCTTAGATCCTTAATTGTTTTCAATCCTCTTGACTCAAATAACTAGTTGGTTCCTTTGTAGTGCTCCGTTATTCTACTGGGAGTCTTATCATATCATATCAAAGTTCAAACAACTTCAAGGTAATTAAACAAATGGCTACTTATTAGTAAACCACTTATCATCTGGACAGATCAATAAAACTCAAATATAAAGCTGACAGCAATACAATGCCACTGGCATTTGAATTTGAAAATGCTTTAATAAGTATAGCACCTAGTCAGATTTAAATGAGGGGAAATTGAAACATCAATGTTTACAAGATAAGAAAAATTGCAACATAATAAATGCACCTGGACCCAATATTGCTAATAATATTGCTCAGAACATTGCTCAAGGGTACCGTGTTCAAGGGCTATGAATATATTTTGATAGAATGTTCTGGGGTGCCTAAGTAGATTCCAGTGTTAATTTCAGCAGTGTTTCTATCGCTCATTTTGTGTCTAGTTTATTCAGATTATTAATGTGAAGTAGGAGTTATTTAAAACTTGGGATCATCTATTTCGTTTTCAAGAGAATTATCACATGGACTCACTCCCTTGTGCATTTTCCATTGGAGTTTATCGTGCCCCGTTCAGGCAGCAAATCTCAGACGTCCATTGTACAACAAATAATAAAGTAGATCGTGTCACTGTCAACTAGCTGCTTTCAAATACAAAGCAATTAGAGAAGCTTTGTGGTAACAATGTGCTGAAATGTTATTTTTTTCCTTCCATTTCTTCCAGTCCTCAATTAATTTTACAATTAAAACAACGGGCTGAAAAGTCTACTGTACCTGGAAAAGCATTTTGAAACATGCCTAATAATCATAAATTTACAGGTCTTGCAAGAAGTCCATATATGCAGAGTGCTCTTAAAAGGGAAGTTCCTAAAGCTTGTTTTAAAAGGTAGGCATCAATCGAATGCCCAAACTAGAATGGACAAGGTGAAAACAGTAACGTATAGCACACATTTCCCGCAGACAAATGAGAAATGACCGAGATGGAAAGTGGGAACATCTCTCAGAGTCAGAGAGATTGCAATATAAAATGAGTAGGCCTTGCCCAGAATATCAGAAGTGTTGGTATTGGTATTGGAGAAGATTTTATAGTCACCTTCAGTGATGAATTCCTCAACAGTCAGTCAAGTAAGAAGTGGCCCTTCTAACTTGCATTCAAGCAAATCTTTTAACTCATTAAGCTTTCTTTTGGATTGAATTGCTTCAACACTTGCATATGTTCCATTGTCAGAAGAGCCATGTCCAAAAGGCGATGTATGCTCATTACCATCTTGGAAGGTAGTGGGATGTTTTTGAGGAACCACAACTTAGGACTCAAGCTGCAAACTAATCAGACCTTTGACGCTTTCTTGTAACAACTGGCAGAACTACATAAGTAAATGATCAATGGAAATCCATGAGAGGTTTGAGGTGGATTCTGCCTTGGTGATATCTTTGTGAGTGTGGTTGGACAATCTTTTGGAGATGGCTATTGACTTGTGTAACCTGAATATTAACAACTTGTCAAGGTTTTATGTTATCCAGGGTTTTTTTTTGCAAATAGGTAAAGACTGTTTCATTTTCTAAAGGGTGCCAAGATGTTTCAGGCTTCTTCCCACAGATTGAATATCTCTTCCTAATAGTATGGCCAGAGAGATCCATTTAAAGTCACCTTCTTCCTTTCTCTTATTCCTATTCTACAGCTGCTTTTTATCGTCAAAGCCACATGATCTGCTTGGTTCTTCAGTGGGTGCAGTGAACCTGTGTGAATTTCTATTTAGGGTTTCTATTTTGGACAGATTATGGCCCTGCACCTCCAGATTGGAATAATTGTTTGATGTTGCCATTGACCAATTGAACTGCATTGCATTTGGTAGCAAGAGTTTCCGCAGAGGTGCATTCGACACATATATGCAAAGCCTGCACCAGAGTCAGGAGCCAGATGAAATGAGGATTTTCCTTACCTAAATAAAATCCCCTATTGTTCTGGCATGTTGTCTGGAAAAGGAAGGATAGGATTAGCTTCATTTGTCATATGTACATTAAAAATATATTAAAAATACAGTGAAGCACGCGCGAGAGAGAGAGAGAGAGAGAGAGAGAGAGAGAGAGAGAGAGAGAGAGATGGAGTGGAGTTATTTGATGGACAATTGATGTTATGGTTTCTCTGCAGCTTGTTTTGAATTTACAAGGACAGTTACAGACACAGAGAAACACACAGTTAGAGTCAAGATGGATTTGGTCAATGGAAGACACCAGTGAATCAGTCGCTGGTTTAAACTTTCAGAAGCCCTAAAGGGGTGAGTTGAGATCGATCCAGAGTATTGATAAATGACTCTCACAAGTTTGCTTCAATTGGAAGTTTGCAGAGAAGAGAGAGGAAAGGAGAGGACCAATTTAAGTTTCCTCTTTTAACTTACTGATTTCTGTATGTTATGTGTATTTGGAGTGGCTATATCAATTAAGTTGTTATTGCTTGTTTATCCTGCAATATTATATCTGGATGCTTAACATGGATTTCCCTTTCTGTCATAATACAATTTGTAATAATGGATAGGTCATAATATAATTTGTAGGTCTCTGACTCTAAAAAAGATTATGCTTGTATTTAGAGTAAGCTACAGTGCCTTTTATGAATTTGTATTTTAGAGCAAGGTTTTGCTGCCTGATGTTTACCACATGATTTTATCTGTATAAGTAATAAGATTGGTTCCAAAGGTTGTCGTAGCCAGTGGTGGTAGTGGGGATAAGCTCCCACCACCTATAAAGTGTTCCAAATGGCGTGCGACTCTTACAGCCTCAGACAACCAAGGCTAATTCTTGACCTAGGCTTGGTGGAACTGTTTCTACTGACAAGAGAAGGGGCAAAGGTGGGCCACAGCTGCTTCATAAACCAGTTGCTTCGGGCAGGTGGGGCTCATCAGCCTTTGGCAGCAGCCCACCTAGGAGAAGGAAAACTCTGATTTTAAACCTCCGCTGCCTTTTGGCTAAACCCGAACATTGGGAAAGGCCTTGGGAGTAAATCCCAAGGAAGACTGGAGCCAGGGTCCCCAAGGCAGTTTGATGTTGTTTACAACTTCACTCTGTCAACCTCTGCGACGACACTGGTGCCAAGCTGTATCAGTGCTTGCCCTTCCCTTGGACTACATCAGTGACGTGAAGAGGGGGAGCCCGCTTCACGGGCAACAGTCGGTTCTTCAAATCTTCTGTCCAGGCTCGCGCCCTGGAGAAGACACAATCCAGCAGAGCGCAAACCCATGATCCTCTGGGATCGACAGCTGCCTACAACTAAGTAATAAGATTGAGATAACTGCTGCAGGATTCCATAAAGTGGTGGATTGTTTCTGGTTTCTCTTGGCATTTTCTACAGTTATTATCTTGTATTTGTTGGTCTTTTATTACGTATTTTTGTTAATATTTTTGTGTTAACCTCATTTCAGGATTGCCACAAGGAACCCCATTGTTTCTGGGAAGTGGTGTCTGATGCTTTCTTGTTGACACCTCGTCTGCTAAGCTCAGATAATGATATATATTTTTTGTATTTGCTCAGTTTATCTTCATTTTTTCACATTGATTGTCAGTCTTTGTGTGCAGTCATTAATTTTAATTGATTTCTTTCTTCTACTGTAAACGCCTGTAAGAAAATGAATCTCAGGGTGTTATATGGTGAATGACTGCATGAATACACATGCACTTTAATAATAAATTTAATTTCAACTTTGAGAACTTGAGTTACAGGGAAAGGTGAAAAAGGTAGGACTTTAATCTCTGGAGTGTAGGAGAATGAGGAGAGATTTGATAGAGGTATATAAGCTTACGAGGCAAGTAGGGTAAATGCATCCAAGCTATTTTGTCTGAGGTTGGGTGAGGCAATGGGTTAAGGATGAAAGGAGAAATGTTTAAGGGGAACTTCTTCATTCAGAGGTGGTGGGAGTGTGGAACAAGCTGCCAGTGGAAGTGCTGAAAGCAGGTTCAATCTCCACATTTAAGAAAATTTTGGATAAGTATATTGATGAGTGGGGTTTGAAGGACTATGTTCCAGGTGCAGGTCGATGGGGCTAGAGAAAATAATAATTTGGCATGGACTGGATGGAGCGAATGGCCGGTTTCTGTGTTGTAGTACTCTATGACACTGTGGCTCTATAATTGGTTTCACTAGCCATAAAGTATCAGCCAGAAGTTAAATTGTGTACAGATTTTATCTCTTGAAGACTGTTTCTCATTTTAGTTAATCCATAATTATGTTTGTATAATTTCATATCCCCAGAATAATCCTTTACAGAGACTTTCTTCCTATCTCTCACGATGTACCCATGCATGTTTCAACTAGCTCACTGATCTGAAATGGGTGTGATATGAAATTATGTAATGAGTTAAAAAGTTCATAATTATTTTGTACATAATGCTCAACTGATAAGCTGAAAAATACAAATTGGAAATAAGCTGTATTACAATCATTATACTTCCAAATTAATAATCTGCTTTCTCGTTTGTGCAGATTTTCATGAAAAGTTGGCATCCTACCACTTGCACAGCCCCAAGGCAAAGCCCCTTTTCTCTTCCGAACGTGGGGTGGGGAAGGAAATAATTTAGTTATATTTTTGTACAAGATCTAGAGACAAATGGATGAAATCATATATGCATGTCACAGGAATTCTGACTCTTTTTTCTTAAATTTAATATTTCAGTTATTTATCTTCAGGTCACAGCAAGCTGAATTTCCACAGTGAAGACTGTCACACATGTGACCTCATAAGAATTCAGCCACCGTGCTTCTCTCTGATCTCTGTACAGTTTCCCTTCACTTATTTATAACTTCAGCTTTCTGTTTGTTAAATTCATTTAGCAACTAAATTATTTACAATGTCATTAAAAAAATCAAATGATGTCCTAAATTCCTGGAAAACAGTTTTGTCCTCTTCATAACTTGCTTTTTTCATATCGGTTCATTTAACACGTTAGTGAGAGATCATTCAGTCTGACGGAGTAATGAATGTTTAGCAGTGAATGCTTCAGAAACTATCAGTGTGTTTATACAGAGTGAATATGTGTTTCAATCATGATGCCTTTTGAAAATCCCTAATGATTATTTATTTACCCAGTTGATTTGCAGAAAATTTCTAAGTTTCATTTAACTCATACTGACTCTATCTCACATAGCAATCTGTATATAAGCAGATAATGCTGGAAACTCGAGGCAATGTTAAAAGAATGAAAAATATAGTAAGTGGTTCAGTGAAGACTTTCTGACTGTAGAATAATACCATAGACAGAACAGTGAATCAAGTGATGGCCATCAAGTTGGTCCTGGAGTTCTCAGCTCTACTTCAAAGCTCCAGTGACTCAATTTTAATCCTGACCACTGGTGTTGTCTGTATGTTCTTTCTGTGCCTCCATTTGTTTCCTCTCTGTACTTCCACATCCTCCCATATCCCAAAGAAAGGTTGGTTGGTTAATTGGTCATTATAAATTACCCATGACATGCATTGATCTCAATGAAGTGTCAACATTGTTCCAGTCTGGACTGGGAGCAACCGTTTCCTCATTTAGATCCTAAACTTTGTCCTTGCCTCTTACTGGCGTGTGAAAGAAAGAGGCATTTTTACTGTTGGTGAATTTTTGTGGAATTGGGTGTTTGAATCTGAGTGGAACAGGGGACATGTGAGGACAATTAAAATGGAATAAGTGTAGGATTAGAGTTAAGTGGACACTTGATAGTTGGTGCAAACTTAGAGTCTGAAGGTCCTGCGTCTGCCTGCATGACTCTAGGACTAGGATGGATAGAACCCTTCAGTAATCCTCGCAAAGAGAATTCAACATGTGTAGAAGGAATCTGGAGATACTGAGAAATAACTCATTGCATATGATAATCTCCCCTCTGCAATACCAGTCCAGTTTAAAGAATTTCAGTCAAAATAAGCATCCCAATCATTGATTTTGCCCCAAAGTGTCTGGGGTAACTGATTAGTTTGGCTAAAAATAAAGTATAAAATGCAGTAAATGTCCACAAATTAGAAGTAATGCTATACCTTTCTGAATATATGTATTTTATTAATGTTGTAAATAAAGACATTTTTACTTTAAGAATATAAGTATAGCTTTGAGCTGTGTAAAAGGTCATTTTCTGTGTCCTGTCCTTTTAAATGTGCTGGAATGATAACATACTGTGTGAAAGTATTAGGCACATATAGCTAGGGTGCTTAGGAATTTTGCACAGTACTGTATATCTTTCCAGTTACCAATTAATACTTAATACTACTGAGTTAATACAAAACTAAGTTTTTTTATTTCTGTTTCCCAACTACCTTCCTATTTTAACCTATATACAGTTGCAATCGTCTTAGGCACCTTAACTATATATATGTGCCAAAGACTTCTGCACAATACTGTACATGCAATCAAAATGGCATCATCTGAAGCTCAATTATGTAATGAGTTTGATTGTTAATTTATCTATTAACAAAATGAAATGTCCAAATAAGAACATTTTCAGAATCGGTTGTAATAAGTTCCCTGTGAAAAGATGAAGGGTGGTAAAAATTCTTCAAGTGGAAGAGACCTACTTATCTGACCATCAAACTCACTGATTTGTGAAAAGACAATATAACCATGTCTCTCTTTCCTGAAGTAAGATAAACCTATTTCTGCAGATGTGCGGTAGGGAGCATTCTAACTGGTTGTATCACTATCTGGTATGGAGAGGCCAATGCACAGGGTCGGAAAAAGCTGCAGGGGGTTTCAAACTCAACCAACTCCATTGTGGCACTAGCCTTCCCTGCGTCGAGGACATCTCTAAAAGGTTATGCCTCAAAAAGGCAGCATTCATTATTACGTACCTCCATTACACAGGACATGCTCTCTCCTCAGTACTATCATCAGAGAGGAGGTACAGGAGCCTGGAAATACACACTCAATGATTAAGAACAGCTTTTTCCCCTCTACTGTCAGATTTCTGAATAGACTATGAACTAATTCATGAACACCACCTCACTACTTTTGTTCTCTTTTTGCACTACTTATTGAATATTTATATGTATTTCATATTGTAATTTATCATGGTTCTATGTGTTGCTGCTAAACAACAAATTTCATGGCATATACAGTACTATTTCAGTAATAATGAACTTGATTCTGATTTTGAGGTGAAAGATAACACAACAGTAATTATATTGGGCAGTGTCAAGATCATTGCTAACAAAACAGGGATTCATCTAAAATAAACTGGATATAAGTTTTGATGAGAAACCAGTTATTGCATTTTTTCTGTGACAAGTACTCTAAGTTATTGTAGGAGCGAGGTCTTTAGGAGCTTACGGGTTTTCTGGAAAATACTTCATGTAAACAGATTTAGTCGAGATCTTTCACTTGTTACAGTTCCTGAGCTATCGCCAGCAGATTTGGGAATAGTAGTGGCATAGCTGAAATTTGGAAATTAATTTTTAATGTAACAGTAAAAATGTATTTTTCAATCTACACAGAAAAGTTATATTTGTTAATCAAACAAGAGTGGTTAATCCATATTTTGTATAATATATGTATACCTTACAGTAGCTAGTTATTGATAAAGTTCAATAAGTAATGGCTCTAACGTAAAATAAAACACTCCCAGAGACTGCAGCTCAGAGTTACTCAGGCATGTTATTCCAGTAAAACAATATGCAATTTCTGACGCTTGATTATAACAACTTGCACTTCAATGCAGTGAAACATCCCAAGTTGCTTCAAAGTATGAAGAAGGATCCACAGTCAGACAGGTGACTAAAAACTTTATTAAAAAGAACACACTTCTGAGTATAGTACCGAACTGATTCAATACACAGCAACCAAGTGGTAGAGTTGAAGGAATAGGTCCTAAAGAGATAAGAGTCAGAAAAGTGCATCATCTCGACAACACACACAAAATGCTGGTGGGACACAGCAGGCCAGACAGCATCTATAGGGAGAAGCACTGTAGGCGGAAGGGTCTCGGCCTGAAATGTCGACAGCGCTTCTCCCTATAGACGCTGCCTGGGTTGCTGCGTTCCACCAGCATTTTGTGTGTGTTGTTGTCTGAATTTCCAGCATCTGCAGATTTCCTCAAAGTGCATCATCTGGTGTGATGGAAGTTACAGAGACCGGAGAAGGAACATTAGGAGGAGAACCTTAAAAACAAGGTGTTAATTGAAGATTGCCACATCAAGGATGATTTTTGAACGTCGCTTGATAGCATCAGTATTCAAATGATCTCATGTTTCTCAATTCTTCATAATTTCAATGCCAGCTTTCAAGTATATTAAGGTGGTAGTTGAGAGTGGAGGAAGTGAGTGACTAGTGAGAGTTCAGGCAGAAGGCAGGCAAAGTTAAAAGATACCTTGGTGATTTTAGTAGATGGTCCATGCAGTGAGGAAGAATTGTAGCCAAAGTTCACCTCAGAGTCAAAGAGGTTTCTATAACTGCAAAGGAAATAGTTCTGCCTGAGCAAATCAAATCAACAACAAGGCTAAGGGTAGTGATTTTCAATCTGCTCAATATTTAACTGAAATTGTGATGCAACCACGAATGCACACTGTGTTCAGTCATGCCATGAGGAAGGGCATGTCAGTGAACCAGACTGCTGAAGTTCAAGAAGGCAGCTTGCTGCTTAGGGCATCTAGCAATGGATAATTAAATACCCGTTCAGTTTGCGGAGTCTACATCTCTTGAATAAATGCAAAAATAAACCCCAAAAGTTATTAACTGTCACAATGGTTTATTTAGTTGAGTGGTAGAGAAAGCATTCTTATAGAAGAGATTCAAAGATCAATTTGGAGGAGAAGAGAATATTTCCAAGTGCTTTAGAAAAGAAAGAAAGAATTTTTCAAGATGGTCTGATTGTGCACAACAGAAGAACCTACTGTGCATTTTTGGAGGGAGTAATGATAGCAAAGTACTGCTAAATGAAGTGTAATTTGCACTGGTCTTTCAGTTATTATTACTCATTAACTTCATGAACATTTTTCACAAATTATTATTATTATTATTATTTGTGATTTCAAGCTGTCATGCTGTGAAAAAGAGTGCACTGAGAGTTCATTAAATATAAAGTATTCAGCGCACCAGGGAAAACATGTCATCCAGTTTTGAAAAAGCTATTTTATTCAAATTTAAATGAACACTATATGTTTGATCCTTAAATATCTGTGCTGATTAAGCTATCATTGTAAAGATGAATAATCAGTATTAAGTAATTCTTCCTATTGTGCTCGTTTATTCTTTTTAACTGTACTCTTGTCAATTAAATAAAATGAGCTTAATCTAATTGCATTTATACCGACCTATTTAAAGGCAGTTCAATTTTTAAAAAATCAGCCACAGTAGTTATTTGGATGTGGCAGTATCTGTTTCAAGCCTTTATAGAACAAATGGATGAAGTTGATGATACGGTTAGATTTTTCACCAAAAGGTGTGAGATTCTCCTGGTGGATGCAGGGCTGGATCAAGCTCATAGCTCACTGAGTTCCATACAGCACTACACAAATAACTACATGTACTACAACAACTAAGTACATGAAGCCTCTTCTGGACTTCCATTCTTGCATTCCACATCACAGAAGCATCAGGCGTGTAGGTGATCAGACCCAAGCACATCAAACCTCTTCCTCTGATCCTTTGGCCACACTGAATCCAAAGGGATTCTGTAAACTATTGCGCAAACAAGCTGGATACGACTTACATCTAATCCCTCAGCCTGAAACCAGTTTAACATACCTAGAGCGACGCCAGTTATAAACAAGATAAGGGAAAATAAGTGTTTTTTTTTCTCCTAAAATGCATTTTAATTAACATTAAATTGTTAGTTTAAATTACATCAAAGCATTTTAATTTTTATTCATAAATGTCAGTCTTAAACAGTTTCTCAATATCTCCATTTAGCTGAGAAAGAATAAGAAGGATCCCTGCTAATGCAAGCTGTCAGAAGGTATCAGCTTTAATTTGAGATGATGCCTTACATTCTGCTGCCTGCAGCCTTGTCACCGTCCATGGCCAGCTGTGAGACCACCACTGCACCAAGACCAGCTGTGCACTCGGAGTTATACAGCTGCAAAAGTTAAACGTGACTACAAGGCACAAAGCAGGTCCAGTGGAATTCTGTTTGTTAACCTCCAGATATCTGCATGTTCAAAGCACTGGGCAGCAAATTTGTCTTGTGCAGCAGGGTATAACAGGCACTATGGAAGTATTTGTTTGTTATTTCCATGAAAGATAGCATGCAGCTGCAGCAGGCAATTAGGAAGGAAAATGGTGTTTGGATTGTATGTCCTGATGAAGGGTCTCGGCTCTTTACCACAGAAACTGCCTTGACTGCTGAGTTTCTCCAGCATTTTGTGTGTGTTGCTTGGATTTCCCACTTCTGTAGATTTTCTCTTGTTTAAGCTTCTGTTACAAGACTACTGCACATGAGCAAAGACGTACTAAAATTCAAGAGGTGGGGCAGCTGAATGCCCTCTTCTTGCTCCAAATTCCTATGGTCCTAACACTCAACTTATGATACTCTGGTTGACAGGGGATTCAGATGACTGATTTTCATCAACCACTACCAAATTCATTTATGTGAGCCATGACTCCAAGATTTAGTGTGCTTATTCTCAAAACATATTAACTTTACCATCACTTGGGGTCTTTGAAGCTATATTAAGTTAAAACAAAATACATTTCAACCCAGTTCACTTCTGAAGTTCAGTTCTTCAGGCCATGACTGTGCTGAAGAATGAGGTTGAGTGGTCCAGAACGAGTAAGCAGTATCTGTGAAAGACCATGAAATATAGGAGCAGAATCAGACCATTTGGTGCATTGACTATTGGCAAGTACCACCAACACAAATCTTCCACAAACTGCCCTAATCATTGAGGAAGGACTGGCTGAGTGGCAATTAGCCATAATGGATTTGTCTCATCCAGGCAATTTTCCATATTATTGCTAGTGTTGTAACGGAACTGAAACAGCTTGGCTAGAAATACACTTACTTCAGGACCGCAGATCTTCAGCACCGCAGCTGGGACTTAGTGTGGTCCTCTTGTTATATTTAGGGCTCTCAACTGTTTCTGACGATCACATGGAATTTAATTGACTAGAGAATGGGTTCTGTGAAGGTGGGACTCACAGGAAGTAGTCAAGATGGATCATCCACTTGGCACTTCTGGCTGAACTTGATGGCAGATTCTTTGGGCTTATCATTTGTTTTCAGCAGCTGTGTCCTGTTGTTGTTAAAGATGCAAATATACTTGGAGCCCTCTCTTCCTGAAAGCTGCTTGATTGCCCGGCCCTGTTCATGACTAGACGTGGCAGGATGGCTGAGCTCTGATAAGATCTTTGGTTGTGGGAATGTTTAATTCAACAGCATGTTTTTCCTATTGTTTAGTTAGTATATCTGTCATCCTTTATTTCAGCTTCAGATCTAAGGACCACAGCCTTTGGATATCAGCCAAATAATTTTATAAGCTTTGCTGATGAGGCATCTTGGCCCAAAACATTATGTGTGTGTGTGTGTGTGTGTGTGTGTGTGTGTGTGTGTTACTTACTATACACTTTGCGCTTCATAGCCCTGACAACCAATCTCCCATTACAATCACCATTCTAAACAATCCACATCTGCCCCACACTACTGACATGTGTGATGCACCATCAATAACTCACACTGAGAAGTAAGGCGAGATATTGGCTTTTATTGACTGGAAGAAGGAACCAGGAGTGAGTGTCTATCATACAATGTCTTGGAGACTGAGGCCGAGCGTCAGGCCTCAGATCTCCTTTATACAGGGGCCTGTGGGAGGAGCCACAGGAGCAGTCAGCAGGGGGCGTGTCCCGACAGGCACATAGTTCACCACAATGTGACACAGCAATTCCATGTGTAGCCCTCCCACCACAACCCCAAGCAGGTAATTGCACAAACCTTTTTGAACCTTTGGGCTCCCCAGCTTCAGTACCAACCATGCCAAAGCCTTCTCCTTAAGCCACAACCACTTAATACCTCAACCACTTAAAGCACTTAAGTGCTTTACGTTCTCCTCTGACCTTCATTCCAGACTGCTCTCCATCATCATAAAGCAGATTCAGAATCAGGTTTATTATCAATGACACATGTCATAAAACTTACTGTTTTACAACAGTACATTAAAAAATAATTAAAAGGTACCATGAAAACATCTAAAAATTAAATAAAGCGCAAGATAGTGAGGTGGTGTTCATGGGTTCCTGGACCATTCAAAAATCTAATGGAGGAGAGGAAGAAACTGCTCCTAAAATGTTGAATGTGTGTCTTTAGCTTCCAGTACCTCCTCCCTGATGGTAGCAATATGAAGAGGGCATGTCCTGCCTGGTGAGGGTCCTTAATGATAGATGCCATCTTCTCGAAGTACTCACCGTTCAAAGATGTCCTCAATGGTGGGGAGGAGAGTGCCCACAATCAAGCTGGCTGTGTCTGTAACCCTCTGCAGTCAATACATCTGTCGAAAATTGGTGACATACCAAATCATTTCAAACTCCTTATGAATTACAGCTGCTGGCATGCCTTCTTTATGACTGTATCAATATGTTAGGTCCAGAATAGATCCTCAGAGATGTTGACACCCAGGAAATTGAAGCTTCTCACCCTTTCCGCTGTTGACCCCTCAATGAGGACTGGTGTATGTTCTCCCAACTTCCCCTTCCTGAAGTCTACAAACATCCTAAAATTCATTGCATGAATCATACAACGGGGTGAGTGAGTGGGTAAAACAACTTTCTCTGTCTTTAGCCAACAGGGACTGGTCTATTGAATGTGGCACTTTGAGGTTTATAGGCAACTAGACTTTTCTGCAGAAAACATCTAATGTCCCACTATTCACCATTAGTTTCACACAGTTTTCCTGTGCAAACAAATTCTTCGTCTCTTCTCTGTTAAAACAGATGAAAATTATTTACACTGTTGTTCGTTAGAGTCTATATGAAAGATCTCGAGCCAAATCATGAGCTGTCCATTTCCCTCCACTGACTATTCAGTACTTCATGTTTTGCTCCAGATTCCAGTACCTGTAATCCCCTGCGTCTTCTGACGTGGCCCGTATCTACTAGAAAAGCTAGAAAGTGATACAAGGTGCAGTAACGTCACATGTCACTGTCACATTATTAATCCGTAACCACACTTTTGCCAGGCAAAAGTTCACTTCTTAAAACGCATCTGTTTCGCTCCTTCTGTGCTGTTATGCAAATGAATACAATACACCCTGAGACAGTAATAGCAGAGATGCCAGCCAGCATTTTTGTTCATATAAATTATTGTAAATGAGCTGTTGACTCAGATGGATTGGAAGCTGTTAATAATCTAACACAATTAGAATGAAACAAAAGTATGCCAAAAGCAAGTAATGGAATGGAGGTGGAGAGGGCCCTGTACCTCTTAGAACACACAGGGACACATTTATCTTCTTTTCTCATGTACTGTATGAGCTTCTGTTTACATATAATTTGTTTACATGTACAAGTTGTAGCAGACTGCATTATAACATAATTAATCTTAATCAGAGGCATTGCTGTGCTGTGTCTCAACACTGTTGACGGTAAATCTGTACTTAATTCCTCTCGACAGCGCCTTTCATCAAACTGGGAGAATCTCTATCTCTCTTGACTTTGTAATTGTTTTATGTAGAGCATAGAGCCTTCAGCTGATTGTCAGGCATGGGGGTTGATTTTCTGATTTACAACTTCTTGTGAAGGGAATGCATGTTGGAAACCTGGGCACGAATTTACTCTCAGCTTGGTTTACCAGCTAGTTATCAGGCAGGAAACACTAACCTCTGGGCCCAAACTTCAAAGACGTGCTTCTTTGGCATGAAATTTGCACCAGAAGCAGTAATTTGAATAATTAGTGATAATTTATCGAATTTATTCTCTTGCTGGTGTTCCTACTTGAAGATCTTTTGAAATTCATTAAAAGTTAAATTCAGCAAGGCAGGACTTGCCAGATGGAATGTTACTTGCTAGAAATAATGCTCTGAGAGATGGGTGAGGTGATTAATGTGGTTAGTTCCATTGTCTTCCTGGTTTCCAATGACTGAAATAAAATCTTCTGTTCTAGATCACTCTTACCATGGCTTTAATACTGTGAAAATGCTGTGCTGCCTAAGGCTGCCTTGTTCCCTGTAATATTTAGCTCCCTCATCCCAAGTATTGCTTCATTAAACTATAAATTATTGATTAACCTTGATGTCCCCTTCATTCTTTAGGTGATATCCTCTTTACTAAAGATTTGCCACTTTAGTTGGTGATCTTTTAAAGCTTGTATGGTACCGAGGGTAGGTGCTAATTAGATATTTTTCTTGAGTGAGCAATTCTTGAATGAGGAGCACTGTTTCAGAAAAAGTGCTTATCTATTTAAGGGAAAAAAGATAAGGAGCAATTTCCTTTCTGAGTCCTGATGAAGGGTCTCGTCATGAAATGTTAACTCTTTACTGTATTCTTTTCCATAGCCGCTGTGTAATGAGTTCTTTAGGGCTTTGTGGGGTGACACAGATCAGTTGCTCCATGATTTATAGAGCACCTGAATTGTTGTTCAATGACAGTTGTTAATCATTCATAGTTTCTTGCGTTTTTTCGAGCGATTCGCTCTTTGTAACATGGTATCATGGCACTTACTGTTAGGTTCATTTTAATATGCTCAGGGATTCTGTGTTATTTGTATTACTTAAGCAGATGTGTGATTCATACTTATCATAGGGACCCAGTTTCGAGAATGTTACTTCTCGCAGTGTTGCTTGGACGAATTATCATGAGTAAACCCCCATCGCCGCCTCAACGTCAGAGTCTGTCGTTCCTCTCCACTTGGTTTCTGATATTGCAGATGCACCTTGTGATATGCAGGTTGACCTGCTGAGTTCTTCTAACATTTTGTTTGTGTTACTCACTACTTTTTTCCTGAGGATTTTGAATCCTTGGAATGTAGATACGCATTCCTGAAAATATGGCTTGATTCATAGGTCTCTGAAGAAGATCTGCATGCTTATCCATGTCTTATGTAGCCAAGATAGATTTTCAGCTTAATGGGTGGCTGAGTGAGCTGAAGAACAGAAGAGAATCAGATCAGAATAAGTTTAAAGTAACCAGAGCTAATTAAAGATCGATCAAGCTCAAGCAGACAATTTACTCACTCCTGCTCCTTTCTATTCTAATATTCTAATACAGAGGGAGCAGAAGTCAGCCCAACAATGCCTTAAACTGGGATCAGGGACCTAGACACAGTCGGTCCTACCTTGCTCTAGCTTTAGAACTAAGGCCATCTATATGTTGGGCACAGATCAGTAACAATTACACTGGCACACTACTGTTGGATAAAGAACTGTCACAGCAGGTCTTTAACATTCTAAAAGAGGTACAGTACTTACAGATGCAGGTCTGATCTTGTATAACAGTGGGGTACACACTGGCTTGTACAAGCCTGTTACCATGTAACACTGTAGTACAATACTGATGAGTGTAGGTCTCTTACTAACACTAACTACAAGTTCAATGATTTACTTTAAAGAGTTCTTACCATAACAAGCAATATGACTTTTCAAATTACAATTCAGCCTGACAATAATCCTTGAATTTAGTTTTGTTGAGGACAGGCACATACATGCGAACTTATGGAATTCCAAATTAAAGCTGATGACAGAGTTTGTCAAAAGTGTACAGGGAAGAAGGTAAGAAGAATGATCAATCTTTATCCTCTGAGGGAAACGTTAATAACTAAACTTTTATTAAAAGCACTGTGTTTTATGCATAATAACACACACATACACAAAATGCTGGAGGAACTCAGCAGCATCAATGGAGAGGAATAAAGAGCCAACATTTTGTGCCAAGACCCTTCATTAGGACTGGAAAGGAAACAGGAAGAAGCCAGAATAACAAGGTGGGAGGAGGGAAAGGAGTACAAGCTGGAAGGTAATAAGTGAAATCAGGTGAGAAGGAAGGTAGGTAGGTGGGGGAGAGAGGATGAAGTGAGAAGCTGAGAAAATGTAAAGACCTGAATAAGGAATCTGATAGGAGAGGAGAGTGGACCATGGGGGGGAAAGATAAGGAGGAGGGGCAACAGAGGTATGTGAGAGGCAGGTGAGGAAAATAGAAGGGGTAAGAGGAGATCCAGAATGGAAAATGGAAAAGCAGAGAAGGGGGAAAAGGAAGAAATTACCAGAAGTTGGAGAAATTGATGTTCATGCCACCATGTAGGAGGCTACCCAAACAGAATATAAGTGTTGCTTCTCACTCTGGCTTCTTTCTCCTTCTTTTCCAGTCCTGATGAAGGGTCTCAGACTGAACCATCAACTCTTTATCTCTTTGTTCTTCTCCTTAGATGCTGCCTGACCTACTGAGATCTTCCAGCGTTTTGTGTGTTCCTCTGGATTTTTAGCATCTCCAGAATTTCTTGTGTTTTTGTTTGATGTATTTTCTCAGAAAGGCCTCGAGTATTGCCTGTGCTATGTATCTCTGAATATTATAGAAACTTAGAAAACTGCAGTGACTTCAAAATAGCTGCTTTCATAATAAGTGACTGAAAACTCTGCATTCTATGTTCTTTGTTTGTCTTGCACTTACTTAATCAGTTCAAACAATTTAGTTACCAGGTAAAATTTGGTTCATTGAGCCTTCTGTAACAACACAGGGCTTGTTTTACACCAGTACAAACTGTCCCTTCTTATTGAATATTTACTGTGTACCCATGCTATCCCTTGCCCATCATCACACTATGAATGGGTGTACCTGTATTTCAAAGATTCAATATTCAAAGTATGTTTATTGTCAAAGAATATATAATTTATACACCTTGAGATTTGTTTGCTTACAGGCAGACACAAAGCAAGGCACCTGAATAACCCAATTAAAAATGGAAAGACTGAGGAAGAGGGAAAAACATACACACAGATCATGCAAACAATGGGGAATGGGAAAGGAGAGAAGGGGAGGGTAGAGAAATTAGCAGAAGTTGGAGAAATTGAGGTTGAGGCTGTTTGAATGGATTACGAAATGTTGCTTCATATTCTAACTTCTTTCTCCTTCCTTTCCAGTCCTGATGAAGGGTCTTGGCTTGAAACATCAACTCTTTTCAGGACCATGAACTTCCAGTCACTAGAATTCCATTAATTCTGAACTATCCATCTATTAACTGGCAGTCATTACTAGAGGTGTAGGTTTCTGCCACAAGAGCACTGTGTTACACAGTTTAACGAAAAGGCTTGGCAAACTAACTCCCTAATCAGGTCACAGAGTGATTCCAAAGCAATGAATATTCAGTGCAATAGTTTTATGACCAACACAGTATTCATCTTCAATGCCTCTGTAATGATGATGTTTGCATGTATGTACTGACATCAGGCAAGAGTTATACTTCTGTGAGCTCTTAGCAGTCCTTGCATGAAGCTGAAAGCATTTTTGCATCATAACACTTTAAATGAGGTTAGAGTCCCAGTTGTGTTCTTACAAATCTGCTGATATTTTGATTGCCTTCCAACAACATTATCTTACTCTAGGGAAGTTAGAACAATGACAAGGAAAACAGACTGCTAACTGTATTCTCAGAAGTAATCACAAACTCTCCCTCAGAGTCGTTCATTATTTCTGAATACAAAGCTTGCATGATATTCAATTCAATACTGATTAATGAGCATGAGCATGATAAATAAAACTTATTATCTAATTTATAATCCCCTAAAAGGTATTTTTTCTGTGTGTTTTCTTTGCTATAAGCAGTGCACTATGAGTTCTTGAACAAGCCTGTCAGTATAACAGTGAAAACTTCAATTAACAAAGCACTTTCAATTCTCAGTACACATACATACATAATATGCATATATTGTTGTGAGATAAAGCATTTTGCAATGAGACAATAAGGCAGGTTCTGTCAGTAACATTCTGGTAAAGCTCAGTTTTATTTATTTACGTTGTTCTTTTGATTTTCCCACCAACTTCACCATACCAGTCCTTCACCTCTCACTGCCCTTGCCCTGTCTCGAACACCCAAGGGGTTATTTTTCATCTGTGTGCGGAAGCAAAGAGTGCTGGGTCACATTCAACTGAACTTATAGTTCAATCTACCTGACCTCACAAGGCATCCAATTCTAGCAAAGAGAATTAGTCATAGAATTTTTATTATTGTCAATGGGCGAACGACTTCTAATGCAAGTTTCTTGTCGATTGCAAAATTTTATTTTTCTATCAAAATATTACCGAACTCTGTAATTTATCTCCACTACCCACAGCATCCTACCAAAACCTATTGAAGATTGAAAGGCCTTGATAGAGTGGATGTGGAGAGGATGTTTCCTGTAGTGGGGAGTCTAGGACCAAAGGGAAAAGCTTCAGAATAAAAGGATCTCCCTTTGGAATAGAAATGAGGAGGAATTTCCTTGGCTAGATGGTGGTAAATCTGTGAAATTCATTAGCACTGGAACATTTGATGGAACCTCCCCCATTTTAAAAATCCATCCTAAAGATACTGATTTTTTTTAGGGATACAGCAGGGTAACAGGCCCCTGCAGTCCAACGAGCCAGCACCACCCTATCACGCCCATGTGACTCCAATTAACCTACTAAACCGCATGTTTCTTGAAACGTGGGAGGAGAGTTGACTGGAGCACCTGGCGGAAAAACGCGTGATCACAGGGAGAATATACAAACTGTTACAGACCGAGGCAGAATTGAACGAAGGTTGTTGGCACTGTAATAGTGTTTCCTAGCCTCCACACTACCAGGACACCACATGAAAAAGTATGATCCAAAACTTTGAACCAGTGGTTCACAAAGTGGATGATATTGCACCCTGGAAGCAGTAGAAGTTTCTAAGGGGGTGGTAAAGGTGAAGGGAGCAGAATCAGATTCAGAATTAGATTTAATATCACTGGCATAGGTTGTGAAATTAGCTTTTTGCAGTAGCAGCGTATTACAATAAATAATTATACAAGCAATAAATTACTATATATATATACTGTATATAAAAAATAAATAAAGTAAATAGTGTAAAAAGAGAAGAAAAATAGTGAGGTAGTGTTCATGGTTTCATCATTCATTCAGAAATCTGATGTTAGAAGGGAAGAAGGTGATCGTGAAACATTTTCTGCATGTCCTCAGGCTCCTGTACCTCTTTTATGATGGTAGCAATCAGAACAGAGCATGTCCTGGGTGATAGGAGTCCTAAATGATGGATGCCACCTTCTTGACGTATGGTTTTTGAAGGCATCCTGAAAGCTGGGCAAGCCTGTGCCCATGATGAAGCTGGCAGAGTTTACAACTTGCTGCATCTTTCCCGATCCTCTACCAGATGGTGATTTAACCAGTTGGACTGCATTCCATGGTACATCTGGAGAAATTTGCAAATATCTTTGGTGACAAACCTATTCTCCTGAGAATCCTACTGAAATATAGATGCAGTTGCACCTTCTTTATAATTGCATCAATATGTTGAGCCCAGGATAGATCAGCCTCAGAGACTTTAACACCCAGAAACTTGAAACTGCTAACCCTTTCCAATTCTGATCCCTTGATGAGGACTTGGTGTGTGCTTCTTTGATGAACATTCACCATCAATTCCTTGGTCTTACTGATGTTGAGTATAAGGTTATTGCTTCCACACCACTCTCAACCAGCTGATTTACCTCACTCCTGTATACCTCCTTATCACTATCTGAAATTCTGCCATCAATAGCTGTGTCATCGGCAAATATATAGATGACAGTTGAGCTACATCTAGCCACATGGGTGCAGAGAGAGTAGAGCAGTAGGCTAAGCACGCATCGTTGAGGTGTGCAAGTATTGATTGTCAGTGAGGTGGTGATGTTATTTCTGATCCACAGAGACTGTGGTCTCTCAGTGAGGGAGTCAAGGATCCAGTTGTAGACAGAGGCACAGAGGCCCAGGCTTCAGAGCTTGTATGATTGTATTGAACACTGAGCTGTAGTTAATAAATAACAAGTAGTGCCGGCGGGGGGGGGGGGGGGGGGGGAGCACTCGGTATCAAGGAGGCAGATGAGGGATTACAGACTTAATTTAAGAAATTAATTATTTATTTAAAGTGTTTGATCATTAGTTCCTCATAATTCATTTCCTTGAACACCAGTCAAATACCATCCATTCCATTTGCCCAGGGAGTTCTCCTCCATAATCCTGACCACAGTTTACATGCCAGCAGCAGCTGACTATACCCAAGCACTTGGGATATTGAGTGATAATATCTCCTAACAAGAAATAGTTCTTCCCAGTGCATTTCTAATCATAGCTGGGGACTTCAGCCAGGACTGTTTGAAGAAAACTCTGCCCAATTAGCATCAGCATATTATCTGTAGCACCAGAGGTCCCAACACACAAGACCATTGTCATACTAAATAAGGAATGCCTACAGTTCCAGACCACATTTCAGTAAATCAAATCACTTGGCTGTTCTTCTGCTACCTGTATACAGGCAGAGACTAAAGAGCAAAGCTCCAGAGAATAGAAAAGCAAAAAGGTGGTCATGGGAGGCAGAGGAGTAGCTATGCGATTGATTCGAGTCGGTGGACTGAGACGTATTGAAGGACTCATCTGTGGATACTAATGAATGCACCACGGTGGTTGTAGGCTTTATGTTAACAGTTGTAAATGAGTGTGACCCCACAAAATCATTCAGAGTCTTTCCAAATCAGAAGCCCTGGATGAACCATGAGATCTAAAATCAGCTGAGGGCCAGATCAGAGGCATTCAATTCTGGTGACCAAGAAAGTTGCAAGAAGTCTAGGTAAGATCTCTGGAAAGCAAATTGGCAACTCCAGACTAGAATCAATGTGGTCAGGCTTGAATGCTTTCACCTCTTATAAAGTTCAATCAAGCGACACAGTTAACAACAGGGCTTCACTTCCAGGTTAGCACTTTGACCTTCAAAACATGGAGCAGCCATTATGAACTCACACAGCCTCTGATGATCCTGTGATTTCAGTCACTGAGGCTGATGTGTGAGCACCCTTCAGGAGGCTGAATTCATTAAAAGCATCTGGGCCAGTTGGGGTACCTGGCCAAATACTAAAAACCTATGCTGATCAACCAGCTGGAGTGTTCACTGAGATCTTTAGCCTCTCAGTTTGGCCGCAGCAGATGCCATCTCATTGACTCTTCACTAAACCCTGAAACATCTGGACAGCAAAGATGTTTACATCAGCATGCTCTTTATCAACAAAAAATGAATATAGTATTGGATCTTTGCTTAGCTACACAGTCATGAGCGTGAAGTGAGTAAAGGGACCAAACACACAGCCTTGCGATGACCTATGCTGATGAAGATTGTAGAGGAGGAGTTGTTGCCAATCCAAATTGACTGTGATCTGCACACAAGAATATAATTGCACAAGAAATTATTGAGGCCAAGATCTTGCAGCTTATTGATTAGTTTTGAGGAGATGATAGCATCATTGAGGGATGAGCTGCAATTGATAAAGAGCATGTGTGCATCTTTGCTGTCCAGATGTTCCAGGATTGAGTGAAGAGCCAATGAGCTGGCACCTTCTTTAAACCTGTTGCTCTGATAGGCAAATTGGAGTGGATCTAAATTGTTTCTACAGCAGGAGTTGATATGTTTCATCACCAGCCTCTCAAAATACTTCAACACTGTGGATATAAGTGCTACTGGGAGATTGTCATGGAGGCAGGTCATCAGGCTCTTCTCGGGCATCAGTATAATTAAAGCCTGCTTGAAGTAGGCAGGTGCCACACACCAACAAAGTGAGAGGTTAAAGATCACAGTGAACACACTAGGCAGTAGATCAGCACAGGTCTTTAGTATTTGGCAAGGTAACTGGACCTTTTGTAACTTTCTTGGTCACCAGACTTGAGTGCCTCTGATCTGGCTCTCAGGAGATTTTGGATCTCATGGATCATCCAGATTTGACTGTCAATTGTAAGGAAATGATGTGAATCTGATTAAAGACAAATCAATCCTCTCCACATTTCTCCCCAAGTTAACACTATTTAAGAGCAACATTGGCCATCATGACCTTTCCCAATTTCCAAGGCTCTCTGAGTTGGATGAGGAAGAAAGAAGACCAGATGAAGATCTTCATGTATACTGTGCCCACCTGGGTGAGCTGCATAAGGACATGTCAGGAAGATTTCAGGATCTTCTCTCGACCCAAATTCCAGACTGGGTAATAAATCTATTCCTGAACACTTGTAATGAGGAATTTAAAGGAAGGATAAAACTGAATTCACTGCAAAATAACTTTGAGCTGAAGTCCAGGTTCATATTAACACATTTGAATGCTATCCTGCTCTGTTGGAATAGGTCAAGGTGATTTTAATTGCCTTTCCAATATCATATTTAGTGGAGTGCAGTTTCAGTGCAGTCGCCCAACTTCTTTCAAAGCAACGAAACAGAATATAAATTACTGAATGTGGGGATCTAAGACTTCTTTAGGGTGAGTGACATTCACCTGATGTTCAGAAGCTGATATCACTGCAAACGTGAAAAATCAATGAAGTACTGAATAGTTGGACTGCTAATAAATGTGCTAAAATTGTTGATGAAAATTGTTTTTACTGTTAAAAAAAATCTCATTTCATTTGCAGCTTCAAATAGATTTAAATAATTTTGGCAATTGTTTGTCACTGCTTTGAATTCGCAGTTCTCATTTTCCTTCACTGTGCATCATAAATCAAAATTCTTTATAGTTTGTATGTAATAGCCAGAAAGGGAGTGGGCACTGGGGATGTGATTTGGGAGCAGTAACCCAAAAAAAAACATTAGAAAATACTGCGGTCAACAAAAGAATGAGGCATGCTAGTACAAAAGAAACGCAGTATCTGTATGCTCACAACAGAACTAATGATGTATAAAAAAGAAAATTTTTCTCATGAAAAATTGCAGCACTACCCTTGCATACACACCAAGTGGTCTCCTTACAGTTAGGGCAGCAAATAGCACCATCCATCCCAATATTGTACAAACACTTCTCAGCAGCTCAGTGCTTCTCTATGGGGATGAATACATAACATTTTTTTCAAAAATTCTTCTCGGTGCCGTATGTCTTCTGGCACTGCATTCAATAATAGACTGAATTAAAAGCTTTTCTTTATATCAGGTCGACATTATAAACAAGTGCTCCCAAAGCAACCAGAGTGCAAAATTAGAATTTGGATATGAGGTCTTTCAGGTCAGGAAGCAACCATTTCATAAAATCACTGTCAAAGTTGGTTGTCAGTCTATTAGTTTCATTGACCAGGATAAAAGTGGCTACATGCCATAATTTTCATTACATCTGGCAATGTAAGTGTGCACAGAGTAGACTCATTTGGTCCTTTTATGTAAGTGCATTGATTATTTATGCAATAATTCTGAACGTCAAAATTCAGCATGTTTAAATAACATTGCTAACCATTTCAAATTGTTTCATTAGATTGCTGAAGGCAATAAGTTTGAACATTACAAGCTACCCTATTATAGAGTCATAAAACATCCAGTCCAGCACACTAAATTCAGCTCTTTTAAAAATCTACAGTACATGATTGATTCTTGTCTGAACCTTGCTTTCATTGCTTTTTTTACAACTATACATCCAATTTTCTTTTGAAGATTGTTTTCAACTCTGTTTCCAGCACAAATTCAGAATGCTCATTCCAGCTCAAAAATTCACTGAATAAAATATTCTTCCCTTTGATCTTTAGTAAATGCAATCACACCTCCATTACATTTCTTATGCATTTACTTTAAAGTCATGGAGTTTCAGCAGCTGTGTGCACTTAACTTTCATCACGTATTCATTATTTAGGTACTACGTAACATGTAGCATTAGACCAAATAGTCAACATCCTAATAACAAGATTACCAAAAGGCAAAGCCAGCCGCTGTCAAGTAAGGTAAATACACAAATTTGTTAAATTACCATATTTATTTGGGTTTCTTCAACAGATTGCTACAATTAAAGCATTGCTGCTTGTAGCTCTACGTGCAAGCTCCATTTCGCAAAAAGAAGTGTGTTTCTCTGTGACAAAAGAATATTAAATACTTGAAGGAGATTTTTTCCCGTAGATTTTGAAATGGAATGAACACTAATGTAAGCCATTATTTTGGTGCCACTGTTTTTACTCTGATTTAAATTAATAAATGTCTGTGCCCAAAGACCATAACCATAAGACCATAAGACAGAGGAGCAGAATTAGGCCATTCAGCCCATCTAGTCTGCTCCACCATTCCACCATGGATGATTTAGTATTCCTCTCATCCTCATTCTCCTGCCTTCTCCCCATAACCTTTGATGCCCTGATTCAACAAGAACCTATCAACCTCCACCTTAAATATACCCAATGAATTGGCCTGCACAGTAATCTGTGAAATGAATTCCACAGATTCCCCACCCACTAACTAAAGATTTTTTTCTCATCTCTGTTCAAAATGGACATCCCTCAATTATGAGGATGTGCCCTCTGTTCCTAGACTTTCCTACTGTAGGAAACATCCTCTCCACATCTAATTTATCCAGAACTTTCAATATTCAAGAGGCTGCAATGAGATCCCTCCCATTTTTGTAAATTTCAGGGAGTACAGGCAAAAAATTATCAAATGCTCCTCATATGTTGACCCTTTCATTTCTGGGATCCTTCTTGTGAACATCTTCTGAACCTTCTCTCATGCCAGAATATCTTTTCTAATTTAAGGAGCCCAATACTGCTCAGAATACTCCAAGTGCAGCCTGACCAATGCATTATAAATTCTCAGCATTACATACTTGCTTTTATATTCTAGTCCTTTCAAAGTGAATGCCAACATTGCATTTACCTTCTTTACCATTGATTCAACTTGCAAGTTAACCTTTAGGGAATCCTGCACAAGTCCCTCTGCACCTCTGATTTTTGAATTTTCTCCTCATTTGGAAAATAGGCTATGCCTCTATAACTTCTATCAATAAGCATGACCATACACTTATACCCTACATTATATTCCATCTGCCACTTCTTTTCTCATTTCCTCAATCTATCTATGTTCTTATAACCATATAACAATTACAGCACAGAAACTGGCCACCTCGGCCCTTCTAGTCTGTGCCGAGCACTTACACTCACCTAGTCCCACTGACCTGCACTCAGCCCATAACACTCTATTCCTTTCCTGCTCATATATCTATCCAATTTTACTTTAAATGACAATATTGAACCTGCCTCTACCATTTCTACTGGAAGCTCGCTCCACACAGCTACCACTCTCTGAGTAAAGAAATTCCCCCTCGTGTTACCCCTGAATCTCCTCTACTCTCAATGGGAAAAAAGCCTATCCACATCAACTCTATCTATCCCCCTCATAATTTTAAGTACCTCTATCAAGTCCCCCCTCAACATTCTACGCTCCAAAGAATAAAGGCCTAACTTGTTCAACCTTTCCCTGCAACTTGGGTGCTGGAACCCAGGTAATATTCTAGTAAATCTTCTCTGTACTCTCTCTATTTTGTTGACATCTTTCCTATAATTCAGTGTCCAGAACTGTACACAATACTTCCAATTCGGCCTTATCAATGCCTTGTACAATTTTAACGTTACATCTCAACTCCTATACTTAATGCTCTGATTTATAAAGGCCAGCATACTAAAAGCTTTCTTCACTACCCTACCCACATGAGATTCCACTTTCAGGGATCTATGCACCATTATTCCTAGATCACACTGTTCTACTGCATTCTTCAATGCCCTACCATTCACCATGTATGTCCTATTTGGATTATTCCTACCAAAATGTAGCACCTCACACTTATCAGCATTAAACTCCATCTGCCATCGTTCAGCCCACACTTCTAACTAGCCTAAATCTCTCTGCAAGCTTTGAAAACCTACTTCATTATCCACAACACCACCTACCTTAGTATCATCTACATACTTACTAATCCAATTTACCACCCCATCATTAATGTATATGACTAACAACATTGGACCCAGTACAGATCCCTGAGCCACACCACTAGTCACTGGCCTCCAACCTGAAAAACAGTTATCCACTACTACTCTCTGGCATCTCTCATCCAGCCACTGTTGAGTCCATTTTACTACTTCAATATTAATACCTAACAATTGAACCTTCTTAACAAACCTTCCGTGTGGAACTTTGTCACAAGCCTTACTGAAGTCCATATAGACAACATCCACTGCTTTACCCTCGTCAACTTTCCTCTTAACCGCTTCAAAAAATTCAATAAGATTTGTCAAACATGACCTTCCATGCACAAATCCATGCTGACTGTTCCCAATCAGACCCTGTCTATCCAGATAATTATGTATATCATCTCTAAGAATACTTTCCATTAATTTACCCATCACTGACATCAAACTGACAGGCCTATAATTGCTAGGTTTACTCTTAGAACCCTTTTTAAACAATGGAATCACATGACCAATATGCCAATCCTCCAGCACCATCCCTGTTTCTGATGACATTTGGAATATTTCTGTCAGAGTCCCTGCTATTTCTACACTAACTTCCCTCAAGGTCCTAGGGAATATCCTGTCAGGACCCGGAGATTTATCCACTTTTATATTCCTTAAAAGCGCCAGTACTTACCCCTCTTTAATTGTCATAGTTTCCATAACTTCGCTACTTGTTTCCCTTACCTTACACAATTCAATATTCTTCTCCTTAGTGAATACCGAAGAAAAGAAATTGTTCAAAATCTCCCCATCTCTTTTGGCTCTGCACATAGCTGCCCACTCTGATTCTCTAAGGGTCCAATTTTATCCCTCACTATCCTTTTCCTATTAATATAACTTTAGAAACCCTTCGGATTTATTTTCACCTTACTTGCCAAAGCAACCTCGTATCCTCTTTTAGCTTTTCTGATTTCTTTCTTAAGATTCTTCTCACATTCTTTATATTCCTCGAGCACTTCATTTACTCCATGCTGCCTATATTTATTGTAGATCTCTCTCTTTTTCCTAACCAAGTTTCCAATATCCTTTGAAAACCATGGCTCTCTCAAACTTTTAACCTTTCCTTTCAACCTAACAGGAACATAAAGATTTCTGTACCCTCAAAATGTCACCTTTAAATGGCCTCTGCCTTCCCACTAATTTTTGCTATATGATATGCTTGCTCTTGTACTTTTATGCTGTCTTTGACCTCCACAGTTGTCAGCCACAGTTGCCTCATCCTCCTATAGAATACTTCTTCATATTTGTGGGCTGCCCACTCAGCTATGGGCAGTGAGCTCCCTGCAATTGAGTGATATCATCGGCAACCCATGCCTGGGACGGCAAGGCCTCAGCTCTGCACACTTCCAGCGATGGGGGATCGCAAATGCAAGAGATCGGTGTGACATGGTCCAGGCAGAGGTGCAGAACCATGAGGACAAAAGTCAGCGGAGTTGAAGACGCTGGGTGCCTGGATGAAATGGGATCTTCCCAAGCATAGGATTACTTGAGCAGAGCTTTGGAGACTGGAGCCCTTCCGCATTTCTTTCTCCCTGCAGTCTGTGTATGACACTCTCCCTACACTATCACTGCTGCACACATGGGGGCTGAGAGAGGTCCCTAACTGCAAGCTTTGTGGTTCACTGGCTCACATACTGTCAGGATGCAAAACAGCTTTACCACAAGGACAACATGTGTTGTCATGAGGAGGTCCTGCTGTCCCCTGCTGACACACTGAAGTGGGAGAAGTGTAAAAAGGGACCACCTGGCAGAGAGACAAACAGGGCAGTCATTTTCATCAAGGAGAGGGCCACATCAGTCATATCAAAGAGGCATAAATCCAATCTGCTGCAAACTGCCAAATCATGGGAGATGGGAGTCAATGTGGGGAGGAAGCTGTAGTTCCCGGAGGTGGTGCAAACCACACTTCAACCAGACTTTGTACTGTGGTCTACTGAGGTCAAGAAATTCATCCTGGTGGAGCTCACAGTAGCATGGGAGGAAGGATGCGAGGACGTTCAGGAGAGGAAGGCCCTGCACTGCCAGTCCTTAGTCCAGGAGTGCAGGGACAAAGGCTGGCAGACTTGGTTATTCCCCGTGGAGATCGGCTGTAGTGGGATCCCAGCGCAGTCAGCACAGTGATTGCTGTCTGCGTTGGGCCTTGATGAAAAGAGCAAGAACTAAGCAGCTTGCAGAATGTGGGAGGTAGCAGAAAGAGCCTCTGGCTGGATATGGAATAGGTGAGAAGAGTTGACCTAGAAGTCAGGAGCAGACAGGCAGTGACTTCGCCACCATTGCTGACCAGCCAACTGGCATGTGTAGTGTTTAAGGGTCAAAACACTCTAAGAAAATTGGGCACCACCTAGCAACATCTACTCCTGGCCAAAGGCTGCAGGTACCTCATCAGATAACTGAAGAGAACACCCGGTGTATGATGCAAAGAGGTGTCTGTCCTGTGCCTTCTGAATTTGCCCCAGAAACATTGTTGTTCTGCCACCACCCCTGCTAGTGTTGCCTTCCAATCAACTTTGGCTCACTGCTGTCTCATGCCTCCATAATTCCCTTTACTCCAATGTAATGCTGATACATCTGACTTTATCTTCTCCCCCTCAAACAGCAGGCCGAATTCTGTAATATTATTTTCACTGTCTCCTAAGGGTTCCACTAACTCTAATCAAATCTGGGTCATTACATAACACCCACTCCAAAATTGCTGGTACCTTAGTGGACTCATCCACAGTGGGTAATACAAAACTATGAGGATCAAAAGGAAATTTAGGTTAAATGAATGTTATTTTCTGATTCAAAACTAGAAATAGTCTTACTCTGGGCAGAACGGGTTGTTATAAGAATCTGAAGGAAATGTGGTGGCAGCTGTGCTACATGTCATGGCAATGATTGTTATCATTGTATATTCAGTATTTGTTTGGACTGCAACTGTCAGATGTCAGACAGTTGAACACATCATTTTAGCTCCAACAGTGGGCTCAATCAAAGTCTTTACAAGGTCATACAACAATGACATTCCTACATGCCTGTAATATAAAGTGACATGAGGCAAAGTTCCTGTCATGCGTACAAAGCTGAACATATAGCAGGCAGTTCAGTGCAGGAGGAAGAAAAAAAAAATGCTAGAACTGTTGTACCTTTCAAAGCTGATTGCACCTTGCCCTAAATGAAGTCACTGAGAATCAGAGAATGGAACCCAATGGACCACAAGGAGACAAAGAGACCACAGATGCTGGAATGTGGAGTGAAAACAAAACAAACATCTTGAGGAACTCAGAAGGTCAGGCAGCATCTGTAAAGAGAAATGGATAGTCAAAGTTGTGGTCAAACCCTTCATCTGGGCTGCCATTGAGATCCAGATGAAGAAACTCAATCTGAAAGGTTAACTGCCTATTTCTTTCTCCACATGTCACCTGACACAAAGGATTTAATCTTATCTTCCTATTATGAAAATTAGTGGCTAGAAAATCATGAGCTGTGTTCATCAGGCAGTCGAACTTTCATTTCAGAAATTCCAATTTTTAAGTTACAAATATTGAAACATTACGTCATGGGATATTGTTGTACCAACTAACTTTGCAATCAAATATGCCATTAGTCAGATAATACATTCTTCATTACTCCTTAATTTCTGCAGTTGTTGTGTAGTAAAGATCAAGTCTTCTGGATTGACAGCACCCCCACACTGTCTGATCTCTGAAAGGAAACGGGTGAGGAGGACCGTGGAGATAAAGATTAAAGATTAGCTTTATTTGTCACATGGACATCAAAATATCAAAACATACAGAGAAATGCATCACTTTGCATCAACAAGCTACACAGTCCAAACGCTTGCTGAGGGCAGCCCACAAGGGTCACCATTCTTCTTGGTGGTAGGCACACAAGAGGTCTACAACAGGAATAGAAACAGAAAGTGATGTAAGTTGTCAGTCAGGCAACAGCCATGGAAAGAGGGTTAATATTTCCAGTTGAAGACCCCTATTTTCAGAACAGGAAAAGTAAGCAGTACTTTTTAAGATGCTGGTGGAATAGATAACACAAAGGAAATATTTCTGATCCACTGAAGCCACAATTACAAGGTGATTCCAAAATTTTCAGAGTCATTTGAAAAATAAGGAACATGACAGGAGATGGGAATATACCTAAAGAGCAAAATTAGGCTATTTGGCCCATCGAGTCTGCCCCATTCCATCATGGCTGATCTTTTATCCCTCTCAAACCCATTCTCCTTTTTTCTCCTTGTAACCTTTAATATCCTTACTAATCAAAAACCTATCAACCTCTGCTTTAAACATGCCCAATGACTTGGCCTCCACAGCCATCTGTGGCAGTGAATTCCACAGATTCACTGTTCTCTGGCTAAAGAAGTTCCTCCTCATCTCTGTTCTAAAGGCTGTCTTTATCTCTGAGGCTGTGCCCTCTGGTCCTAGACTTCCCACTATATGAGACATCCTCTCCACCTTCACTCTATCGAGGCCTTTCAATATATGATGTTTCACTGAGATCCCCCCCTCACTCTTTATGCTCCTCACACATTAACCCTTTCATTTCCGGGATCATTCTCATGAACATGTTAAAGCACTAAAATGCAGGTCAGAGTTATTGTTGAAACACAAAACCGAAAAGAGAGTGTCAGAAATGCCCAGTCGATCAGGCAATTTCTGCAGAAAGAAGAAGCCTGAGGTAATATTATGAATGGACAACTTACACAGATTAGGCCAGTTCTGGTAAAAAATAAAATGTGAGTGACATGATGCTGTTAAATTTGATAATGATTGCTAGAAGTTGCAAGAGCCCAGATGGAGGATGAGACACTGCTCCTTAAGTTTACATAAGCTTCACTGGCCACAGAGTGGGCAAAGAAGGCTGGGATGGTGAACAGAGTGACTGACAACTGGCAGCATTGGGCTGCTTTTGTGGATTGATGGCACTATACTGCAAAGTGATGAGTCAATTTGTGTTTGTTTTTTTTCCGATCTCGAGAACTTCAGATTATGAGAACCAAATACAAGGCATTAGATTGGGAGAATGGCCAAGTTGTCCATGCGCCTGACGTAGAACTCCAAAAACAGGCTCTGTTCTAGGCCCAGTCATGAGAAGAGATTACAATATAGGCAGAGAAAAAGATTCAAAGTTTTGCTCAAAATCTCATTGAAACGTTGCCATATATCCTATAATTCTACGGAATCCCTGGTGCACTCAGAGTTATGAAAGAATATCTGGGGTACTGGGAAGTTCAAGTCAATGCACCTGGAAATTATAGAATCCCTGCATTAGCAATAAAAGGAACATGCCACCTCACAAAGTATGAACACAACAGATTCTGCAGATGCTGGGAAGTGAATCTGCAGATACTTACAAAGTATCACAGCCCCAGGTGACTCTACACAGGAGCATGCAATTCCCACATAAACCTTAGACTCCCATAAAACCAGAATGGGAATAATTCATCTTTAAACACAATGCGCTGCCCAAGTAGAAGAAGATATTATGTAAGAAGATACTGTGTAAATTTGGTTTATGCTAAGCAATCAAATATTTACTTCATTTTTGGCTCTCAACAACAGATAATGAATGAGTTTTCACCAAGCAACACAATTGTATCATTAAAGCGCTAATTAATGCTGAATCATTAAAGGATTTTACCATACTATCCTGCCAATGAAGAACTGAATTGAGTTTGCCAGGCTCATGATGTTAGAGCTTTAAAGCTGGCAGGAAGGGCTTTGATCCCAGTGATTTGCTGTTTAGGATTTGACTTTAGTTGCAAGTGCTTTCAGTCTGACCCACCGCATCACCTAATTTTATGTTTTAAATACTTAAAGGTAAGAGTAATGAGATTTGTTTTCAGTTCCAATTTGTTTTGCTAAGCTATAAAAGCTCAAGAAAACCAACAGATAGAAAGTACCAGTTTTTCAAGTATAATTGGGTCATTAAAATTATTAGCATTTCTACACTTACTAAAATCAATTTATGAAACCTCACCAGATAGGTTATCTTTATAATCTGTATATATTCTACCTCAAATTTTTACCCATATCCATGACATGGGAATTAGGAAATAGATCAGTTTGGGAATCTGTGTCAGATTGATGTATGATTTCTTTCATGTGAGAGTCTATGCCCCACTCCAAAGCATGTTTCCTTTTCAATCACCTCCATTATGTAGTCTTAAAACACTTTTGTGTTGAATTGATATAACATTGCAGAGAGACTTTAACTAGCTGGTAGATTAATTCAACACAGAAACCATTCCTTTGGTTCTACTCGGCCATAATGACCAAATGCCTAACTAAGCCTGTCCCATTTACTCGTCTTTGGCCCATAACCTTTAAAATATTTCCGACCCATTGGCTTCCAAATGTCTTTTAATTATTGTTACTATAACTGCCTCAACCACTTCTTCTGGTAGCTCATTCCACAAACTGATGATCCTCTGTGTGAAAAAGTTATCCCTCAGGTTCCTACTAAATCTTTCCCCTCTCACCTTATACCCATGCCATCTAATTCTTGAATCCTTTTCCTGGGAAAAAGACTGTGTGCTTTCACTCCATCCATGCTCCTCATGGCTTTCTATACGGTCTTCTATACTCGAATGACTAAAATCATAGCCTGTCTAACCTCTCCTATTTCTCAGACCCTCAAAACCTGACAGCATTTTTGCAAATTATCTTTGCACTCTTTTCAGTAAGATGCCTCCTTTCCTATAATAGGGTCAAAAAAGTTGTATACAATACTCCAAATGTGACATGACCAGTTGATCAACTGTAACATATCAGTTTACCTTCTATACTCATTGCCCTGACTGATAAAGATCAGTGTCAAGCACCTTCACCAATTGCAGGGAACAATGTACTCAGACTCCTGGATCCCTCTTTTCTACAACAGTTTTCCAGAGACCAACCATTCACTCATTGAATTGGATTGAACCTGATTTAATATTCCTTAGCACATTTACCAAACTGATCAAGACCCTCATGGATTTTTGAAGACCTTCTTTGATATAACATCTTAAATACACCCAGTGGCCACTTTATTAGGTTCCTCTTGCACCTAATAAAGTTGCCACTGATTATATGTGTTCTGCTCCTATAGCCCTTCCACTTCAAGGTTCGACATGTTGCGCATCTAGAGATGCTCTTCAGCACACCATTGATGTAACCTCTCTCATTTACAAGACATGTTCACTTACAGAGTTCTCACTTGCTGGGTTGTCTTTTGTTTCTTGCACCTTTCTATGTAAACTCAAGAGACTGTTGTGGGTGAAAATCCCTGAGATCGACAGCTTCTGATATATTCAAACCATCTAGTCTCATACTAACAATCATCCCATGGTCAAAATCAAAGTCCTTCCTTCCTACTCACTTGTCATTTCCTTCCTCTTCTGATGTTTGGTTTGAACAACAATTAAAGCTCTTAACCATGTCTGCATGATTTTATCCATTGAATGGCTGATTAGACATTTGCCATATACATCCATAAGCGGGTGTACAGATGTACCTAATAAAGTGGCCACTAAGTGGATATATTATCATTTAATTACGTCAATGTAAGACAAATGAAGAAGGACAAAGTTGCTTGCAGGAATATTTTATTCACTAGCCAGTGCCAGACATCACAGTTTCTTTTTAGCTACAACTCAAAAGTTAAATGATAAGAACTTGTCCAAGTTTTTGTATACCATTTTTGTTTACTCGGGGGTTCAAATGTGCCACTTCTGGTTAGCAGGCATCTATGTAATCTCATAGATGCTTCTTGGCACAATTTCTTTATCAAGTCTAACAAATTATGACAGTTTATCTTGAAGATCATGATTTGAGTGCGAGAATGTCCAGCACAATCATATGCCATTCCCCAATGAATGGCATTTGGAATCATTTGAAAACCTTATTAATGCAGGTTGAATGGGTGGACGTCACAACTGATCAGTTACTCCAAAGCAGAAGAGGCAGCCTCGTACTTGATTAACTCCCAGGCAAAGGGTGTCATATACTGATACTTTAGCATATCGCAAATTGAGTAAGCACTTTGCTTGATCTATGGTTGGCACCCTTCATCAAACAATAATGTGAAAATAGCCAAACATGCCATTCAATTGTGCAATTTACCTCCAATTAATGTCTGTAAAAGCATTTTACTTACAGCTGAAAATTAGTAAATTTAAAACACAAATAAATTATCTTTCCCTTTCAAATCATCTTTGGGTTCACTGAATATGCTCAGTTCATTTACTGACCAGCGTTTAATTATATCTCCCTGACTTAGAGTCTTGGAGAGACTGAGCACAGAAATAGACCCTTTGGCCCAATGAGTCCAAACCAACTATTTTCCACCTGTTTACACCAATCATATATTAATCAAGTCTTTTACACTCTTCTCATGTTCTCATCAATTCCTTCCTGTTTGTACCACTCACCTAGATATTAGTGTCAATTAACCTCCCAGTCAGTATATCCTTGTGCTGTGGAAGGAAACAAGACAAAATTCACATGCTCATAAGGAGAACATGCAAATTTAACACAGAGAGCACACAGAATTAGGAGTGAACCCGGGTAACCTCCATTGTGAGCCTCTACTAGCTGTGCCCCTGTGTCATCCAGAACCTGTGTTAAACCTGTGCAATGTTATCCTGATGCTTTAGGTGAACTAGAAGAAAGCCTCAATTTTTTTGTCTGTTCTAACTTAGTTAAAATCAGAAAGCACAATAACACAACTTCAATATTTCACCTTATTTGAACTTGGATAGAAGGCAAAGTTCCTGATTATGACCATGATATAGAAAATTATGAATGTATATCTCCAACCCTCTGTACATCTCCAACTGACCCTCACTAATGATACTTAAACATGTGTAATCATCATGAATGAGTGAGGTCAATTTGTTGCAAATATATAATTGTATCATGAGCAAGGCTCCATGTGTAATGGCCTCATACATAACTGTAGGTGCAAACTGAAAGATCACACAGAGTTGGGTGTTTTAAACAGTGAGAAATTTATTTTTAAAAAAGCTAGTACACACCTGGAGACTAGCCAAAGCTATCTACTTGAGCATGAATTTAGTACAGTTTTTACATTCCCATTTGACAAGGTTGCCAGTGAAACTAGATGTTGATAGCAGAATGGTGACTACAGGAAAGCTTAATTAAGTAACAGTCTAGGTCCTGTTTACAGAGTAAAATGATTATCCACAGATCTAACAGTAAATCCAATTTTTGATTACTACAGTGGGTGCATGCTATGAAATCTTTAATGAATGCTGTCACAGCTTCATTCCATGTTTCTACTTCTAGGTTTTCTCTGCATCTCTTGTTACCATGATTGCAATTAGCACCATCCACATCCCTATTTACTAGCAATTAACTTTCACTACTCTTTCTCCTACAACAATAACAAATGTGTAAGTTTGGCACCATTCGTACATCATCCAATGAGAACAGATGGAAAATTGGTGAAGGCTGCCTGCATTAACTAAATTAGTTCGAAGAAGTTATGAATCTAAAATGGATGTGATTTTTTGACTACTGAACTATCTGAAAGTTCTTTCATCGACCAAGAACTTATAATTCTTCACATCCAGCTTCTCTATTCCACCTTGCAGTTCACCTTGAAAATAGGAAGCGCCAGACTCTACTTCACTTAGGCAGGGAGAAGAAATGAATCAAGTGTGATTCCCAGTCACAGATCACTCAGCAGATGATGTGAAAGAACTTGTCAAATGTTAGGCTTGGTCTGCCATATCTCTTCAGTCATTAGTGTTCAAGTAGTCCGCAGATAACTGAAATTTATACCAGCTACATTCTGTAGTGTATTCAATATTTCAGTAATATTGTAAGTATATTGTTTGATTATATGTAAGAAGTACATGAATGGCATACGTCAATATGCCTTGATGTCATATGTGAGCATTTTACTAAAGGAAAAGAAAGTAAAACTAAGAAGAGCTGATCCTTTTTATTTTTCTGAAGTTACAAAACTTATAAATGGTGACAAGAAAGTGTTAAAACAAACCTGAGATGACTACCAATCTCTTGAAATGCAGCCTGTGTTTCTTTGGAAGGGGAGAAAGAAAAATTGTTGAGTTAAAAAAAGGTGGAAAGCAAATGAAATTAGCGAGCTACCCATAGTATGGCTATGGGTTCATAAACAGTGAATATTGGATGATAATAATAATAAATTTAAAAGCAAGCATAAATGGCTGGCTACAAAAGAAAGATAGATGTGTTTGTTTGCACATCAGATAATTGGTTGATTTATACTGAACAAATTGAGCAGCATTTTGAAACAAATGAAACAGCCGATGAACAACAAGTACCAGAGTTGCTGAGTGTAACAGGTGGAAAAGTGTATAGTTTAATTCAAAGTTCAACTGCTCCAACCAAACCAGCTGAACAGAGCTTTGCTGATATTGTAAACATAATGCAGGAACATTTAGAACCAAAACCATTATCAATTGCAGAATACATTAGTTTATGTAAGCAGAATTAAAAGGAAGTGGAGTCCATTTCAGCTTACATGGCTGAATTGAAGAAATTGCCTGAACATTGTCGGTTCAGTGATGGGCTCGATAATGTACCAAATTATCATTAGTTTGTGGAATCTTATATGAAAGCTTTCAAAAATGACTTCTAATTGAAGCACAATTCACATTTAAAGAGCAGTTGAAATTGCTGTATCAATTGAAACAACAGCCAGCCACGGAACTGAGTTGTAGTCTGGTATGAAAGTGAGTGTGAACAAAGTTGCAGCATCTAAACAGAAATCTGCTTGGACAAACAAATGGTATTACCCTTGTGGCAGGGGCTCACATACACCAGACCAGTGCAGTTTTAAAGATAAATATTTCTTAAATTGCAACAAATTAGGACACATAAAAAGAGCATGTCAAGATGTCAGGCACACAAAAATAAATGGACTTCACAGGGAAGAGAAAAGTTGAAAGTCAAGTTGCATTTTCAAGAAGAGCACTAATTTGCATGCTATTGTTGCAAAATCTGATGATAATGAGTGACACAGGGCTGATGAACCTTGAGATTAACAATGTGAAAACTAACAAGAGACAAGCAATATGGATTACACCAGAAGTTAACGGCAAATTAAACAAAATGGAATTGGACACTGGCTTGGCTATTTCAGCCATTCCTCAATATATTTTTGAATGGCATTTGAAAGATACTAAACTGAAGCCTGCAGATCTCCAACTAAGATTTTTTACTGGAGAAAAGATAACATTTTTGGAATGACATTCGTAGCAGTGAAATACAATAATCAAAAAGCTACATTAGGCTTGTATGTGATAAAAACAGGTGGACTAACATTGTGGGGCTTTGATTGGCTGAGACAACCACAATATGATAGGAGATCCATCCACCATATACATACCACATCACCTACAGTAGAGTCAACTAAAAGTCAATTTTGAAATGTACTGGATGATGCCACAGCAGTGTTCGAGGATGCCATTGGAATTAAATTAATTTTAATGTACTTAAATTAATCAAAGGTAAAATAGTATTAAATGAAAACACTACACCCAAGTTTTACAAAACTAGTCTAGTTCCTTATACCATCTGTGGTAAAGTATCACTGAGCTAGATTGCAAAGAGGCTAAAGGAATTCTTTTCAATATTAAGTGGAGCCCATGGGCAATGTGAGGGGTTCCAGTCACCAAGAAGAATAGGTCTGTCAGGAACTGTGGAAATTTTAAGGTCACCATTAACCCAGTATGGAAAGTAGATCAATACCATCTGCCCAGGATAGAGAATATCTTTGCAAACCTTTCTGCAGGAAAACACTTCAGCAAAGTGGACTTAGCTGAGGCATACATACAGATGGAGCTGGAAGTGGAGCCTGAAATATTTCTCACCATAAGCACTCAAAAAGGACTTTACTGCTATACTAGTTTTATTTTTGGAGTAGCATCTGTACTTGTACTCTGGCAGAAAGCCAGCTGGCTGGACCCAGACTACCTTCACCATTTCTCTGAGCAGCCAGTGCTGCCTGACTTAAGTTGTAGGAGAGGGGTATTTTACAATATGCACCCGACTATGCCAGTTTCCGGAATTTCAATGCTCTAACTCTCCGGAGTATGGATAGTTGGTGCGATCCCTTTAAGAACTCAGGTCCCTATCACTGTTAAGGCACCAGGAAGATGTGGAAGCATGGACATCCAGGAATGGAGGAGATGAGGATGAGGACAGCAGCAATGGCGGAGGAAGGGAAACCTCATTCTTTCAAAATGGAGGACATCTCTGATGTCCTGGAAGGGAAATGCACATCCTTTATAATATTTCTTAAATTGCTTTTCCAAGATGGCACTGGTGAACCATGGCGACGTGCTGCCAGTTGCTTCAGAAAACAAATTTCAGGGTTGTATATGCTGGCATATACTATTGTATTTTGATAATAAATTTATTTTGAAATTTACACATTGATGTTGAGATGTTCCTGATAATAGTAGAGATGACTAATTGAAAGAGAGAGAGAGAGAGAGAGAGAGAGAGAGCAGCGGGAGTGAGACAGGTAAGAAAGAAAGGGAGAGAGGAAGAGGGAGGGAGGGAGAGGGGGAGATCAGAGGAAAAAGGGGGGATAGCAAGGTAGGGACAGATAGAAAAAGAGATGGAGGAGAAGGAGAGGAGGGAGAGAGGGAGAGGAGACAAGAGAGAGGAAAGGCAAGAGGGATGGAGGGAGAGAGACTGTAAGAGAGATGGAGCAATGGAGAGAGTGGGAGGGCAATAGAGAGAGGGAGGGACAGGAAAGAAGTGAGAGAGGAAGGGAGGGTGGGAGGGGGAGAAAGAGAGGGGAAGGAGGAAAGAAGAGATAGAGAGGGAGAAAGAGAGAGGGAGGGAAGGAAAGAGAGTGAGAGATTGATTTCTAGTGTGGATCTTTTTCAAATGTCCACACAGAGAATTGTGAAGCTCTTTTTTTTTACTTTTTATTAGGATTGGAGAGAATCGGTGCCATCAAATATTCAAGCATGTTTCTTCTGAATTTGAAATCTGACCGTGGAAAATACTTAACAGAACTCTTGGATTAATTCCACTGAAATATCACTACATGCCCTTAAAACCTTTATCCTATTGCCTTTCTGACCTCTCCAGTTATTCTTTAAGAAAGGAGGAAGGCAGCAAAAAGGAAATTGTAGACCACTTAGCCTGACCTCAGTGGTTGAGAAGATGTTGGAGTCAATTGTTAAGAATGAGGTGATGGAGTACTTGGTGACACAAGACAAAATAGTACAAATTCAGCATGTTTCCTCCAGGTAAAATCTTGCCTGACAAACCTGTTGGAATTCTTTGAAGAAATTACAAGTAGGATAGATAAAGGGGGTGTAGTGAATGTTGTATACAGACTTTCAGAAGGCCTTTGACAAGGTGCTACACGTGAGGCTGTTTACCAAGTTAAGAGCCCATGGTATTACAGGAAAGCTACTAACGTGGTTAGAGCATTGGCTGATTCGTAGGAGGCAGCAAATGGGAATAAAAGGTTCCGTTTCTGCTTGGCTGCCAGTGACTAGTGGTGTTCTGCAAGGGTCAGTGTTGGGACATCTTATTTTTATGCTGTATATAAACGATTTAGATGATGGAATAGATAGCTTTGTTGCCAAGTTTTCAGATGATATGAAGATTGGTTGAGGGGCAGGTAGTGTTGAGGAAAGAGGTAGGTTGCAGAAGGACTTAGAGAGATTAGGAGAATGGACAAGAAAGTGACAAATGAAATACAATGTTGGAAAATGCATAGTCAAACACTTTGGTAGTAGAAATAAATGCACAGACTATTTTCTAAACAGGAAGAAAATACAGGAATTTGAGATGGAGGGACTTGGGAATTCTTGTGCAGAACGCCCTGAAGGTTAACTTGCAGGTTGAGTCAGTGGTGAGGAAGACAAATGCCATGTTAGCATTCATTTAAAGAGGTCTAAAATACAACAGCAAGGATGTGATGCTGAGGTTTTATAAGGCACTGGTAAGGCCTTGCCTTGAGTATTGTGAACAGTTTTACGCCTCTCATCTTAAAAAACGATGTGCTGGCATTGGACAGGGTCCAGAGGAGGTTCACAAGGATGATTCCAGGAATGAAAGGTTTATCATATGATGGCTCTGGGTCTGTACTTGTTGGAATTCAAAAAGATGTTTCCCATGGTGGGAGAATCCAGAACAAGAGGGCATAGCCTCATGACAGAGGGGTGCCCTTTCAAAATAGAGATGTGGCGAAATTTCCTCAGCCAAAGGGTGGTGAACTTGTGGAATTTGTTGCCACATGCAGCTGTGGAGGCCAGGTCGTTGGATGTATTTAAGGCAGAGATTGATAGGTTCTTGATTGGACATGGCATCAAAGGTTACAGGGAGAAGGCTAGGAACTGGAGTTGAGGAGGAGATAGAAAAAAAAAGATTGGCCATGATCGAATGACGGAGCAGACTCGATGGGCCTGAAGACCTAATTCTCCTCCAGTGCCTTATGGTCTTATGGTCTTACTTGTGGCATCTGGCATTGTTACAACAAATACCACATTTAAAATTGTGAAACAGCATCTTTATATTCCTCGCTTAATATACAGGTTTTGCACTATTAAATCTGGAATTCTCAGATAACTTGTTTTCTTTTTCTGTATAAGGAAGAGTTTGGATAGCTGTCTGTGACAATAGTTCAGGTCTCCCTCATCATTATCATATCCTAATCTGCTACAAAATGTGCTGCAATCCTGCATTTTGATTTCTTCATTTGATTATGTTCTTGTTCTTGAGTTGTACTCTTTTCTTAGATTTCATGAACAAAATACCACATTTTTCCCTTCAATACATGCCCCTGTTTGCCATTGACCAGATTACAACTCATCAGCAGAGAAAACCTGGCTTCAGCCCATCAGAGATATGTTGTATGTCTTATCCGCTTTCTCCATCCACCCTCAAACTTGATGCTTGAACTACTTGCCCATTCACCTCCTGCCTCACCTCCATTCAGGGCCCAAAGCACTCTTTACAGCAGAGGCAAAATTTCACCTGTGTATCTGTTGGGGTTGTCTATTGTGCCTGGTGCTCCTGATGTGTCCTTCTCTACATTATTAAGACCCATCATAAATTGGGGAATTGCTTCATCAAGCAGCTCTGCTCCATTTGCCTAAAGTGGAATATCCTAGTGGCCAAATATTTGAATTCCAATTCCCATTTCCGTACTGACGTGTCACCCCATGGCCACCTCCTCTACCACAATGAGGCCACCCTCAGGGTGTAAGTGCACCACATATTCAATCTGGGCAGCTTCCAACCTGATGGCATGACTATTGATTTCTCCTTACAGTTAAAAAAGTTCCTTCCACCTCCCCTCTTCTTCTATTCCTTACTCTGGCCTCTTGTCTCTTCTTACCTACCTATTGCCTTACCCTGGGTTCCCTCCTTCCCTTTCTACTATGGTCCACTCTCCTCTCCTATCAGATATCTTACTCTCCAGAGGTTTACCTTTCCTACCCACCTTGTGTCACTTATCAGCTTCTAGCTATCCTCTTTTCCCTTCTCCCACCATTTTATTCTTGGATCTTCCCCCTTCCTTTCCTGTCCTGAAAAAGGTTTTCAGCATGAGACGTTGATTTTTCATTCATTCCCATAAATACTGCCTGACCCGTTAAGTTTGTCCAGAATCTTATGTGTGTTGCTTTAGATTTCCAGCATCTGCAGACTTCTTGTGTTATCGATACTGACTTATTTTCTCTCCTTCTCATTTGCAGTTAAGGATCTTTAATCTGAAATGCTAACTCAATTTCTATTTCCAAACATGCTAACTGACCTGCTGAATGTTTCCAGCATTTTGTATTTATTTTGGAGAAAATTACATTAGTTCAAGGATTAAGTAGACGGGATAAAATAAAAGTGATTAGAATCAAAGCTTTAAGGAAACATTAATTACTACATTTTAATTAAGTGTCATTGACACAGTAAGGAGAAAGCTTTCATTGTACATTGCTGCTGTCTGATAAAACACCTGGAAAGTTCACAATGCTATGAAACTGTGAATTTAACTAATTCAAGTGAACTAGAAGGAAATGCTGAGTAGAATTATAAAAATTAAATATTATTTGAACAACACAATGATGTGTTACTCGGGCATGGTTACAATTTATTATATAGTAAGCAAGATGAATGTTTCGGATGGAATCACAGCACTCTGACATTTATTTCTGATCTATGTTATAGTTGAACTTACTGAAAGCTTTATACTCTGCTTCTGCAGCAGAGCCAACCTGAAGTGCCTCTTCATCTTGTTGTTTGAGTTAAAAGGTGGTTTCAAATGAACAGCTTGGTGAATAGTTGTGATTCATTTCAGCACTATGTTGTTTGGTTATATGTACTGACCTTTGCAATGCAGTCACTTACACCTTCTCAAGTCATTGGTTCTAAAACCTTGCATTTAGCTGAAGGACAACCAATGTCCCATGACTGCTAATGATATACCATATTTTTTCTCAAGTGTTCAAGCTTTGCACAAACAAGCATCCAGATTTTCAATACTTCAATCCAAAGTTCACAGACTCCACTTTCCTTTCAGCATAATAAACAATTGACAATGCCTAGAGCTGCTCTCAAAACTTCCACCTAATTGGTTCATAACTTTCTCACTTTTTCTCGTAAGTTGGCTTTTCTTGATGCAAATTATGACATTTCATTTCCTCTTTCTGTGGAAAGGTTAAATGAGCACATATCATGCACAATAGTAGTGGCAGGAAATGTCATTTAAATAAATTGAACATTCTAAATGTACAACAACATTATAAGCATACTGTATGACTCTTTCCTCTGATATTCTAAGCAAAACAGTTAGTGACATTTAAGGTAGTTGCTGAGCTACTTACAATATTGGAATCCGAGGTTACGAGTAGAAACTATGAAATTGCTAATGTCAAACATCTGTGCAGATACAACCTGCTGAAGAAAAAAGAGCATGCTTGGTCAATTATTGCCCTGTAAGTCTGATCTGTTCAGCTGCAAAGTGAAGGACAGATAAAATCTGAAAACAGCCAGCAATTATTCATCAATATGTACTTCACTGATGTTCAACCCTGGCAAACAAATTTATTATAGACCCAACTATAACATTTATTTAAATTTGGTTGCCAGAGCAAGTTAGGGAAGACTTTGACTAAGCTTCTTATCATTTTATCTTATCAACAATTGATCATCATACCAACAGGAAATCACTATGACAATTCCTCAGAAAATTTTCCAAAGATTAACAATCATCAGCAGCTCCTTCTCCAATTATCATGTTATGGGCATCATTGATCATGTATCTCTGCTCATTTATAACACTTCAGTTATATTAGATTTTGTAAAACATTGAATGAATGTCTGGAAGTTTAAAATAACAATGAACTCTTAGCATGTGGTGTCTGTGTGTCTGCTCGTGAGTAGTGTCTGTACAGAATAAATGTATTAAATGTCTATTAATGTTTGTTAAATATTTCTGTTGATAGTTGTTGAATTCCGTCTCGATCTCAGGCACCTTTGAAATGTGAATGTACAATATGTCAGGCAGTTTGATAGTCGGCTTTATGGATTCTTTTGGATTCAAGAATTATCACATATATGGAAATGTTAGTGCCTTTCTGTGAGTCCAAAGGAATGTTGTGTCCAAAACACTGGTAGACCAATGAATGAGGAGTGATCAATGTCTACTTGATGTAGATTGTGTAAATAGACATTGGACTTGTTTGAGAAAGAAGTAGGCTGTGTCAGGAAAAAAAGAACAAAGAGTCTTTTTGTTTCTCTGCTCTCGTGAAGCTTGTATTTATGGTGGTACCTTTCCCAGATCTGATGGACTTTGCCAAGGACCAGAAATTGCAGTCAGGGCTTAGACTCAAGGATGGTTTCGGAATGCGTTGGAATTCGGAGTTACCCCAGCAACAGCAACAATCAAGTGGTAACTAAGAATTGTGAGCCCTGAAATCTATTTGCCTTGCAGAAAACTTTGTGGAAATCTTTATGAATGCTATGCAGTTTTACGTTTGGATTCTTTGTAATTTCTTTTTTTATGATATATAAATCAGGCTTAAGTTACTTTGTTGTGCTTGTACATGTACTGTATTACCACGTCTCCTGGCCGCTCAAATAGTTTGGTTCTGAATAATCCAACCCATTGCAATGCTTCTCATAAAAAGTCTAGAGCAGAATCTGAGTGGAACTGATTTTAAGTAGTTCACATGAATTGCACATACAGTATATGAGAAGAAGGAAACACCCTGTTATTTAGTCATATACAATTGATCAATATCTTGACATCAGCATTTTGCAGAGATACAACTAACCAGAATCTTAACAACTCAAGCCATATAAATGCCATGGCTACTAAACCACAACATAAGAAATCAGAGTGATATATTGGCAAATCAAGACACAGCTCAATTTGAGAACAAAATACAAAAAAAACACCAAATGTGCCAAATGTGGAAGGAACTGAGAAAGTCAGCCAGCAGCTGTGGATGGAAGCAACAATCAATATTCAGAACAAGACCCTACATTGTTCTGTGCTCAGTTCCTTCACTGTCTGCTATTTGCTCCAAATTCCAGCATTTGCTGCCCCTTGCATCTCAGATTTGAAGTCTGAACAAAACTTTAAAGATTTTTATTAAGGCAAACCAGCTGGTGAATTAAATCAAAGATGCTAAATAGGATTGGAATACAGCTTAGCTACGGTTTATTTAAATGGAAACACAGGTTTGAACTATCAAATGCTCCATTAATCTTGCTTTTCTTTTGAGAATACTCTTTATTTGCTTGTTTGGTGTATTCACCATCCAAGTCTTAGCAGTCAGCTTGATCAGCATAACCTCATTAGATCAATATTTACCCAAACTCATTAAGCTGCCTGCAACAGTTACCAGACAGCTCTTGATCATTATCATTTCACCTCTTGCTTGACCTCTCATTTGCTAGCCCTGGCCACTCTGAGGCCACTTTATTAGGTACACGTGTACACTTGCTTGTTTATACAAATAACGAATCAGCTAATTGTGTGGCAGGAGCTCAATGCTTAAAAGCATGCAGACATGATCAAGAGGTTTGGTTGTTGTTCAGACAAAACATAAGAAACGGGGGGGGGGGGGAAGGAATGTGGTCTAAGTTACTTTAACTGTGCAATGATTCCTGGTGTCAGACTGGATGGTTTGAGTATCTCAGAAACTGCTGAGTTCCTGAGACTTTCACAAACAAGAGCTTCCAGGGTAAAAACATAAAACGTCCAGTGAGCATCAGTTCTCAGGGCTTGTTAATGAGAGAGGCCAGAGGAGTGTAGCTAGACTAGTTGAATCTGATAGGAATGTGACTAACTCAAATAACCACGCTTTACAACAGTGGTGTGCAGAAGAGCATCTCTGAATGCACAAGATGTCAAACCCTGGAGGGCTACAGAAGCAGCAGACCATGAATATACTGAAATACATTCATTGGCCATCTATTAGGTACCTTCAGTCTATATGACTGTTCTTATAATCCTAATTTATAAAACTGACTCTGTAAAAGAATGGTCAGGAAAGAGTGTTGAAAGAGATAGTTTCTCAAGAGTCAGAATAAAGTGTACATATGGACAGTTTAGCCCTCCTTCCAAACACAAATCTCTAATATCCTGACAAACTTCGTTCTAAATTTCCCATTCATGAAGCCTAACTTCCAATTCATGTTTATGTCAACGTTTTCATTTTGTTTTTCCAGATCCTTTTTGCTTTAGAACTTCTAATAGAAACCAATTAAATTCAAATTATATCTTCCAGAAAAATCCAATTTGCACTTTGCATTACTTCTTTGAAATAAATGCAATGAAATTCAGGCAGATTCTAAACTCTATTGACAGCTCTCTATCCGGATTACTAGTTATTGTAATGAAACTAAAATAATACATAATGGATCTATTTTTCTGCACTCAAAATTCATTTCTAGTCACAGGGATAAACAGTCATCAAACCTTCACTTATGATAATGCTTAAGGAAGTAAATAGGCAATATGACCCTAAAAAGAAAGTGGTGGGTCTCATCACCAATAACAAAGAGATGGTCTACAGAGAGGAAGTGGAAGAGCTCAGGGTCTGGTACCAGGCAAATAACTTCTTCCTCAATGTCAACAAGACAAAGGAGATGCACTACTCACAAAAACATCCTTGTTTTTGTATTCTAATCTCCTTAAAATGAATGCTAACATTGCTTTTGCCTTCCTTACCACTGACATAACCTGTAAGCTAACCTTTATGGAATCCTGCATGAGGACTTGCAGGTCCATTTGCACCTCTGACTTTTAAATTTTCTCCCCATTTAGAAGATACTCCATGCCTTTATTCCTTCTGCCAAAGTGCACGACCATGCACTTCCCTATACTATATTCCATCTACAACATCTTTTCCAAGTCCCCTAATCCAAGGCCTTCCACAGATATCCAGACACCCTACTTCATGAGCTGAATCTGGTGCACAGCCAAGTCTGTGGTTGTGACAGGGCCTCCCTTCCTCGGTGCAGCTCCTGAGGTGCCACTGACCTGTGCCCAAGGGGAAGTCCCAGATGAGCTACTTGTCCAAGATGCCCTTCACCAGGATCCAAGAATATTCTTCAGGACCATTCTCTTCCCAATCCACAAGGTACTAGACCTTACCACATACCCAACGAGATGCCAGGATGCATCACACTGTATAGATGAGGGAACTATCTAGCAAGCAGGGAGGAGAAAGAGTTGGCATTTCTGGGGCCCGGTGAAAGGTAGTACAGACTTGAACTGGGAAACATGGAACACTGCTTGGTTCTTTGTTGATGATGGCGGACACCTTCTATGCAAGACCTTGTTGACAGCCTTTTCCACTACAAATGGTCCCATGTAGCCTGGGGTCAATTTGCAGATCTTAACATTCAGGAGGAGACCCCATGATGCCAACCAAAGCTCCTCTCTTGGCTTGAATGGCCTTACCTGTTGGTGGAGCTGATCAGCTTGCTGGGCGTGTTGTTCCTGAGCATGCAGCAGAGAATCCCAGGCTCATCTCAAGGTGCATTTATATCACTGGATCAGATGTTCAGTAGCAGGAACTCCTACATCACTCTCCTGGTCAGGGTAAAGCATGTCTGGAATCCCTTTTGGCATTCAAAGGGGGTTTACATATGGAGGCTAACTGGAGGTTATTGTGGACGATCTCTGCCCAAACCACTGGGAGCTCCAGGACGTAGGGTTGCAAGAGGCCAGGCAGCCGAAGGCCACCTCCAACTCTCTCAGTTTAGCCATTGGATTGGGGGTGGAAACCAGACGAGAAGCTGGCCTGGGCACCTACAAGAGAGCAGAAAGCCTTCCAAAAGCAGGAAGTGAACTGTGGTCCACGATCAGACACTGTGTCTGGAGGGAAGCTGTGGGCCTGTACACAACATGGCTGTTGCAGTCTCATGCGTCTCATGAGCCAATGGGAGGGAGGGCAATGAAATGGGCAGCCTTGGAAAATGGATCTACAATGACGAAAATGGTAGTGTTTCAACAAATATGTTTACTCCCTCTGTGCATTTAAGTAATTTTGCCTGGAGTATTGTGTGGCCTACTCCATTCAGCAGGATGCTGATTCTGTGGCTTGCACTCAGGGCATGAAATCTTCTTAGCTGACCAATTTTGTTGAAACATTAATAACAGTGCTTACTTTTTCTGTGATACTTGTGTTTGTACAGATAACATTCGCAATATCGCAATATTCTTATCTCAAAGGGTTAGATCTTTGGAACCGTATTAATATTGAAGACTATTTTCCAGAAGCAACTCCAAATTCCACTCAAACTTACTTTCATTTTCTTAATCTTCCAGGAAAGCCAATATCTTGTTCACACCACGATTTTGCTTCCCCATTCCCAACTTATGGGTAGAAAGAGGGCACTTAGCAGACAAATTGCATTAAAATCTAATCTTATATATACCTAAATAGTGTATTATCTAATTAAATAACTATCAATTAAATGCAGAAAAGAATCTGTGAAGAACAAGTAACGTGTACAAGGTTCGACTGCCTTGGTTTGCCTTCAAACATTTTTTCATAAATAAGCAAATAACAAAAATGTTTACATGTATATTTTGATGTTTTTGAACTATTTTCATTAAGTTGCTACCTCAGCAATAATGTAGGTAACATAAGAATATGAAAAATAAAACAATGTTGAAACTGCTGACCTTGACCCCTTAATATTACAAAACAAAACCATACAAAGGGGCATGATAACGTTCATCCACTCCTTGGATTCTAAGAACGTAAAAAACAAATTTCCCCTCTGGGGTAAAAAGTCCATTTCTAGAAATTTGTACAACAAAATCAAGAAAGGGTGTTTCAGTGACAGGAGAGGGAACAATCTGGAAGTGTTATCTTTTAACTGAAATGTTAAACCATGATGGGTAGTGGGATGGAGATACATCTCTACCAAAGGAGGTGTAAGCACTCCTTCACTCTGCTAGCCTGAAGTTCACTCTTGGAAAAGCTGTAGCACCTGCCTAGCCCTCCAGTCTGGATCATATGAAACCATGGGAGCAGATGGTGGATGGTTGCATGGCAATGGCAAAACACTTCTGTAGAAAAATTTGCCAAGAACAATCATGGTCATCAGACCATGATCACCAATGTCATATAACATGACACATAATGATAGCGATGATTAAACCATGGTACTGTCTGCCCTCTCAGATGGACTAAATGATTCAGAAACAGGGATTTATTCCCATTGTCCTGAAGCTATCCTTCAATCAATTTTAGCAAAGTAAAAATTGTATATTTGGTCAGTAATACTTTGCTATTTGTGGGAAATGACAGCTCAAGTATTGTATTTGCAACATCAGAACAGTTGCTGCCCTTCAAAGTTCAAACATGCCTAGAACATGTTTGGGAATATCCTGAAAGGACGTGAAAGGTGCTATGCAAATGTCAGTATGTATTTAGTTAACTTTCAGATTGAAACTCTATATGCGCTGTTATATAATTGCCACAACCTAAGGCATAGAATAATGTCTCCACTCTGCTTGGAATCCATTTTAAAAGGAAATGCCTCAATCCAGAACATTATTTTATTTTGAGAGCAGCAAAGCAACCATTATTAACTTAATCATTTGCTTATTCACTCATGAATTAATTTCTAAAATAAAAGCAAAATCAATTTAGAGTTCAGATAGAAAAGCTTTCTAATCATTTGGTTTAATCATCAACTAATTAAATTCAACAAAATCTAGTCAATTTTTTTCCCAGAGCATGGCAGCATCATTAAAGCTAATAATTGTTATTTATTAGTCTAAAATTAATTGTGTGTTAATGAAGTAACTCTATTTTGACATTTTCTGTTTGATTTGAGTATAGTTTATATAGAGTTGACTATATTAAATTCTCACTTCATCCATGCCATGAGAAAGAACATGTTTGTGTACTTTGTTATCTGTTCATATACTCCAGCCTTTGCAACAACTTTCTGATCAAGTTATATCTAAATTCAAAGTATAAAAAGGTATACTTAATAATGAACCATTAAGCATCTTTTAAATAACAGCAGTTGTCAAGAATAATGAGCATGACTAAATGTAATATTTCATATTTTTACATCGAGTCAAGTTTAAGCTTTCAGCTGATATTTAAGTTTGGGTATGTCAGAAAATTAATCGATCAGGCTTTGCTATTTAACGTATTCTCTGGTAATGTAAACTCTTAAATAATTTTATTAAGAACAATATTTTAGTCAAAGTAATTAAATCCTGTAGCAGCAATATCTTAATGTTCTCATCAGCTTCAACCTTCATCTGTCGTTTATTTTATTGATTCCCATTTAAATTTCTATTTGAAATTAGCTTTTTTATCGAACATTAATCTTGACATTGCCATCTCACATTCAGATGGAGAATGGATGATTAAGGTGCGGCATATAGCAATAGCTCAAGAAATGTAATAGGATATGAATTATTTATTTGAGGTATAATGCTATTACCTTTCTTTCAGTGACATTTTACAGAAGGCAACTAATTCAAGAAAGAACCTTTAACAGTAACAAGACCATAGCAAGTTCATTAAAGTATAATATTCATTAGCCTTATTTATTTGCTAATTAATCTTACAATGTTCAGAAAATTATGTCACTATGATCATATGTGTAGAAATGTTGATTATATTTTTGCCACCACATCTGTTTACAAAATAAACCCATACCTCAAAATGCACTTTATGGGATATCAAATCTAATTAGAATTGATGCCATAACATTTTTTCCCAAAAGCCTTTGCATATTATGTAAACTAAATTGCCAAATGAAACAACGTTGAGGTTCCAATTATTATTAAATGTTAATGCAACATTTAAAAAATATTGTATGATAGTGACAATAAAATTTACATAACTGCATTGTAGACAAACTCTTAATGAGGCTGCTACTACTTCACTGTCCACCATACGTATACATAGATGCAACTGGTTGTGTACATAAATGGAATTATAGAAGCAAGTGAATATCTGGAAAAGGTTCAAGTATGTATTTTGAAGCTCTGTGCAGCATTCGCTGGAATGATCACTAGTTTGTGTCTTGTTGAGTAGGCTGTGGTGAGGTGCAGACAAGATTTTCCTGGATGCTGCCTGGGTCAGAGAGCATGTCGACTGAGCAAAGATTGAGCAAGTTAGACTTTTCTCTTGGGAGCAAAGAAGGATGAGAGGTGACCTGATCAATATGTATTAGATGATAAGAGGCATATACAGAGGGTATAGCCAGTGCCTTTTCTCCCAGGGCTGAAAAGGCTAATATTAGAAGGCATAATTTTAAGGTGATGGATGAAAGTACAGGGGGTTATTAGAGGGAGTTTTTTTTTAAACAGATTGGTGGGTGTGCAGAATGCCCTGCCAGGGATTGGAGTAGAAGTAGATGCAGATACATATGAGACATTTAAGAGACTCTTTGATAGCCATATTAATGAAAGAACAGTGCAGGGCCATGCAGGATGGAAGTATTTGAGTGATTATGGAGAAGGTTAAAAAGTCAGCACAACATTGTGGGGTGAAGGCCCTGTATAGTGCCGTACAGTTCTATGTTCTATGACTATAGACCAGAATTCTATTCTGAGTCTTCTGTGTCTAGGTACCACACAGTACCATGGATAGGATAGGCATGATATTTCACAAGTGCTGAGATCTATTCTCGGAACTTAAGTTATTATCTGCTTTGGATACTTGAACAAGAATAAGCTGCACATCCTCTTGTACCACAAACTTCCTATGATTTCAGGATGAATATCTGGAACTTGACTGTCATTAATACAGATGTGGAATTCCTGAGAACACAGGAAGCAATAACCCTCATGTTCTCCAACTTCACCGCTCACTCATCACTGTGCATGACTATTACCACACTCTGACTCTCACTGCACCTGATCCATTGAGACACAAATGAGGAGCACAAAGGTTTAATATAAAACAGATTTGAATTCAGTGTTTTGCTTCAATAACAATATAGTATTTAATTAATTTAGCATATTTTCATTGCTCCTTTTCATGTTCATTTAGGGTCTCAAAGCAATCTACTGACAAATACATCGCCTCTTCAACTAGGCCATCGATTGCAACAGATTATGTTAACATGCTTATCCTTGTTTTCAAACCTCTTCATGGTCGCACTGCTTCCTATTTTTGTAAATCTTCCAGCCTTACAAACCTCCAACATTTCAGCCCTCATACAATATCTGCCACTTCAGCATTCCCGAAGTTAATCATTTTACTATTGTCTTCAGCTGCAGAGTCGACATCCTCCAGAATCTACTCCCTGAACCTCGCTTTTGATCATCTCAGCTTTTACATTCTTTATAAAACCAATCCTTTTTCGCTAAAACCTTGTTATGTGGCCCACTGTCAAATTTCATTTGGTAAGGATCCAGTGAAGCTTTCACTACAGTAGAGGAAAATAAATACTAGACTATGCTATTGCTATTGAAGAAGAGCAAGGATATGTTGTAGAGTTATAACTGCATTTCGTAAGTATTTCTTTTTCAAGTAGTTCCCCGACCCAAAACCCAGCCTGACCTTGAAATGAGAATCTGAGTTCTGATACAGGGAGACAATGGCAGAGAAGGAAGAAACTCTGATGAAGAAACAATAACAATTCCTCCCCCACTCCCCACAGACAATGCTCAACCTGCTGAGTTCCTTCTGCAGACTATTTGTTGCCTCAACTTCCAGCATCTGCAGTCTCTGTCTACAGAGAAGAAAGTTATTTTTGTGGGCTAAGAGGAAGCTGCACTTGACAGGCTCTTTCTTTCACTTCAAAGCTGAGTTTGAGACATTGGAAAACAATCGTCCAGGGTTAAGCCTGGAAGGCAAGTTAAATATGAAGACTACAGTATCATCACAATATTTGAAATAGGTAGCTTTTGTTCCTTTTTGATTGACAGCAGTACTCTCAGCTGGTAATTCATATCATCATCATTATGTGCCATGTCAAATGGTCTTCCATCTGTCTTTAACCTGAGAAATTCTAATAAGCTCTTTAAAACTATTGCCTATCCATCCCTTGATCTAACTCATGACTGTCATGTGCTGTAAACCATTACTTTTTCTTCAATTGATTTTTCATATTTCATAAGCTATTTCATAAATTTGTCATTGGAAAAGAGGGAATACTGTATATCTGAAATGCTGGACCACATTTTTACTTTAACCAAAAATAACACTTAACTGGTCATCTGATATTTGCAAAATGATTAACTTGTCAATTGCAGGAAAACTAGCCCTTTAGCCCAATTTATCGATGCTAAATAAAACTACCCCATTTTCTTGCATTCGGCTCATATTCCCATAAATTTTCCATATCCACTTATGTGAAAAATATCTTCAAAATGTTGCTATTGTACCTGCCTCAACACTTCCTCTGGCTGCTCATTCTCTATATAAACTCTGTTCTTCATAAAGAAGTTGCCCCTCAGCTCCCTTTAAAATCTTTACCCTTTCACAAAACTATGCTCTCCAGTATTTAATTCCCTTTCCCTGAAGGTTAAAAAAGATGGCATGCATTCATCCTATCTGATTTCCTTGCTTCTTAGTACAAAGAAAAGTATTTATATAAATATAAAGAAAAAAGAAACTCTTGGAGTGGGTATAAAGAACAATGTACTCATTTTCTCAAGATACTTCCAACCGACTGGGTCAGTACTTGAACTGAACTGAGTATAACGCGTATACCCACACATTAAGTACTCTGCCAGTGCTGTGTAATAACACCAGCATAAATTGCTATTCTGGAGATTAATGCCATTCATCTTTCTTTACACATGGAAAAAGTCATTCTGTACGTCCCAAATCTCCATTTTACCGAAACCGTGACAGATTTTCAGCATTGTACCAGATGTTATGAATGAGGAGCAACTCTGATGGGCAGAAGGGTACAGAATCGCCAATGCCCCCTCCCCCCCGGAGAATTGCAAATCGCTACTATTCCAATGCTGTTATCAAAGGAAATGTGAGAGATAAACAGCTCATACAAATTTATGAGAGAGAGGCACAGCACAGGTTGGAATGTCTCCTATTGACAAAGAGAGAGATTACTGCTATTGTCTCTTGGAGAAGGAATCGTGTATTGAGTACTATTCTATTCATTGAAACCCCTCAGGGGGCAACCAGAATGGTCTGGTTGAGGGATTGCATCATCCCAACTTGATTGACATCTGAGACCCCGTGAGTGGGGATAAAAGTAGGGTCTGGGGAACACCCCTCAGACGCACCAGGAGAGACGCTACGAGACCGGTGGAGGCTTGCGTGTGTGTCCACCCTTGCCTGGGTGATGAGTCCTCCATGGAACGGTCGACGGATCAAGATCATAAAAGGAAAGTCGGCAAGTTAATAGCTCTTATTTTCTCTCTCTCTCTCTCTCCAACAATGCAACACCGCGAACAACAACTACTACAGCCTGCATGAACTGAACTGAACTTTATATTTCCATCGGACAATTCATTATCCCCTAGACAACGACAGAGCTTATTTCTTATTGATTATTATTATACCCGCACTTTTAGGTTTAGTATTGATGATGTATGTTATCTGTATATTTGTATTGATATTATTTTTGTGTATTTTTACTAATAAATACTGTTAAAAATAGTATCATCAGACTTCAACGGATACTCCTATCTTTGCTGGTAAGACACCCAGTTACGGGGTTCATAACAACTTGGTGCCTCATCTCGAGATTTGATACCAAATTGAAGGGCCAGTAAATCAGGCTTTTAAGTCCAGACTTGGATCTGGTTGCACAGGTAACCAGACGGGAAACCAGCAAAGATGGACACAGATGAATTTACACAAAACCCAACTTTGAAGGCACTAGAGGAAGCCACAAAGATGGACTTGGTAAATATTATGAAAGGACTAAATCTCACAGAGATGAGGTCATCAGTGAAATAGCAGAGGGCCATAGCTCAGTATTATGTTAATAAGGAGGTTTTTTCAGCTGAGGTAATGGAACCTACCCCTGAAAAGGTCTCAGCTATTGGGACAGCTCAGTTAGAGTTGGAAAAATTAAGGTTGGAACAGAAGAAAAGGGAGTATGAGCTCCAGTTAAAGGAATTAGAGCTGAAAAGGGAGAAAGAAGCTGCTGAAAAGGAGAAGGAAAGAGCTGAAAAGCAGAAGGAGCATGAAAGAGATGAAAGGCAGAAGGAGAAACAGAGGCAGCATGAGCTGGACAGGGAGAAGTTAAAGCACGAGAGAAGGGTCCAAGGGGCAGACTGGGAGGAGAGGTTTAATGTTAGTAGGGAGTTTAGGTTAGTACCTCCGTTCGAGAAGACAGATGTTGATAGTTATATCTTGCATTTTGAAAAGGTGGCAGTGAATCAGAAGTGGCCCAGAGATCAGTGGGTGGCGTTGTTACAAAGTGTGTTAAAAGGGAAGGCACAACGGGCATATGCGGCATTGTCTGTGGAAGAGGAGGAGTATGAGAATTACGAGGAAGTAAAACAGGGCATTCTTCATGCCTACGAATTGGTACCTGAGGCATATAGACAAAAGTTCAGAGATTTAAAGAAAGTGTGGAATCAGACGTATGCAAAATTTGCCTATGAGAAGGGTGTGCTCTTGGATTGTTGGTGAGCGGCAGAAAGAGTGGAAGAGGATTTTCGGCGTTTCCGGGAGTTAATTCTGAATGAGGAATTTAAAGGTTGTGTTTCGGATGATATCCGGATGAATTTAATTGAGAAGCCAAATAAGTCCATATCCGAATTTGCCAGGTTCACAGATGAATATGCCCTAACCCACAAGACAAAGTTTTCCTCGAATAAGAGTTACCAGAAAGACCGTAGGAACGGCAGAGAAAGCCCACCGGCTGAGGCAGAAATTCAGCCGGGAGCTAGTGGAAAAAGTAAGGAGGAAGAAAGGCAAGATGGCAGGAGGGTTCCTGGCTTGACGGGCTTTAATTGTGGAAAGGTGGGTCATATTGCATCTAAGTGCTTTGCTCCGAGGAAGGAGACAGGAAAAGGGAAAGCAGCCGTCCCTACAGGGTGTATTGCATTGATCAGCAAATCAACGAGAAAGCCCCAGGTAAATAGAATATGAGAGGGGCGTGAGAAATTTATTTCAGCAGGGACCGTGTCTGTGAAAGAGGGAGAAACACCAGTTCCAGTGCAGATCTGGAGAGATACTGGAGCTGAGCAGTCATTGATTCTCAGTAAGGTACTAGATTTTGGTCCTGAGATGGGAGAGTTAGTTTTGAGAGGCATAGGAAAAGGGACAGAAGCTGTACCTTTGCATAGGATCATTATAAATTGTGATCTGGTATCTGGACCAGTTGAAATAGGGGTACGGTCAGAATTACCGAGAGAAGGCGTGGATGTCCTTCTTGGTAATGATTTAGCAGGTGGTGAGGTGTGGTCAGCAATGAAGCTGATGAGCAAGCCCGTAAGTGTTGAAGACCCACCCCTAGGTTTCAAGATCTATCCCGCATGCGCGATCACTCGCAGCATGTCGAGAAAGGCAGCTGAGAAAGAGACCAGTTGAAATCAGTCCAGTATCGATTTGGCTGAGACGTTTTTACCGACCCTGTACCAAGAGGGGTTAGGGGATGGTAACACGGAGAATAGGGAGGTGAAAGCGAGTAAAGGAGAGGAGGTAGCCAGGAGGAAATTTATAGAGGCACGGAGTAAAAATGAGAAACAGATAAGGCTGTTAGAAGATCCAGGGTTGGACATGGATGATCTGCCTGGCTTGACAGAACTGTTTGAAGAAGTTGAAAATTTTAAATGTGTTCCCGATAATGAAATGAGGGCAGTCCTAGATGAAACGGATGCCATTATCTTGACGGTCTGCTGGGTTAGCAGATGAGGTTGTTTTAACCCACAGGGTTGAGTTTACTCCGGAAGGGAGTTGCCCAGAGAGTAACTGGGAGGATCAGGGGAATTTAGAATTTGAAAAGGGGATGGGTATTGAAAGCCTGGAAGAGGCAGATGTCCCATCTGAGTGTGTTCAAGATGTGGATGCACGTGGTACTGAACCTAGTAATGAATCTCAGGAAAAGTCTGAGGTATCTGATTTGGTTGAAAAGGAATGCAGTCCTTTTGGGTCAGATGGACTTGGTTCAGTGAAGAAAGGGTTAACCTTGGTACTAATAGGAAGTGAGAATTCCCAGTTGTTTGTGTTAGAAGACGTGTTAAAAGTTAGTGAGGAGATAAAAGGTGGTGATGTGGATATTATTATTGAAGGAGAAGGGAAAAGTGTAGTTCCTAAATTGAATGAAGAAAATTTAAAGTCTGGATTGATTTCAGAAGCAGTAACCAGGCTGAAGGAACAATGGCTTGTTAACAAGGTGCCTGTGAATTAATTACAGTTTGATTTGGAATGTAAAGGTGCCCCACTCGCTAATGTTATTCAAGGGTGTGCTGTGAAGAGGCAGGATTTGAAATGTTGTTTGGACAAAGAGGGATCGCTTGTGGATATTAAACTGAAAACTAATAGAATGAAGGGTCCTGAAGATAAAATTAATGACTTGCTTAAAAATAAAGAATTGTGTGGAAGTTCAGAAGATGGGCTAAGTTTGGAAAACATTGTTGAAAAATAACTCCTATGAAAGGAGTATATGAAAGCCTATTCCACACTGGTGAGCAAGCTAACCACGTGAGAGTTAAGTGGAAAAGGGGCGAAGGTTGACAAAATGCCACTTTAAATAACAGAATCTGGTTTTGAGGTATTTCGACAAAGCATGTAAATAATAAAGACAACACCATGGAAGATTGACCGTTAAGTTTGAAAGTAAAAAAAAGATGAGTATTTGCATAAACTTTTGTAATATACACGTAAGCTGAGATCACAACTCTTTAGTTTTGGTTTGCTAAAGAAAAGGAATAAAAATAGGTGGTTATTAAATTGGAGTCTGATGCTACAGGAATTTATTAAGGTACAAGATATTAAGATATTAAAGGAAGTGACAATGTAATCACTAAATGTTTAGATGCTAAATTGAATGTATAACTGTATTACTCTGTAGTGAAAAACTCTTTTGTATTGTGTTAGATTCTGAGATTCTGTAAGACTCTTTATTAGTTAATTTTTCCCTGTGGTAAAAATTCTTAGAAGGATGGGGGTTTTACGAATGAGGAGCAACTCTGATGGACAGAATCGCCAATGCCCCCCCCCCCCCGGAGAATTGCAAATCGCTACTATTCCAATGCTGTTATCAAAGGAAATGTGAGAGATAAACAGCTCATACAAATTTATGAGAGAGAGGCACAGCACAGGTTGGAATGTCTCCTATTGACAAAGAGAGAGATTACTGCTATTGTCTCTTGGAGAAGGAATCGTGTATTGAGTACTATTCTATTCATTGAAACCCCTCAGGGGGCAACCAGAATGGTCTGGTTGAGGGATTGCATCATCCCAACTTGATTGACATCTGAGACCCCGTGAGTGGGGATAAAAGTAGGGTCTGGGGAACACCCCTCAGACTCACCAGGAGAGACGCTACAAGACCGGTGGAGGCTTGCGTGTGTGTCCACCCTTGCCTGGGTGATGGGTCCTCCACGGAACGGTCGACGGATCAAGATCATAAAAGGAAAGTCGGCAAGTTAATAGCTCTTATTTTCTCTCTCTTTCTCTCTCCAACAATGCAACACCGCGAACAACAACTACTACAGCCTGCATGAACTGAACTGAACTTTATATTTCCATCTGACAATTCATTATCCCCTAGACAACGATAGAGCTTATTTCTTATTGATTATTATTATACCCGCACTTTTAGGTTTAGTATTGATGACGTATGTTATCTGTATATTTGTATTGATATTATTTTTGTGTATTTTTACTAATAAATACTGTTAAAAATAGTATCATCAGACTTCAACGGATACTCCTATCTTTGCTGGTAAGACACCCAGTTACGGGGTTTGTAACACAGAGCATTACCAGCATAAGAGATGATTTCAAGTAGAACGTATTCATTGAATCAGTGGACCACAACACTTCAGGGTGTGTTTATAATTTTTATTTTGCAGAGGGTCTGTAGTCGCTATTGGCTGTTACAGCTGGGAGATTTACTTTTCCTTTTTATCAAAGAATGAATAGGATCCTAAGGAGCTCAAGAGGTAAATGTGTCTATTTAAATACAGCTACTAATTGGATAATGTAATTAATAAAGTCCATGTTTTTGGCATACTATATTAGAGTTAGGAAATGTTCTCTCACTATTACAGGTAGCCTTGACAGTTTTGAATTTGAATTGGACCCTAAACTATGCTGGTTTTGAAACCTTATTAACTTTAGTTTCATTCTCAATTTTCTGCTCAACCACAGTTACATTTTGCCAAAACAGCCTTGAACTAATATAAGCAGGAGCATTATAGACTAATGTGTATTTTTTGTTTTACTAACAATCATTGATACACTTAAGAATGGCAACCAGTGTGGTTCATTTAATTCTGCTGAAAATAGGTTTATTTCATAATTAAGTATTTCAGTCAGGTTAAGAAGGAGATGCCAGTTCACCGTCTTAGCCCCTAATTTGAAATAACTGAAAATAATGACTACAAGGAATAATTTGCAGACTATAATAGAGGACAATAATTACATTTTCAGTAATTTAAAGCAAATTATGTACAAATGCTTTTGAACACATCTAAAGGAAGTCTGAAAATGAAAAGCTGCAGAACAGCTTTATATTCTCTTTAAAAGCCCACAGATAGGAGCAATTGCTGGAATCCCCTAAGGTAATTAACATATTCTGGGCGCAACTGCAGATGTTAGGGCTGGCCTGCTGACAGGACAATGTTTTTAAGCTAGTCAATCTGACTTAAATGTTCTCTGATTCATGCTTAAGATGCCATTGCTAATTTCACGTACTTATGGCCTAAAGTAAGGACAGTTTTGCAGAAACTGAAGGCCATCTGTGGTAACTTTTACTTTACGAAAAGACCACTCGACAATTTGATGACCAAAAGAACATCTTTATCTGGGACGGCAAATGATATTTACAGTACAGAAGCTTCCAGGTACCTCGTGCAGCATGGGTGGAGGAACTATATACAACGCATACTGGGAGTAAAAAAGCGGAAGTAAAAAAGCCCGCCAACCCTGGATCCCGCCTCTCGTTACCAACAGCTTCCCAATTAGTACTAATTTACTTTTAATAATACTCACATTACAACTCCACCGTCTTCACCTAATCTCTCACTGCCTGGTTTAGTACACAGCACTCTTCATTTGTCAAGTAATTGCTCACAATTGTTCATTTATTTCAGTACTTCAAGTAATGCATCAGTAATTCATTGTTCATTTTCAAACCATAATTGTGCATGCACATAGCAAAAAAAATAAACACAATGAGAAGACTGTTGAACATTTTTATTTTAAAAATGTTTTTCCATTCATAAATTGTTTATGTTGTCCTTTATTAGTTTATGATCTAATCAGAATTGCTTAATTAATTAATAATTTAGTTATGTTACTCCAATCATTCTAACAGATCTGTATCTTTCAATATCTCATACTGGCTAAACTTCAATGTGCAATGCTTGAAAGTTCCCATTAAATAAAAATTAATTTGGTTCCATAGTTATATATAATGCACGTAATCCCAACTGACCAAATGGATGATTTTCCAATCTGTAATTTGCCGAGTTTTATGTGAGAAATTAGATCAGATTAACCATTGTTGAGCACATCTGGGACAGCTAAGTCTTCACACAGGAAGACCAGATTAGATTCCAGTAGAGGAGAACCTATATTTTTCTTTGATCCTTTTATGCCTGGCTGGCAGTGATCCCCACACCCACAACTAACCATTCTTCCAGATCCTCGATCTTCTGAGAACGTCGCCCAATTCCACTTGCTCTTGGCCCCACCTGTTGAATATCTGAGCCTTCTCCCAAGGTCAACCATAACCCCACCCCACCTTTCTCTGTTTGGACCATGCTATCCCACCATTCATAATTGCCTCACACCATTCAAGAACAATGAGATTACTACTGATTAAGGTTACAAAACCAGCCCTCCAGCTTGTGCTTCAAGGGTCATGACCACCCACCTTAACCCCATTAACTGACTAATTTTCCTCAATCTAATTTTACACATCCAGAGCGGACCACAATCCCAGGTGGCATATTTCCACAACTAAGAAGCCCGATTCATTTTCAGCTTTTCTCAGGGCCAGGCCTTGAAATTTGCAGCTGGTGACCCAGGGTTGCTATAGTCAGTGGTGTGCTTTTTCAAAAACCATCTGGTTGGTACATCCTAGCTGATTGAATAAGAATTTCTGGTGTAACACAAGAGATTCTGTTGATGTTGGAAATCTTGCATCACACATACCAAATTTTGGAGGAACTTAACAGTTCAGGCTATGGAGAGAAATAAACAGTAGATGTTTTAGGCTGAGATCCGTCATCAAGATATAAGACCACAAGACCATCAGATATTGGATAAGAATTGGGACATTTGGGGCTGATCCATTTTTCCTCTCAGCCTCATTCTCCTGCCTTCTTCCCATAATCCTTCATGCCCTGACCAAGAACCAGAAGGTTTTTGCCATATCTGTCTTTATAACTACATTTTAGAATAACTGGAATTCGGAATGTGCCTGTTTTTTGGGAGTGGAGTAGGCATGAGAATAAGATGGCAGTCAGGCACTCAACATGATGTGTTGGCAAATTGCGCCTGTACGGTTTTAACTCCAGGATTTCTAAAAAGCTTTGGGCCTGCCTGTCACAGGCAGGTAAAGTCTTATTTAATTATTAGCTTCCATGGTGCAATGTCACTCAGACACCAGCATCATTAGCTGCCAAGGACCATTCTCTCAGGCCCTCACAGTGGCCTCATGGCCCATGAAATACTACCAGAGATGTAACTATCGCTGCTGCACTTGAACAAAGAGCCAGTTGAAATCCTTTAACACAGCCACTTAATTTTAAATCACTTCAATCTCATTTTGAGTAGGGCTGGAAGGAAGGATAATTTTTCACTAGCAACAGTTCTGAATCATACTCTTAAAATCCAGTCTTCTTAAGCAATTATAGATTGTACCTGCAGTGATGTTACTGGGTGGCAGATTAAAAACTGACTTAGGATAGAAGGGGATCAGGACATTGTAAAGCCAGCAAGAAGCAGAGAAATACTGCTAAGCTCCTCAGGCCTCCTCTGGTCCATACTGCTCCAATCTCTTGCAAGTCTCTGCCAAAACCCTATTCTCCAGTGCTAGCAGAGTCCTGAGATATCCCTAGTCCAGGGATAACAACAAGGATTATTGATTAAATTCATCATACCTTCCTGCAGGCCAGAGGAGACAAATGTCAGTACATGGGAGCTAACATGATTTTATAAGTGCTGTTTACTAAAAGTTGATTAATGGCAGACATAAAGAAACAAACTTCACAGGCATATGCAAAAACAATGGATACATCACACTAAATAAAATTTTATTATGTTTACTCTTTTTCTTTTTATATAACATAACATTAAGCAATTATCCTTTCAAACATTAATCCAATCTTTTTTATGGTAGCTAGTTTACATATCAAGCTGCTCCAAGGCTATTTTTCTGCTATTAAAAATATAGTTTCAAGGCAACTTTGAATAAGAAAGCAGTTATATATAGCATGCATTGTTACGTTGTTTTACTTCAAAGATCTTTGAGTGTATGCGCAAACTCTTCTGTCAGTCAGAGCTAATGATTTATTCAATAACATCAGAATTCATGTGGAAAGATAATACAATATGACAATATAATGTAATTCACAGACCAATTGCAATAAAATAACTGAGAATAAAATCTCAGGAAGCAATTTGTTTTTGAGATAATGTAAAGATCAACATGTTGCTTCAACATAAACATCTGCTTGACAAGCTGCAAAATATCACTTTCGAATACCACAACATAAATTCACAATCTTAAGGACTCTGGAGACTTCTTTTCTGCCCTTACAGTATGTCGGGACACATCCATCAGTCATCTGTATACATCTCAGAATTAATGTTTAACCAAATATTTCATCTAAATCTTAAAGTTTATCAGCCAGTAAACCAGAAAAGCCTCATCCATTCTATTTGTAAATGATCTAACTGATTAGAACATGGTGGACTTCCATAAAGATAATGTGATTTACTTATCAATTCAATGACATATTTTGTGTCATCCTATTTTGATTCTTTTTGTGATAGATTGTGGGCATTTGTTCATGTCACCGTTTCTGTGAATTTATTGATTGCAGATCTAGGCTAGTCCCACCATTCCTTCTTGATGTTATATTAGGTTTGTCAATAGCACCTGATCCATTGGTCTCTTTGTGAAAAGCTAACTGATGGGGTGGATGCAAGTTTAGAGATTACTGTCTTCAGCATGTTTTGAAGGAGTTCATTCGTCTTTTTCGTAGCACGTCTTATTTTCCTTCGACTTCTGCCCCTCATCTGGCAATTGCCAATTCTGAAAAAAAGTCTTTTGAATTCTATTTTGAGGTTCTGCTGTGCTGTTATCATCTTTTCTGAAGAAATGTCCCAGTAAATAAAGAGAACATATTCCATTTACCAAACCAGAGAAAAATGATACATTTTTGCACCATAAAACACAAACCAAAACATGCAACATTTCATTAAAATGAAATAACTTTTAAATATTTATTTGTGAATAAACTTCTACAAATACTGTATTTGCATACAACCAAGCCTGTTCAGAAAAAAAAACAGTTATATTAATTTAAACTCAGTGGTGTTGTGCATATTGCTTTGGCATTTATTACTAATAGTGTTGACCGATCTCAGACATTAAGGTTTGCACTTTAGTAGTGTTTAATCAGCACTAGGTATAAATTATAGCTACATTAAGAAGAGTTTGCAAATAACTGAGTTGAGTTGCATATTTTAGTAAGCTCAACACATGTTTCAAAGTAATTAAGAAGAACTAGCAGAAACCATACTGGGTGCAGGTTCCCAATATGGTAATGATGAAACAAGAGTTGATTAAATTTTAACGGAGTGCGATTCAGTATGGTTGCTGGTGATAAATTGTCCTTCCTTCCAGCTCTACTCAAAACAGGAATGATGTGATTTAAACTTCTGGGGGTCAGTTAAACGTTTCGAAATCGATCTTCGCTTAAGCATGGCAGAAACTGTTACTTCTCTGACATGGAGAGCAGTGATCATATCTTGAGTAGAATCACTTAGTTCTGTAGCCTATGTGCTATGAAATATGCAATGCATATATCAGAACAAATGTAACTTTAAAAGTTCCCATCCAATCATTTCCTGTACTAACAGTGTTGGCAGGACAATGAGTGGAAATGGTAAAAACTACATTTCTCCTCTCTGAGATCTCAGATTTCTTCCTCGCCATTTGGCTCCTGACATTTTGTTTAAGAAAAACGACTCTGGAGATCAGACTTCAAGTGGTGATACCTTTATTCAGCATGATATCGTGTATAGCCTGTAGAAATATGCAAGGCTCGTGAGTTACAGAGCAATTTTGGCGTATACTACATTCATACTGATGAACAAGCAAATACACGTGACTAGTAGTAAGCGCATCTATTACATAGGATGTGTGTGTTCATCTTATCAGCCATCTGCGTTCAGTGCCTGCATCCTGATTGTGAAAGACTGTTTGCTGTCTGTAGCTCTAAGCTTAAAACAGTGGGTTTCAAAAGTTCATTGAGATACAAAGTTCAAGTGGAAAAATGCAAGTTAGCTACTTAGTTCATTGACCCTTTTGCTGACCCCTCTTCCACACATCTTCACAGACTTCATGTGCCATGTTTGCAGAGAAGAAATGTTGGGGAAGAGGTGATGGCAACAGCATTCATCAAAGCATGTTATATAAATGGAAAGTCAATAGTGCTCCTGAGGAAAGTGTTGGAGACTTAAGTCAACAACCATCTATTTTGTTTTGTTCACACTTAGAGACAGGTTGTAGACGCTGCACCTCCTCTCTGTAAGCTGACTAGTCGTTCTTGCTAATGAGACCCACCACGGCCGTGTCATCGGCGAACTTGATGATGTGGTTCGAGCTGTGTGTTGCAGCACAGTCATGGGTCAACAGAGTGAATTCTGAAATGGTTGGCCTCCAGTGTTGGTGTCTAACTTCCTTTCTGCCAAGTGGATGAAGAGCATCAAATTTCTTGGTGTTCACCTGGCGGAGAATCTCACCTGGTCCCTCAATACCAGCTCCATAGCAAAGAAAGCCCAGCAGCATCTCTATTTTCTGTGAAGGCTGAGGAAAGTCTACCTCCCACCCTCCATCCTCATCACATTCTACAAGGTTTATATTGAGAATATACTGAGCAGCTGCATCACTGCCTGGTTTGGAAACTGCACCATCTTGGATTGCAAGACCCTGCAGTGGATAGTGAGGTCAGCTGAGAAGATCATCGGGGTCTCTCTTCCCGCCATTACAGATATTTACACTACACGCTGCATCTGCAAGGCAAATAGCATTATGAAGGACCCCATGCACCCCTCATACAAACTCTTCTCCCTCTTACCGTCTGGGAAAAGGCTCCGAAGCATTCGGGCTGTCATGACCAGACTATGTAACAGTTTCTTCCCCCAAGCTGTCAGACTCCTCAATACCCAGAGCCTGGACTGACACCTTACTGCCCTTTTGACTTGTTTATTATTTATTGTAATGCCTGCATTCTTTTGTGCACTTTATGCAGTTCTGGGTAGGTTTTAGTCTAGTGTGGGTTTTTTTCTGTTTTTTTAAGTAGTTAAGTCTAGTTTTTGTACTGTGTCATGTAACACCACGGTCCTGAAAAAATGTTGTCTCATATTTACTATGCACTGTACCAGCAGTTACGGTCGAATGACAATAAAAGTGTCTTGACTTGACTAACAATGAAAGTTACTGAGGGTTGTCCTTTCACTCCATCCATTTCCATTCACTTAATCAAGCAGGTTGCTTCACTGCTGTGGTCAATGGCAGTGATTTGTTAATAATTGTAGAGTTGTTATCTGTGCTAAGAACTTTAAATAAAACAGCCTTTAGCAATTTAGAAAAAGATATGAACAACATTGAATCAAATTCTGAAAACCAAGACTGTGACCAGTCATAAGCAATGAAAATCTACAGCTTAAAAAAAGTTGCCAACAAATTCCTTCTGTTTCCCCAGTGGAGTAAAGATCATCAATTCTCTGGCATTAGATATTCAATTTACACTCTGGCTGAAAAAAAAGCCGAAGATTGGATCTTCAATATTTAATCATTCACTTCCCTGCTTTTCAAAACTTTCCCATCATAACTTTCACATCATCTACAATATCAAGATGCAAACTGCTGATGCACCTTGGCTTCATTCTCTGAGGACCATTACTGAGATACTCAGTTGGAATATTTAAGCAAGCATAATACAAGGGAGGTAACATTCATTATACAATGAATCATTTCAAGTATATCTCTTCAAAAGCCTATGGAAAAACTCACAATTCAAATAGATACATCATTGAATTAATTCTTTACCTCTTGAAGCCACCACCCCCACCCCCAACTCTGACTCCAGAAGGGCAATGGATGTGACAGTAATCGTTCCTGCTTATTTATTCACCTCTTTTCTGAATCAGTACTCCAACGCAATAAAATGTAACAGAAAAAAGGCATCAAGCAACTCAGAGCCGTTACTTTGACTGCCATCTCTTCAATAGGATTCAATATCCATTTTCCTCTACTGAATTCCTCACTGAAACATTCATTAGGTGCAGAATACAAGGCAAAGCCATATCAAGCATACTTTAACAGTGCCAGTCAATTCATTGGTCTTAAAGTAGCAAGAAGAACGAGAGGAATTGAAAGGCGGATTGCCTTCCTTATTTATTTCTACACAAGTTTCCCATCAACCTAAACATGGCTAGCTCTGGGGTTTGTCAATGCTGAGTTAAAAACATGCTGATTCCTACCTCATTTAATGATGGGAACACCATCAGCATAAAAGCATGTGAATCACTGAGAGATTCTAGCTCTGTCAATGGTATCACTCTGACGAATGGCTTACTGGCATTACTGATATCCTGAGCAAAAATAGACAAATGAAATAATGAATAAAAATGATAAAGTGTGAAAAGCGTCTGTGCTGCTAAAGGACAAGAAGCTGAGAGAGAAAAACTAATAAAGATTGCCCGTAGTATCATTTACCTAAGAAAGCCTAAATCCCAAGACTCTGAGTACGATCAGTTCATCTTGAAGATTCGGGAAACTGCTAACCTAGCATCTATTTCCCTTAGAAATTGTCACCAAATATACTACATAGAACAAGCTATTTCCATTTGCCCTTCGTCCTATCACCGAGAGAAAGATTTGCACACAGTTCCTCTTATGTTAGTTGGTTTTGAGTTTGATCCTCAATCTAGATTTAAAAGCAAAGGCTGAACACACAACTGGTTGTCTTGTAGGGAGATATCTATCTGAGCTGATGATATTATAAAGCAAATTGGACATCTCTCAATTTTTCATGATCCAGTGGGAGAGAGTTTTAAATTCCAGTGGAGTACCGCTACAGAGTAATGAGCAAATTAAGGTTTAAGCTTGTTACTTGGCTCATGGCGCAGTGAGATCAGTGAGATTGTGAAACCACTTCACCGAGTACTGACACTCCATCCAGCAGAACAAATGGGCTCTCCAGGTGGCCACCCACTTCAATACTACTTCCAATTCCCATTCCATCATGTCAGTCCACAGCTTCCTCTAATGCCGCGATGAGGCTGTACTCAAGATGGAAGGACAAAGAACTGTTTGGGGCCCTAAACGTTAGTGAGGGAGTAGGTGTAGGGGCAGGCATTGCACCTCTGCCTGCAAGGTTAAATACCAGGAGAGAGATCAGTAGGGAGTGATCCCTGGGGAAAGCAGGAAGTGGTGTGCAGGGGAGTGAAAGATGTGCTTGGTGGCGGGATCTCATTGGAGATGGCAGAAGTTATGGAGAATTATGGACTAGACACAGAGGCTACCGGAGTGGTAGGGGAGAAAAAGAGGAACTCTATCCTTGGTGGGGTGGCGAGTGGATATGGTGAGGGCAGATGTGCGTGGAATGGAAGAGATGCGGGGGAGGGCAGCATTAAAGGTGAAGGAAGGAAAACCCATTTCTTTGAATGAAGACACCTGATTAGTTCTAGAATGGAAGCCTCATCCTGAGAGCAGATGTGGTGAAGATGAAGAAACTGAGAGAAGGGGATGGCATTTTTACAAGTGGCAGGATGGGAACAGAAATAGTCCAGGTAGCTGCGAGCATCAGTGGGTTTATAAAAGATATCAGTAGATAAGGTGCCTCCAGATATAGAGACAGAGAGATCAAGAAAGGGGAAGGAGCTGTCGGAAATGGATCAAGTAAATTTGAGGACAGGTTGGAAGGCAAAGTCGATGGTTGACCAGCTCAGCACGGGTGCAAGTAGCAGCCCAAATGCTTAGTCTTTCTATGTGTTGGCATTCTCTTTAAATTATCTAGCAATATTCAATCAAGAGACTGTAGGGAGTGAGAAACTAATAAAAATTATGACCTCAAAAACTTATGATGGAAAAGGTGAAGTCCCAGAATATTATAGTTTGCATCCCCATTTTGGTATGAACTTCCACACATCTTCATAAGGCAATGGCACAAGATTGCAGCATCTGTCATTATGGACCCTCACCATCCGGGACAAGCTCCTCTTCCCAATACTACCATCAGGGATGGGGTACAGAAGCCTGAAGACATCCAATCAAGATTTTAGGAGCAGCTTCTTCTCCTCTGTCATCAGGTTTCTGAACAGTCCACGAACTCATGAATATTATCTCACTATTTATTTATTTTAACTTTTATTATAACTTGTCGTTATTTTTTTGTCTTTTGCTGTATGACTGTCACAAAGACAACAAATTTTACAACATACAGGACTGTGCAAAAGTCTGACACACATGCAGGATATATAGCTAGGGTGGCCTAAGATTTTTGCACAATGCTGTAGTGATTTTATGTGTTGCACTGTACTGCTGCTGCAAGAAAAAAACAAATTTCATTATATAAGTGAATATGAGAGTAACGATAAACCTGATTCTGATATAGGTCTCTATTGTGGATTGAGAGTGGGATGAGGGCAGGGAGAACAGAATCATGGCTTGGGAAAGAGGAAGGGAGGGGGGAGGAACAGGAAGCACTAGGGGGACATTCTGTAATGGTCAATAAACCAATTGTCTGGAATCTAATGACCTTGCCTAATGTCTCAGGATTGGGTATGTCTGCATCCGGGTTACTTCCCCCACCCTTGGCACTCCTTCCCTGCCACCTGTCCCACACAGGCTCCCTCCTCATCAATATCCTTTGTTTCTGCCAGATTTACAAATTCACACTCCACTCCACTTTGACAAATACAGTACTGTGCAAAAGTCTTAGCACCTTAGCTCTATATATGCGACTAAGACTTTGGCACAGTACTGTACTTCAGTGATATTATAACTGATTCTGATTTTGATCTTACAGTATCAAAGGAGAAAGCTGCATAGAGAGTGAATGTGTTGATGGTAAATCTAATCAATTTGAAATAAGACTGCAAATCCTGTTGCAGCATAGTTAACCCACACTGCTCAAGCTAGAAGAGCTTGGGTATTGTTTTGGACTGTCCAGCAGTTCCTTCTACAGGCAATTACTCTGGTTCTGACAAAATCTGATTCATTTTGATCTATATGCTAACTCATTTCAGTGCTCTTACGCCTCCGCACTCCAGCATTTAAAGGGCGCCTTTCAAACAGCCAGCACTGTTGATTGTGCTATATGCTCCGGACTGCTCAGTATTAATGTGGCTGGTTACCAGAGGAAGGGGAATTTGGCCTCTCTTTCGACAATCTCTCATTCATCTTGATGTGATGTAAGGAAGGCATTAGATGCCAGGAATGGCTGAAAGTGACAAATGAACCTCTTCCCTGGTGACTCACCACCTTGGTTACTGTCCAGTCAAGTTTCCTTATATTTTTGCTATATTTTCAATGTGTGCATGCATTTTCATGACCTATTACCAAGAGTAAGTTGATTTCCTAATACAAAACCTTGCAAAAAAGCAATGCTGCATAATCCACTTTCGAGTCACTAGACCCGGAGGCTGATAAATAACTACAACCGTAATTATCATTGTAATTGTCTAACCATTTACCAGGGAAATTCAATTCTTGGCTACACATATAATTTCAAGGAAGGAAGTACCTAGGCTAGAAATTCTAATGGGCATGGAAATGTATGCTAAAATGATGCGGTGCAGGTGACCCACCCTGGATACAAGTGCAATTTCTGTCCATGTAAAAATGGCAGCCATTGTGCACATGAAGTTTGTGAATCCCAGGTCTCCATTGCAGTTACCTGCTATCATTTCAAGTGTTAAGGGCAGAAATTTATAACTTAGTGAGCAGTGTCCCAACACACTCAAGATCTTAACGTTCAGGGTGTCAGTGGGAAGCTTCCATTCAACGGTAGTGCAATCCTATCACAGCTCAGGGTGTTCCAGAGTTCAGAGTTAAATTCCAGCGCCATTCTGTAAGGACTCCCCGTGGATTTTCTCCAGATCCTCCGGTTTCCTTCCACAGTCCAAAGACGTACTGGGTAGATCAACTGGTCTTTGTAAACTGTCCCATGATTAGGTTAGGGGTAATTGGGTTTGTCGGAGTTGCAGAGACCAGAAGGGCCTACTCCGTGCTGTATCGCCAAATAAAATAAAGAAATAAAAATTACAAGTAATTGGCATCAGCCGGAATATGCAAACCAGGAGTGAAAATGGGAGTAGGCACTGCTCAAGTATAAAGTGGGTGATCAGATATTGTGGCATCAGACGTGGCCATCCTGGGGAAGCATTGAAACAACTGAAATCTCCTTCCAAAAAGGCTGAGAATTTTATTTGGAACATCACAAATAGCAAAGGTTTTATGCTTTCTCTCACTGGCAGACTGTCTAAAAGTGACTCAGGTAAGGCAGGCCCTTTTACTTATTTTCTTCCTTCAATTGTGGTTTGATTTTACAATTGAGGACAAAATACTTCCTATAGGAAGTTCTCGTACTTCAGTGTTTGTGTAGCATCATCAAGAATTCATTGCAAGGCTGAATTACTTCCAGTGATTGGCTCATCAGAAGCATGAAAACCTGTAACTACAGTTCCTGTTGAGCACCATCTGTGTGTTGAAATATAAATCACTTTTATTGTTCAATTTTTAACGTAGTTAAATTGTGTGAAGCATACAAACATACACTATGTTGTAGGGACACAGTACATAATGATGATGATACGTCGTAGGATGGCTTTATTTCATTATAAGTTTTAGCTCTCAGTTAAGTACATACTACCAAGTAATTACCAAACGTGCGTCAAAGTTGTTCTGAAATTTCAAACTTATCAATGAAAAGTATTGACAAGCTTCTAATTTGAGTATTCTGTCAATTACAAACTGTTTAGGGATAGGGATAGGCCCTCTTTTGGTCAGGGTTGACCATGGATGTTGCGACCCAGCTGTCCACATGATACACAAGCCAGTACGCTATGGAGAGCAACTTGTTCCTCAAGTAGCAGGCTCCCCCACTCTATGCAGCTGATGAATCTAAAGGAACGGCAGAGACCAATACAATTTGGCACCAGCAGTGTCACAGGAGTTGCCAGTCAATGCTGAATTCCACTTAGGACTGCATTAGGGACTCAAGCTCCAGATTTTTCCTTGGGGTTTACTCTTGAAACATTCTCCATGAGTGGGTATAGCTGCAAGGCAGTGGAAGTTTGAGATCAGAGTTTTCCTTCTGCTAGATAAGCTGCCAACCACGGCTGACAAGCCCCATCAGGTTGAAGCAATTAGTTTTAAGGCCCCAATAAACCATCTTTACCCCTTTTCTTGTCAGTAGAAATGGTTAGGCTTGGCTTAGTGACTAAGCCACATGGCAAGGCCAGGAGCAGGACTTTTTTGTCAAGGGCTACTTGAGATGCATGTCATTGGGAGCATTTAGTAGGAAGTATCAGATAATACCCACAGACACCCCCAACTGTAACAACCTTAAGGAATCACAAACTGATTAACTTTATGAAAACTTTTAACAACTTCTGGTTTTCTAAAGCGATTGTTCAGTCATAGTGATAAAATCATAAAGCACAGAAACATGCATTCGTCCTTATATTGACCATCAAGTATCAATAATAGACTCATTTACTAACACTTATTCTGTAGCCTATTATGCAATTGGTAGTCCAACCATAGTCTAACAATTCTCATAAAATTATACAAAGAGCTCTCTGCTCTTACATTCCAAACACTGGCTAATTGCCTCTATCCATATTACTGTCTTTAGGCATACTTGAATTTATAAACCTAGGTCCTCCTGTTCCATGTGTTTCAATATTCATATACAATCTGCTTATAGATTTCTCATTGTTTTGCTAATTGGTGCAATGCTATCTTATATATCCTAAATGCACCTATTGTATTTAGTTCTGCTTGAGTGTGTCGACAACTGTAAAAGAGACTTGACCCAAATGCAAAAAAATGAACCTGACTTTGCACTGAGCAATAACTTCAATTCGTTGCCAGTATGTGAAACATACCAGGATTGATGGTGGTTTGGTGCTGAGCATAAGACACAGAACAATACCTTACAGACAACTCAATAGCAACCAGCAACCTATCAGTCAATAGTGCAAATATCAATAAGCAATCAGCATTCAGAAAAATGGTCACATGCACAAATGTCAACAATCAAACTTGAGTAAATGTGAACAAATAAACAGATGGAATAATCATCAACAGAACAAGGATAGCAGGAAAGATCATTTGACAGATATTGTGTCAGGACATCTAGGGTATTATACCTGATAGAATTTTACTGAGAATCCAGTTAACTACAAGAAAGAAGCTTTGGAGATGACATGTAGCCTAGTGGTAATGGACTTGTAACATCTCCCTGGTGGCAAATTGGGTGGAATCAGCAGTAATTTTTTTTAGTTCCTATCTTCACTCTGGTGATAAGCAGGTTTTTTGGCGTCAATAGCTAACATCCAATGGTTTTCTCTGCTGAGTGGACCACTCCTACAATCTGGACTTGGAGATAAAAAAATAAACTGCAAAGTAACAAGTCACAGGTGGCTCGAAAAGAAGAGAGAAAAAAGTACTAACCATAAGGCAACATGGTAACTGAAGGCTGGCTGGTTCAATGGGTGAACAAGGACTGTGGATGAGAGCAGGGTTTAAATAGGCAGCAGGTGATGAAAGAATCCCTAAAGTCATTTTATTTCATCCCAAACCAATCAAAGAGCCATGATTTACAACACCAAAGGAGACTACCTAATTTGTTAAGTTTATGGCGTCCCTGAAAAGGTTTGCTGAGACTATCCCCACTTTCCAGCTGTCAGTCGATAATCTTTCAATTGCAACATGTCATAGGTGCTGATAAACGCTATTTGATTATGGTGAAGATTTCTGCCAATATCATCCTTTCAAATAGTAAGATTCAGGCACCCGATAGTTCTGGGGAGATTTTCTTTTTCTCTTCTGCTCCTACCTATTATCTGAATGTTATATCCACTAGCTTTTGAAATCTCCATGAAGAGAAATACATCCTTCCTATTCATCACACTTCAGCTTCAAATAATTTTATACATCTTGATTAAATCAGCTCCAAGCCTCCAATGACAGCACAGTCAAAACCATGTTACCTTGTATTATTTTATATCTGAGATTACATCCACGTAAATCACCACTGGGCCCTCCATGAGTCCAGCGACATCCTTCCTGTATTCCTTGCATCGACCAATAAATCATCCCATAAACCATCTTGCTCAGCTTATCTTCTGGCCCAACTGACTTCAGATAATTGTAAAACAGTCACTCCTCAATCTCTGTATTCCTGTACAATTTTCAACATTCTGCCATATAATTCCCCTCTCAATAGTTTGCCCTTCTCTAATGCATATCTAAAATTGTCTGACATGGAATTACTTTTTCCATGTCTTCTAACCTAATTCTTCGATTGATATCTCCCCGGAGCTGACAAAATTGTTCCTCATTATCAGCCATGCAGCCAACTTTGATGTATTACCATCCAATACCTTAATCAACTCCCTGGCATTTATTTTTAAAGTGACTCCTCCATCTTGCCAATCTAATTTGTAAAATAAAAAAATCAGCAAATTGCAATAAGGTAAATAAAAGACATAACATTTACATCTACCAAGTAGCAGATAATGAAATGGATGAAAGGTGAATTCTGTGACTCATGAACCCCACAACAAAATAGCTTGTTTCTTTTATTCCACCAAACATGAGAGAATTTATTTTAAAAATAAAACAATGAAAAGATAATATAAAAACAGAAATCGGCTGCCTGCAGCAACAGATGCATGAACATAAACCACAATATATTCAGCAATTGTATAATCCATAATGCTTGGTAATAATTGTTCAAAAATGTCATCCAAGTTTTCAGCTGAAAGCAGTTGTGTTATTTGGAAGCAAAGCCAGCCTCTTTTAAGTATAAATTGCTGTTACACTGAATGGAATAATAAAAAAAAAGCAATGTACCTATTTGTACCCCAGTGGTGTTGTTCACAAAAATAATTGGAGCAATATTCCCTCTGTAGTATTGCTTTTGACCGTGAAGTCCTCTATCTTAAATTCCTTAGGGGAAGCATTATCATCAATCTTACTGATCCAATCCCACAACCATTGAATCCTATGCTTGCTCCTACACAAATATAGCTTGAACTTTCTTCTTCTTATATTATTATTCTCGCAGTGTGTGCAAGCTGTTTGAACTTCACCACTATTGACTGAATTCTGTATTCTCAAATCTGCATCGCTTTCTTTCCCTGAGGTATTTTGGGGGAAAACTCATTTCTCATATTCAGTAATCAGACACACTTAAGCAGGCCAGACAGGAACAGGGTGTGTTACTGTGCATGTTATAACTCTTCCTGCTAAGTACTGTACAATAGATTTCCTACACTTAGTGGCTACTTTATTAGGGGCCTCCAGAACCCTTGCTTGTATGCTTGTGGTCTTTTGCTGCTGTAGCCCACCCACTTCAAAGTTCAATGTTGAGTGATGGTCTCCTGCACACCATTGTTGAAGTGCATGGTTATTTAAGTTGTTGTAATCTTTCTATCAGCTTGAAACAGTCTGCCTATTCTTCTCTGAACTCTTTCATTAATATATTTTCACCCAAAAAACTGCTACTCACTGGATTTCTTTTTCTTTAGTATAAACTTTAGAGACTGTTGCATGTGAAACTTTCAGGAGATCAGCAGTTTCTGAGATACTCAGACCACCTGGCACCTATAATCACTCCACGATCAAGGTCACTTAGATCACATTTCTTCACCATTCAGATGGTTAAACTGAACCTCCTGACCCTGTCTGCATGCTTTTATGCATTGAGTTACTTACACACAATTGGCTGATTAGATAGTTGCATTAATGAGCAGGTGTACAGATGTACCTAATAAAATAGCAACTGAGCGTATGTTTTCATTTTAGTGCAAAGCAAGCATGTTGATTGTTTCCAATTAGATATTAGAATAGTACAATGTAAATTATTGTACATAATTTACAGCTTTAACAATATCACTTTAAGGGAGTTGGAAATCCAAAGCATCAGATCTCTTCCTGGAAGTTACACAAAGTACTTCAAAATCTCTACATCTATCCTTTGCATTCGGACTGCACCTGTCCAGTCAACAATACTCACAGAACAGGACAACCCACATTTTACAGAAAGTGATAAAATGTTACTAAGAAAATAACCTAAATGCAAACACTATAAATAATGATATCAATAGGCATGCTGAGAAAATTTACAAGATGTTTCCGGGACTTGAGGACTTGAGTTATAGGGGGTAGTTGAATGGGTCAGGATTTCTTATAGAAGTACAGTATAGAAAATATAAGAGATGTAGATACGGTAAATACACAAAGGCTTTTTCTATTTACAATAGGTCATGTGAGACTAGAATCAAAGTAATTGGGTTAAGAGTAAAATGTGAAATAAATAAGGGAAAATTGATGGGGATCTTCTTCACTCATAGGGTGGTGCAAATGTGGGAAGATCTGCCTGTGGAAGGGGTGGATGTGGCTTCAATTGCAGCAGTTAAGGGAAGTTAGAATAGATACAGGTCCACAATCCCTTATCCAGAAGTCTGAAATCCAAAAAACTAGATAACCGAAGCTTTTTTCGCCAACAGCTGACGTCACTCAGGAATGACGTGGCAGCATTAGCAGAGGCTGCCAGACGTCAGTTGTGGCTCAGTGCTCGTACTGGTTACACCTGCATTTGCTGTTCGCTGATATTTTGTGTTCACTGTTGACTTTGTGTTTAATTTCACTGTGAAAATTTCAAAAAGAGCAGCAGATACTCCTATGGGTAACAATGAGAAAACGAGAAGGAAGCATCTATCTTTATCAATAATGCAGAAAGTTGAGTTATTGCAAAAGCTTGATCGTGGTATGTCTGTGCAGCATCTTACTGAAGAATATGGTGCCGGAACTACCACTGTATATGATTTAAAGAAACAGAAAGACAAGTTACTGAAGTTTTATAATGACAGTAACGTTCTACATTTATTCCAATAAGTCATCTACCATGCGTTTGATTTGATTCCTTTGAAGCGGTATATTTTTATGTTTTATTGCATGTTTTTATTGGAAATAAAATATTTTTCTTGTCATTATTCCATAAACAATACAGTATAACAACTATTTACATAGCATTTACATTGTGTTAGGTATTATAATCTAGATATGATTTAAAGTATACGGGAGGATGTGCGTAGGTCTGGAGCTCCAACAGATCCTAAAGTCCACCCGCACTGAGACAAGTTAAATGAGGGACTTGAACATACATGTTTTTTGGTATCAGCTGGGGTCCCGGAACCAATATGGAGGGTTTCTGAATTCTGAAAAATTCTGAATTCCGAAATGCAACTGGCCTCAAGGATTTCGGATAAGGGATTGTGGTCCTGTATATGGATGAGAGTGATGTGGAGGGCTATGATCTAGGTGCAGGTAGATGGAACCAGGCAGAAAAATGGGTTGGCTGGCTGAAGGGCCTGTTTCTGTACTGTAGTGCTGTGTGACTGTCATTCTATGATTTGGTTTAAATGATATTGCCAAATGTATCATTGTAAATATCATAAACTGTTGAACTTCAAAAGAGTCTTCATATTCTGTATTTTATACTGCTTTAACTCTTAACTGCAACTTGTGCACTCTCCCCGTCCTGTAAATTCTCTTCCCTTGTAAGCTATCTTTTACTAATTCTTTAAATGCAAATATTAGACATACTTCACCACATGCAAACGAATCATGTTACCCCTCTCGCTCGCTGACCCTCAGCTAATGATCAAAAATGAAATCAATGCCAATTTGATTGATATCTTCCCATTTGATTTGAGTATTCCAATTTGTTTTGTTCAATAGAAATAGTCGATGCCAGTCATTGCATTATCAAACTGTGTTGATGGATTAAAATCAGCAGGTTAAGACTTGTTGACAAATATTTTCTCTGATGTTTTGATTTACAAACACCTCGAGGACATGGATAGGAACACGAAAGTCATCTTGTTATTCATACAATGAATTGTCACTTCGGTGACATTGTTACATAGCAGCAGTCCAGAAAGAAAGCATAAACAAATTCCTTAACATATTCTTTCAAGCTTATAGTTTGTTTTAAAAGTTTAGTACCAACTTTGTTTTCTCCATAATACCTTAGGATAAGGGTTGCTGCCAAATTTTTGATTGACTTTAAGTTCACCATAAGTTATACCATCTTGCTGAAGTCATCTGCCACTTCTGTTGATTCAAAGAGACTAAACTTATGTTCTAAAGTGTGCTTCACTAGAGGTTGCACTTAGAATAATTTGTGCTCTGATAGTATTCAAAAGCTATTAATCATTTAAGTATAAATTGTATATTATAAAAATACTTCTATGTACAGTAATTTCATTAGAATTAAGCAGTTGGATACACACCATGGTAAATTGAATTAGAAACAAGAATACAGTCTAACAGTTATATTAATCTTCCAGTGAGTGGCTGATTTTCCTTTAAAGATTAGCACATTTTCTGTACAAAAACAGCACCTCAGGAAATGTTATAAATTTGGCTTTTCTATAAGATTGTGCCTGTTACAACACAGAGGTGAAATTTGGGATGATTACACTTGTTTTTGCACTGAATAGGCTTGATAGCAGGACTTGTCAGCCAACAGTATGTGCTTGCAGTTGAATCGAAATGTACAAATTCACTGTGCTTTGGGGAGCCACCCCGTCAGTTAATATGATTCATTTTCTAAATTCCGGTGAGTAACATGTAAGCTTGCTCTCTTACTTCACAATCCCTTCCTAACTTGCCCATTTAAGTCAACAACAAAGTGCAGCTTCCTCTGCAACCCCACTCTTGGCTGGTTTGTGGTAATGTTCTGTAATCCCTGACTGGGAGTATTGAGGCATAAGCTCAGAAAAATAGCTTTAACACAATATTTTGCATCAAAATTTACACAGAGTCAATATATCAGAAAAAGCGAGGAAACACTGTGTTATCAACCACATCATATAAACTAAGAGATAATTTTCTGGATGAGATCTATAAACGCATTCTACCAAAAGTAAACACTGTTTTAAAGGTTCCCAATTTTTGGTGTAATATTGATGCTAATCTGAGTTTACTTAATCAAAATATATATGCAGGATTTATAAACATATCAAATAATTGTGATAATATAATAATTGATAGGTTTAAATTCAGAGAGTTGAATTCAAGGTATGTATTTCAACCAAAATATCGGTGGACAGAATAGGAGGGTTTTTTTTTCTTTCCATTTAATCATACCATTCTGAATGTGAAATGAAAACAGTTCAAGCAAGCAAATGGACTTTGGAATAAGAAAAGCCGGCAACATTTATCTATTCCATGCCATCTTCTGACACCCTAGATTGCAGCAGTCCTTTCACATTAGACAAGTTAACATGTTTTAATCAATTTTGCTTTCAGGCAGGTAATACGTGACCTGCCAGTTTCCAGCATTTAAATTGGTTTCATAATATACTAATGTCTGACTTCATGTCAAATTGTTTGATGCTGAGAAGAATCTTTCTAATGTCTGTAAGTTTTGCAAACATACTATATTTGAGAAGAGAGAATTTCCATTTGAATAAACAGAGCATATCTCCCAGGGAAACTAGATGAGCTAGGCAGGTGCAGAAATAGATATGTCCCTCAACAGGATTTTTATACTTAGCTTTAACCCAGATGAGAAACTTCATTTAAATTAAGCATGGTAGCTGAAGTCCCAGTGGTCTGCCAGTAATTCAGGCATCTCTTTAAAATGGGAACAACAGAATAATGAATCCAGATTTTACTGTTAAATACCTGTCATAATTCTTTTTTTCTCATAAAGCACGAATGGTATTAATTCCAACAGACTGATGCATTTATTGAATTTGATTAAATAACTTAAAAGACACTATGCATGTTCAGATATACAAAGAAGCAATCAGCTTTGAAGCAGAAGAACAATATCTTTATGCAGCTAGCAAATACACAATCTGCTTAATTTGCTTCAAATGTAACAACTAATTCTTGTACAGTATCAATGCTTATCATAGTATATGGAAATAAATTCTGATTTTCTATTTATTTCGTGAAATAAAGAGGCAAACTAATAAAATAAACAAGTAGTAAAAGAAGAAAATGAGTAAAGTACTGACGTACAATAAAATTCATGTCCTGTCTTTTGCTGAAAGACTTGAGAAGCAAAGCCAAAGTCAATTTGTTATATAAATATGTATTTATATGCACCATATGCTATCCTGAAACTCATTTTCTTGCAGATATTCACAGTAGAACAAAGAAATATAATAAAATCAATGAAAAACTACACACAAAGACAAACAACAAATGTGCAAAAGAAGACAACTGTTAAAATTAACAGTAGGTAAGTAAATAAATAAGTATTACTGAGAACATGAGTTCGAGAGTCCTTTGAAGTGAGTCCACATGTTGTGGAATCAGTTCAGAGTTGAGGTGAGTGAAGTTATCTATGCTGGTTCAGAAGCTTGGTGGTTGAAGGTTAACAGCTCTTTTGATGTAAAAGTCAGTATAAAAACAATATCTAGTTTTAGATTAAAAACAAAATTACACCCAAATAGATTACTGAGCTTCGTAGTTGGAAACTGGACAAGCAAAACAAACTCCTGCATTATAGAAATATGGGGCCAGAAATTCTATTGCATGGAGGAGCATGTTAGTTCTGTCACTGAAAATCAGTTAGTGAGGGTGTTGGAAAGTGACAATAAATTACATGTCAGTCACACAGAAGAATGACATGCAAATGCAGAGAGGTCACGTTAATCTGTACTGCAATCTCACATACTTCAGAAACACTAAGAAGTTCAAATGCAAAGCAAGTTTTCATCAGATAGTGAAAGCCTGTATCAATATAAGTAAAAACACCCTATTTTAGAAAATGCCAAAGAAGTTACCAGTAAACCAATGCCCATATTGCCAAGGATTATTCAAATATATTTCATATGATAGGTGGTTTCACTTTCATTATTAGGTTAGAGAAGAGGTGTGACACAAAAGACTGCGGATCAGAATCAGAATCAGAATCAGGTTTATTATCACCGGCATGTGACATGAAATTTGTTAACTTAGCAGCAGCAGCTCAATGCAATACATAGACTAGCAGAAAGAGAGAAAAAATAATAAATAAATAAATAAATAAATAAATATTATAAATAAACATGTAAATCAATTATGTATATTGAATGGGTTATTAAAAATGTGCAAAAACAGAAATACAGTATATTTAAAAAAGTGAGGTAGTGTCCAAAGCTTCAAAGTCCATTCAGGGATCAGATGGCAGAGGGGAAGAAGCTGTTCCTGAATCACTGAGTGTGTGCCTCAGGCTTCTGCATCTCCTACTTGATGGTAACAGTGAGAAAAGGGCATGCCCTGGGTGCTGGAGATATTTAATAATAGATGCTACCTTTCTGAGACACCACTTCCTAAAGATGTCCTGGATACTTTGTAGTCTATTGCCCAAGGTGGAGCTGACTAGATTTACAACCTTCTGCAGCTTCTTTCGGTCCTGTGCAGTAGCCCCTCCATGCCAGACAGTGATGCAGCCTGTCAGAATGCTCTCCATGGTACAACTATAGAAGTTTTTGAGTGTATTTGTTGACATGCCAAATCGCTTCAAACTCCTAATAAAATATAGCCGCTGTCTTGCCTTCTTTATGACTACATCGATATGTTGGAACCAGGTTAGATGCTAAAATGTGGAACAACATACAAAACGCTGAAGGCACATACCAGCTCAGGTATCATCAGTGGAGGGAAAAGGACAGTCAATGTGTTGTGTCTTTCAACCTCAAACATCAACTGTCTGTTTCTCCCCATAGATGCTGCCTGTCCTGCTGAGTGTGTTGTGTTAGGTTTGGCTTGATCATTACAATCATTGTGATCCATGCCCAAATCTGCAATCACTACAATCATCGTGATCCATGCCCAAATCTGCAATCACTACAATCATCGTGATCCATGCCCAAATCTGCAATCACTACAATCATCGTGACCCATGCCCAAATCTGCACTGTATTCCTTCAGCCATCAGAGGAACACCGTGAACATCTCTCAAACACCTGTCATACAAGGGTTAAGCTCCCCTACCAGCTCTACTACTTGGAAACTGTCTCCATGGAGTTCCCTCCACGGCAGAGTTCAGAACTTTGTAGTTAGTACATGATTTCTGAATAAATCAACACTAGATAATTTCTGAAACATACCACTTATTGTACATTTTACACAGAAGCGTAACACTCACCCACAGCCATAAACAACTCTTCTCTTGCATTCATGCAAAGTATTATTTTGCTACATATTTTCAAGAACTCAAGAATTTATTGACTTAAAGTCCTGTTATAGATTGACCAGATCAAATTATCAGAATTATCATAGCAGGATGATAATTTACAGTAACTGCAAAAGTTCAAATGCCAATTTAAATTGTCTTAATATTCTAAGTTGAAAGTAAAAGTGCAAGTTGAATTTATTGTGCACAAGAACACGTATGCAAAGGTGCAATGAGAAACACCTTGCAGCAGCAACTAGGTATTATGATAAATATTGCATATCACTTTGTAAAAATAATCTGAAGCCATTGATAACATAAATATAGACCCTTACATAATTAATTATGGAAAGCCACCCATTCTAATATCTATATACTGTACACTCAGTGGCCACTTTATTAAGTACAGTAGGTATCTAATAGACCTTTGCATAATTAATTGTCAAAAATATCTATTCTCATCTGATATATATGATCAACCAAATAAAGTGCAAAATTAATCTGTGTAAATGGCAGTGGTTGTTGGAAGATTTCTTAGCATAAATTCTTGGAATGCAGTTGTAACGCATGACTGCTGAGTACCATCTGTTACAGATACAAAAGATGTAAGTTATTGTATTTTTATTTAAATGTATATTGATGGAGCCTGTAGGTTTACTTTATAACAGCTGCTCCTGCACGGTAGTGCTATTGATAGGGCAGGTACAGAAGCTTGGAGCAATAGACTGAAGAATTATTTATAATTTGTTATTTCATTTGATGTGTCAATGTCACTTCTGCTGTCAAAACCTATTAAGAGTCCAAGTCAAATAATGCTTTTTCAACACACTTATAGTCTTCTAATAAAAATAACACAGATAAGTTATCACATTTTCCCATAACAAGATTCAAAACCTCAGAAATGGCATATTCTGGACAATAGGAGTCTCAATGTGGACAAGAGCAGAGAGATGTTTGTAGACTTTAGGAAGATATAGGCTGACCAGTCTTCACTGCACATACACAGCTCATCCTTGGAAAGGATTTGGAGTACCAAGTTTCTGGGAGTGCATAACAGACAATCTCATCTGGTCTCTCAACACCACCTCTTTGGTCAAGAAAGCACAGCAGCCTCTCCAGTTCCTGAGAGGTTGAGGCAAGTGAGCCTCCCCCATTCCAAACAATTTTTACAGTTGTTATGAACCCCATAACTGGGTGTCTTACCAGCAAAGATAGGAGTATCCGTTGAAGTCTGATGATACTATTTTTAACAGTATTTATTAGTAAAAATACACAAAAATAATATCAATGCAAATATACAGATAATATATGTAATCAATACTAAACCTAAAAGTGCGGGTATAATAATAATCAATAAGAAATAAGCACTGTCGTTGTCTAGGGGATAATGAATTGTCTGATGGAAATATAAAGTTCAGTTCAGTTCATGCAGGCTGCAGTAGTTGTTGTTCGCAGTGTTGCAATTGTTGGAGAGAGAGAAAGAGAGAGAGAATAACAGCTATTAACTTGCCGACTTTCCTTTTACGATCTTGATCCATCGACTGTTCCATGGAGGACTCGTCACCCAGGCAAGGGTGGACACACACACAAGCCCCCACCGGTCTCATAGCATCTCTCCTGGTGCATCTGAGGGGTGTTCCCCAGACCCGACTTTTTATCCCCACTCACGGGGTCTTCAGATGTCAATCAGGTTGGGTTGATGCAATCCCTCAACCAAACCACTCTGGTTGCCCCCTGAGGGGTTTCAATGAATAGTACAGTACTCAATGCACAATTCCTCCTTCAAGAGACAAAAGCAGTAATCTCTCTCTTTGTCAATAGGAGGCATTCCACCTTGTGTATTCTGGCATTGTCTCTCTCTCATTTCCTGGGTATCAGACCCGAAATAATAGCGATTTTGCGATTCTCAAAAGGGGGGGTCGACTTTGCACCCTTCTGCCCATCAGAGTTGTCCCTCATTCGTAACAACAGCAACACCAGTGAGAGTTTCCTATGCAGCTGTATCACTGTCTGATATGGGAATTGCAAAGCACCTGACCACAAGTGCCTGCAAAGAATTTCAAGGACTACTGAGAGAATCTCTCCCATCCATCTGAAGCATTTATCAGGAGCATTGCACAGGCGGGACCCTAAGCATTGTCAATGATCCCTCCAGTCTGTCCAAAAATTCTTTAACACCCTACCATCAGACAGGAGGTACGATAGCATTAGGACAAAACCTGTTAGAATGGGAAACAGGCCAGAAGACTACTGAACTCCCTGCCACCACCCGGGTCTCGTCACACAGGGAGAGCCACTAATATTTACTTTTTAACTTGTGTTTCAAATGCACCTTATTATTTGTTAATTTACTTGTTGTGGTATTACAATATGTGTTGGGTGTGAGTTATATGTACGATGTTGTGCACCTTGGTCCAGAGGAACATGGTTTTGTTTGCCAGTGTACATGTGTACAGTTGATTGACAAATAAACTTGAGCTTGAACTTACATGACTTAATAAGAACATAAGAAATAGGAGCAGGAGTAGGCCATCCAGCCCATCGAGCCTGCCCCACCATTTAATAAGATCGTGGCTGATCTGTCTGTAAACTCAGCTCCATCTACCTGCCTTTCCCCATAACCCTTAATCCCCTTACTATGTAAAAACCTATCTAACCGTTTATTAAATATATTTAGTGAAGAAGCCTCAACTGCTTCCCTGGGCAGAGAATTTCACAGATTCACTACTCTCTGGGAAAAACAGTTTCTCCTTATCTCCATCCTAAATCTTCTCCCCTGAATCTTGAGGCAATGTCCCCTAGTTCTAGTCTCACCTACCAATGGAAATAACTTTCCTACTTCTATCTATCCTTTTCAAAATTTTGCATGTTTCTATAAGATCCCTTCTCATTCTTCTGAACTCCAGAGAGTATAGTCCCAGGCGACTCAATCCCTCTTCATAGGTTAACCCCTTCATCCCTGGAATCAACCTGGTGAACCTCCTCTGCACTGCATCCAAAGCCAGTATATCCTTCCTCAAGTATGGAGACCAGAACTGCACACAGTACTCCAGGTGCGGCCTCACCAGTACCCTGTACAGTAGCAGCATGCCTCCCTGCTCTTGAATTCAGTCCCTCTAGCAATGAAGGCCAACATTCTGTTTGCCTTCTTAATAACCTGTTGTACCTGCAAACCAACTTGATATTTACTTCTGTAAATGTCATGTCAAATATTGCTTAAAGTTAAAGCCAGATTTCTAAAAACTTTCAATGGCAATAACTTGTTTGATGATCATCACTTCTTAAACATACCACAAAGAAGGCATTATATATTCATGGAGTCCTGTGCATGTAGAGCGTGGTTTAGGGTGCAACTAGAGATGCAACCAGATGTTTTGTACACCACTCCTTTCTATAAGGCAAAATCTAACAGCATAAATGGCAATGATGCTTCACTTCCAAATGAGATAAATGTTTTTTATGCATATGTTGAAAGGGAGAATAACGTTTTACAAATCCCCATTGCATCCAGAGACCCTGTTTTCCCTGTCTCCAAGGGCAATGTCTAAATATCCTTCAAGATGGTGAAACCTTTACTGAAAACCTGTGCTGACTAACTGGCTGGAGTATTCAAAGAAATCTTCAACCTCTCACTGCTGCAGGGGAATAGAAAAGAGAGGAGGGGGAGGGAACTTTTTTTTTAAACGGGAAGGAGAAATCAATATTGATGCCATCAGGTTGGAAGCTGCAAGCTACCCAGGTTGTCGTGTACAACCACTGAGCCACAACTTGCTGGTCTGCAAATATTTTAATTCTGATTTCTATTCCCATTCTGACATATTGGTCCATGGCCTCATTCAGTACCAAGATAAGATTACCATCAGGGTGAAGGAAAAGTACATTATATTCCATCCGGGAGGTCTCCAACGTGATGGCATGAATATTGATTTCTTCTTCAGGTAAAAAAAAAATTCCCTGCCCTCTTTTTCCCTCTTTTCCCTCATGCTGGCATCTTATCTCTTCTCACCTGCCTATCACCTCTTCCTGAGTCCACTCTGCCATACTTTTCTCCTATGGTCCACTCTCCTCTCTCATCAGATTCCTTCCTCCTGTCCTTTACCTCTTCCCACCCACTTGGCTTCACCGATCACTTTCTAGCTATCTTCTTTCCACTATCCCCCAACTTCTTATTTTGACATTTTCCCCCTTCCTTTCCAGTCCTGAAGAATGGTCCTGGCCCAATAAGTTGACTGTTTATTCACTTCCATAGATGCTGCCTGACATGCTGAATTTCTCCAGCATTTTGAGTGTGTTGCTTTGGATGCCCAGCATCTGCAAACTTACTCTTGTTTGAGATGTAAATAAGATTGAAAGAGCACTGAGAAAATTTACAAGGATGTTATTGGGACTGGAGCACCTGAGCAATAAGGGAAGATCGAATAGGTTAGAACTTTATTCCCTAAGAATGTGGAAGACTGAAAGGAGCTTTGATAGAGGCATACAAATTTATGAGGGATATAGATAGGGTAAATGCAAGCAGGATTTTTCCACTGGGGTTGAGTGAGATTACAACTAGAGGTCATGGGTTAAGGGTGAAAGGTGAAATGTTTAAGGGGAACATAGCAGGAAACTTGGAGGGTAGTGAGAGTGTGGATACGCAAGTTGTGGATGCGATTTTAATTTCAACTTTTGGTGAAGATTGCAAAGGTACATGAATGGGAGGGGTATGGAGGGTTGTGGTCCAGGTGCAAGTCAATGGGACTAAGCAGTTTAAGTGGTTCGGCACGGACCTGTTTTTGTATGACTACGACTCTTCAAGCTGGCATTCATCAGTATTATTATTTATATTTTTTATTTGTTAAAAGTGAATAACAAATCAAGTTCTGAATAATTCAGGTGATAATCATCTATCAAGATTTCATTATATGGAACTATTGACTGTGGAGTAAGAACATGATTCATGGTGCATTAATTAATTGAAAATACGTTTCCTAAAACACATTACATATATTTAATTTTTACATTTTTAAAATATTGATGCCACAGTACTCTTAATTGATTACAATTAAAAGCACATAGAAATGACTTAATCATTCAAAGTACAATAAATGTACAAGTTTCCAAGAAACAAATGCAATGCCTGGAAACCTGTAGTAATGACAAGCTTGACTGGTTCTTTGCATACACAGTATTTCCATGTTGCAAAGATACACGAGTGCTGACCACTGCACAGAAACATTTAAACCTAAGCCTAACCTGAACATTTTTATTTTATAGTAAATAAATTACAGCCAAATTGAATGCTGGGGAAATGTTCACATATTTATTATGAATATTATTTTGCTGATTATAACATTTTTGATGAATTGATGCATTTGCCATTCAGCAAACTGAATGGTCACAGAAATAAGCTGCATACAAATCAATGGTTACTATTTCCATAATTTTTGGGGTGGGAGAGCATAAAGAACTTTAATACTAATACAATATCCAGCCAGAGATGATGTTCAAAATAGTCATCAGTTCAAAGTAGTATAATGAATACTAAATCACCATGATAAAATTCCACAAGCAAAAGGTCCACAACAGATTTTGTTTCATTGACTCTTCACTCAACCCTAGAACATCTGGACCACAAAGATGCATACATTAACTGCGGCATTCAATACGATCACCGCCTCAAAACTAACCAACAAGTATCAAGACCTTGGCTTCAATACCTCCTTATGCAATTGGATCTTGGATTTCCTCACTTGCAGACCCCAGTCAGTTTTGATTGGCAACAACATTTCCTCCACAATCCCCATCAGCACAGGTGCACCACAAGGTTGTGTGCTCAGCCCTCTGCTCTTCTCGCTTTACACTTATGATCGTGGAACCAAGCACAGTGTCAATGACGGCACCACGGTTTTTGTCTGAATCAAGGGTGGTAACGAATCAGCATTTAGAAGACTGAAAATCTGACTGAGTGGTGCCACAACAACAACCTCTCACTCAATGTCAGCAAGACCAAGGAGCTGATAATTGACTTCAGAAGAAGGAAACCAGAGGTCCATTAGCCAATCCTCACCGGGAGATCAGAGGTGGAAAGGGTCAGCAACTCTAAATTTCTTGGCGTTATCATTTCAGAGGACCTGTTCTGGGCTCAGTACGTAAGTGCAATTACGAAGAGAGCATGGCAGCCCCTCTACTTCTTAAGAAAGTTGCGAAGATTTGGCAAGGCAGCTAAAGCTTCTATAAATCTGTGGTGTAGAATATATTGACTGGCTGCATCACAGCCTTGTATGGAAACAGTGCCCTTGAATGGAAAATCCTGCAAAATATGGAGAACACAGCCCAGCCCATCACAGGTAAAGCTCTCCCCACCACTGAGCATATCTGCACAAGAACATTGTCGAAGGAAAGCAGCATCCATTATCAAGGAACAACTCCAGCCAAGTAATATTTTCACTGCTTCCATCAGGAAGAAGATACAGGATCCTCAGGGTTCACACTGCCAGGCTTGGGAACAGTTATTACCGCTCAACCATCAGGCTCTTGAACTAGAGAGAATAACTTCAGTCAACTTCACTTGACTAGTTATAGAACTGCTCCCACAATCTATTGACTAATTTTCAAGTACTCTTCATCTCATGTCCTCGGTACTTATTATTATTATCTCTTTTTTTCTTTTATATTTGCACAGTTTTTTGTTTTTGGCACATTGGTTGTTCACCCTGTCGGTGCAGCCTTTTATCAATTTTATTATGGCTATTGGATTTACTGAGTATGCCTGCAAGAAAATGCCTATGGTGACATGTACAGTGCCTGTAAGAAGTATTCAACCCCCTTGAAGGTTTTCATGTTTTATCGTTTTACAACATTGAATCATAGTGGATTTAATTTGGCTTTTTTTTGACACTGATCGACAGAAGAAGATTCTTTTGTTTCAAAGTGAAAACAGATCTCTACAAAGTGATCTAAAATAATTACTAATATAAAATACAAAATAATCTATTACATAACTATTCACCCCTTTCAAGTCAGTATTTAGAAGATGCACCTTTGGCAGCAATTACAGCTTTGAGACTGTGTGGATAGGTCTCTACCAGCTTTGCATATCTGGACACTGCAATTTTTCCCCATTCTTCATTACAAAAATGTTCAAGCTCTGTCAGGTTGCATGGGCATCGTGAGTGAACAGCCCTTTTTATGTCCAGCCACAAATTTTCAATTGGACCAAAGTCTGGTCTCTGACTTGAACATCCCAGGATATTAACTTTGTTGTCTTTAAGCCATTCCTGTTTAGTTTTTGCTTTATGATTGGGGTCATTGTCTTGCTGGAACACAAATCTTCTCCCAAGTCATAGTTCTCTTGCAGACTGCATCAGGTTTTCCTCCAGGATGTCTCTGTATTTTGCTGAATTCATATTACCCCCTACCTTCACAAGTCTTCCAGATCCTGCTGCAGTGAAGTATCTACACAGCATAATACCCTGCTTCATGGTAGGGATGGTGTGCTTTTGATGATGTGCAGTGTTTGGATTACACCAAACATACTGTTTAGTCTGATGGCCTAAAAAAGCTAAATTTTGGTTTCATCAGACCATAGAACCTTCTTGGCTGCACCAGTGATGATTTAATGTGTCATATTAAAGGGGGTACAATGCAATCAATTTCTTGTGTTTTATTTAAATCACTTTGTAGGGAACTATTTTCACTTTGATATGGAAGAGCCTTTTTCTGCTGATCAGTGTCAAAAAAGCTAAATTAAATCCATTGTGATTCAATGTTGTAAAACAATAAAACCTGGAATTTCCAAAGGGGGTGAATACTTTTTCTTGGTACTGCATGTACTTTGATAATAAATATATTTTGAATTTTGAACTTTTAAATCGGAGAGATTCAGAAAAAAGCAATGAAAGCAATTCAGTAAAGATTATTTAATGAGGTGTTCCAATCATTGCAGAAAATCTGGAATTAAGACATGGTGGCATTAATATGGAGGAGAAGCTTTACTAAAAGCAGCAGAGTGTATGCACATTATCTTCTTATCTCATTAGCAGACCATGTTTCTTTGCATCATATTCGATAAAGTAATGGATATTGACAAAATTATCAAGTAACGATTTCTTATTGAACTGCTTAGAGAAAGCAAACTATTAAGATTATGGTCAAGATAAATATTTAAAATTCAACATCATATTCAAGTGCTAGAAATTAGAATATGCTTCTCAAGATCTTTTTCTTGTCAACAGAGGAAACTTCAGTGCTTGAGTTTTCTCCTTCTGAAGGATCAGAAGTGGGATAGAACTCCAGGTACACACCATCCTGTCACTAGGTTAAGTTTGCAAGACAGACCCTTCAAGGGCTGCCTGTGCTGATGGGTGGGTTGCAAGGAGAGGGGCAGGAGTTAACTCAGTGTTGATGCTGGATTCAACATATCCTGTAATGTTCCTGCTGGGAGCACAAGAACAGTACAGCCAAAAATAGGAAGGTTCTCTAGTCAGATTCTTTGCTTATCCACATAAAACATTTTTAAAACAGCTTCTTCCAAACTGAGGACAAGACGACCTGAAAGGCAATGTTCCAAAGTTGATAAGAGCAGATAGTCATCATCAAACAAACTAAATTTGCTCATGATGAGAAAAGGTGCTCATCCACCAGGAATAAAAGACACATAACTCAGCTGTTTATTACTTGAGTAGTAGGAGAACTGACATATTCACAGACAATCCCCGGAGCAATAATGTATCATGTCAGCTTCAAGCCCCTGCAATGACAGGTTTTACCTTCCATGTTAGATTTTGCCTGAATAAATGGAGCCATCATCTGTAATTTATACTTCCGGATACTTCCACATTTCATATCAACATAAGGGCAGTTAGATCATACTGTAGTGATGTACTACATACAGAGCTAGAGATGACACGCAGTCGGTAAGTCGTTTTGAGACTAGTTTATTCAAATTTTGCGGCGCTGGCATTTAATACCTAGCGACCGCCCTCTCCAGGCAGAAATGACATCAGAGGTGCATTACCAAAGTCTCTCCCTGCGCGCTGGCTATTTGTGAGCCGGTTCACCTGCACAGAAAGTGGGTCGCCACTTAACCGCGGCCCCCCCCCCCCAGAACCGGCGATACACCCCCCAATGTCCACAGTCTGGATCAGCCTCTGTTTGGGAGGTCTGCCTCTGCGTCGCGGTGCCTGAACCTGGACCGGCTGCGCCAAGTCCCCATGGGCTGGTTTGAGTCAGTCCACCGTGAAAACCTCCTCTCTCCCCCCAATGTCCAGAATGTACGTGGACCCGTTGTTGTTGATCACCCTGAACGGCCCCTCGTACGGTCGCTGTCGTAGTGCCCAGTGTCCGCCCCTTCGTACAAACACAAACTTACAGTTCTGCAGGTCTTTGGGTACATGGGTTGGAGTCCGTCCGTGCTGTGAAGTCTGTTCGGGGGTCAGGTTGCCGAGCCTTTCGCGTAGTCTGTCCAGGACTGCTGCGGGTTCTTCCTCTTGCCCCCTTGGGGCTGGTATGAACTCTCCCGGGATGGCCAGGGGTGCGCCGTACACCAACTCGGCCAACGAGGCGTGCAGATCCTCTTTGGGAGCTGTACAAATTCTAAGCAGGACCCAGGGAAGCTCATCCACCCAGTTAGGTCCTCTCAGGCGGGCCATGAGAGCCAACTTCAAGTGACTGTGGAAGCGTTCCACCAGTCAGTTCGACTGTGGGTGGTAGGCAGTTATGTGGTGTAGCTGCGTTCCCAACCACAGGCTGGAGGTGAACTGGGCACCGCTGTCGGAGGTAATGTGGGCCGATACCCCAAAGCGTGCTACCCAGGTTGCAATCAGTGCTCGGGCGCAGGAATCGGCAGATGTGTCGGTGAGCGGGACCACCTCTGGCCACCTCGTGAACCGGTCTACCATAGTTAGGAGGTACCGCACTCCTCAGGACACTGGTAGGGGGCCCACGATATCCACATGAACGTGGTCAAACCTCCAGTGGGTGGGTTTGAACTGCTGCGGCGGGGCGATGGAAAGTCCGCCAGGATTCTGGTGAATTCGTTGTCCGACAGCGTGATGGAGTCCAGGTGTGGGGCCGGCAACTTGGCTTCACCCAGGGAGAAGGTCTGGAAAGTCTCGGCATGTACCAGTCTTTTCCCTTGCAGGTCAACCAGCAGGCTGAGAGCTCGCAAGAAGTCCGCCCCCAGGAGTGGTTGGGCCACGGCGGCCAGTGTGAAGTCCCTCGTGAACTGGCTGGTGCCGAACTGCAGCTGCACTGTGCGGGTGCCGTAGGTCCGTATCGTGCTGCCGTTTGTGGCCCTCAGGGTGGGTCCTGGCTTCCTGTTGCAGGTGTCATACCCCGTCGGGGGCAAGACGCTGATTTCCGCTCCGGTGTCGACCAAGCAGCGGCATCCCGACTGTTTGTCCCAGACGTACAACAGGCTGTCCTGGTGGCCAGCTGCCATAGTCATTAGTGGCAGCTGGCCCTGGCCCTGGCGCTTGCAGGGCGGGCGACAACAGCGGGCTTTTGTGCCCCACCGCTGGAAGTAGAAACACCACTGTTCACTGTCCTCCTCACTCCTGCCTCTGTGTTGTGTGCGCCCCCCTGCCGGGCCTGGTCTGGTCCACAGTTGGGCACGTGGTCTGGTAATCTGTCCGACGGACGCCACGCTCTCCCTCTTGGCTTTCCACAGCACGTCTGCCCAGGCCGCCACCTTCCGGGGGTCGCTGAAATCTGCATCGGCCAGCAGCAGATGTATGTCCTCGGGCAGTCACTCTAGGAATGCTTGCTCGAACATGAGGCAGGGCTTGTTTCCATCAACCAGAGCCAGCATCACGTTCATCAATGCTGATGACAGCCTGTCTGCCAAACCGTCCAGGAGAAGCAGGCGGGAACCCCACTCATGCTGTGAGAGGGCAAAGGTTCCAATGAGCAGTGCTTTGAATGCTTCATATTTGCCTTCTTCCGGGGGCGACTGTATGAAATCCACAACCTGGGCAGCCGTCTCCTGGTCAAGGGCGCTCACCACGTGGTAGTAACGCATGGAATCAGAGGATATCTGCCGAATCTGGTACTGGGCTTCTGCTTGGCTAAACCACACGCGTGGTCATAGCATCCAGAAAGTCGGCAGATTTAGCGAAACTGCGTGAACAGATGAAGAGTCGGTTATCTTTGGTCCAAATCCCGTTTGGACTGTCGGGGTCACCAATGTAGTGTTGTACTACAGACAGAGCTAGAGACGACACGCAGTCGGTAAGTCGTTTCGAGACTAGTTTATTCAAACTTTGCAGCACTGGCATTTAATCCCTAGCGCCCGCCCTCTCCAGACAGAAATGACGTCAGAGGTGCATTACCAAAGTCTCCCCCCACACGTTGGTTTTTGTGAGCCGGTTTGCCTGTGCAGAAAGTGGGTCGCCACAATACCATGTGTTTTTTTTTTACTCTCAAGTCTCCCATAGGAAAGGATGAAGAGATATTGCTGAAGAAATACTTGCAGAGGAAGACTACCAATCTTGACAATGTGAAGGAGCACAAGTAGGAACTCATGCAGTTTAACCTGGCAGTGCTATTGGCCTCCAAGAGGTTTACCAAAAAAATCACAATCTTTACTGTTATTTTGATGAAAGTCCATTTTGGCCTAAGAATTTCACTGCACTTCGTCTTTCCCACTGTTAGTAGAACATGAAGTGTGTTTTGACTTCTATCCATGGACATTCCGTCCATCAAGTCTTCTCTGCAAACTCGATTCTTCTGAGTCCTTTTGAACTATAGCAGAAAATAACTGTCATTCATCTACTCACTATAAGATGGAGTTTTAATTAAATGCAACCCTTATTTCTGCTATTCAATCTTCAGCTGAAATGCAAGCACAATACAAAAAGAATTGTATGATTTCAATCAATTTATTAAGATAGCAGCAAGCCATCTTAAAGTAGCAGTGCCTTAGTAGACAAACATTAAAGGGTACTTTATTAAAATCAAGTATATCTAGAGAGATTTGTACAGTTTCCTATTGCATCTGTGTGAACACTGCCAATCTTTCGATTTAAATCACATAGTGTCTACTTAAGAAATTTCACAAAGACACAAAATTCACTGAGATCTGCCTTAACAGAGAATCAGTAACCTTCAAAACTTCAAGAACTGCTGCTTGAATGAAGAGACAAAAGTTATTGAAAACTGCAAAGAAAGGCACGGTAGCAAAAAATGAACCATGTCATTAGTCAATTTCACTGCAAGACAATGAAATTCTCCTGGTCTGGAGATCAAATAACTGTAATTATAGTTTCCTATTAACCTGCAAGTGAAGCCCAGCCTTCTGAAGCATCAACAGGAAGGAGAAATTAAATATATCTGCAAATCCCGCAGTAATATTACCATACGAGAATAGGAAACAGACATCATTTTTGATATTTGCAAAAGCTCTGGTATTATCGTTGCAGACAGAGGTAGACACAGAATTTTACATGTTTGGATAATTGTTTATAGACATTGTGCTTTTAGGTGTGTCCCTGTAGGAATAATTCTAATTATTCCTCCTACTAATTCTGGGAAAATTTTTCAGGAGAATCCTTACATTGTTCTGCAAAACACCAGCTTTGAAAAAAACTATGCAGTTCTAAATTTATTTTACCCAGAGAAAAACGTGTTCGCAATCTACGGTAGTGTATGTTGCCTATTTCTGGTATCAGGCACATATTTAATGATATTAGTATTCACGTAATTCAAACTTCCACCTGCATCAACATATACACTCAGTGGCCTCTTTACTTGGAACCTCCTGTACCTAATAAAGTGGCCACTGAATAAATTTTTGTATGTTCATGGTCTTCTGCTGCGATATAACGTCTGCTTCAAGGTTCGATGTGCTGTGATTTCAGAGATGGCCTTCTGTGCACCATTGGTGTACTGTGTAGCTATTTCAGTTACTGTCACCCTTTATCTTGAACCAATCTGACCATTCTCCTTCGACTTCTCCGATTAAATAGGCATTTCCACCAAAAGAACTGCCACTCACCGGATGTTTTTTTTCTGCATTTTTCCCACCATACACTGTAAACTCTGGAGACTGTTGTATGTGGAAATCCCAGCAGTTTCTGATACTTGATGCACAATCAATAACTCGCGGAGACATGAGTAAGGTAGGCTTTTATTGGCTGGAAGAAAGCACAAGCAGCAAGCGACCACCACTCAACATCCTGGAGACTGAGGGAGGAGCAGTGCCTCCAATCATCTTTATACAGGGGTCAGTGGGAGGAGCCACAGGAACAGTCAGCAGGCGGTGGGTGCGTGTCCAGACAGGTATATGTAGTTCACCACAATACTCAAACCACCCTGTTTGGCACCAACACAGTCAAAGTCACACTGAAACTTGTTCTGAGCAACAACTGAACCTATTGACTATGCCTGTATGTTTTTATGCATTGAGTTGCTGCCACGTGATTTGCTGATCAGATATTTGCATTAACGAGCAGGTGTACAGGTGTATCTAATAGAGTGGCCATTGAATGCATTTCAGTAAAAGCAAGAACGTATCATCTTATAACCATGCTCTTCTTGCAAATTAAATTTGTTGATATCCAGAAACCTAGCTACAAGTGACTGCAGTATGCCCATGCATAAAACAGAATGGAAGTGAATGTGTTTTTGGTATGTCAGAGTATTCTGGGGGTGTTGAGGGTGGGATTTGTTTAGGGAGAATGGTATGCATGATCCTAAGTCAGGAGACTGGGGCATGCCCATTTCTGAAGAGCTTTCAGAAAAGTCAGATGGAAACTGTATTGGCAGATTTGAAGTTTACAACCATATAAATACTGTGAAAGACGTACAGTCATATTTCTATGACTAGATTGTTGCATTCAAAGAGGTGAAAGAGGCTGTGGTGCTCATTTTCCTGGCTTCTGGATCCCATTGGCTGCAACATAAATGCACCAGTACTATCACTAAGATTCTTGAGTGTTGCAGGAACTAATTCACCTATCTAGATTGCAAAGAGGAGAATAAACCATCCTGGATACACAAGAGACCAATACTGTCGGCAAAATCCAGAGTATAGACTATCAGTGACTACACTCACTCTCCCGTCTGAGCTCCCATTAATAGCTCAAAACTTTTCAGCAATGAAATGGTATCCAATCCCTTAATATACGTGTATACAAGAATAGTGAAATTTTATAATGACCCATGCCATTTTCCTGGCTGTACCCATGATTTCTTCAGCCAAAGGTAGCCCACATTTCCAGTTATCTTCTGCAGATAGCACTGCCTAAAGGGACAGATCCTGGAGACCAGTGGTAACTCCCTGTTCTCCTAGCTCCTGACATGCAACTGGGCTTCATGCACATTAGCTGAGTGCCAATCATATGGGAGCCATGCAGCTAACAGAATCGGTGCAAAAAAAATAGAAATGGCCCCTAAGAAAGATATTTCATTTTCTGTATCAATCTGAAGGTACCCTATGTTATGTTGGATAACTTAGTACTCCATAAACAGCAGATGGGGTCGAAGGGAAAAAAGCATGCAAGCACGGAGCCCGAGGAACATAAGGCTGAAACTGAACATGAAGGAGCAAAAGGACAAGGAAGGCTGCCAGGGGAAAATCACAGCTGAAGAGAAGTAACGTTGTTCCTAGCTGTCCTAGCTGTGCAGAGAAATTGTCTACCATGGCTGTTAGGAATTCTTTCATAACTGCCTTTCATAAGATCTCACAAAAGCACAGTTCCCAATGCAAGCCAGGTGACTGTCTCCACAATCAGAATGAAAATTAGGAACAGAATCAAGCTTATTATCATTGGCATACATCATGAAATGTGTCATTCTGTGGCATCAATGCAGAGATGCAAGACATTAAAAGATTGCTATAAAATAAATAATAGAATAAAGATGAAAAATGAGGTAGTGTTCAGAAATCTGATAGTGGAGTGGAAGAAGTTGTTCCTGAAACATGAGTGTGTATCTTCAGGCCCTTGTATGTCATCCCTCAATGACAGTAACACGAGCATGCCCAGATGGTGCGGGTTTTCAATTACGGATGCTGTCTCCTTGAGGCACTGCCTCTTGAAGATGTCCTCAGTGGTGGAGTGGTTAGGCCCATGATGGAACTGGATGAATCTACAATCCTCAACAGTCCAATCCTTAATACCGCAATGGTGCACCGGTGATTGGCAGGGAAAGCACCGATAATGTATAATATTCCCTCACCTGCTGCCATGCAGGAGCATCTGCACTGATTATAACCTTGATCTGAATCATTTCTGAAGATGGTCATTCCCTTTGGGAATTGCTTTGGTCACATAATTCATGATTCTTTCCAACTGTAATTTACTGTAACCTATTTTTGACTCCAGGCAAGACCAATATTTATTGCCCATGCTGAACTGCCCTTGAGAAGGTGATGACAACCCATCTGCCTTCTTGAATTGCTACAGTCCTGATGAAAGTGCTCCTACAAGCACCTGGTTCTTGATGATTTTGATCACTTCACACGAAAATGATTTTTTCTTGTTTTATGTATTCTTTTTTGAAAATCTGTGTATAATTTATGTCTTTTTTTCCCTTGTTTATATGGTGCAATGTATCTGGGACGCTGCTGCAGGTCAGTTTTTCATTGTACCTGTGCAGATGTGTACTTGTACATTTGACAATAAACCCAACTTTGGGTTGAGAGTTACTGTATTTCCTGTATATCCTGCCACAATGAAACAATCTATAGACTGTGCATGCACAAAACGCTGGTGAAACACAGCAAGCCAGGCAGCATCTATAGGAAGAAGCACTGTCGACGTTTCGGGCCGAGACCCTTCGTCAGGACTAACTGAAAGGAAAGATACTAAGAGATTTGAAAGTAATGGGGGGAAGGGGAAATGCGAAATGTTAGGAGAAGACCGGAGGGGTTGGGATGAAGCTAAGAGCTGGAAAGGTGATTGGCGAAAGTGATACAGAGCTGGAGAAGGGAAAGGATCATGGGACAGGAGGCCTCAGGAGAAAGAAAGGGGGAGGGGAGCACCAGAGGGAGATGCAGAACAGGCAGAGTGATGGGCAGAGAGAGAAAAAAAACAATTAAATATTATTAATAATAATAATATTAATTTATTTTTAATATTAAATAAAATTAATAATATTAATAAAAACAAAAAGGCCACCATTCAGGGCCCCAGACAGTCCTTCCAGGTGAGGTGATACTTCACCTGTGAGTCAGCTGGTGTGGTATACTGTGTCCAGTGCTCCCGGTGTGGCCTTTTATATATTGGTGAGACCCGACACAGACTGGGAGACCGTTTTGCTGAACACCTACGCTCAGTCCGCCAGAGAAAGCAGGATCTCCCAGTGGCCTTAATTCCACATCCCATTCCCATTATGATATGTCTATCCATGGCCTACTCTACTGTCAAGATGAAACCACACTCAGGTTGGAGGAACAACACCTTATATACCGGCTGGGTAGCCTTCATCCTGATGGCATGAGCATTGACTTCTCTAACTTCTGTTAAGGCCCCTCCTCCCCTTCTTACTCCATTCCTGACAATATTTAGTTGTTTGTTTTTCTTTCTCTCTCTCTGCCCATCACTCTGCCTGTTCTCCATCTCCCTCTGGTGCTCCCCTCCCCCTTTCTTTCTCCTGAGGCCTCCCATCCAATGATCCTTTCCCTTCTCCAGCTCTGTATCACTTTCACCAGTCACCTTTCCAGCTCTTAGCTTCATCCCAACCCCTCCAGTCTTCTGCTATCATTTCGCATTTCCCCCTCCCTCCACTACTTTCAAATCTCTTCGTATCTTTCCTTTGAGTTAGTCCTGATGAAGGGTCTCGGCCCAAAACGTCGACAGTGCTTCTCTTTATAGATGCTGCCTGGCCTGCTGTGTTTCACCAGCATTTTGTGTGTTGTTTGAATTTCCAGCATCTGCAGATTTCCTCATGTATAGACAGTGTGCTTTATCTTTCTTGATGTTTATTTTATTCATTCAACTGATGTGGGCTTCACAGGCTGAACCAACATTTAATTGTCCTCCCTCAATTAGCTTTGAAAAGGTGATCAGAATCCAAATCAGAATCAGGCTTATTATCACTGACATATGTCATGAAATTTGTTCTTTTGCAGCAGCTGTACATTGCAATACATAAAAAGACTATAAATTGCAATAAGAAATATATATGTAAAAGTTAAATAAGTAATGTGAAAAGAGAGCAAAAATAGTGTGGTAGTGTACATGGGTTGGTTCATTGTCCATTCAGAAATCTGACGGTGGAGGGATCTTCTTGAAGTGCTGCATGCCTGTCTCTCTCAAAGGACAATGGTTGATTTTCATCATCATCACAAGCCTGAGTGGAAGGGATGGAAATCCTGAGATGCCCAGTCATCAAGATCCCCTCTTAGCCTCACCAGTGTTGTCCAAAGGAAAGCTTATGAAGCGGTACGTTTGGCACCAGCTTGGCTGCAGGAGCTTCCATATAGATGTTCAATGACACTATCCACTTTAGAGGTTCCACTCTGGATTTGCTCTCTGGGTTTACTCCCATAGCCTTTGTCTCTCCCGAGGCTGCCCACAAGGCAATGGGACTATTTACCCATAACTGGGTATCTGGTTGACGAGCACTAGGTCGTGTCCACACACCAGAGGGTCTGCATGCTACATGTGCAGTGACAAACCTCTTCCCCGTCCTCTGTTCAGCCAGAGTTCGAAAGGAGTTCAGTTTCCATGTGTTGCCAGCAACGAGGCACTACAAGAGGCCTGTTGTTGAAGAGGCTATGCACTGCAAGGGATAGACTTACACATTCAGCTCTCCCTTCGCAAGACTGCTAGCCAGCAGTGGAAGCTGAAAGTGAAAGCGGCAAGTACTACCCACTACACTACCAGACTTGACACATCACAACAACCATTTCGACATTCCTTGCACTTATTGCACTCGTTGAATTGTAAGGGTAACCACAGTGCTGATAGAAATCTAAGGCTTATAAGATGCTATCAGAGTGGCATTGAAAACAAATTGCAGTTCCTTTTGGTGCCAGTGCTAAAGGTAGCAATGCTTTAGTGTCAAAAGTTGATGATATCCATTTTCAAGTTTTCCAAGTTCCTTGTCTTTTTGATGGACCTGAGGGATAAATCAGAACTTGTCAGGATAGAGGAGGATGTCACGATCAGGGTCTGGGAGACTAAAGCTCAGATGGAAGACAGACATCAAAGGAAGAGAGCTATGATTATGGCCTCACTCATGGCTCACAAAGACCATGCTCAAAATGTCTTGAAAGTGGCAGCTTCTTTTTATTGATCTCCCCTTTGATGTTACAAGAGCAAAAGAGCTGGGTTTAATTCTTCTCAATTTATTAGAAGTAAGTTAAGTATGCATTGAGCATCCGTTACATGAAAACGCTAGGTTTTAACAAATTTGTTCAACAATCAGACGGAAGGAAATGAGTATTGATCCAATTAACTATTTGATTCAACAAAAAAAAACAGAACAATCGATTTCCATTAGTGAGATTTATTTTACGTTTGTATGAGATTTATTATAATTGAGCAGCAAGTACATAAATTAATTGTTATCCAAAGAACTACTGAGGGCAAGTTGAACACAGCAGTGGTTGTTTTATGGACACCATGAGAGTGACTGGAATATCTTTATACATTCAGGTTTTTGGGATCCAGTTGCTGCTGCCAAGACCAGCACTTATTGCCTATTGCTAATTGCTCTTTAGAAGGTGATGGAGGGCCACTCTCTCTACCCTCTGTAATACCACTGATGTAGATACTTCTGCAGTGATGTTGGTAGGTAGATCCAGGGTTTAGAACTTACAATGTTAAAGGAAAGGTGGAACACACTGGATTCCAGTTAATTGGGACTCATCAGGACCAAGGCATTTTTGCCCAATTAAGTGTTTGCCCCGATTATCTGAAGTTTCATGGAAATAATTGAAAAGGTATAAAAAAGATGAACTACCATTTAACTGAGTAACACATTATGTAGTTAAATGAAATACAGAACAAATTAGAACACTACCAATATTACTACAGTGCCATAAAACTGTGAATTAGTTTGTAATGGTTACCAACGGAGGAACTCATCGATTATACACTGGCATAGTAATCGATTGGTAAGCTATCCATTTTCAGCCCTTTAAAACATCAAGGGTTATCACTTTTCCCAAGAACCAACAATTTATTTTTATCAGTTCCTGTCACACTTAAACAAAACAACACAGTGATGCAATCCATCGCTTTCTTTGAATCTGATAGTGTTGTGTATTTGTAGCAAAGGGCAACATCCAATGTGGAATGATAAGGTATTATAAATAAAATTTACATAGAATTTTTAAAGTCAGTCAAGGAGTTTTGTAGACTTCCATCTTTCTACACTTACAGCATCAGCACTAGCTTTCTCACCATGTGCTTTCTTGAATTTAATGTGGTGCCTTCATTTCCATCGAAACAACAACCAAATGTTGCCTTATGACCCAGCTTCTTCACTAGATCCTCTGATTGGTTTTGTAACATTGGTCCACTGACAGGCAATTTAACTGTCCAGTTACAATAGAAAATCATTGATTAAGATCCTCTTCAACAAATGGACCCTTAACATCACGCATTCGATTTTGGGATGTTCCCTGCTATCCCTTGCATAAAACCCAATCTTCTCGCAGTTTATCTTGCTGATTTATCAAGTGTGCAATTGAAGACTTCAGCACTCCAGTTATCACTGCCAGCTGATGATAGGCAGATGGCTTTTAATTTGGTTTAGTGGAGTAATTTTTTTTTTTGCTAGCATCAAGTATTTTCATGGCAAGTGTCTCAAAAAATTTTAAAGTCAAAACTTAAACAAAAGATTAAAAATTGCTGCTTTTTGAATTGGCATCCATCAACCCAAATGAAGAACACAAGACAAACACACACAAATGATGCAACTGTTCACTCTAAGTATGGTGTATTGTCATAGAAACATAGAAAACATACAGCGCAATACAGGCCCTTCGGCCCACAAAGCTGTGCCGAACATGTCCCTACCTTAGAACCACTGAGGCTTTACCCATAGCCCTCTATTTTTCTAAGCTCCATGTGGCCATCCAGGAGTCTCTTAAAAGACCCTATCGTTTCCACCTCTACCAACGCCGCTGGCAGCCCGTTCCACGCACTTACCACTTTCTGTGTAAAAAACTTACCCCGGACATCTCCTCTGTACCTACTTCCAAGCACCTTAAAATTATGCCCTCTCATGCTAGCCACTTCAGCCCTGGGGAAGAACCTTCATCAATGTGTTCAGTCACATCCTCAAAAAATTCAGTCAGGCTCGTAAGGCACAACCTGCCTTTGACAAAGCCATGCTGACTATTCCTAATTATATTATGCTTCTTCAAATGTTCATAAATCCTGCCTCTCAGGATCTTCTCCATCCACTTACCAGTCACTGGCTTGTAATTTCTTGGGCTATCCATACTCCCTTTCTTGAATAAGGGAACAACATCCGCAACCCTCCAATCCTCCGGAACCTTTCCTGTCCTCATTGATGATGCAAAGATCACTGCCAGAAACTCAGCAATCTCTTCCCTCGCCTCCCACAGTAGCCTGGGGTACATCCCGTCCGGTCCTGGTGACTTATCCAACTTGATGCTTTCCAAAATCTCCAGCACTTCCTCTTCCTTAATATCTACATGATCTAGATTTTCAGAGCATCCCTACAATCACCAAGATCCTTTTCTGTAGTGAATACTGAAGCAAAGTGTTCATTAAGTTATTTCTGCTATCTCCTCCGGTTCCATACACACTTTTCCACTGTCACAATTGATAGGTCCTATTCTCTCACATCTTATCCTCTTGCTCTTCACATACCTGTAGAATGCCTTGGGGTTTTCCTTAATCCTGTCTGCCAAGGCCTTCTCATGGCCCCTTCTGGCTCTTCTCATTTCATTCTTAAGCTCCTTCCTTCTAGCCTTATAATCTTCTAGATTCCTGTCATTACCTATTTTTTTAACCTTTTGTAAGCTTTTCTTTTCTTCTTGACTAGAAGTAAAACTTCAACAAGGAAAAGAAAGATCCAGAGTACATTGCTTTCTCCGCACACTGTATCAACACCTGTCCTTGGATGTTGAATCACAAATAGGTCCGGCAACAAAGCAAGGGTGTCTGCCAAAACAGAGCACCAGGGCCCGTCCACCTAAAGAAAAGGGAAGAGAGTGAGCCAATCAGCGACAGTGAGGGTGAATATCACTACAGGCCCACAATCCCTTACCCGAATTTCTGAAATCCAAAAAGCTCCGAAAACCGAAATTAATTTGCCCGCAGCTGACGTCGCTCAGGTGTGACGTGGCAGCACTAGCAGAGGCCGCCAGACGTCAGTTGTGGCTCAGCGCTCGTACTGGTTACACGTGCATTTGCTGTTTGCTGAGATTCTGTGTTCACTGTTGACTTTGTGTTTAATTTCACTGTGAAAGTGTGAAAAAGAGCTGCAGATACCCCTATGGGTAACAATGAGAAAAAGAGAAGGAAGCATCTATCATTATCAATAACGCAGAAAGTGGAGTTATTGCAGAAGCTTGATCGTGGTGTGTCAATGTGGCATCTTACTGAATAATATGGTGTCGGAACTACCACTGCATATGATTTAAAGAAACAGAAACAAGTTACTGAAGTTTTATAGTGACAGTGACGTTCTACATTTATTCCAATAAGTCATTTGCCATGTGTCTGATTCGATTTGTTTGAAGCTGGATATTTTTATGTTTTATTGCATGTTTTTGTTGGAAATAAAATATTTTTCTTGTCCTTATTCCCTAAACAATACAGTATAACAACTATTTACATAGTATTTACATTGTATTAGGTATTATAAATAATCTGGAGATGATTTAAAGTATACGGGAGGAGGTGCGTAGGTCCGGAGCTCGGGCAGGTCCTAAAGTCCACCTGCACTGAACAAGGGACTTGAGCATACATGTTTTTTGGAATCCGCGGGGCTCCTGGAACCAATATGGAGGGATTCTGAAATCCGAAAGATTCTGATTTCTGAAATGCAATCTGCCCCAAGGATTTCGGATAAGGGATTGTGGACCTGTACCAACTCAAATGTCCCCAGCCTCATAGTAGCAAGCACTGCAATAGTTTTGAAGTAGAGCCTGTACAACCCGCTGAGCAGCAAACTTGGGTTAAGGATTCACAATACTTCCAGTGATGAATGCCTGAGAATGAACAGTGGTTAGTTTGCCTGCATGTGAACCATTATTATTTCCTGTATTTACTCCAGCGACTGATGAGCCATCCAGCCAGATGGAGCAAAGACAGGAGAGCTCAAAGTTTCCTTGGAGAGAATGATGACTATAAAACACTTTACTTACGATAAGGTTGGGACCACCCACATGTCACAACACAATCTTTTACAGATTCTCCTGCATATCCAATTGACTTGGAAATACAGTGGGTTTTGGTTTCTTGATCTGTCAGTTAATCAGGTCACCTGCTTCTTTGGGACAACTCTTGAAGAACAAAAATTGAGAAAATAGTCACGATTTCCTTCATTTATTTGGGACACTGTACCATTTAATTGGGGCAGGACACAATTAGACACGTGCACTTGTGTGTATGTTAGACAAAGCACATTGACCTCTGACTGCCCTCCAAACTATCCAGAACACCCCCAACCTTTGTGTCATCAGCAAATTTACTAACCCATCTCTCCACTTTCTCATCCAGGTCATTTATAAAAATCACAAAGAGAAGGGGCCCCAGAACAGATCCCTGTGGAACACCACTGGTCACTGACCTCCATGTAGAATATGAACCATCTACATCCACCCTTTGCCTTCTGTGGGCAAGCCAATTCTGGATCCACAAAGCAAGGTCCCCTTGGATCCCATGCCTCCTTACTTTCTGAATGAGCTTTGCATGGGGAACCTGATCAAATACCTTACTGAAATCCATATACACTACATCCACTGTTCTACCTTCATTAATGTGTTTTGTTACATCTTCAACAAACTCAGTTAGGCTCATAAGGCATGGTCTGCCCTTGACAAAGCCATGCTGACTATTCTTTATCAGATTATGTCTCTTCAAATGCTCATAAATCCTGCCTCTCAGGATCGTCTCAAACAACTTGACCACCACGGAAGTCAAACTCACTGGTCTATAATTTCCTGGGTTATCTCTGTTCTCTTTTTTGAACAAGGGAACAACATTTGCAACCCTCCAGGGCTTCAGTACTTCTCCTGTCCCCACTGATGATGCAAAGATCATCACCAGAGGCTCAGCAATCTCTTCCCTCACCTCCTACAGTAGACTGGGGGACTGGGGCATATTTCATCTGGTCTCGGCGACTTAGCTAACTTAATGCTTTTCAAAAGCTCCAGCACATCCTCTTTCTTAATGTCTATATGCTCCAGTGTTTTTGTCCACTGTAAGTCATCTCCACAAATTCCTAAGCACTTCCATTTCCTTTTCTGCTTGTCAGTAGTGTGAGTTATTGTGGTGACTGTAAGATTACCTGATGCTGACTGGATTCTGAAGCCTCAAGCATTCACTAAGCCTCAAGTGCATGCAGTACTCCATCAGCTCAGCCTCACCTACCTCAGTCAACTGCCTCACTCTGCTGCTGCTCCAGGCAATTAATAAAAGGCTGGGTATATTCTAGATGAACTCAATCTAGCCAGGAGATGGTCCAATCTCAGCTGTGCCTCCAAAATGTAATCATACCCCTGTAAAAGGGATATGGCAAATGAAAGATTGATACACTCTGTTCATGCATCAGTCACTTTATGGAATGAGTGTTGTGGTAACTTCTACTTTACAAAAAGACCACTCAACAACTTGATGGCCAAAAGAGCATCTTTATTGGGGACGGCAAATGATATTTACAATACAGAGGCTTCCAGGTACCTTGTGCGACATGGGTGGAGGAACTATATACAATGCATACTGGGAGTAAAAAGACCCCGCCAACCCCGGATGCTGCCTCTTGCTACCAACAGCTTCCCGATTAGTATGAACTTACTCTTAATAATCTCACATTACAACAAGTATGGCATGTACTGCCCTTCCCCAGGCATCCTGGCAGGCATGAGCAATCAATCACATGCTGAAGATTGAATGCGAGCCCTTACAAGACAATGGCAGATTCAATGCTCAATACTGTACAAGAATACCTTGTATACAGATACACAGAATTTTCAACCAAACATATTTGCATGTTTTTCAAGTAATATCTCTTTTTTATCAACATGAAATGGTAGTCACATGAAATAAATTATTATAACTCTTTTTAAAAATTATTTGAATACTTATTTATAGCTAAATTGAACAGACTTCAACCTAAATAAGCAGTTTCTGGGATAGTGAAACCACCCCATCTGGCACTAACAATCATTCCATGGTCAAAGTCACTTAGATTATATTTCTTTCCCCATTCTGAAGTTTGCTCCGAACAACAAATGAACCTATTGACCATGTTTGCGTGCTTTTATGCATTGAGTTGCTGCTGTATGATTGGCTGATTAGATATTTGCATTAACAAGTGGGTGTACAGGTTTACCTAATAAAGAGGACACGGAGTGTATTTTTGAGCAGAATCAGGTTTAGCTTGAGTTTGGATTAAACCATTTCTTAGTAATTACACTGAGTGCAGTATTTGGTGTATCAAGGGTTATCAGAGATACTTCTGAAAAATTGTTTCTTTTTCAAATCACCCTGAGTTTAAAATGGACTCTTTATTAAAATAATCATTTAAATCAATTTAATCAAGAGTCCTTTCATTCACAATAGTATGTTTTGTATTTCAGTAATTGCAACATCCATGACCATCCATCAATGGTTGACAGCAGTAGTTCATTCAGTTTTGAAGATGATTGGTGAATGTATTTTTGAATCTACAGCAACAGCAGTAAATGCCCAAGGTGCTAAATATTCAAAAGCAATATTTGAATATAACCCATGAAAACAATTCAATGCAGAAATGTAAAAAAACGTATGCAGAATAATTTCCTGACTGTAGCGAATTATTGTTGCATGAGAAGAAATTATATATAATACAGTATGTTCAATGGTAATACCTAATTTGTCTTAGTAACCTTTTGAGCTCATTAATTCACTACAGATTGATGAAGTGGAACATATTGTTCCCTTTTATCTCCTAGGTAGATGAGTAATCAATGTGCATGAGGAGCACTAACAGAATTTTTGTCTCTTTTACAGCATTCAGAAGAATTTCTCCTCCTAAGTGCAGTGTTATTAATCTTGATTAGAGATCTGTGGTGGAAACATGGGCAGACTTACAAAACAATAAAATTTAATAGGGTTTGTGGACGTGAATCAAGACAGTGAAACATATGAAAATACACAGTCCTTTATACGTACTCAGTGGTATAATTGGTCCATACAAGGGGAGTTGTAATCCAGGGACTGACGTGCATTAGTAGCATTTAATTTGCAGCAACATTGAGAAGGTAATGGTGGTGTAGTGTATGAAAAGAATTAAGGAACCACCCAAGACTGTAGTTTACCACCCAGGCAGTGTCATGCAGCATTCAACATTTTGGTTGTACAGTACAAGATAGATTCAGACTTTTACAGGGAACATCACTATCAAAAAGTTTATTGGAAACTTCCCACAGGACTGGCTCGCAACATAAGTGTCAACCAGCAATAATCACAAATCCTTGTAAAGTAAACCCACTAAGATTTGCATCTTCTTATCATTTAGGAAAGATCTCTACTCTGCATCTATAATTTTTATAGATCAGCAACAATATTTCATTTTTGAGAGTAACCTGCATCTTGTAAGTTCTCCTCTATCAGGTTTTGTTTTCCCTTGGAGTATCTATATGATATTATCTTCCAATTCAGAATGCCTGCTGAGGGTTGGAACAGCAATGTTGGATGTTTCAGATTCTAATTCATTTATTTCATACATGCACATTAAAACACACACTGAAAAGCATCATTTGCGTTCACAACCAACACGACCGAAGGATGTGTTGAGGGCAGCCCACCAGTGTTGCCACACATTCCAGCACCAACGTAGCAAGCCCCCAGTGTTCAGCAGAACAAGAACAACAGCAATGACGACGCAGCAGCAATAAAACGAAACAACAGTAAAACCAGCTCCTTTCCTCTCTCCTACCCTTTACAAGTGGAAAGTTCAAAGTAAATTCATAATCAAAGTACGTATATATCACTGTATACTACTCTGAGATTGATTTTCCTGTGGGCATAATCAGCAAATCTATAGAATAGTAAATATAACAGGGTCAATGAAAGATCAATGAGAGTGCAGAAGACAATAAACTATGCAAATGCAAATATAAATAAATAGTAATAAATAATGAGAACATGAGATAATGAGATAAGGATTTCTTAAAGTGAGATCACCAGTTGTGGGAACATCTCAATGGATGGGATAGTGAGTGTAGTTATCCCCTTTGCTCAAGAGCCTGATTGTCGTGGGGTTGTAACTGTTCTTGAACCTGGTGGTGTGAGCCCTGAGGCAGGAGCCTCTACCTGCAAGAAAAGGGCATGGTGGAGAAAATGCTAAGTCAGATAATTGAATATTAAAGCATGAGGATTGATCAAATCAAGTGACCTTCACATTGTGGTGTTTGAACAACTTGAGATTTTCATTACCCATTAAAATTATAGCCTTTACCTTCCACTTGTCATCTTTCACTTTCAATGACTGTTTGGCTCTGGAGGCCAATTCTTCTCAAGTTCCTCCTTCTGCTCAAACCTAAAAGATCCATTTAAGAAATACCAAGTAGCCGATTTGTGCATATTATCATTCTTTCGAATCCTGCCTTGTGAAATCTACGCATTTTTATCTCTTGCCCTGGAAGTAAAAATTTAATACTGTGATCACCTTATGCTTAAAGTGAGTAAAATCATTTGGATTTAAGTACATCTAAATTTAGGTGATTCACAGCTCTATTGCTGATCCTTAATTATTTTAAGATCCCAAATCAGGCACTCCATATTTTCCTTGCTTAAAGATTTCCCCTTTTTAAGGGTTCATTATTATGTTATCATGTTGAGATTTTGATTGTCTCGGTCACACATGCTGGTCTGGTTGACTATGAGTAATATTTGCATAAAATATTTATTGGGGCCCTTGAGACACATTTTCAAAATGTATGCTGTATAATTTTCTCCTACACAATCTATAAATCTGTCGCAGCTTCTTGTTTTGATATATGGTGCGTAGTAATAATTGTTATTACCTGGATCCCACATGTTGCGATTTTTTTCTGAATTAGTATACAGGTATCCCTTGCTTTTCGAAAGTTCAATTTACGCCACTTTGCTTTCATGAAAGACCTACATTAGTACCTGTTTACGCTAACCGAAAGAAATCCAAAGAGGATTTTCGCTTTTAAGAAAAAAGGTGAAAAGCAAAAATCGCGTTCAGCGTTTGCGTTGCAGCAAGACATTACTGTATAGAGGCAGCACGCACCCCCAGCAGACAGAGTGGTGCTGCCAAGCTCCTTCCCCGGGACTACACTCAGCATCAAGCCGCCATAACTTTGAACTGTGTCTGTGAGCATCTGAGCTTTACCTCGATTTATTTTGTGCATCTGTTAGCAAGATGTGTCCTAAGGTATCAGAAAAGCCTAAGAGAGCTTGTTAAGTTGTTACGCTTAGCGTAAAACTGGACGTAATTAAGCACTTCGATCGTGGTGAAAGAAATAAAGACATAATGCGTGCGTTGAACATGCCGATTCTGTTAAGTGAAACTACACTGTACATACATTATTTCTACTTTATATAGGCCGTGTATTTATAATATCATTCCTGCTTTTGCTATATATTAGTGCTATTTTAGGTTTTATGTGTTATTTGGTAGGTTATTTTTTGGGTCTGGAATGCTCAAAAAGTTTTTCCATATAAATTAATGGCAATTGCTTCTTCCCTTTACGCCATTTTGGCTTACGAAAGATTTCATAGGAATGCTCTACTTTCGAATAGCGGGAAAAACCTATATCTGCTTGACTGTTGGCAATTCACAGATTATATAGATTACTGTCAGACCTCAGAGTGTTTCGGGTTCATGCGCCATACTAGAACTGACCAAATATCCTCCTGCAATACTTCTCCAGGGCCCGAGAAGCCTCTGGTTCCATTCTTATCCATCTGCTAAGTGCTTTGGAGCAAAGAGTGATTTCAATTTCATGTTTATTTGTGATTTTGCTCTTCAACTTTTGTAAGTTTAGAGTTTATAGAAAAAGCCAATGAGGGATGTGTTCGTAGAAGATTTTTATCAAAAATATTTAATATTTTCATCATATATTAATCAAATCTGTTTTGTTATGTAAACATGCATTGATTTTGTTTATGTTCAATTGTGCTGATGTACTGATTGTGCTGAATAACTTCCAAAGTATGAGTGTATCTTTCGAGATAAGGAGACCTAAAATATATTTAATATTCCAAGTGTGGCCTCACCAACACCAGAATGCTTTCCGCTTATACTCCAACCCGCTTGCAATGCCATATGCTCAACTAAATACTTACATCATTTGTGTACTAAGCTAGTTGCTATGGGGATGCCACGTATTCCTGAATTCCATAACAAGTGGGATGGTGCTCTATTTCTATTTCGTATTGCAAAAAGCATGTTTTACCCTGCAGTTGGAGCTACAGGGAGTCGTAGAGAGATACTAGATGAGTGAAGAACAGCCATTTAATTTTGCAATTAGGGGTTCAATCTAAACACATCCAAAAGACAGCCTATTTCAAAAGTTATTATGTTCTTTTCTCTGAAAAAATGGTTAGCGTCATGTCAGGATTATTTGAAGTAGGAGTATTATAAGCAGTAATAAGGACTATATCAAAATTAGCATATTTATTGACTGGCTTTATTTAGCACTTGCGATGCTTCTGTTTTATTTTGTATTAATAAGCTATAAATTTAAAAAGGTTGCATTGTACATATAGTGTATCTCAAAACCTTGTGACGTTCCAAAGTGTTTTATGGCCAATTAAGAGCACTAAAAGCATAAGAAGAAGGAACATTTTTATTCGGAATAAGGATTTAGGAATAAGAGAAATGCACACAGCCCCTTAAATCTGCACCATTATTTAGTAAGTTAATTGCAGCTTTTCCCCCCTGTGATGGCTTTCCACCCCCTTACTATTCAATTTATACCAAACTCTCCTTTAGCAGACTCAGGGACTTTGCTTCCAACATTCCTTGTGAGAGTTTCAGAGAAATACTACTCTAGGTCTTGCTGACATTCAGAGTGAGGTTCACACACAAAATGCTGGAGAAACGCAGCAGGCCGGGCAGCATCTATGGGAAAAAGCACAGTCAGCATTTCAGGCTGAAACCCTTCAGCAGGACTAGAGAAAAAAAGCTAAGTAGCAGATTTGAAAGGTAGGAGTGGGGAGAGAGAAACGTCACCTTTCAAATCTCCTCCTCAGATTTTTTTTTCCAGTTCTGCCAAAGGGTTTTGGCCTGAGATGTCGACTGTGCTTTTTTCCATAGATGCTTCCTGGCTTGCTGAGTTCCTCTAGTATTGTGCATGTGTTGCTCAGATTTCCAGCATCTGCAGATATTCACTTGTTTGTTGAGTGTGAAGCTGTTGTTTTGACACCACTCAACCAATCAATCTACCTCATTCCTGTATGCCTTCTCGATACCATCTGAGCTTCTACCAGTAGAGTCCTCAGCAAACATATAGATATTAGTTGATCTGTGCCTTGCCACACAGTCACGAGTGTAAAGGGGGTCAAGCAGCAGGGTAAACACGCATCTTGTCGTGCACCTGTGCTAGTTCCAGATGTGGTCTCATCAGTTATGCCAACACTTAACCTCCTTTTAGTATTCAAATGTCTAAGCAATAAACTATAATATTTTATTAGCTTCTATAAATACTTGTGTATTTATTGGGATACAGTACTGCGCAGAATAGGTCCTTCCAACCTTTTGAGCCAAGTCGCTCAGCACACCCCTGATTTAACCCAAGCCTAATCATGGCACCATTTACAATAACCAATTAACCTACCAAAGAAAACGCCTTTAGACAGAGAGAGGAAACTGGAGCACTGGGAGGAAGCCCACGAGGTCACAGGGAGAATGTACAAACTCCTTACAGACAGCAGTGGGAATTGAACCTGGGTCGCTGGTACTGTAAAGCGTAGTGCCAACCACTACGCTTGCCCTGACCTTTTTATCATTTAAACAATAAGCTTTTTTTAAATACTCCTTTGCCAAATAGACAATTTTGCATTTCCTCTCATGACACGCTGTTTACAAGATGTTTACCCACCCAATCATATTCTGTTGCCTTCTTCTGTTAAATACATAAATTGCAAATGAGGTCTCATCACTGAACTCTATGGATCATTATACCTTCCCATCAAAAAAAAAAGACACATTCGTACTTCAAGTCAGGTTGCTAATAGCTAGTCAATCTTGTAACCACACCAATATGTTGCCTCTTATAATATGAGTTTTATTCTCCACAATAACCCAATAACCTTTAATGTGACATGTTTTTACCTCTTCTGCAAACCTAAATTCGGTACATCCATTGGTTTCTCTTGTCTAGAAAGATGTTAATCCTTTGAAGGTCCAATGAATTCATTGAGCAAATTTCCCCTTTCACAAAACATTGACTTTATCTAATTAATCTTGGTTTTATTTGCAATGCCATAACATCTTTAATAATAGCTTGTAACATTTACCCTAAGGAGGATTTTAAGGATGGGAATAAACAGTCAATGTTTCAGGCTGAGACCATTCAACATCTGATGAAGCGTATCAGCCCGACTTGTCGACTGTTTATTCCCATCCAAAGATGCTACCTGACCTGCTGAGCTCCTCCAGGAATTGTGTGTTGCTCTAGATTTCCAGCATCTTCAGTACCTCATAAGCCTGGGTTTAAAACCATCTGATCTGCAGTTGCTTGCTCTTTTTGCCAATCTCTTTTTGAAAAAATTAGTTAATCCTGCTACTTTCCAATATAAATATTTGTGCAAAATTAAAACCAACACATGATGTATCTTGAAAGCCACTAAGAACATAGAACATAGAACAACAGTAGGCTTCACAGATGAACAGGTGAGAAGACAGCTGAAACGTCTCTACCCAAGCAAGACTGCAGGCCCGGATGGTGTCAGCCGCAGGGTGCTCAAAGCCTGTGCCCCCCCAGCTATGTGAAGTACTTCACCATGTCTTCAACCTGAGCCTGAGTCTCCAGAGGGTTCCTGTGCTGTGGAAGACGTCCTGCCTCGTTCCTGTTCCAAAGATGCCGCTCCCCAGTGGCTCCAATGACTACAGACCGGTGGCATTGACCTCCCACATCATGAAGATCCTGGAGAGATTTGTCCTGGAGCAGCTCCAGCCTATGGTTAGGCCACACTTAGACTCCTTCCAGTTCGCCTAGCAGCCCCGACTAGGAGTTGAGGATGCTATCGTCTACCTGCTGAACCGTGTCTACACCCACCTGGACAAGCTGGCGAGCACTGTGAGGGTCATGTTTTTTGACTTCTCCAGTGCGTTCAACACCATCCACCCTGCTCTGCTGGGTGAGAAGCTGACAGTGATGCAGGTGGATGCTTCCCTGGTGTCATGGATTATTGATTACCTGACTGGCAGACCACAGTACGTGCGCTTTCAACACTGTGTGTCAGACAGAGTGGTCAGCAGCACTGGGGCTCCACAGGGGATTGTCCTGTCTCCCTTTCTCTTCACCATCCACACCTTGGACTTCAACTACTGCTCAAGAGTCTTGCCATCTTCAGAAGTTTTCTGATGACTCTGCCATAGTTGGATGCATCAGCAAGGGAGAAGAGGCTGAGCACAGGGCTACGGTGGGAAACTTTGTCACATGGTCCGAGCAGAATCATCTGCAGCTTAATGTGAAACAGACTAAGGAGCTGGTGGTGGACCTGAGGAGGGCTAAGGCACCAGCGACCCGTTTCCATCCAAGGGGTCAGTGTGGACATGGTGGAGGATTACAAATACCTGGGGATACGAATTGACAATAAACTGGACTGGTCAAAGAATACTGAGGCTGTCTACAAGAAGGGTCAGAGCCGTCTCTAATTCCTGAGGAGACTGAGGTCCTTTAACATTTGCCGGACGATGCTGAGGATGTTCTACGAGTCTGTGGTGGCCAGTGCTAACATGTTTGCTGTTGTGTACTGGGGCAGCAGGCTGAGGGTAGCAGACACCAACAGAATCAACAAACTCATTCATAAGGCCAGTGATGTTGCTGGGGTGGAACTGGACTCTCTGATGGTGGTGTCTGAAAAGAGGATGCTGTCCAAGTTGCATGCCATCTTGGACAATGAATCCCATCCACTCCATAATGTACTGGTTAGGCACAGGAGTACATTCAGCCAGAGACTCATTCCACTGAGATGCAACACTGAGCGCCATAGGAAGTCATTCCTACCTGTGGCCATCAAACTTTACAACTCCTCCCTCAGAGTGTCAGACACCCTGAGCCAATAGTATCGTCCTGGACTTATTTCCACTTGGCATGATTAACATTATTATTTAATTATTTATGGTTTTATATTACTATATTTCTACATTATTCTTTGTTGGTGCATCTGTAATGAAACCCAATTTTCCTCGGGGTCAATAAAGTATGTCTGTCTGTCTGTCTGAACATGGAACATTACAGCACAGTATAGGCCCTCCGGCCTATGATGTCAGGTTCATCTTTTAACCCACTCTAAGATCAATCAAACACCTCCTTCCTACATAGCCCTCCATTTTTCTATTATCCTGGTGCCTACCTTTTAGGTGAAGTCTTCCTCTCCCTCTAATTGCTGATAGTTCTGAAGTATCGGGCAGAATTTAAAAAAATTTCAAAAGCATCCTGCCTGGCAACTGTCAGTGCACTCTAGAATGAAGTCACAGTTTTGCACTGCCTGTCATTTGGAGCCCACCCTCACTTTGCAGAATGTCTGCTGGGTAGAGAATAAAAGAAGCTGGGGCAAGGAGGGTATTCAGCTCAGTCAGGAGTCCTCATATGAAAGTCCTCATGACGGCTGGCAAGGCATCATGGGCAGTGAATCTGAACAGTGAGTGGAGTCTGACAAGCTCTGTCCTGTATATATATTCTACTATACTGCTGCTGCAAAACCAAAAATCTGATGGATGGGGTGGGGGAGATGTGGAAGAAGCTGTTCCTGAAACCTTGAGTGTGTCTTCAGGCTCCTTCACCTCTATGTCAGGCAGCTGTTTATTGACCACAGCACAGCGTTCAACACAATCATCCTCTCAGTTCTAACAAAAAACTAGGCATCTGGACCTTCTTCTGCAATAGGATCCTTGACTTCCTCACTGGAAATAGTAACTCCTCCTCACTGACAATCAAAGCTGGTGTACTTCAAGTACGCATGCTTAGCGCACTGCTCAGCTCTCTGCATCCACTATTGTGTGGCTAGGCACAGCTGAAACACCATCTATAAATCTGCTGATGACACAACTATTGTTGGCAGAATTTCAGATGGTGATGAGAAGTCGTACAGCAATGAGATAGATCAGCTGGTTGAGTGGTGTCACAGCAATGACCTTGGACTCACCGTTAGAAAGGCCAAAGAATTGATTGTAAAATTCAGGAAAGGGAGGTCGAGGAACACACATCAGTCCTCATCAAGTGACTAGATGTGGAAATGGTGAGCAGTGTTATGTTCCTGGATGTCAACATCTCTGAGGATCTATCCTGAAACCAACCTATTGGTTCAATTACTAAGAAGGCACAACAGTGGCTATATTTCATTAAGGGTTTGAGGAGAACTGGTATGTTGCCAAAGGCCTTCGCAAATTTCTACAGATGTACCATGGAGAGCATTCTAACTGGTTGGGGCCACTGTCTGGAATGGAGGGACCACTGCACAGGATCAAAAAAGCTGAGTGAAGTTGTAAACACAGCCAGCTCCATCATGGGCACTTGTCTTTTCAGCACCCAGGATGCCTTCAAAAGGTGATGTCTCAAAAGGAGACATCAATCTTTAATGACTCTCATTATCCAGTACATGGCCTCTTCTCATTGCTATCTGTTCTACAATCTATATACACATGACTGTGTGGCTAGGCATAGCTCAAGTACCATCTACAAATTTGCTGATGATACAGCCATTGTTGGTAGAATCTCAGGTGATGTAGAGGAGTGAGTTATGCCAACTGGTGCCACCGCAACAACCTGGCACTCAATGTCAGTACGACGAAAGAGCTGATTGTGGACTTCAGGAAGGGTAAGACAAAGGAACACATACCAATCTGCATAGAGTGATCAGAGTGTGAACAGTTTCAGGTTCTGGGTGTCAAGATCTCTGAGGACTTAACCTGGCCCTAACGCATTGATGTAGTCATAAAGAAGGTAAGACAGTGGCGAGACTTTATTAGGAGCTTGAAGTGATTTGGCGTGTCAACAAATACACTCAAAAACTTCTATAGTTGTACTGTGGAAAGCATTCTGACAGGCTGCATCACTGTCTGGTCTGGAGGGGCTACTGCGCAGGACCGAAAGAAGCTGCAGAAGGTTGTAAATCTAGTCAGCTCCACCTTGGGCACTAGCCTACAAAGTACCCAGGACACCTTTAGGGAGTGGTGTCTCAAACAGGCAGTGTCCATTTTTAAAGACCTAAAGCACCCAGGGCATGCCCTTTTCTCACTGTTACCATCAGGTAGGAGGTACAGAAGCCTGAGGCACACACTCAGTGATTCAGGAACAGCTTCTTCCGCTCTGCCGTCCAATTCCTGAATGGACTTCGAAACTTTGGACACTACCTCACTTTTTTTAACACACAGTATTTCTGTTTTTGCACATTTTTTAATAATCTATTCAATATACATAATTGATTTACTTATTTATTTATTATGTTTTATTATTTTTTTCTCTCTCTGCTGGATTATGTATTGCTTTGAACTGCTGCTGCTAAGTTAACAAATTTCACGTCACATGCTGGTGATAATAAACCTGATTCCGATTCTGATTCATCCAAGAGGAGGTACAGGAGCCTGACAACACACACTCAACATTTCAGGAACAGCTTCTTTCCCTCTGCCATCCGATGTATTGCAATGTACTACTGCCACAAAACAACAAATTTCACAACCAATCCCAATGATATTAAACCTGATTATTCTGATGGTAATAATGAAAAGAGGCCATGTTCTGGGAGGCGGTGGTCCTTAATTATGGATGCTGGCTTTTTCAGGCATTGCCTTTTGGAGATGTCCTTGATGCTGGGGAAGCTACTGCCCATGATGTCTGTGTTTACATTGTTCTGTACTTTTCTTTTCACAACTTGACAGACTGATGAACATCAGTTTTGCCATTTTCTCCACAATGATATATTATTTAAAAAAAGCAAAAGTGAAAATTGAGACATTTAACTACTAATATACAAATTGCTTAGAGGAGAAACTGTCTGGACAGGGAATCCTACATTGAGAATCTCACTGAAAATAAGTGCAGTGAATAATCACATCTCCATGGATTGCCACACAATTTGTTGTCATTACTCATTGTATGTTCATTATAAATTACCACTGATTTGCTAAACATTAGATATTACCATAGTGCTGAATATCATGCTTATATAAAAAAATCTAAGCAATTTATTTTGGTGGTGCAATATTATTAGGAAGGAAAGTCTGCATTCCAGAAAGCTTAACTTCAGGAATGTAGCAAGAGGAACGCATACTTCAAATGAACTTCAAAACTGTGATGTTGATATAAATATAAACATTAAGTCAAAAATTAAGTCATTAACTGCTTAAGTCAAAAATAAAAGAATCTGCCTTAACTTGAATTCAGTTGTCCATTGAGCTGTTTGGGTAGCATCCAAACTGATGGCAAAAAAAATGATTTCTCTAACTTGTAGTAATTTCTGCCCCATTCCCCTCTCTTTTATTCCATTTCCCATTCAGGTTCACTAATACACCTTCTCTTCTTCTCGTCTGCCCATCACCACCCTCTGATGCCTCTCCTCCTTCTCTTTCTTCTGTGTCTACTGTTCTCTCCCATCAGATTCATCCTTCTTCAGCCCATTATCTCTTTCACCTATCACTTCTCAATTTCTTACTGCATTCCCTTTCTCCATCCACCCACCTTCCCCCTTACATGGTATCATCTATCACTTGCCAGCTTGTACACCTTCTGCTCTACCACCTCCTTCTTATTCTAGATTCTTGCTCCTTCCTTTCCAGTCCTGATAAAGGATCCCAGCCCAAAAAGTTGACTTTATTCCTCTCTACAGATGCAGTCTGACCTGTCAAGTTCCTCCAGCACTAGTGTGTGCTGCTCAAGATTTACAGCATCTGCTGAATCTTTTCTGTTTAAGATTCACTATGATATAATATTATTTTTTCTTTATCAGTTTTCAAGATCTGGGTAGCACTGACAAAGCGTGCATGTGTTGACCATCTCTTCTTGACTTTAAGAAGGTGGCAGTGAGCTGTCAGCCTGGAGCACTGTAATCATTGTGGTGAGAGTGCTCCCAAGGGGTTGAGAAGGGGAAGGAAGTTCCAGGATTTGGTTCCAGCAATAATGAAAGGAAAAAGAAAAAAAAAAAAATATATATATATATATATAATATATATTTCCAGGATACTTTAGAGCAGGAGATTCACTCATACAGCTCATTCTTCAGTCAAGCAGAAACGTTATCATTTTGTTGATTTTGCACCGAAAGAAGGAAGGTGAAGATCTGACTTCTAAAAATCTCTGTTGCCCTTACTTTTAGCTCTGTTAGAATTAACTGGGGGCTATAAGCACCTTCCTTGTTCTAAACTTCCTGCTTTCCCTAAGTAACTAGACTTGCATCCTTCACTTGATTGCATAGCTCCGGTATGCACCTTCTGACCCTGCCCTACAAGACTATCCCTTCCTTCAATCCCATTGCTTATGCTGTGATCACCTCACCAAGTGTGAATCCACTATGTTGACTATGGGTTACCTTCAATCTCAGAATTCTTTAGAGTCTTGTCCATAACTTGTCCATTTCCTGAATGATCATTGGCTCATTGTCTCCAGACTCCAGCAGACTTCTGCTAAGTTTTTAGAATTTTCACACAATTTTGCCTCTAAAGTGATTCTTCTCATCCAAATACGTTGTCCAATCCCCATTTGGATATGAGTTCTATGTTAGTCATCATGTCATGTATGAGTATACTGTATGTTACTTACAGTACACCAAACCTAGACAATAACTAAACACCTCCATCATACTTTACATCATAAATGCCTCTCCTCAGTCCTCTGTTCAATATGTACGCTCTCTCATAATCTGCATGTGGATTTGTCTTTATACTTCTGTATTGCCTTGATAAATCAAACAGTTAAAACTCTCTCTCCTTCTTTCTCTTGAGCCACTCTATCTATTTTAGGTGCATGTCCTTGCCCATTCCTTGACATATTATAAGCTCATTGTACTTCCCACAACTAAATGATTTCCTCACACCCTTTGTAACTGCACACTCACTCAGCAACCCTGTGCAGCACAACAGGCGTCTTCTAATGCAAACCATTCTTTAGCTTTCATAGACAAGGACACAAATATTCTGATGAAAAAGTAATTACCTATTTGTAATTATTCTTTTTCTGACTCAATCTTGAAAAAGTAACAAATATACATTTGTGAACTTAATCCCAGATATACTGTACTTAGATACTGTATAATTTAGCCTGTCTTTTTTTTTGTTTTTTTAAACTGAAAACAATGGCAATTATTGGATTAGCATCATTCCTCAGAGTTCATCACAGTTTTCTCAATCAACTTCCATTCACTGGCAGAAAGAATGAAGGTTAACTTCTCTGCAAGTATTCAAAATTGTCCATTTCAAACAATGGAATCTGAGTCTGATATTATATTGAAATATTTTTTTCATTTTTAATAGCTCACAGAATTGATGGGAGGTCTGCATTGAAGCCCAAGTTGTTGATCAATTAGAGGTCCAGATCGAAGCCAAAAGGTTGATGGGAAGTGGGGAAATTGATGCCCATTAGTTTGAAAATCTCTGTGAGTCCACTGGGGATGTCGAGACCCAGTATCTGCGAATACACAAGTCCACTGGAAGCTAGAGGTTAAGTCTGAACATGACCTGTCCTGAGGTTGAAGATCTGTCTATGTACATGGGAAGGAGGCACAGAGGAAAGGGAAACACGAGGAAATCTGCAGATGCTGGATATTCGAACAACACACACAAAATGCTGGTGGAACACAGCAGGCCAGGCAGCATCCATAGGGAGAAGAGCTGTCAACGTTCCGGGCCAAGACCCTTCATCAGGACCAACTGAAAGGAAAGATACTAAGAGATTTGAAAGAAGTGGAGGGAGGGGGAAATGCAAAATGATAGGAGAAGACCGGAGGGGGTGGGATGAAGCAATGAGCTGAAAAGATGATTGGCAAAAGTGATACAGAGCTGGAGAAGGGAAAGGATCATGGGATGGGAGGCCTAGAGAGAAAGAAAGGGGGAGGGGAGCACCAGAGGGAGACGGAGAACAGGCAGAGTGAAGGGCAGAGAGAGAAAAAAAAACTAAATATATCAGGGATGGGGTAAGAAGGGGAGGAGCATTAACAGAAGTTAGAAAAGTCAATGTTCATGCCATCAGGTTGGAGGCTACCCAGCTGGTATATAAGTTGTTGTCCCTCCAACCTGAGTGTGGCTTCATCTTGACAGTAGAGGAGGCCATGGATAGACACATCAGAATGGCAATGTGACGTGGAATTAAAATGTGTGGTCACTGGGAGATCCTGCTTTTTCTGGCGGACAGAGCGTAGGTGTTCAGTGAAACGGTCTCCCAGTCTGTGTCGGGTCTCACCAATATATAAAAGGCCACACTGGGAGCACCGGACGCAGTATACCACACCAGCCAACTCGCAGGTGAAGTGTCGCCTCACCTGGAAGGACTGTCTGGGGACCTGAATGGTGGTGAGGGAGGAAGTGTAAGGGCAGGTGTAGCACTTGTTCTGTTTACAAGGATAAGTGCCAGGAGGAAGATCGGTGGGAAGGGATGGGGGGGGGGGGGAATGAATGGACAAGGGAGCCATGTAGGGAGCGATCCCTGCAGAAAGCAGAAAGTGGGGGGGAGGGAAAGATGAGCTTGGTAGTGGGATCCTGTTGGAGGTGACGGAAGTTACGGAGAATTATACATTGGATCCAGAGGCTGGTGGGGTGGTAGGTGAGGACAAGGGGAACCCTATCCCGAGTGGGGTGGTGGGTGGATGGGTGAGAGCAGATGTGTGGGAAATGGGAGAGATGGAAGGGTGCTTCTTTTGCTGTTGTTGTTTTGTATAATCTGTTGTTATATTCTATGTTATTCTGCCAAGTAATGTGGGCATGTTATGTTGGCGCTGGAAAGTGTCGCAACACTTTTGGGCCGCTCCCAGTACGTCATTTGGTGTGTTGATAACACAAATCTGAAACTGAATCTGCAAGTCTATTTAGACTGAATGGAACAAACACAATTTCTTTCCATAGCTGAATTAGAATACCATTTTTAAAGAACTATTGACTTAAAACCAGACAGCATAACTAAATTTCAGCTTCAAGGCCATATTGTATTTAACCAGTACAGAAAAAAACAGTTTTTCACATTTGTTAAGTTGAAAAGAATTTCTTCTGAACTTGAAAAAAATCAGTAGACTAACAAATAGTTAAAAACTTGTAGCTCTCAGCTTTAGTGATAGACACTGTCGACAGGTTTCAGACACTTTGTAAAGATGCACTTCCACATAAACTGTATTTCACAAACCATCAAAGCTGTTGTGCAATACTTCAATATGACGGATGCCCGTCATTTCTTCCAGCTTCAGCCAAGACTGCATTCAATACTTTAATTTCAAAGCAGACAGTAAATTTAATAAGAATTTTGTCCTGCCCCAAGTATTTCATTTACTGTCTTATTAAGATAATTCCTGCTTCCTCTCCCTTACTGTTTGTCCCATCATTCTCCTTGCTTTTCAAGATGACAACTTGGATCCCAAACAACTGCCTTTCATTTGGTCTATTAGCTCTTTGTAACTTCCGCTGAAAGTTCTATTTAAATTGGAATCAGAATCTGAATTCGGTTTAATATCAGCATATGTCCTGAAATTTGACTTTGCAATACATAATACATTTCTGAAATGAATTACAATATATATATATAAATATATATGTGTATACACACACACACACACACACACACACACAGAGTTAATTAAGTAGTGCAAAAAATATAAATAAAGATGTAGTGAGGTAGCATTCATAGGTTCATTGTCCATTCAGAAATCAGATGGCAGAGAGGAAGACACTGTTACTACTGTTCCTGAATCATTGAGTATATGCCTTCAGGCTTCAGTACCTCCTCCCCGATGGCAACAAAGAGAACAAGGCATAACCTGGGTGGTGGGGATCCTTAATGACGGATGCTGTCTTTTTGAGGTATCGTTCCTTGAAGATGTCCTGCATTCTACAAAGATTTGTGCTCATGATGGCACACCCTTTCAGGGAACCCCTGTTCAGGGAAGCCATGATCCTCTTTATACCACATGAGTACTTTCTTACCATTAAAGTCAATATAAATCTGTTTTACCTCATGAACTGCTCAGGTATGGATCCCCACAACATGGCCAAGGGTGGCTGTTACATCAAGGTGGCAGATGGCAGTTCAATTATACTCTGTCTAGCCAGTTAAATTTTTGATCAATTGTAACTCCAAGATGTTGATGTTGGGATCTCAGTGATGATAAACTCTCACTGTTTGGAGATTATATGGCGAGGCACTTTCACGGTGCAAACGGCCTTGCCTTACTGCCACTTGTTGACAAGTTAATGGAATTGATTCTTGTACGATCATTGGGAAACGTCCTTACTTCTGACCTAATAAGGCCTAGGACAAAAAGGTTTGTGGCTGATTGATCTTTGATAACAATAAACAGCTTTTTACGAGGTATGACTCCAACCACTCAAATATTGTTCCATTCATGCTCATCGACTTTATTTTCACCAGATACCATACTTACTCAATTGGCATGTTGATGTCAAAGGCAAATAATAATTACCTCTGAAACTCCACTTTTCGTCTGTGTTTGGTACAAGGCTGTGATAAGGCTAAGAGTGGAATTAAACGTAAGTATCATACATAAAATGCAGGTGGAACACAGCAGGCCAGGCAGCATCTATAGGAAGAAGTACAGTCGATGTTTCGGGCCGAGACCCTTTGTCAGGACTAACTGAAAGAAGAGATAGTAGGAGATTTGAAAGTGGAGGGGTAGGGGGAGATCGGAAATGACAGGAGAAGACAGGAGGGGGAGGGATGAAGCTAAAAGTTGGAACGTTGATAGGCAAAAGGGATACTGAGCTGGAGAAGGGAGAGAATCATGGGACGGGAGGCCTAGGAAGGAAGAAGGGGGAGGGGAGCACCAGAGGAAGATGGAGAGCAGGCAAGGAGTGATTGTGAGAGGGACAGAGAGAGAAAAAAGAGAGAAAGAATAAAAAGGGGAGAAAAACTTACATACATAAATAGAGAGAGAGAGAGAGAGAGAGAGAGATAAATAAATAAGGGATGTGGTAAGAAGGGGAGGGGGGCATAAACGGAAGTTATAGAAATCAATGTTCATGCCATCAGGTTGGAGGCTACCCACACGGAATATAAAGTGTTGTTCCTCCAACCTGAGTGTGGCTTCATCTTGACAGTAGAGGAGGCCATGGATAGACATATCAGAATGGGAATGGGATGTGGAATTAAAATGTGTGGCCACTGGGAAATCCTGCTTTCTCAGAGACAGAGCATAGATGTTCAGCAAAACGGTATCCCAGTCTGCGTTGGATCTCATCAATATATAGAAGACCGCACAGGGAACACCAGACGCAGTATATCACACCAGCTGACTCACAGGTGAAGTGTCGCCTCACCTGGAAGGACTGTCTGGGGCCCTGAATGGTGGTGAGGGAGGAAGTGTAAGGGAGGTGTAGCACTTGCTCCGCATACAAGGATAAGTGCCAGGAGGGAGATCAGTGGGAAGGGATGGGAGGACGAATGGACAAGGGTGTCGCATAGGGACTGATCCCTACGATAAGCAGAAAGGGGGGGAGGGAAAGATGTGCTTGGTAGTGGGATCCTGTTGGAGGTGGTGGAAATTGTGGAGAAATATATGTTGGACCCGGAGGCTAGTGGGGTAGTGGAGGACAAGGGGAACCTACCCCTAGTGAGGTGGCAGGAGGATAGGGTGAGAACAGATGTGCGTGAAATGGGAGAGATGCGTTTGAGAGCAGAGTAAGTATGTCTTGTTATCCTTTGGAGTAGTTTAGGCAAAACATAAACTGGGCATCAGTGAGTGAGTAAATGATTCATGATTGCACTAACAACGACAGTTTCAATCATTTGCTGGTGATATGAGTAGGCTGATTAATTAGCAACAATTAGCCAGATTGGATTTGTCCTGTTTTTTGCGAACAGGACTATGTAGGAAATTCTCCATATTGTTAAGTTGATGCCAGAGTTATAACTATAACAGAACATCTTGAACAGAGGCACTACAATTTCTGAAGTGATGGTCTTTAATACTACAACAGGATGCTGTATCCAGAGTTCTCAGCCATTTCCTGATGTCTGGCTTCTGTGATGAAACATATCAGTGGAGGAGGATCATCCATTTATCACTTCTAATTGAAAGTGGTTGTGACTGCTTCAACTGGGTCAGAAAAGATGTATTCTTGGAGTCCCCTGCTCCTGGTAGATGTTTAATTATTCACTGCCACAGCTGATATGATCGGACAGGAAATCCACTGACTGTCATACAATCTGCTTTATCATTTATTTGCATAATTGCACAATCTCAGTTTCCAACTGAATACAGTAATCAATCAGGATTTACAGAAGATTAAATTTATAATCCACTCACCATTTTGATGCCATCTCTCCTATTCTCTGATGATGCATTGGTTTTATATTAATTTGAGGCATTTTATTGGTTTCAAATGTCTCTGTGATACATTCCCTTATTGCTGGGGATCTCCGACATTGCATCAAGGTACAACTTCTACTGATAGTTTTGCAGAATCATGCACTGAGTCATCTCAACAAGGCAGAGCTCCACTATTGGACTCTGCATCTGAAAGATGCAAGAGAAGGATATCCACATCTCTAAGCAGATATGCAGTGGTCCATCATTTACAGCCATCCAAGTGGATGAGCTTTAGCAATTTTGATAGGAACTGCTGGCAAAGTTGGGGGAGTTAAGGCCCATCATTATAACCCTAGAGTATGTCATATCAATAGTGGCAAATTAGTGACTGTACACTATATCACTAAAAAAATCTGCTATTTTTCAATGGAATCAGTCACATTTCAGAATGTGGTTTTTTTTAAATCTACTATTCAAATATTTTGATAGCTCTCCAGAGTAAAATTTTATTTAATACTACTGAAAGTTAATAACTTTAGCCTGTATGATGGGTCTATCTCTTAATTGTAAATAACTGAAAATAACATCAAAAATATACAGATCCAATTACTCAGCAAACCTTAACATAGCATTGTTCCTTCACTGGTACAACAAATAAGATATTAATTGTAGTCCTAATTGTGTGCTTTTGGTCTTAAAAAGTAGCTCAGTAGTAAAAGACTCATCAGACACCTGCCAGTGAGTATAATTTTCCAAAAAAATTAATTGTAATTAATTCAATATGGAATTTGGTCAGTTCCACATGTAGCATCATCCTCCACTTCAGTGTCTGACAAACCAATGTTAAATATTGCAAGCGTTTGATTTCTGCTGGACATAATTTATACCTGAAGTCTCTAAATTTCTCCATTAGCTTGGCTGATTCTGCCAGGGGAGTTAAAATCCAAGGATACATTTTATATTGAAAGAACAGACAAAGGGGTGGGGGATGGAGGTTGTTGATAAAAGATGATACCAAATCCTTACAAAAAAGTGACATAGGATATGAAGATGTAGAACCCTTGTAAGTAGAGTTGAGAGACTACAAGCGTAAAAAGCGCCAGGTTGGAGTTAGATACAGGCCCCTGAATAGTAGCCAGGATGTGGGGTACAAATTACAATGGGAGTCAGAGAAGGTATGTAAAAAAAGTAATGTTATGAAGATCACGGGGGATTTCAATATGCAGGTGATTGGGTAAATCATTTTGGTACAGTATCTCAAGAGAAGACATTTGTAGAATGCCCATGAGTAGAATGCATGTGATTGAGCACACTAGGGAAAAGGCAATTCTGATGTGTAGTGAACCATATTCAATTAGGAAGCTTAAGTTAAAGGAACCTTCAAGAGTCAGTAATCAAAACAAGGTAGAATTCATATAGCTTGAGAGGGAGAAGCTAAAGTCAAATATATCAGTATTACAGTGAAGTAAAGGGAACTAAAGTGACATGAGAGAGCAGCTGGCTAAAATTGGATGGAAGTGATGACAGCAAAAGATTAATGGCTGGAGTTTGTGGGAGTGTTTTGGAAGACAGAAGAGCATTCATCCCAAAAACAAGGTAAAAGAAGGGTGAGGTAACCATAGCTGTCAAGGGAAGTCAAAAACATCACAAAAGCAAAGATAGAACATAAAATATAGCAAAAATTAGTGTGAAGCTAAAGGAATGGGAAGTTTTTAAAAGCCAACTTCTCTCCGGCTGGTTTAGTGCATGCATTTTGGTGTTGTCCTCTGCTTGATGGCTATTGGGCACTGGTTTTTAAAATTATCAGTGAGGTTTTGGGGGTGACACTGAGACCTTGTCCGCTTATAGCTGTATTTGGTGTGGCAGATGATGTTTTGGGTTTAAATGCAAACCAGTCGGATATCGTTGCATTTACATCACTTTTGACCCATAGGAGAATCTTGCTGGTCTGGAAATCTGACACTCCCCCATCTGCTGCCACTTGGTTAGAGGACGTAATGTTTTTTTCTGAAATTAGAAAAGATTAAATTCACTTTGAGGGGCTCTTTGAAAAAGCTCTATTCAAAATGGGGACCTTTCTTGTCATATTTTGGGAGTCTTAAGGAATTACTTACTAGTTGAGGGCATTTGATCGTACTTGGGAAGTTGCCTCATTTTAACATGCATATGGTTTACCTCACAGTGTGGTTGATGAATTGTAATATGAGTGTATTCTGGATCATCTGACATGTTGTGGATGTGTGTGGGCCTTCGTCTTGAAGTAGTGTGAAAGTATGGCTGTGAAATATTCATACTTGTATTTGTGAATTGTTGCATTGTAAATACATTAGCGGCCATGGTATGTTTGGGGAGGGTGGGTGAGGGGAGGTTTGTTTAGGGGTAAGATATAAAAGAAAAAATGGAGGAAAATGTAATGCATTATGTATTCTGTATTGTATCATTCCTTCAATAAAAATATATTTTAAAAAAATCATTATGTTCTGGAATGGTTTTAGCAGACTGGAGAATTGCAAATGTAACTTCATTCTTTACGAAGGGAGGGAGGCAAAAGACAGGGAATTGGATTGAAAGCCTGCCTTCTGTTGTTGGCAACTATGTAAGAGTCCATAATTAAAGACGAGGTTTTGGGGTGTTGTGACTGTCAACAAGGCTACCAGTGAGACATGATGCCGGTAGTATAAAAGCTTTTATTCAACACTCTGGAGAGAGACTCTCTAACTCAACATTAAATCACATTTTTATATGCTGAAGATTAAAGGTAACAGCAGTTTAATTTCCACAGTTACAATGCATTCATAAGGCTTCCTTTGAGTTACCGGTACATATAATTTTCACACACCTGGGTCTTCACACCAACACACCCAAAAAGAGTTAGTCACTGCTTCTTCTGAGCTGCATTCATGCAAACAAAAACATCTCAGGGGAATGGGTGTTTCCTGATTTGCAATCAACCTCATTCTGCAGCACCAGGAAGACATTGTTGTGAGCTGCATTCTAAATTGAACCTAAGGTCCACATTGAAATCTGAAGACTGATTGCTGTTGAAATTAACATTTGCTCTATTCCATATCTCCAGGATAAAACCTAATAGGAATACTTGAAGGCACATGATAAAATAAGCCAAAGTTAGCATTATTTCTTTAAGGGGAAATATTGCCTAGCAAATCAGCTGGAATTCCTTTAAACTGACCAAATATAGAACGGGCTAGGTAGAAGGGACATGCAGAGGATGTTTCGAATAGTGGAAGAGTTTAGGACCAAAGGCACAGCCTCAGATCACAAGGGTGCATTAATCAAAGAGATGAGGAGCCAGATGTAATCAATCAGTGCAATTCATTGTGATCATCAGCTGCAGAGACTAAGACATTGGGTGTACTCAAAGCAGGGTTTGATAGGTTCTTGTTTAGTAAGGGTGTCAAAGGTTACAGGGGAAAGAAGGAGAATGGGATGAAGTTGGAAAATAAATCAGATGTGATCGAATGGTGAAGCAGACTTGATGGGCCGTATGGCCTAATTCTGCTGCTATATCTTATGGAAGTACCTAGCCTATGGGAATTAAGTAGTGTCTGAATGTAAAGGGCATGCGCTCATCTACAGACACTAACATTAGACAAAGCCTGGGAAAGGGATGGAGCAGCAAAGCGCGTTATTGCCATATCAACTGTATTGAATTGATTTTGTCAAATATTTCTTTATAATTTTAAAAAAGACATTAAATTGTGTTCCTTGTCATTCTCAATAAACCAGTAAATCAGTTGCAGTAAGTTATATACAAGCATTCTTTCATCTCTGGCTCCAGGTAGTTTCATAATTCTCAGCCCCACTGCAAGTTAATATTTGCCTAGACTTTTCCTGAAGGTCATAAGAAATCTTTTCAAATCTCTTTTGAATGTCAAGGTACCTAATCAGCCGATTACATTTATTTCCCAGCTACGTTCATTTTTCCAAAGACAGTGTTGCATTTGATAGGCACAATAACCTTGATTGTGCCTGGAAGCAGGTGTTTGTAGCACAGGGTTACTCTTACATACATATTCTGCTGCCGATCATCCTGTGTCTTTCAGGGAAAGTTACAAGATCATCTGTAGCACTAGTCTACAAGCTAGGAGATGTCATTGGAAGTCTGTCATATAGACACTGAGAGCCAAAGAGATTTGGAATGCAAGCAAATTGTCTATTCTAGCAACAGATACTAGATAAAAAATAAAGAATAGTTTTATTTGCTTTATCACACACTGAAACATACACATCCAAGTTCAACACTGTCCAAAACGTGCTGGGGGCAACCTACAAGTGTTGCCAAGCCCCCGATGCCAACAAGCATGTCCCCAGATATAACCCCAACTCATATGTCTTTGGAATGTGCGAGGAAACCCACATGGTCACAGTTCACATTCCTTTCCACACCTTGGAGCTCATCCGGCGGCAATCTTGCCCTACGCTTTAGCATTTGGCTGTTTTTTTACAGGGCCAAGTTGCTCAACCCAGCACAGATGGAAAGCGTACAAGGAGCCAGTCGGATTCAGCTTGAGGTCCAGTGCAGATGTCACTGCACCGCCAGCCAGCACACAGTCACAATGGGAATGTACTAACTCCTTACAGGCAACGGCGAGAATTAAACCCCCTATCTTGGCTACTGTAGTTTTATGCTAATTGTTATAGCTTTAAGGTTAGAGTTGAAAGCTTTAATAAGAACCAGAGGGACAACATTTTTTGTCACATAGCAAGTGGTAGGTGTATTGAACCAGCTGCCAGAAGTGGTTGAAGCAAGGAGACAAGATGCATTTAAGAAGGATGTCGAAAGGAGTATGAGTGACAGGAATTTAGAGAGATATGGGCCAACTGCTAGGAAATGGGTACAGACGTGGACATGTGTGGCTGAAGGGCTTTTCTCTGTGCAGTAAAACTCAATGACTCTCTGAGACTGTAACCGGTTCCAGTTAGCCACTGGTTAAATTAAGCTATTTGCCAAGGTGCGCAAAATAGGATGAAGTTATAATGAAACATGCTCCTTATAATGTAACATGGTTACAGCTTTTCTCTGAGCACACTTCACTTCTCTCTCGGGTTCTCCTGCTTTCTCCTCTCTTTTTTTCAGCCTTTTTACTCTCCAGCTCTTTGAACAGCCCTATCAGACCATTCAAAATTGTAATGAAAATGATACAAAGGTTGCCAGAAAAGATTCAGTATCAGCTAAAATATCCAGGCAGAAATCCAATGCAGATACCCACAAGTTAAAGCAGGAAACTACAAAGGCAATTCAAGCATACGATGCTTGAATGACTTCACTAAAAAGTACCTGGTGCCCATTAGCAAATGTAGGACGTTAACATAAATAGTTTAAAAGAATATAAGCATTTCCAGTGCGTATGCTAGACATTCATGGGGAAATTTATGGTGAAGAGGCTGTTCTGCATGAAGCTTATTAGTGAAATCTAAAGGAATCAATGGGAACTCATCGATGTTGTGCTACTTTTGTACCGAACTCCAAAGCAATGGGTGCTTAACTCCTTAGTGTCTGGCCTGCCTTCAAGTTCAAATAACACAAACTTAATATATTCTTCGATTTTTCTGAGAGACTTTTGTCACTTATCCGGGTTTGATTTAACTACAGTGAATTTGAGGAAAATTATCTGCAATGCTGTAGCTGATAAGGTAAAAAGTGTGATTTAAGATTAGCGTTATGTTAGATGCAATGTTGCTTGTGAATCATACTTGTTACTATGAGAGCACCACTGTTTTAAAGACTATAATAACTTCTCCCAGGAGATCAGTGTGTCATTGGGGGAGTCGGAACATCCACTGTGTGCCTGGGGACCCGGGATCCTTGTGATCTCCAGGCACAGAGCTCGGAAAAAGCAACGTAACGTACTTTTAACATCGTAATCCAGCCAGTTGTTTGTTATGTCTCCCTGCTTGCTGGAAAATGGAATGGAGTCACCTCTGTCTCCCTTATTAGGAGAGAGAGAGCCTGCAGCATGTCGAATTATCGGGTGAATAATGTAGTCTTTGGAGTAACTGCAAGTCTGTGTCTTTGCTATTACTTTACTCACGCTTGAGTCCTGGTAGCGGGTGCATTTTATTTTTGCCAATGGGGGAGGGGTATTGATGCTTGCTGCCGCTTCTGCGTGGGAGGGGGGGAGCTGGTGGGGACTTTGGGGTTCTAACATTTAACTGTCATTCATTCTTTGGGGCACTCCTCTGTTCTCGTAGATGGTTGTGAAGAAAAAGCATTTCAGGGTGTGTATACATTTCTCTGACATCAAATGAACCTTTGAACCTGCAAGATGCTTGACCCCCTGAGCAAAGCGAATCTTTTGCAGAGATACAAAATGTATTTTCTGAAAAACAACCATTTTGTAGGCTGCTCTGCAGACCAGGACTCCAAGACAAAACATTATGCCCATTTTGGAGTTGTTGCCTAGTTTCTTTTCAGAGATCTTCTTGTGCTTTTTAAACGCAATTATAATAGAAAAGGATATCTGAGACATTGTAATAATTTACACTTCTCCCAAAAATTGAGTGTCACTTTGATTAAATTATTAAATGAAATTCTTACTGCTTCAAATGACAACTGAAAGGCTTTTATACAGAGAATACCCTTATGTGTATTGACGACTTGCATCTTACTTTAACTGACTGAACAGAGTAAGGACATTAATATGATGCATAGAATACACAATAACAACTTATGTCTTTACCAATTATATTATTAATTTCAATACATTAATAAACATTAATAGTAATTCCTTGATAGTAGTGTCACAGGTAGATAGTGATGTAAAGGGAGCTTTTGTCACATCAGCTTTTAAAATGAAAGTACTGAGTACAGGAGTTGGGATGTCATGTTGAAATTCTATGAGATGCTTTTGAGGCCTAATTTGAAGTATTACGTGCAGTTCTGTTCATGTACCTACAGGAAAGATAATAATAAGATTGCAACATTGCAGGGGAAATTTACAAGGATGTTGCCAGGATTTGAAGACCTGACTTATGGGAGAAGATGAGTAGGTTTGGATTTTATTCCCTCAAGTGTAGGAAAATGAGGGGAGATTTGATGGAGATATACGAAATGATTAGGGGTATAGATCGGATAATAGAAGCAGACTTTTTCCACAGAGATTGGATGAGACTCGAACTAAAGGTCATGGGTTAAGGGTGAGAGGTGAAATGTTTAAGAGGAACATGAGGGGAAATTTCTTCATTCAGACAGTAGTGATAGGTGAAATGAGCTGCCACTGGAAGTGATGGAAGTGGATTTGATTTCAACATTTAAGAGAAATTAGGATAGGTAAGTGGAATAAAGGGGTATGGAGGGCTATGGTCGTGTGCAGGTAGATGTGAATATGAGCATAATTAGTTCAGCACGGCCAAGATGGGCCATAGGGCCTTCTTCTGTGCAGTAGTGTTCTGTGACACTATGATTGTCCAGAGGGACGAGAGAGATTAGGGAATGAGTGAGTGAAGGAATTTTTTTTTATCCATAAGTTTACATTTACAGACATTTCACTGATAGCAAAGAGAACGTGCAAAAGAGAACCGAGGCAGAAAATAAAAGTATACAATAAATGTTTTCAGTTTCCCAAAAAAAAGTGGATCAAAATGCAGAAGAGTTGCTGTCAGCCTGGTGCTCCAGAAGACATGAAACAAATTATACTCCCATCCAATGCACCAGCTAATAACGATTTTTCAGCCAATATTATTTAACCACATGCATTTAGATGTTTTGATGATATAATATGAAACTTATGTGTCTCAGATCTTTTATTTCTATTTTTGTTGAATCATTATAATTCTACTTGCTTACAGTTAAATTGAAAGTAATATTTTTTTGGGAATCTAATTCATTTTGTTTGAATCATTCTCCAAAAAGACAACAATTTATATTGCTGTCAATTCACTGAACTGAAAAGGGACCACAAAAAAAAATTGTATTATTCATCTACATCCCCCTAGAGATTGACATCACCTCCAAGACAGCTCCATTGCTTTTTTTTAATAAGACTTATTCTGGAAACATCCCTAAATAAATAAATGCTGCTGCAGTTGGCATTTCTCAATTCCATTTATTTCATTCGCTTAGAACAAGATGCCTGATACTGTCAGCTGTGATGGAAACTCCTGATGCAATTACTCTCTGCTATTGAGGAACTTTAAATGACTAGTTTCAGACTGAATATGTATAATAACAGTAGTGTATGCCAAAATGGTCTGTGATGATCTTTGTCAGAATGCAAAATGTATGATTTGAGGTTATTTTTATGGTATTTATGCAATATTTCTTGTGAATAATAATTATTATTTTAAGGTTATCAGCACTTTAAGATTAAGTTAACTTCTCCTTGGGCTGCAACAAAGTTTGTAGAAAGTTTCGGAGACAATCCATTGAAAACCGGTCTAAGGTTGCAGTGGTGAATCTCAGCGAATACTTCAGCATTTTGGGGGGTTTCAACTAGGCCAGCTTGAAAAAGTCCCTAAATAATTACCATCAATAAATCACTTGTAGTTCCAGAGGAAACAACACACGCGGTTACCAGCAAGAATGCTTACCATGCAATTCCACACCCAAACTTCAGAAAGTTTGATCAACTGGCTGTACTTCTACTCTCTGAGTACTGTCAGAAACTGAGGCCTGCAGCACCAGTAGTGAGGACCAAGAAGGTATGGACAAGGGAAACACAGGAGCGCCTACGGGACTGCTTTGAATTGGTGGACTGGACTGTATTCAGGGATTCATCTTCAAATCTGGACTAGTATGCTGCAGTTGTTACCAATTTCATTAAAACCTGTGTGGATGAGTGTGTGCCTACAAAAACTTACTGTACGTTCCCAAACCAAAAGCCATGGATGGACCAGGAGGTTCATCGTCCGCCAAGTGGCACTTAAATCTGGTGACTCAGGTCTGTACAAGAAAACCAGGCATGACTAGTAGAGGCTACTTCATGAGCAAAGAAACAATTCCGAGTGAGGATGGAAGCGACATTGGATACACATCAACTCTGACAGGATTTGCAGGACGTTACTTACTACAAAGCGAAACCCAATAGCATGAATGGCAGCGATGCTTCACTACCAGTTGAGCTCAATGCCTTCTATGCTTGTGTTCAAAGGGAGAATATACCTACAGCTGTGAAGATCCCTGCTGCACCTGGTGACCCTGTGATGTCTGTCTCGGAGGCCAATGTCAGGCTGTCTTTAAGGACGGTGGACTCTCACAAGCTGGCAGGCCCTGATGGAGTACCTGGCAAGGCTCTGAAAACTTATGCCAACCAACTGGTGGGGATACTCAAGGACATTTTCAACCTCTCACTGCTATAGTCAGAAGTTCCCACCTGCTTCAAAAGGCAACAATTACACCAGTGCTTAAGAAGAGTAGTGTGAGCTGCCTTAATGATTATCGCCTAGCAGCGCTCACATCTAAGGTGACGAAATGCTTTGAAAGGTTGGTCATGGATAGAATCAACTCAGCAAGGACCTGGACCCACTGAAATTGACCTATCACCACAATAGGTCTGTGGCAGATACAATCACAGTGGCTCTTCATGTGGCCTTAGATCACCTGGACAATGCAAACTCCTATATCAGGATGCTGTTCATTGACTATAGCTCAGTGTTTATCACCATCATTCCTACAGTCCTAATCGATGAACTACAGAACCTGGGCCTCTGTACCTCCCTCTGCAATTGGATCCTTGACCTCCTAACTGGAAGATTGATGATAATATCTCTTCCATGCTGACGATCAGCACTGGCGCACCTCAGGGATGTGTGCTCAACCCACTGCTCTACTCTCTCTACACCCATGATTGTGCATCAGGGCACAGTTCAAATGCCATCTAAATGCCATCTGTGTGGCAGGGCACATTTCAAATGCTGATGATAACCATTGTTGACAATATTTCAGATGAGAGGGTGTATAGGAGTGAGACAGACCAGCTAGCTGAGTGGTGTCGCAGCAACAACCTTGCACAATATCAGTAAGATGAAAGAGCTGATCGTGGACTTCAGAAAGGACAAGGCAGGGGAACATGAACCAATCCTCATGGATCAGAAGTGGAGAGAGTGTACAATTTCAAACTCCTGGGTGTCAAGATCTCTGAGGATCTAACCCAGTCCCAACATACTGATGCAGCTTTAAAGAAGGAAAGACACTGGATATATTTCAGAGATTTGGTGTGTCACCTACAACACTAAAAAACTTCTGTAGATGTACTATGGAGAGCATTCTGGCAGGCTGCATCACTCTCTGGTATGGGGTTGGAGTCCTCCAGCACTGGACCAAAAGAAGCTGCAGAAAGTTGTAAAATTCTAGCTTCCGTAGTAGCCAAGACATCTTCAAGGAGCAGTGCCTCAGAAAGGCGGTGTCCATTATTAAGGACCTCCATCACCCAGGACATGCCCTCTTCTCATTGTTAGCATCAGGAGAGAGGTTCAGAAGCTTGAAGGCACACACTCAGCGATTCAGGATCAGCTTCTTCCCCTCTGCCATCCGATCCCTAAACTGGCATTGAACCCATAAACACCACCGCACCTTTTTACATACATTATTTCTGCTTTTAATCTGATTATTCAATATACATATACGTATGTACTGTAACTGACTTGCTTATTTATTTTTTTCTGTCTATATTATCATGTATTGCATTGAACTGTTGCTGCTAAGTTAACAAATTTCACAACACATGCTGGCAATAATAAAGCTGATTCTGAGTCTAATTCTGACTTGCTGGTGGCAAATAAAACAAAGAAAACAACTAAGTACTTTATTAATCTCATTTTTCCCTGGTAAACAATCTAGTGAAAGGTAAAGTGTTTGAGGGGGGAACTTCTTCACTCAGAAAGAGCGTGAAAGGAGGTGAGAGTGTGGAACAAGCTGCCGGCGGAAGTGGTGGATGATGGCTCGATTTTAATATTTAAGTGAAATTTGGATAGGTACACGGATGGGAGGGGTTTTGAGGTCTATAGTCCAGGTTCAGGCTAATAGAATGAGGCAGATTAACAGTTCAGCACAGACAGGATGGACTGAATGGCCTGCTTCTGTACTGAAGTGTTCTATGACTCTATGACCTTGTACTAAACTGGTCATACCTTGTTGTGCCCCTACATATGTCAATCTGTGCACTCTGTAATGCTCGGCAATACATATCCCACAATGTTCATTTCTCTGAACAATAAATTCCAAACCTATCAGTCAGTTTGTATCAGAAAATAATTGGACACTGGATGCCAGCGGATGGAATGGTCAGAAATGTATCTATGAAAAGGCAGTACAAGAGTTGAAAAAGGAAGAACTAATCAGCAGCATACTACATCTTCAATCTGTCAACAACCTTGTAACCTCCTTTGTGTCCTCTCTGCAATATGATGCCCAAAGTTGTAACAATGCACTAGGTATGACCTATTTGGAATTTATCTGACCACAAGTTTGGAGTTTAAGAATAATGATCTCAGCAGGACATAAGATCTGGAAATTGTAAAGTTAAATCTTTGTGTGGAATCATGACCAAATGAGAGGCAGAAGAATGCCTCTGAGTGTTGTAGTGGAATTCATTCCAGAATGCTGTAATTGCTCAGAGACATATTGAGTTGGACTTGAGAGGGTAGAGTACGGCATCTTTACAAAGAAATAGCCCAGCGTGAGTGATGGATGAGTTGAGCAAAAGGAACTATTTGCATGCTATATAACTTTATGGCTCTATCTGTTGCTCGTTTTCAATTGCCTATTATTCCAATTCTCCACTCTCCTCCCAGTCTGACTTTTCTCTTTGTATCATTTCATTTAAGTTTCAAGAGCTGAAATAAGAAAAAGGTTGAGGTGCAGAGATTACTCTATTAGTTAGAGTTTACCAGACATAATTTTACAGACCAGCTCTTACTATTCACACATACGAGGGGTGATTGATAGGTTCATGGCCTAGGGTAAAAGGAGTCAATTTTAGAAAACATAGCACAGTTATTTTTCAACATAGTTCCCTCCCACATTTACACACTTAGTCCAGTGGTCGTGGAGCATACGGATCTTGGACCTCCAGAAAGTTTCCACAGCAGGGGTGATTGATAAGTTTGTGGCCTAAGGTAGAAGGAGATGAGTTATACAGATCTCGTTACATGCACATGCAGTTCAACTCTTTGAGTGATTATGCAGAAAGTTTGAAGTTATTAACTCATCAGTTAATAACTCATCAGAGTTGATTGATAAGTTTGTGGCTTAAGGTAGAAGGAGATGAGTTATTAACTTCAGACTTTCTGCATAATCCCAGCAGAGCCCTTGGGAGACTATCATACCAACACCCATCAGTGACGGAGGCCCTCAGAGCAGCTTGTAAGGAAAAGTGAAACCGCTTGCCTATGCCCTTAGACTGCAGGTGATACTCCACAATGTGATGTAGCCTAACACCAAGGATGTCCCATCCAGCTATCAAAAGAAAAATCACTGCTGTTTGCACTCACACGCAAATGATGCTATTTAGAAACTGCTCCTTCTAAGCACAGTGTTGCACCTAATGGCCACACAAGTTCACACTACTGAAGATAGATAGAAACTGTCTCAATTAAGTGATACAGTGTCTCACACAAACGAAGGAAGTCCTGGCTACTTTTTCAATTAGTTTCTGTACTTTAAGAGTTGTTCCAAATAAGCTGCAGCCCTGATTAATCAATAGCCCAATTAACTGGAATTGTGCATCTTCAATCTGAATATCGTCAGCTTTTCCAACCCTCTTGATATGGACATTGACGGGAAAAGTTCAATGTGTTTGTCTCTTCACCAGTGTGAGCTGCTGAGTAGCTCCAAAATCCCATATTTTTATTTGATGAAAAGCATTGGCAATGTTTTGGCTTGTAATGTCATGGATAAGGACTTAATTACAAAATGTATACCCCCTCATTCTCAAAGCTTAATGTGAAAAGCTATATGCAAATTACAATGATTTTCTGACTATTGTACTGATGAAAGCCCGCTTATTTTAAAAGGAATTTCTTGGTGTTAGCAGAAAATCTAGACCAATATACATGTTGAAAAAAATTGCCTCTAACTTGCAGTTCAGTAAATGTAGTTATTAAATGCTGCAGTTTGAAATCAATCTTAACTCCAAAAGATGATTTTTAGTTCCCAAAGGAAAACAAAGCTGTAATTTCACATTTGTGTTCTTGTGTAAGTAACAGAATCATTGTACAATAAATCAAACCCTGCAGAAATATTTGTCTTACTGCATTGTACATTGAAACAGACAAATGTGACATTTTTATCGTTCAGAAGTATTCAACCTCTTCCCTTACTTTTCCACTTGTCAATAGAACAATTGGCGATTGCGTTTCAAAGTTGTGCTGAATTGACAGGGATTTGGAGGGGGGTGTTGAGCACAAAGTCTCTCTTTATGCTGATGATCTTTTACTTTGTATACCAAACCTGACTATCTCCTTATCCGCAATGTTTTCATTCCTTAATAAATTTAGTCAGCTTTCCGGACACAAACTTAATTTACATAAGAGCGAACTTTTTCCAATAAATAGAGGAGCACAATCATTAGAATTTCACAACCTCCCTTTTAAAGTAGTAAACAGTCAATTTATTTACCTTGGTGTTACAGTAATAAGCGTCTTTTTGGAGAAAATTTTACTAATCTTTTAAATCATACAAAACAGAGCTCAGCACAGTGGTCATCTTTGTTGATGTCTTTGATATGTCGAATTAATGTTGTTAAATGTTTATTCTTCCTAAATTTTTATACTTAAAGCTTTTTTTTAATTCATTAGATTCTATTATTTTTTCCTATCTATGGAAGGGAAAATGTCCCAGACTAAATAAAGCTCATCTTCAAAAACCCAAAAGGGTAGGTGGTATGGCCTTGCCCAATTTTTTTTCGTTTATATTATTGAGCTTCATGGTTTTTCTCTGTCTAGTCCTATTCTACCTTATCATCTTTTTCAGCCTTCTATGCAGGATTTAACATTTCTAGATTGGCACAAGAAGGACATTAGGTGTTTTGAAGATCTTTTCAGAGATAAGTGCTTTGCAACTTTTGAACAATTGTCTGTAAAACTTGGACAACCGAACACTTATTTCTTTAGCTATCTCCAAATTAGACATTTTATCAACCCTTTAATACCAGACTTTCCTGAGGTATTTGTTAAAAATGTTGTGGATTTGTTTCTTCGTATGAATCCATTGGGTAAAGGTTTAATTTCTACTATTCGAGATATGTTAACGACGTTGAAGTGAGCACGATTTAAATCTTTCTTTGTCTGACAAGGTTTGGGATTTAATTCTCAAGTCAGTTAATTCAACTTCTCTATGTGCTCGCCACTGCCTCTTACAGTTCAAGGTGGTACACAGGGCTCATATGTCTAAAACTAAGTTGTGGCAGTTCTATCCTGATATTAGTCCCTGTTGTGATAAGTGGAAAGGGGGTGAGGCCTCACTTATTCATATGTATTGGGCTTGTCCTAGTTTGGAGAAATTCTAGAGAGATGTTTTTTAAACTTTATCTCACATCAGATAACTTGAGAGACACAGAGCCTTGCTTTAGAAATTTGGTATTCATGTAACCTGTCTTTGAACCACAATCATAAATTTTAAGTTCATTTGGACAGGTACTTGGAGAGGAAAGACAGAGAGCTGCAAGGGCTTTACTCACAAAAATAGGATTATCATATTTCGATATCATGGTCAGTATAGATATGGTGAGCTGAAAGTGTCTGTTTTTCTGCTCTATGTCTCTATGACTATATAAAGCCAAATCCATGAAACCACCGTATGTGCCAAGTGAGGAGACAGCGTGCAAATCAAGTCAAGTCAAATCTTTTGTTATTTAACTATATACATGTATATAATGTATATAACCATATAATGTATTTAGAAACAAGACGTATCTCTGAACCAGGATGTAAAGCGCAGTAGTGCACATACCACACATAACATACAATAACTGTGAAGGTAAGGATAAAATCTACAGATGAATCACACATAAATGACAAACTAACGTGCCTTATTATTAAATATTGTACGGTATGGAACAGATTAACCAGTGACACTTTGAATACAATCCAACAGGGAGCTCAGAAGCTTCTTGGCCTGGGGGATGAAACTGCTTCTCATCCTGACCATTCTTCTTTTTATGCATTGTAGTCTCCTGCCTGATGGTAGAAAGTCAAAGAGGATACTGGATGGATGGGTAGGATCCTTAATAATGCTAGGAGCCCTGTGGATGCAACCCTCCTGATAAATGTTCTCAAAGGATGGTAGGGAGACCCCTATGATCTTCTTAGCTGTTCTCACAGATTTTTGTAGGGACCTCCGGTCCAATTCTCAACTGCTCCCATACCAGATAAAGATGCAACTAGTCAGGGCGCACTCAATGGTGCTCCTGTAAAACACAGTTAAAATGAGAGTGGGGAGCCTTGCTTGCCTCAATCTTCTTAGGAAGTAAAGGTGTTGCTGTGCCTTTTTGTTCAGGGAGGTGATATTAAGGAACCAGGTGAGGTCATCCATGATGTAAACTCCCAGGAAGTTGGTGCACTTAACTATTTCTATGGAGGAGCCATGTATTCACAGTGGGAGATGGTTCATCTGCACTTTCCTGAAGTCCCCAATGATTTCCTTTGTCTTCTCCATTTTCAGGCTTAGGTTGTTCTTCTCACACCAATCCACCAGCCCCTCCTCTTCCTCTCTATACCCCGTCTCATTATCGTTCTCGATAAGGCCACCCACTGCTATGTCATTCACAAACTTGACAACATGGTTTGGGGTAGATCCTGCCACACAGTCATGCATCAACAGTGTAAACAGCAAAGGGCTGAGCACACAGCTTGGGAAGTGCCAGTGCTCAGCATAATAGGACTGGAGGTGTTGCTGCCCACACAGACTCACTGTGGCCTTTCTATTAAGAAGTCCAGTATCCATTTGTAGAGGGAGTTGTTAAGACCCAGCAAGGACAGTTTCCCCACTAATTTCTAGAGTATGATGTTGAATGCCAAACTTCTGGTGAATAAAGAATAAAGAGAAGCTTTCTTTATTCTTCTATGCCACCTTCAAAAGAATTTTGACTTGAATTGCCTCAACATAATTCTTTCCACACCACCTGCAAATCTAGGAATGCAGGAAACACTGAGGTCATGTGGCATCTCTCCACAGACACTGTTTAGCCTGCTGACTGTTTACAGTATTTCCAGCATCGATGCATTTCTTGATTTTCAACCCTTTTCATGTTTTACTTCCCAAGTTAAAAATTAAAGCAGAAGAACTTTACTGGTACACAACAAATTCCACAGATACTGGAATTCCAAAGCAACATATACAAAATGCAGTATAGGTTTTTGCAAATAAAACAGTGGAAGCGTTTCAAGTTTCAGAAAAGCAGAGCAACTCATTTTATTGAACACCAAAAAAGTGGACACAAGGCTGCTAAAAACTTTTTACATAATTACATCATCATATCAGACCAGCTTCTTAAAGTGGAACCCAACCCCAAACCCAATGTTAGTGGTTGTGAATTATGTCCATTTCGATCAGTTACATTACCCTACACAGGCCACCCCAGAGTTCTCTGAGACCAGAATTGTGAGCCTATCCAGAACTCTGACAAGCCACCCAGCACGGACCTTATGTTCCAAAGGTGGAGGAAAAGCAGGTGCCTCAGGCTCGTCCAGAGGTGCGTTGACACATTCGTGGTCATGTGAACAGGGGCATGGTAGTGGAATCTTCCAAATCTTGGTGAGCCATCTGAAGGTGATCTATCAAACTACGTTCAGGTTTACCCCTCTTGTCTATGATAAAAGACATTTCTCCCCATTCCAAAATTTGGAACAGCCCATCGTAAGAGGGCCTAAGGGAACGTTGGTATGCATCATGGTGGACAAAAACAAATGAGGCAAAATGTCGGGCAACAGGAACCCAAGAGCGCTGTACACCATGATGGCAGGTAGGAATCAGTGAAAAAGAATTGAAGTTAGAGAGGAGGGTGGAATGCTGTTGAAAGGCCAACCAAGCGGTGGTGGTGTCTGGAATGAAGTTACCGGGTCTGGCACTTGTAACGGTTGTCCGTCTACCAACTCAGCCACAGATAACTTCTGGTTCACTTTTGGAGCTGTTCTGAGCTGCAGCAGAGCCCTTGGGAGACTATCATACCAACACCCATCAGTGACGGAGGCCCTCAGAGCAGCTTGTAAGGAAAAGTGAAACCGCTTGCCTATGCCCTTAGACTGCGGGTGATACTCCATGATGTGATGTAGCTTAATGCCGAGGCTCTGTGCCACCACAGCCCAGAAGTCTGATATGAATTGGGGACTGAGGTCAGAGGAAATATTAGATGGGGTACCAAACCAAGCAACCCAGATGCCAATTAATGCCCAAGCCATGTCTGCAGCCATCGTCAATACGAGAGAGACAACCTCCTGCCACCTGGTGATACAACAAGGTGCATGAAACCACAGGAGGGGGAGGAGGAGGACGATGAAGGTCCACATTGACATGGTCAAACCATTGCTCAGGAAACTGAAAAGGAGCCAATGGCACCTGACCATGACAGTTAATATTTGCCTGCTGGCACTCCATGCAGGCTGTAGTCCAATCAAGTAGGTCCTTACTGAGGCCGTGCCAAACAAATTTCAGTGTAACCAATTTCTGTGAGGCCTTCCAGCCCAGACGTATGGAGTTGAAAATAGTCCATCTCCAGTCTGGGGCATGATGGGGTGAGGGTGACCAGTTGAATCATCACACAAGAGAGAAGCCCCAGCTTCACCAAACTCAATGTCAGCCAGCCACAGGCCCATGGCTGCTGTTCTATAAACCTGGATCTCTGGGTCAGCAACTTGGCCGGCTGCCATACTGGCATTGTCAACCTCTGTGAGTCTGGCCTCAACGACTGGCCATGAGAGGCAATCAGCCACAAAAATTAATTTTCCCTTTGATATGTTTATATCAGTTGTGAACTCAGATATGCAGGCCAGGTGATGTTGCTGCCACGCACACCAAGGGTCGATATTTTGGCCATTGCATGCACGGGGTGGGGGGGGGGGGGGGGGAGGTTGTGGTCAATGAACACAATGACTCTCTAGTACTATAAAAGTGCCAGACAGCCAGATCAAGACCGAGAAGCTCACAGTGAAACATGCTATACGTCCTTTCGGAGGGGGTTGGGGGGGGTGCAGCTGGTGGCAGAAGAAGGTGAGCGACTGCCACAAGCCTCCAACCAACAGCTTGTGCAGTTTGAAGCATCAGTGGTAATGGCTATGGGTGTGTTGGGGAGTGAGTATACCAGTAGGGTCATTTTAGAAAGAGCTTGTTTGGTATCATCAAATGACCTGATCATGTCCACTGAACAGTCAAGCAAGTGATTAGAGTTATTGCCCTAAGTACACTATGCAGGGGAAGCATAAGTTCAACAGTCAGCAGAATGAAGCAGTGTTGGAAATTCGCCATGCCTAAAAACTGCTGTCGTTTTTTAGTAGCACGGGATGGTGGAAAATCCACAATAGTGGCTACTTTTGATGGGAGAGGTTTCACACTTTTTGCGGAGATGTGACAGCTGAAGAAAGTCAATGGTTGACAACCCAAACAGGCAATAATCAAATCAGGTTGGATTAAGTACTTGAATTATGTGCGGAGACAGGATATATGTTCAGATTTGGATGCACTGTCAACTAGATGAACAAAAAGAAAATCTAGGTCTTCATCCATCAGCCTTTTGAAAGTCTGTGCTGCATTTTTCAGTCCAAACAAAATGCTCAGAGACTCAAAGAGGCCAAATTGGGTTATCGCAGCTGTTTTGGAAAGGTCCTCCGAGCACACAGGCACCTGATGGTAGCCCCTAAATACTTTGGACTTTGGAAAAAATTTTCTTCCAGAAAAACATGCTGATAAATCTTGGACATGTGGGATTGGGCAATGATCGGTGGTGGTGACCTCATTAAGGCATTGGTAATCACCACGTGGGTGGCAACCACCATCAGACTTAGGGACTATATGGAGGAATGAAGCCCAAGGGCTCTTCAACCGGCATACAATGCCAAATCTTTCCATGTTGGCAAACTCAGCCTTCGTGTTTGCCAGCTTTTCTGGGTCCATTCTATGTGCACGGGCATAGACTGATGGGCCAGTTGTGAAAATGTGGTGCTCGACCCCATACTCTGTGACCATTGTGGAGAATGCGTGCTAACTGCGGTTTGGGAATTCACCCAGCAATCGAGTAAACTTGACAAGAGTCATTGTGAAGAACTTACTGGAGGAGCAGGGTAACAACCTAATGTCCTTGACAACCACAAGCCAGCAGTTTTTAAGATTTACTAACAGTCCTTGGGCACACAGGAAGTCTGCACTGATCAGAGATCTAGCTGCTTTAGCCAGGATGAAGTCCCATGTGTAATGTCGTCTGCTGAAGCAGAGTTTCACCCGTCTGGTCCAGTAAGTCTGGATCTTGCTTCTGTTGGCAGCCTCCAGCGAGATTTCATTTCTCTTTGCCTTCTCAGCAACAGGCGATGCTGGCAGCACACTCACTTGAGCACCCTTGTTACACAAGAAGCATCAGCCTGAAAGGGTGTCTGTAATGAAAAATGGATGACGTTGAAAGCTGGAATCCAACTGCACAGGCGCTGTCATAGCTGTAATGCGGCTGGCACTTCTTAGCATTCCTACCAAAGCGAGCATGGTAAAAGCATGGTCTGGTATCGTCTGTTTCACAGGTGCAGGCATGTTGGGGACTTGCTGACCAGCCTTATTGAGGTAGAGAAAGGAGGAAGAGTGATGAGTCACTGCCTGGCTGAATGTAGACTATCCGCCACTTTAGCAAGCTCTCCTTGGTCCATTACAGGTGCATTAACGAGGGCTATGCAAACTTGATTAGACATTTGCTCCATGAAGAGTTCATTAAAACTAAAGTAAGGTTGGTAATTTCCTGGGAGAGACAGCATGTGGTACATTACCTCCAAGGCTTACCGTCACCAAGGTTGGAAAAGAGAGCAGCTGTTTTGCGTGCTCAGACTCTGATAATCCAAAAGCCTGTAAAAGATGAGTTTTATCATGTTCAGGCAAGTGTCCTAGTAGACCTACCACTCTCTTGGCCATGGAGTTGCTGAGCAACGCTCCTACATAGAAATATTCGACATAGAGATAAGAGACAGCATTTTACTCCCAAAACACCGGCAGCTTCAAAACAATTGCATTGGCCGATATGTTTAATAAGTCTGGAATCGGCCTAGAACATCAGAGCCACTAATATAGGCTTTTACAAATAAAATAGCAGAGTCCTTTTATATTTCAGAAAAGCCACAGTAACTCATTTATTGAACGCCAGAAAAATGAACCTAAAGCACGGTAAAAACCCTTTATGTAGCTATGTCATCATATCAGACAAGCCTCTTAAGTAAAATTCCAACTAAATTTTAGTAGTTGTGAATTACGTACATCTCCACCAATTACATTATCCTTTAACAGGAGGAACTCAGCAGGTCAGATAGCATCCATGGAAATGAACAAACAGTTGACATTTCTGTGGATGCTGCCTGACCTGCTGAGTTCCTCCAGCATTTTGTGTATGGTACTAATAGGGTCGTCACTTCGAACTACCTTCTCAAAGTTAAGATTGCAACTTTCAATATTGTTACTTTGCTAGTAAGGAAGTATTCAATATGGAATCATTCTATGAACTTCTAACTGTTCTGAAAAATAAATTCTTGCTACTAATTTATGAAATATTATCCATGAATACAGAATTCCTTAGGTTATGTTATTAAAGATTTTCCATTTCGGATGAATTGTTGTTGACCTGTCTGCTATCATGGTTAGAAACAGCAACCGCAATCTCAGAATTATATTGTTATTATCTTGTACCTGTACATATATCACAAACCATTTGAAATAATCCAAGATCCCTTTGAGATTTGTTTTCAGACAGTTACTAATTAGTTGCTATTTCAGTTACATTAATGGTCTTGCTAAATTGCATTTACACTGTGTAGACAGTAAGATCTTAACATCTTTAGGAATATGCAAAACCGGCTGGTAATTTTGGTATGTCGACAAAATTTTGCTGTAGTGCAATGTGAAAAGTGAATGAAGCAAGGTGGCACTTCTCATACCTCTCCTAACAGTTACTGTATGAAGAAAAGTAATATGGGGAATGTAAAGCCAGCTGCCAATCTCCTGCATGTGCTTTCCACTATCATACAGTCAAAATTACTCTAAGTACTGATTAAAATCTCTCAAATTTAGCAATGAAAAATAACTTGCAACTGTTTGGGTGCTCATCCAGTAGATTTGTCTTCCCACCCTTGTCATGTGACCCTTTTACAGCTTAAAAATCTCTAGCATTTAACATCCAACTTGTTCAAATAAATCTCCTCTCACTTCCTCAAAGCCATTAGACAGCAGAGCATCCAACTAACACTTTAATCCTTCATGTTCGCTGACAAGTTGTACTGTTCCCTCCACTTCCAAGCACACAGCAACATTTCATTTTGGGAAAAAAAAACTTTTTCCCTCTGTCCTAACTTCCCTTGCCTAATTTCTAACCACCCTTGCCTTCTCAAGTTCTTGAAAAAAAATATATGGAATATACTTACTGTAATTCACAGTTTTTAATATTATGTATTGCTATGTACCACAGCTGATTAATAACAAACTTCATTATATATGCTGGTGATATGAAACCAGATTCTGATTCTGATCATGGCAACATCTACAGTAATCTGCATCATTGCATCCCAGATTCTCCAAGGATTGTCCTTCCTCCTCTCATCTAATTGAAGAGCTTAATGAAACACTGATGACATGCAGTTATAATAATGGATATAAAGTGAGAGCTGAATTTTGTTACAGATGTAAATCAAAGTAAAACCCTTTGAATACATAATGTCAGATGGATCTCAAAGAGATGCAATAGTTTTTAAGTGCCCGAGAAAAGGATAACTGTATGCCAAACTTCCATTAGTTCGCATTAATAACTTGAGACTCATTTAAATGAGAGACAACAACTGACACATTAATGAATATAAAGTACATCTTGCTTATGAACCAAAATCTATTACATTTTCTTCCATTTCCAATCAAAATCATCTTCGGGAATTGTAATTAATGCTGAGGATTAAGATTCAACCTTCACAATAACTAATCCACATTAATGCTGTAAGGCATTTTGGCACAAGTATTGATCTGCAAATGAGGAACATAAGAAATATCAGGAGCAGCTTGTATAGGCCCATGAGCCTTCTCTGCTATTCAATATGTTTAGGGTTTATCTCACCATTGATTTCAATTTCATTTTCCTGCCTAATCCTCATGACTTTTAATTCCTCTTTAGTAGAAATATCTTTCTTAGTCTTGAATATATTTAATAATTCAGTTTCCACAGCACTATGAAACAGAATTCAAAGAATCAATTCTCCAGAATACAGAAGTTCTTTCTCAGCTCAGTCTTCAATGGAGGTTCCTTTATCTTGAGCCTAGTTCCAGACTCATCTATCAGTGAAACATCTTCCCAGCAACTACCTTCTTAAACACTCTTGGAATCCTATCTGTTTGGAAAACATACTAATCAGTGAATTGGGCAGTCAAAAGAAGCAATTTAGCCTATAAGGAATGTTAAATATTTTGGCTTCAACAAGTTTATTGACCATCCCCACCATATAGATACAAGGTAGAAAAGGAAATGAGTGAAGAATCATTCTGCCTGACACATATGCACCATGCCAGAACATACAGCATTTAAAAGTATTTCAGTTATCAAACAACAGGAAAATGTGCTAGTAAAGATATCAGTTTATATCAATATGGAGAAATCCTGACATATGGTATCTATAGTATTCCTTGATTAAGAAAGGCAGTCTGATATTTTCAAAGTAGCTATTCTTTGAAAGCTCTGACTTTTTTTTAGCATTGAGAGTACAGCTGATTAACTGATTGTTGTTTCCCATACATTCACCAATCTCCTCAGAAATGAATGTCGGATGTTGACGGGCAAAATGGAAATAAGTAACATTTTTACATTTAGTCATCTTGGTTGGCAAGGACCATATGAGCCGAAGGGCCTGTTTCCATGATATTTTGTATATGAGAAGATTTTTGACAAATTTAGCAAGTTGCTGGAATGCATGGTGCAAATGATGAAAAACTATAATGAGACAGTTCAGACCAGAAACAATTGAATCAAATTATACACACTGGAATGGACAATAACAGAGAATTTTGGCTCTGTAATAGATTTTGAGACCGCAATAGTGAAAATGTAATTGTATAAGATACACAACATAGTTCAAAATTTTAGCTGAGCAAGTCCATATTGATTTTTATACTGAAGATGCACCTCCTTCACTCAAACTTTATCAAATGAAGGTTCAGGTAGAGGTTCACTTCCATAACCAGAAGGGAGATGGGGGATCTCCAAGCCAGACTGAATCACAAGAGGGATGAGACTCCCTCAACCCAGAATTTTGCTAACAAATGTGCAGTTGCTGGTGAACAAAATTGAGGTGCTGAGGGCAAGATTGATGTATTGGAGGAAATGAGAGATCGTTGTGTTCTATGTGTGAATGAGACATGGTTTAATCCTATCACACCAAATATGGCAATTAGAATGGAAAGCTTCTCGATTCACAGAATGGACAGAATTGCTGATTTAGAAAAGGCAAGAGGTGGAGGTGTGTGTTTCCTGATAAACTCTCGGTGGTACTATGATGTGGGTGTCTTGTCAAACTTGTGTATCCCCAACCACGACCACCGAAATACCATCTGGTTTATTTATCTAGGGAGTTCTCCATAATCCTGACAGCAGTTTCCAATAACACCAATGGCCAACTACAATCAAGCAATATGAGATTATGCGTAATGCCATCTCAAAAAAAGAAACAATCCATCCAAATCCATTTCAAATCATTGTCGGGGACTTCGACCTTTCTTGTTGTAGAAAATCCTGTCCAATTATCATCAGCGAGTATACTACAGCACCAGATGCCACAACACACTAGACCATTGTTATAATAAGATAAGGATTGCCTACCGTTCCATGCCCAGACTGCATTTCAGTAGAGGAGAGGGTAGAGGTTGTCATGAGTTGATCGATGGAACAGTGTTCAAGGACTCATCTGTGGATCTCAATGAGTGCACCATAGTGCTCAGGGACTTAATTAAAACGCTTGTAAATAATTGTTCCCCTCAAAACCGAGGAGATCATTATTGACTTCAGGAAGTGGAAACCAGAATGCCACGAACTAGTCCTCATCAAAGGATCAGAGGCGGAGAGGGTTAGCAACTTTAAATTCCTCAGCATTATTATTTGAAAGGACCTGTTCTGGGCCCAGCACATAAGTGCAATTATGAAGAAAGCACAACAGCAGCTCCACTTCCCTAGGAGTTGGCATAGATTTGGCATGACATCTAAAACTTTGTCAAATTCTATAGATCTGTAGTTGAGAGTATATTAACTGGCTGCATAACAGACTGATATGGAAACACCAATGCCCTTTAATGGTAAATCCTGCAAAAAGTAATGGATACAGCCCAGCCCATCAGAGGTAAAGCCCTCCCCACCATTTTGCACATTTACACAAAGTGTTATCACTGGAAAAGAGCTTCCATCATCAGGGACACCCACCACCCAGGTCATGCTCTCTTCTTGCTGTTGCCATTTGTAAGAAGGAACAGGAGTCTCAGGACTGACACTGCCAGGGTTACAAACAGTTATTATCAATCAACCATCAAGTTCTTGAACTAAAGGTGATAATGTCATTCAACTTCACTTGCCCCATCATTGAGATGTTCCCACAACCAATGGCCTCACTTTCAGCGACTTTCCATCTGATGTTCTGGATATTTATTGTTCACTTATGTTTATTATTTTGTTTCTTTTGTACTTACACAATTTGATTTCTTTTGTACACTGGTTGAACGCCCCAGTTGGTGTGGTCTTTCATTGATTCTATTATGGTTATTATTCTATTTTGGATTTATTATACCATATATGTCCACAAGAAGATGAATATGGTGACATATGTATACTTTGATAATAAATTTACTTTGAACTTTGAACTTTAAAGTTAATGCAATCAACACAACTTGTAATCTTTCTTCCTCTTGGCTGTCCATCCAGTTTGGAATTAAAGCATCTTCTATACATTATTTGCCCTGTGGCAATACTATCTATATCTACACCATAAATAGGGGCATGCATTTATTTTCATTCTTCCTTGAGTTTTAGTCACTATTTTATTTTTATTGTGTTCAATCTTACTCTCTCACACAAGTAGAAATATTCTCTCTGTCAAAACTTTATATAAAAGAAAATAAATGAACTCTGGGAATATTCCTTTTCTTCTGTGTGTGAGAAAAGCAAATCAAGTCTTTATATTTGTTTCTGACAATGATTGCTCCATAGTTCTCATGTCATCTTGCTAAATGTCAGCAGAGTCTTTTATGGTGTTTCTTAGTCCTTCTCAAAATATGCAGTAAACTGTGCACAAAAGTCCAAGTACCATCTCAACTTGGTTTGAACATGATTGTCACATCATCGTTACTTTCCATTTTAACCCTTCTCAAAACTGACTACAGCTTGTTGCTGTTTTCTGTGCTTATTAACCTGTATAGTTATCATTGCTGAGTTTTGTATTTGTGCTACTAGATAGCTGTTAATTAGTTATCCATTCTCCAAGGGTGAAATACTGTAGATATTGGAAATCTCAAATAAAAACAGAAAATCCTGGAAATAATCAGCAGATCAAGAAGTAACTGTGGTAAGAAGGACAGAATTAATATTTAAATTCAATGTATTTCATCAAACTGTTCCACTAATTCTTCCAAGAGGACCACAAACTTGGGTTTAGAGGATTGTGTACCTCAATGACCCAGAGAGCTATGTTGGCTGGTTTCAGGGCCCTGTGCTTTGGCTCTTGGTAGAGTCACCCATAACAAACAGGTCAAAGGGTAGAGGCCAGAATAAGAATGCTCCACTGGTCCTCCAGGTTTGGGGCTTCAGCTCAGGACTAACAACCCTGAATGGTCGAAAAATAATTATTACAGAAACATCAATGAATTCTTCTACACAAACAGAGATGGAAGACCTTCATTGCTGCCTTAAACACCAACAGCACAATCGGCAGGTACTATCCACTAATCGCAACTATGATATCTCATTGATCTACATTTCTTTTCATTCAACTTTCCCTGCATCAACTCTTATTTAAGTCTTTTCATTTTTTCCATTGATTTATCCAATTCTCCTTTTCTACTCTCCAAGCTACTCCTGGAAAGAATCCCCTCTCTCTCTCTGGAAGAATATTTCATAAATGCATAAGCTCAAAGTGGCCCTGTGTTCTTCATGACATTTTAAAATTTATTCTCACCTAGTTTCTGACTCGCCAGCACATTGTACAAATAGTTTATGCTATTTGTCTTATCAGAATAGACCTTAAATATTTAAACACATTATGAATAAAATACCAAGTTGACTCATCACAGTTGGGCTCAGCACTGCAGCTGTTTTGTAACATAAATTAACTTTTCAATGACATGAACACTCATTACATTTAAACGGCACTAGGATGTGCACTTGAAGGGCTGTGACCTGAGGTCAAGGACCCTGTGCTGAAAGTTGACTTTGGACTTGGCATCACAAAACTAAAATTAAAACTGTAGATACTGGAAATCTGAAATAAAAACAGGCAGTAATGGGAGCACTCAGTAGTTCAGGCAATATCTGTGAATGGAGAAACATAGTTAATGTTTCAGGCTGAAGACACTTAGAACAACTTAACTAGCTTCCTAACTGCCATAGACTTGCTGGGCTGAATAGCTACCTTCTGTGTTGTAAATGTTTTGTAAGACTGTAATAAATACCCCGTTTAAGATATAAAATGTTTGATGGAAAATAATTCACACTTTTGACATTTTCTTTCAAACTATGACACTGTGATGGATATTCACTTTTCAGGGCCCGAGAGGTTTATTGCTAACACCAGCTTTCTACTACAGTAGCATAACCTCGCCAAAGGGTCCACGCTGTTTGTGACAAAGTTAAACTCCTAACAAAGTTCAAAGTTTGAAGTAAACTTATTATCAAAGTACATATATGTCACCATATATGACCCTGGGATTCATTTTCTTCCAGGCATACTCCATAAATCCTTAGTAGAATAAAAACCATGATAAAATCAATGAAAGACCATACTAACTGGGGCATTCAACCAGTGTGCAAAAGACAACAAATTGGTGCAAATACAAAAGGAAAGAAAAAAAAACAATAAATAAATATCAAGAACATAAAATAAAGAGTCCCTGAAAGTGAATCCATAGGTTGTAGGAACATCTCAATCCTGGGACAAATGAAGTTGAATGAAATTATCCTCTTTGGTTCAAGATCAGATTCAGATTCAGATTCAGTTTATTGTCATTTATAAACCACAAATACAATGCAGTTAAAAAATGAGACAACGTTCTCCTGAATGATATCACGAAAAAGCACAAAATAGACCACACAAGAAAAACCACATAACGTTTGGTAATCCCCAATCCAGAGTCCAGAGAGGTTGCTGCATATCGATATCGCCTGATATAGCCTGATAGTTGAGGATTAATAACTGCTCCTGAACTTGGTGATGTGAGTCTTGCTCAATTATTACTTGGTCAGCTTCTGCCTTGCTCATCTTCTTATTGTAAACAAGAACTAGTCTTCAGCTTTTAATATAAATTGCAAGCAGTGATCTGTTTGAAGTTAAAAGAACCTGGGCTAGCTGCTAAGAGATGTGATTTGCAAAGTGAAGTGACCATGACACTTCTCGTCTGCATTAGCCAAACACAAGACAATGAGGCTACTTAAATTGGCCTACATAAAACCAAGCAACTACAGCAAAGTTGTTTGCACCATTGTCCTCAGAAGCTTCTAAACCAGGGGTTCCCAACTTCGGATCCAAGGATCCCTTGTTTAATGGTACTATTTCACGGCATAAACAAGGTTGATTTCTTTGATTTCTGCAATGGACAACTCAGATCTTCTCATGTTTGCATTCACCCGCAACTCATTGGTATGTTATTTTAGCTTGTAAGAATTGCACCTGTGTTTGAAAATATTTTGTCGTTTGTAAATCTTTTGCATTTCAGAAATCTTTTATAAATCAGTAATCCTCTGTGAATGTTAAATGTCTGTAAAGAGTTACTTGCCTAAATTTAAATGTGTATCATTAAGAATAAAATAAACTGTGCTTAAACTATTTTGTTTGCTGGAAGAATCTTCTCCTTGGTAGGGAGAGGCACTCATCACTCAAGCAGAGGGTACTATCAGGTAGGCCACACCTTAAAGACTAGACAGGGAAGTAAGTTAGTCCTTGAAGTGTAGATGGATACAGTTTAACCACTCTACAATAAGAGTACCCATAGGTAACCATATCAGATATGGATTAACATCTTTATATGAGTTTAGGATTTTGAGGACAGGGAATCCAATATCATCACAACGCAGAGTGAAAAATAGATTTGTTCCCATATCCTCTCAGAAGCATCTGCACAATGCTTCATGTACAATGAATTTCCTTCACGTTCCAAGACGCACGTATAGGAACAATTGGAAGTCTGCCACTATTATAAAGAGGTAGTTTTCTCTTTTCCTCTTTCTTTGATCAAAATTCAAAGTAAATTTATTATCAAAGTACATACGTCACTATATACAACGCTGAGATTCATTTTCTTGTGGGCATACTCAATAAATCCATAAAGTAATAACCATAACAGAATCATTGAAAGACTGCAGCAACTTGGGTGTTCAACCAGTATACAAAAGACAACAAACTGTACAAATACAGAAAGAAAGAAATAATAATAATGATGAATAAAGAAGCACAAATGTTGAGAACATGAGGTGAAGAGTCCTTGAAAGTGAGTCCATAGGTTGTGGGAATGTTTCAGTGATGGGTTGAGTGAAGTTGAGTGATGTTATGAACTTAGGTTCAAGAGCCTGATGGTTGAGGGGTAATAAATGTTCCTGAATCTGGTGACTCAGAATCTGAGACTCCTGTACCTTCTTCCTGATAGCAGCAGAGAGAAGTTAGGATGACCTCGGTGGTGGGGATCCCTGATGATAGATGCTGCTTTCCTGCAATGGTGTTTTGTGTAGATATGCTCAATGGTGGGGAGGGCTTACCTGCAATGGATCAGGCCTTAGTTTAATCAAATTAGACTTTGCCCAAAATATACATAGATCAAAAGCCCACTTCAGTCACATCTTAGTTTTTCTTTCATGTGTTCAATGCTTATTTAGAGGAGTAACACTCCTAAAAATGTTACTCTTCTTTATGCATTACCTTTATAACGCATTAATTCATCATCCCTGGAATATAAAGACATTCAAACCCTTTCTTTTTTTGAGAAAATTTCACATCATGTAGAGACTAATTTACCTGAAATCCTCTCCCCATACACAAAACATTTCCCAGAAGTATTGTGGAATATTTTCACCTCCTAACCTAAGTGATGTTCCTCCAACAAGTTTGGCACCATCCAGGTTAAATCAATCTAATTGATTGGCATACAGGCACCATGCTAAAACATTCACTCCTTCTACCTTCATTGCTCCATGAATATATGGCGCCCCATGTATAAAAGGCACTGGAATCTGGAATTAAATTTGGTATCAAAAAAAAATCAAAAACAAAACTTCAAATCTTGTAAATCTGAATTAAAAACAGAAAATGATCAACAGTCAGCAGTGCTATTAAGGCTTTCTTGAAAGGAATATCCAAAGTCATAAAATGAATCCAGAAGGTCAATGACTTCACATCATACCTTACAGACAGTAACATGGAGCACATTTTTCGTATAAACAGCACTAGAGAAGAAGCAAAAAAAAGGGGTCCCAACAACTTCTCATGGTAAATAGAACTTATCATTAACTGCCAGCTTTACCATCACTATCTATATCCTGTGAATTAATATAAATTTTTAAGCACTCTGGCAGGAAAGGAAGAATCTCACAATGATTGAGCTCTGAACCCAACGGTTCAAATTAAGTCATGTCCAGTTGAGTTTATTGTCATATGCACAAGCATGGTGTGATACAGATATAATGAAAACTTTCCCTCTGTAAAATCACAGGCATATGTGTGCTTCCATGTAGCATACACAATTTACATATACATAAATTACACAAGACAGTGCTGAAAGAAGAAAAGATTGTGCAAAAGAAACAAGACAGAAGTGAAAGAAAGGCATAATCAGGGAAGAGTCCATGCTAGCACAAAGGTAATGCATAGTGCTTCATTGCTAAGGTAGGATTAAGGTTGTGCGAGCTGGTTTAAGAACTCAGTGGTTTAGGAAAATAGCTTCCTCAACCTGGTGGTGCAGGAGATTAGGCTTTTGTACATCTTGCCTGACAATAGCCATGAGAAGTTGCAGTAGAGCTTAAAACAGAGCTAATTTGTTATTGAGGAGAGCAAGTTATAAAAATTTTTATGTATTCCATCTTTACTACTAACTTAATATTTCAAGACAGTGACAATGAAATGTTGTATTTGCATGAAATTATTGGTTAATAAAAACATTTGTTCAGATGTGGTACTAAACAGTATTGTACCTAAAACAGGTTTTAGGAAGAATAGGAAGGTACTAAAGAAGCTCCAAGCAGGATTTACTAGAGTAGTTCCAGCAATATAAAATACTTTCTCTTTTTTGGTTCTTCAGTAATGATCCTTTCTCTTTTACTATTTTTTACCGTGAATAAGAATCAGAAAATTTCTGTAGATACATTTTTGTCCATGTGGCTTGGGTAAGGGCCTGGAAGTATATATAGTTATCCAACATCTTATTAAATACAGAGAGAAAAAATGTGCACTTATCATCTTTCAACTGGTAATTTTAAACAATATTACAGAACACAGTATTCTCAGAAAGAACTGCTAATTATTCACGCTTCACTGTTCCTTCCTTGTAGAACTGCATTTTATTTATTTTTAAATATCCTGTATATCTTACTTACTGTTGATGCTCTTTCTATCCTCTCCAAACCTTCGACACCTTTTTTTTAAGTGTGCTGCCAGCAATGGCTACAATGCTCCTATAACTGGAAAGTTAATGAGAAAGCAATTATTGTAACTAAATACACAAGGAACATGCAACAAAAGATACAAGAAATAAAAAGAATGAAATTTATCCTCATCTATGGACAGCAGTCACTGAGCCATCCTTACAGTTTAAGTGGAAGGAAATCTATGTGATAGAACAACATGCTTCATGGAAAAGATGTTAAATTTAAAAAAAACAAAATAACAGATGTGCCACTGATTTTCTATAGTTCATCCTTTCCAGTAACATAGATAGGGTACGTCGTCTGATGATTATAATACTATATTACTCATCCAGAAGCCTTCACTAACAATCCAGATGCTCAAATCAGACTCCCCTATGACAGCTGGAGAAAGGAAATATGTTTAATTAAATAATCTAAAATAATAAGATTGCAATAACAATGGATTATCTTGAGAAAAAAAAAACAACCTGGTTCCTTTGAGGAAAGAAATCTGCTGCTCCTGTCTGGTCAGGCCCATTTGTGGAATCAGTTAATTGGTTGAATCTTAACTTCCCTATGAGATCCTCACTACAATGGCAATTACCACTCTTATCACTGATGCTCACATCCTGTGCAGAAATAGCAAAAAAATGTTCAGTGGAAATGTTTGCACTGAAGTATGGCCAAATAATACAATGTCTTTTTCAAGGACAGATTCCTGGAAAGTCTTATGCATGCATTAAAAATCAATATTTTTACCTACTTTAGATTCATTACTGATTTGTGCTACAAAGAGCAAATCAGACTCTACATTCAGAATAATTAGTTGGATTATTTGTTCTCCGCGGTTCTGATGATGTGTAGAGTATTATCTTGCATTCTCAGATTTTGCCTTTCAGGGCTTTGTTTAAGCAATGATTTCATGCAAGTATAACTTTTCACTACAATTTTCTTCAGGTTGTAATTTAATAGCTCATCATGAGCTTCAAAAATTCCATTCATGTGATACTTATCCAGTTATTTAGGGTATTATTTAATAATGTCACACTTTACCTATTACTTAAATAAATATCAATGTTTCTTGTGGTAATAGAAATATAATAATAATGGCATCATACTTTACCCATTACTTATATACATATAAGTATGTATATTATACATACATATTATACATATGCCATTATACATATGTGCGCTTCAAATGGAAATTATTACAAATTCTGAAACACTACTATTCTAATAGTGTGGTATAAGGATAGGCATGAATATATACATTGATTATTTAAATTGAAAAACAGACGTTTAAAGCTTTTTGAAACCACAGTTTGCTTCACAGTTTGGTGTCCATTTATCGCATTTACTACGAATTGTTGCAGAACTGAGAAGTAATTTATTTTCCCACTTTCCCAGTTCTGACAAAGTGTCTGCAATGCAAAATATTAACTTGATTTATCTGCTGCCCAGTCAGTCCGCTGCTCTCCAATTCTGTTTTGGTATTATTGATGACTTTGAATCATAGAGAACTACAGCGCAAAAGCAGGCCCTTTGGCCCATCTTGTCCACAGTATTTGACAGAAATTATTTAAATGTACTTTCAGATAAAGGGGATGTTTCAACTTGTTTCAGAGTCAGAGATCACAAATATAAACAGCCTTAATCATAAATTCAGCTGAATTATTATCTTGGAGATTGTGAGGAAATGGAATTTATCATGTTGGTGTAGTTGGAACAAACAGTGTAACTACAGTTAAGAAGAGATTTGATAAGATCTTGAGGGACAAAAGAATAGAAGAGCAAAGCTTGATGAAGAGAAACATTCTGTCACCCTTAACTGAGGACCTCTAGTTCACCCAACCTCAGTGGAAAAAGCTTGCTTGCACTTACCCTATCTAATTTTGTGCGCCTCTATCAAGTCTATCCTCATTCTCATTCCGTTCATTCTCATTTGAGAGTATTAAATGATCATTTGGAAGTATAGATAAAAGGAACAAAACAACAAGAAAAGACAAACTTCACTCTTTCTGCAATTTTGCAAATCCCTCAAGTGGCCAAAAATAAACTGATTTACTTCCCTCAAATACTTTTATTACAGTGGAACAAGAGACAACTGGATTGTGGTGAACTATGTGCCTGCCGGGACACGCCCCTGCTGACTGCTCCTGTGGCTCCTCCCACAGGCCCCTGTATAAAGGAGACCTGCGGCCTGAAGATCGGCCTCAGTCTCCAGGACCTTGTATGATAGACACTCACTCCTGGTTCCTTCTTCCAGTCAATAAAAGCCGATATCTCGCCTACGTCTCAGTGTGAGTTATTGATGGTGCATCAATTTTATTGACTGGAAGTTTTAAAACATGGAACCCGTTTTGCGTCCGGACCGGTTGGATTTGGACCCTCAAGACCCTGACGCAGCTCTCGCTTTTGAACACTGGCTTGCATGCTTCCAATCGTACTTGGCGGAGCTTCGTGCGACTGAACCCCGCCGTTATGCACAGAATCCTACTCTCGAGGGTCTCCTCCAAAGTTTACTCCTTTATCCGGGACCTGCCGACCTACGAAGGGGCACTGGACGCCCTCAAACGACAGTACCTGCGGCCGGTGAACACCGTCTACGCAAGACATCGCTTAGCTACCCGGCAACAGCGGCCTGGCGAATCGTGCGCTGAGTTTCTCCGAGCACTACAGACACTCGTCCGAGCTTGTGACTGCAAGACGCTCACGGCAGAACAGCATGCGGAGCTGCTGGTGCGAGACGCCTTTGTGACGGGACTGAGGTCAGTGTACATGCGCCAGCGACTGCTGGAGAACTCGGATCTTACCTTAAGCTCGGCGATAGAGAAGGCCAACGCTCTAGAAGCTGCGCGGCATAACGCCGATGCTGTCCAGTCGCGCGATTCCCCGCCGGTTTCGTGGACGCCTCAGACCCCGCCACCGCCGGCTCCCGGGAGCGAATTCGCCAACGCCGCCGTCAGTCGCGATTCCACGAGCTCCCCGACCCAGACCACGGCTGTGGCCCGTAAGAAACTCGTGCTTTGTTATTTCTGTGGCCAAAAGAAACATCCTCGACAACGCTGTCCAGCGCGAGAAGCGACCTGCTCCAGCTGCGGAAAGCGGGGCCACTTCGCCAAGGTCTGTAAGTCTCAACCTCGAGCGGAGTGCAGCGCTGCGGGTGAAACGTGGGGGCCGCCATCTTGCATGCCGGGATGTGGGCGGCCATCTTTGTCGACGTCAGCACGCCCCGCCCCCGACCCTCCGATGCTGACCGGGTACCCCGACGGCGATCCAACTCTGGCCACTGTGACTCTTGACCAAAGCGCCCCACACCAGCTTGCAAGATCCATGATGGACATCCAGGTGGAGGGGCATTGGACTGGATGCCTGTTTGACACGGGCAGCACTGGGAGTTTTATTCACCCGGACACAGTGCAACGCTGCGGACTTGCAACGCGGCCGGTCAGTCGGAGGTTCCATTTGGCCTCTGGGTCGCAGTCCGCAGACATCCGGGCGGGTTGTGTAGCGACTTTGGTGGTGCAAGGCACAGTATATCGGGACTTTGAACTGCTGGTCATGCCTAATCTGTGTGCACCTGTGCTATTGGGGCTGGACTTCCAGAGCCATCTCGAAAGTGTGACTATGGTATACGACGGGCCCCTCCCACCACTCACTGTCAAGAATCCTCAGTTTTGTGGGACTTCTTCACATACCCCGCTACTGACCACACACACACACGGACACACACATCCCATCCAGAACCAGGCCAACAGCTGCGCTACCGACACTTGCAGCCTCTCCACTCTCAAGATCCCTCCCCCACCGCTGTTCGCCAACCTGACCCCCGACTGTAAACCTGTGGCAACCAAAAGCAGGAGGTACAGCGCGGGGGACCGGGCCTTCATTCAGTCGGAGGTGCAGCGGCTGCTCAGGGAGGGGATCATTGAGCCGAGCACAAGCCCTTGGAGGGCCCAGGTGGTTGTTGTTCGGACTGGGCAGAAAAATAGGATGGTGGTGGACTATAGTCAAACCATCAATAGGTTTACGCAGCTTGACGCATACCCCCTACCCCGCATCGCGGATATGGTCAACCAGATTGCTCAGTATAAGGTGTACTCGACAATAGATCTGAAATCCGCTTATCACCAGCTCCCCATCTGCCCAGAGGACCGCCCCTACACCGCCTTCGAGGCGGGCGGCCGGCTCTATCACTTCCTGCGCGTCCCTTTCGGTGTCATGAATGGTGTCTCTGTCTTCCAGAGGGAAATGGACCGGATGGTGGACCAGTACCAACTGCAGGCCACATTTCCCTATCTGGATAACATCACCATCTGTGGTCATGACAGGCCAGATCACGACGCCAACCTCCAACGGTTTCTCCAAGTGGCCGCAGCTCTGAACCTTACTTATAACAGGGACAAGTGTGTTTTTGGTACCACCCGCCTTGCTATACTTGGGTATGTCGTGGAAAACGGGGTTATTGGGCCTGATCCCGAACGTATGCGCCCCCTGTTAGAGCTCCCTCTTCCCACCACTCTCAAGGCCCTCAGACGGTGCCTGGGGTTTTTTTCCTATTACGCCCAATGGGTCCCCCATTACGCAGACAAGGCTCGCCCCCTGGTCAAGTCTACCTCGTTTCCCCTCTCTGCTGAGGCCTGCGCGGCCTTCAACTGCATTAAAGCGGACATTGCCAAAGCTACGATGCATGCAGTGGACGAGACTGCTCCCTTCCAAGTGGAGTGTGATGCCTCCGATTTCGCTCTGGCTGCTACCCTTAATCAGGAAGGCAGACCAGTAGCATTCTTTTCTCGCACCCTCCAAGGCTCTGAAATTCGGCACTCCGCGGTGGAGAAAGAAGCCCAGGCCATAGTGGAGGCTGTTAGGCACTGGAGGCACTATCTTGCTGGCAAAAGATTCACTGTGCTGACCGACCAGCGCTCGGTTGCGTTCCTGTTCAGCAACCAACAGCGGGGCAAGATCAAAAATGATAAGATTTTGCGGTGGAGGATAGAACTCTCCACCTACACCTATGATATCCTGTACCGGCCTGGCAGACTCAATGAGCCCCCTGATGCCCTATCCCGGGGAACATGTGCTAGCACACAGCTCGACCAGCTGTACGCCCTTCATGCACAACTTTGCCATCCGGGGGTCACCCGATTTTACCATTTTGTGAAAGCTCGGAACCTGCCGTACTCCCTGGAGGACATCAGGACAATGACCAGGGACTGCCAAATTTGTGCCGAGTGCAAACCGCACTTCTACTGTCCTGACACGGCACAACTTGTCAAGGCCACCTGCCCTTTTGAACGCCTGAGTGTTGACTTTAAGGGCCCCCTTCCCTCCACTGACCGCAATGTCTATTTTCTCAGTGTTATTGACGAGTTCTCACGGTTCCCCTTTGCCATCCCCTGCCCCGACACCACTGCCACGTCCGTCATAAAAGCCCTGCGCCAGCTCTTCACTCTGTTCGGGTATCCCTGCTATATCCACAGTGATAGAGGGTCCTCCTTTATGAGTGAGGAGCTGCGCCAGTACTTGCTAGCTAGGGGCATTGCTACCAGTCGGACCACGAGTTATAATCCCCGGGGTAATGGCCAGGTAGAGCGGGAGAATGCCACAGTGTGGAAGGCCACACTTTTAGCCCTTAAGTCCAAAGGGTTGCCGGTCTCTCGATGGCAGGAGGTCCTCCCTGAGGCACTGCACTCTATCCGCTCTCTGTTATGTACGTCCACCAATGCCACCCCTCACGAACGCCTATTCTCTTTTCCCAGGAAGTCTGTCACTGGGACCACCCTACCAGTTTGGCTGACGTCCCCGGGGCCAGTGCTGCTCCGGAAACATGTGAGGAGCAATAAATACTCCCCGCTGGTGGAGAGGGTTCACCTTCTCCATGCGAACCCCCAGTATGCTTACGTGGTCTTGCCTGATGGGCGGGAGGACACGGTCTCCATCCGCGACCTGGCACCCGCAGGTGCAGCAGACCACTACCCTGAAGGCTCTCCGGTAACTGTGAACCCTGCACCAGAGGTGACACCGTACTCACCAGGCCCTACACAGACTCCTCACGACACTTGTATACCGGGCGTTTCGTACGCATTTATACCAGGCGCCTCGCACATGCATGAGGGATCACCGGCGCCTAGTGGGCAAGAACACGCGCAACCCCCGTCCCCTGTGCAATCGCCAATGTTGCCGGCACCTATGCGGTCACAGCCGGTGCTACGTAGATCGCAGCGACAGATTCGACCGCCTGATCGGCTTGACTTGTAAGAACCTTCGCTACATGAGGACTTTTTCAAACGAAGGGGGGGTGAATGTGGTGAACTATGTGCCTGTCGGGACACGCCCCTGCTGACTGCTCCTGTGGCTCCTCCCACAGGCCCCTGTATAAAGGAGACCTGCGGCCTGAAGATCGGCCTCAGTCTCCAGGACCTTGTATGATAGACACTCACTCCTGGTTCCTTCTTCCAGTCAATAAAAGCCGATATCTCGCCTACGTCTCAGTGTGAGTTATTGATGGTGCATCATGGATCTAAAACCAAAGAAAGAGAGCTTGTATTTCCATCGTTGATGTTCACATCCCCCAATAAAGGGAGACAGCATAGCGAAGTAGAAAGTCAGGGAGTGAGGAATAGCAAGGCCTCTGACATTAGGCCTTGAGGGTAACCCTCCTTGTGTATGTTAGAGTAATCCATTTGGGAAATCCACAGTAGCAGAATACTGCATTCACGTGGGATTGATTTTGATGGCACAAAACTACTGTGTTACACCAATGGTTTTTGGACCAGCCTGATGAGGGAAGCAATTGAAATAAAGCTAGAGGAAAACAATTTCAACAAAGACGAAGGTCTCGCTCCAACGAAGAACTGGAATTCAATTGTAAACAAGGTGGGAGAGCTGAAAACTGACTGGATGAGAGCTAACAAATCAGGAGGAACAGATTACGGAGGTATAAATAGCACGAGACTAGACATACCTAGACAACATCCCTGAAGAAGATGGCAGAGTTTGTCATCGAAACATCGGTTATAATCAATACCTGTGCCTGTCTGGAAGCCCAAGAACAGTTTATTTACTGGGAGCATTACAAAGGGCCTGAAGCATTGTTGAGGATCCCTACCACCCATCTCACAATCTCTTTAACCAATTATCATTGGGAAAGAGGTACAGGAGCATCAGGACTGGGACTGCCAGACTGGGTAACAGCTTCTTTCCTCAGGCTGTGATACTGATGAATACCCTGCCGGCACCAAGGTCCCATAGCTAGGATGGCTGTTGTTTACTGCTTACTGGGCTCTTTATTCTTTACTGTTTACCTGAGCATTTTCAATTATATTTTATTAGCTTACATATGGCAATATTTTGATTTAAGTGCTGTGTGTGATATGTGTTTTGTGGGTACACTTTGATCTGGAGGTACGTTGTTTTATTTGGTTGTATAAATGTACAGACAGATATAAATAAACTTGAAATTCAACTACTTAGTGGCCACTTTATTGGGTACCACCTGTACCAAACAGTGGCCGCTGTGTGTAAGTTTACCTCTGTAGCCCATCTACTTCAAGGTTCAACATGTGTGTTCAGAGATGCTCTTCTACACACCACTGTTACATTGCATGGTTAAGTTACTGTCAACTTCCAGTCAGCTTGAACTAGTCTGGCCATTCTCCACTCATTTTCAAAGGATTTCCACCCACCAAACTACCGCCCACTAGATGTTTTTTGTTTATCGCACCATTCTCTGTGAACTGTCGAGAATATTCTGCATGAATATCCCAGGAGATCAGCAGTTTGTAAGACCCTCGAACCTCCCTGTTTGGCAATCATTCCATGGTAAAGGTCACCTAGATCACATTTCTTCCCCATTCTGATCATTGGCCTGAACAACTGGACCTCTTGATCATGTCTGCATGACTTTTTGCATTAAGTTGCTGCCACATGATTGGTTGATTAGATATTTGCATTAACAAGCAGGTGTGCATGTGTACAGGTGTCCCTAATAAAGTGGACATTGAGTGTATAATTGTGTTGGAGTTATTCAGTTCATTATAGTCCAGGTTTATGCTACATGCTTCCAGTTTTTTGATGGTATATGGATAAAAATAACCCTGTAATCATACTAGTATTCAGCCTAGTATTTTAGTTGCAAAGGCTTTGACTGTACTTAATAATATTCTGTAACATCTGTTTTTGAAATTAGCTTGTAAATATCTAAAGCTCGCTGAAATAAAGCAAATGCATATTTGCATATGTAATTAATTTATTTATTCAGTGGATAAAAGCACCACAAAGAAATTGTTGCAATTAATTGTAAAAAAAACACATTTGTATTAAATTCATGCAATTTTAAATTGCTCTTCACAGGTATTATCAATTTAGTCTTGTAAAATTTTAAGATGAGGGAAGAAATCTAAAAACAACAGTTGGAGTGTTCATGTACTCCCAGAAGGCTTAATTACTCAGAGCAGTTGTTCATAACTAATATATAAACATGTAACTCTGCTTGTTTTAATAGTATGTTTTATAGCAAAAGACAATTAATTGCAGAATAACTGGTAAAATATGAATTGATCCATAAACAAAAAAATTTAAAAAGCAATGTATCTGGAGGTTTCCTGCTAACCCAACCAGTTCAAAATATTCTGTATATAAATCAATATTCACATTAACCAACTGTACCGTTAAGGTTGCACTGATCAATCTCTGCCTTTAAGAAGCTCTGTGCACTCAAGTTTGAACATTAGCATTAGCTCCCTGATCTCTGTTAAAAGTATATTTAGGTTAAATTTCATAAACACTGCAGTGGCATGTTGAGCAATATTGTAAAGAGACTGAGAAAATGTGTTTGGGGTCTAAGAGACACTGAATGGTGGCACTGGATGTGAATACAGGTCATTTTTGTATGAGATCCTGTGCAGCAATATTCTGTCAAGCACATAAGTCAAATCATCAAGCATGATAGAATTTGTCTTCAGCACTGTGGTTCTTGTAGCTCAAAGGCCTTTGATCTTGCAGAACTCACAGAATACATGAGTTGGGCAGTGGATTGATGGAGTGGGGAGAGTTGTGCAGTGGAATGACGGACAGGGAGATGAACTTAGTAGATAACAGAAAAGATCAGGCTGGAAGAGATAGGTGAACATCCACAGAGAGTGAGGTCATTGGTTGAGTATTAAGAAGATGACTGGTGGCTGATGTAAATATGATGGAGAGAGGAAGGAAGGCCATTCACGGTGATGTCCCCAATGAGGGGAGCTGATATTATCTATATCAAGCAGGCTGGTGGGAGCAATTGCTAAAAACAAAAGATTTCAACAAGAATCAGCCTGAAACAAATATGGAATCATTAGGTAAGTTATCCCTGGGTGGTAGGTCTTTGAACAAAAACATTGATGTAGGCAGTCAGATCCAGTAATATTTTGGAGAATGGCAACAATAGAATCATTGCTTTCCATTTTGTATCACTAGGCTTACCTGTTGCGTATTGGTATTGGTATTAGTATTGGTGTCAAAATGATTGTGATGCATCTAGTCTGGCAGTGTAGTGGATAGTGCTTGTCGCTCTCATTTACAGCTTTCACCGCTGGCTAGCAGTCTTACAAAAAGGAGAGCTAAACATGTAATTCTATCCCTGCCAGTACATAGCCTCTCCAACAACAAGCCTCATGTAGTTGCTCCTCACTGGTGACGCACAGAAACTGACTCAGGATGAACTACAGAGGACGGTGGAGGAGGTCTGGTCCCTGCACACATAGCACAGGCCCACCAGTGTGTGGACCCACCCTGGTGCTCATGAACCTGATTCCTAGCTATGGGTAGATGGCCCTACTGTCTTGTGGGCAACCTCGGTAGAGATGAACGCTATGGGAGTAAACCCAGATAGCAAATCCAGAGTGGAGCCCCTAGGGCATCTGGACGTCATTGAACATCCATCTGGCAGCTCCTGCAGCCAAGCTGGTGCCAAACATACTGCTTCATAAGCTTTCCTTTGGACTACACTGATGAGGCTGAGAGCAGGATCTTGAATACTGAGCATCTCAGAATTGCCATACTTTTCACCCTGGCTCGGGATGATGATTATAGTCACCCATTGTCCTTTGAGACAGATGGATACCAGTCACATATTAGTATTACCTTCACAGCTAAAATGGATCTGCTCAGTAGATACAAAGAGGCAAACAGAAATGATTTAAAGCTAATAAGGAATGAAATTTTGGATTATTGAATGATACAAAATACCCTTAAGTCAAATGCTTTTGATTACATGGCATTTCATATTTTAATCTTTTTAACCGCGTAGTAGGAGGCCAGTTAGCCCATTGAATCTATACTTTCTTTAAGAGCTAACCCTTCAGCACCACTCCCCTGCCCATTTCCCTCTAACCTACACAGAGTGTCCTGTTTATGAGGTACCTCCTATATCTAATAAAGTTGCCATTGAGTGTATGTTCATGGTCTTCTGCTGCTATAGCCCATCCACTTCAAGGTTCAACATGTTGTATGTTCAGAGATCCTCTTCTGTACACCACTGTTGTAACTTTCACTTTCCTATCAACTTGAACCCGTCTGGCCATTCTCCTCTTACCTCTCTCATTAACAAGGCATCTTCACCCCCACAGAACTGCCACTCACCAGATGCTTTTTTTGTTTTACACATCATTCCCTGTAAACTCCAGAGCCTATCATGTGTACAAATCTCATGCGATCGGCAGTTTCTAAAATACTCAAACCACCTGTCTGGCACAAACAAACATACCAAGCTCAAACTCAATTAGATTATACTTATTTATTATTATGTTTTATTTTATTTATTATTTTTCTCTCTCTCTGCTAGATTATGTATTGCTTTGAACTGCTGCTGTTAAGTTAACAAATTTCACGTCACATGCCGTTGATAATAAACCTCATTCTGATTCTGATTCTTCCTCTTTCTGATGTTTGATCTGAACAACAACTGAACCTCTTGACCATTTCTGCATTTTTATGCCATGAGTTGCTGCCATATGATTGGCTGATTAGAGTGCTTATCAACACTTCCCTGATTCTCCTGATTTTGCTGTAGCCAATTAACCTGGTCCTGGAACCAGCAGCAATGTGCTATCACAAATAAAGGCATACAGTAGATATGTCATGTCACCTAAAACTTTGACAAACTTCTATAGATGCACAGTGGAGTGTGATGGATATTTGCTTTCTTTCTTATGTCTGCTACCCTTGTTTTCTAAACACAGCTGCAACTTGTAAGATGAAACAGTTTTAAGTAAACTTCCAACTAATATTGCTTTGCTTAATTATTGGCCATAAATGGTCAGTCTTCAGATTTAAAATGCATGTGGAAACAGTAATCAGCTTAAAGTTAAAAAGCACTCTATAGCACAACTTTGTAAGCAAGCTCTGCAGGCACTCTGTCTATGGATAAGACTACACCTGCTTTATACTTGCACAAGGATGCAGTATAAGAAAATGGTTGTTTAATTTGGGCAATTTCCAATAGACAAGCTGACTTTTAAATTGTTTAGTTCAAGGAAGTTTGCAGAACAGCTAGACAACATCATTTGGCATATCAATAGCTGATGTGTTTATTGCTGAAATGTTTTATGTGCTCAAGGAGATTGTTTTACAACATTAATTATGAACATTAAGCTAAAGCCTGGGTCTCCAAAAATGCACTTAGACCATTTGTGTTAAAAGGAAATATGTGCTGAGGAATATCACATGCTTGTGAAGTCATCCAATTGAGAGAAAAGAGGTAAAAAATGTAGAAAGCAGTTCAGGATTGTAAGGAAAGGAGTAAAGAACAAGAATCCATGAAAGAAACAAGAGGTGAACTAGAATCCATTCCTCCAGTCCAGCTTCGGCCTCCGCAACAGATGACTTGTTTACCTGCATCTTGTGAGTATGTCTTCTTAGTTTGTGGGAATTATACCTGGGTTATGAAAATCCTTTGTGTTTTATAAATGGTTTATGTTTAAGAAATGTTTTGTGTTTAATGCTACATGTTTTAGAACCAGTTGTAATTTGGGACGCATTTGGGATAGTGATCCTTCGTGACTTTAAATATAATTTAGGAATGTATAGATTTGAACGTGTATCACTGACATTAAATGAACTGAGTTTTAAACCACTGTTAGCTGGAATTATCTTCTCCTTGGTTGGCAGAGGGGATCCACTGCTCGAATAGTGGGTATTGGCAGATCAACTCACCATGAAGAGTAAACAAAGAAGTAAACAAGTCTTTGAAGATTGTGTAGTTACAGTATAATCTCCCTTTAGTGGCAGTACTCATGGCTATTTATATCTGATAGGCCTTAAGATCTTCATTTGAGTTCAGAACTTTGTGATCAGCAAACCTAATACTGTCGCAGGGGAGTATCCTAACTGGATGCATCATGGTCTGATATGGAAACACCAACACACAGGCATGGAAGAGCCACAGAAAATTGTTAATACAGCCCATTTCATCATAGACAAATCCCTCCTCAACACTGATTGCATTTGCAAGGAATGTTGACACAAGAAAGCAGCATCAAGGATCCCTTCCATCCAGGTCATGCACTCTTCTTGCTACTTCCATTAGGTAGGAGGTACAGGAGCCTTAAGTCCCATACTATCATTTCAGGAATAGTCATTCCCCTACAGCCATCAGGCTTCTGAACCAATGTGGATCACTTCACTCATTGCAACTCTGACTCCACAACCTGCGGACTCACTTTCAAGAACTCTTACATCTTACATCTCATTTTTATATTTATTTATATATATATATGTGTGTGTGTGTGTGTGTGTGTGTGTGTGTGTGTGTGTGTGTGTGTGTGTGTGTGTGTGTGTGTGTGTGTGTGTGTGTGTATGTGTGTGTACAAAATTTGTCTTCTTTTGCACATTGGTTGTTCATCAGATTTTAATTATGTATAGTTTGGCTGTATAAGAGTCAAACTTAGTCACTCCTTGAAAACCACTCTCCCATGAGAGGTGGAGATTGGCTAGCATATGGGGCATTACAGAATCCTCCCATTTAACTAATGATGTCATGGCACCAATGGATTTTAAATCCAGCACGCAGAAAGCATGCTCTCTCCTTTCACTCTCCCGGTTGCCAAGGGCATCCAGCACCATGGAAACAGTTAACAGTGGAGGAGTGCTGCAATACAGAGGGCCCAGATGCACACTTTAGATAAGTATTTGCCCCTGTATGTCTATTTATTGTCAGCCTTATCCTACCTTGGGTGCTCAGTTTAGATATGTTTGTAACTGAGTGTAACTTGAAGGTTTTACTGAAGGTTTACTGTCTGTCTTGTCCTGTAAATAAATAATTAACCTACTTACTGGTACTGAGTCTCTCCTGTCCCCACACACTGAACCTGTCAAACTGCTTTTATTTCCTTACTTTCTTGTAAATGCCTCTAAGAAAATGAATCTCAGGGTTGTATATGGTGACTTATAGTGTATGTACTCTGATAATAAATTTACTATGGCAGCAAGCAGCACATCATTCAGATACGAGAGGGATCCCAAGCATCTAGGGAAAACCCACACTCCATAAGGAGGAAATCCATGATCAGGATCTGGCCCAGGTGGCTGGAACTGTTTTGTTGCAGTCATAGATTGCAACTTAGAGTGATGCCATGCCACTCTCACAGTGTTGCAGAAAATCTGAGGAGACAACCTCAGACAAGGAGCAGCCCAATGCAGAGTCTGCTGAAAGTGCTATTCAGTTATTTATAGAGCTTGCCCGAATCGCTCCAAAATTTATTTGTCTATTTATTGGGATATTGTGTGGAACGGGCTCTTCTGGCCCTTCAAACCGTGCCAGCCGGCAACACACCGATTTAACCTCAGCCTAATCATGGGAAATTTTACAGTGACCAATTAACCTATCAGCTGCTCCATCTTTGGATTGTGGGAGGAAAACAAGCAGCAGGGGGAAAACAATATGGTCACAAGGAGAGCGTACAAACTTCTTACAGACAGTGGCAAGAATTGAACCTGGATCACTGGTACTGTAAGGCAATGAGTCAACCACTACGCTACTCTGCCACCCAAAATTGCACACTTGCTTCTTCTCATTGTTTTCAGTTTGCCTCCTAAAAGGTTCAGTTGTGTCCAAGAAATCTGGTATTTATTTATTTGTTTGTTTATTGAATACAGCATGGAATAGGCCCTTCCAGCCCATTGAACCAAGCTGCCCAGCCATCCCTGATTAAACACTAGCCTAACCACGGGGCAACTAACAATGACTAATGTTACATACCCCAAAGGTATCTTGTGACTGTCTTATGACCATGATGTAATTGAATATCTGGTAAGTATGATGCATTGGTCTTGCGATGGTGGGGTGATGTAATTTCCTGCCAGTGTGAGGTCACATGATGAAATTTTCCTGCCAGTGGGAGGTCATGTGATGACCTGTTCCGACAGATATAAAACAGGAAAGCGTTGCTGTGATGCAGGTTAGTTACTTGTTTAACTTGTCAGTTACTCTGTTATGCTGCGTATTCGTCTCAGGATGCAGTTGTTTCGTTTTAAAATGGAGTTTTACTTTCTACTGTCAGTTCTGCCGGCAGTTTTTCAAATCACTGCCAGTTATGTTTAATGTATCTTCAATTGAATTTTAAAGTCTAATTATTGGAGAGTGAAGAAGTACAGGAACCAAAAGGATTGAGTAAAGTTGGCATCGTGGGCAATAACACTGGATTGACCTTATTGGATCGTCGTTCAAAGAAATAGTAACCTGCATCTGAGATAATCCCTGCAGTAAGAGCAGGAAGGGTTGGGTGCAGTGTTAGTCGCCCAGGGAAAGGTCAGTTCCTTTAAGCCATTTTTATTTCCTTCGTCGTAAGTCCTTCGGGCAAGGCATATTTTGGCTGGGATCCGCAGTAATGTCACGTCATTGAGGTATTTGTTACTTCAGGAAAGTCTCTCCTAATTGACAGTGTAAATCATTTGGACTTTCGCATTTACCACTTTAAGAACTGTGTTCGCATTTATCACTTTAAGAACTGCTCGAGTTGCCGTATAGCAGTTAACTTCCGGTTAAGTTATTTGTTTGTTTACCTTTTCATTCTTATTGAACAGTATTTAATAAATGTTAATTTGTTTATAAAACTGGACTCAATTCTATATTCATTGTTCCTGTATCATAACACCAGTTAACCCACCAACTGGTACGTGGGAGGAGACCAGAGCACCCAAAGGAAGCCCACACTGTCACGGGGAGAAAGTACAAACTCCTTACAGAGAGCATTGGTAATATTTGATCTTAAAGGATCTATCCTTGCCTTCCCCCTTTATTTCTTGGTCATGTACTCCCACTTAGGATCATCATTAGAGTTATAGAGAGATGTGGCACAGAAGTAGGTCGATTGGCTATTGAGTCCATGTTTTCCACATAGTTCCCCTCTTTATTTTCATACTTATCCTACCCTAAACATTACTATAATTTCCTGTAGATCCTTCCGCTAGGGGCAGTTTACTCTAGCCCATTAAATAACTAACAAACACTGTGTTGGCAGGTAATTGGAAACCCAAGAGTCAGAGATAACCAACATGGTCACAGATAAAACCTGTAAACTGCGTACAGACAGTACTGGAAGTCAGGACTGAACCCTGGTTGCTGGAGCTGTGAGACACCAGCCTTGCTAGTTACACCACCATTTTGATATGAACCGACTGCTTCCCTTCTCCATTTTTTCCCCCTATTCAGCTATGGCAGTGCTGCAAATGATGTTGGAAATGGGTCAATTTATTCTATTCAAGTTCAAGTTTAATTATCATTCAACCACACATGAATATGGCCAAACAAAAACACCATTGCTCCAGGGCCAAGTTGTTAAAAAAAAACACATTACCAATAGCACACAGCACACTACATATAATACCTAGAAAAAATAACACATACGGTTATGATTTCGTAAAAACAGTTACTAAGAGAAAAAAAATATTACCAACTCTAAAAGAAATTCCCCCCTTCCTCTATTGACCACTTTAACCTTTAACCTCTTCTCACCTGCCTATTACTTCTTCCTGGATACCCTCTTCCTTCCCTTTCTTCTATGGTCCACTCTCCTACCCGCCAGATTGCTTCTTCTCCAGCCTTTGACTACCACCTTCACTACCACCTTCACTACCATCTTCACTACCACCTTCTAGATAGCCTCCTTCCCCTCCCCCCACCTTTTTATTCTGGCATTGCCCCCTTCCTTCGCAGTCCTGAAGAAGAGTCTCGGCCCAAATCGGCGACTGTCTATTCACTTCCATAGAAGTTGCATGTCCTGCTGAGTTCCTCCAGCATTTTTTATGTGTGTGAGTGTCATTTTGGAATTTCAGCATCTGCAGACTTTCTCCTGTAATAATGTAGCCCAGGTCCCTGGGTGGCATCACGAGATTGATGGTACGTTGTCCTGGTCCTGCTTGTTCTGCTACTGAGCAAGCACTGGAAGGCAGCAGCAAGTGAACACCAAAGGTCAGCACCATCTCGGCATCTCCTCTCCTGGGTGACCACCTCAGGTGACATTGCATCCTCAGCCTAGCTAATCCTCAACACAACTGAGGCAATGAATCTCCCGCCATCGGCCCTGCCAATGAATCAGCAAACCAAACACAGTTTTCTGTGTTACCAGTGTCCAACAGGGACTTGCAAACACAATAAAAACATCCAAGACTGTTGCTCCTACCGTGTACCTTCTTGGCACAATAGTACTCAACAAGTCCAGGCAACAGTACAACACGGTGTGCAGTAAGTCCAGCTCCATCACTATCGAGCAACTCGCTGATGGGATGCTCCTGCTGTGCTTGATTTCTTGGTATCCAGCAGAGACCTGTGAGCGGAAGAAAAGACTTATGAGATGAACGCTAGCAGCTTCGATTAGATCCTGAGCGGATGCTTGTCCGAGCGGGCCACCATCTTATTCCTTATTCCTTAATGATTCCCTATTGCATTGCCCTGGCCTTAGGGGATCGCACCTCTTTTGCTGACTGTAATCAAACGCTTACATCAGATAATCACCAAGGACCAGACTGAAATTGTGGTTTCATCTTATTTAGTGTATATTAAGGAAAAACAATTTATTTCACAGCTGTAAGTAACAGCAATGAACCATTCAATTGGACTTGTTTGTTTCCTAGTAATTTTAATTTCAATGTGAGCAGAATTGAAATTAACCTAATTTAAACAATTAATTTGCATCTTACAATATCATGACAGATTTAAAGAAAATTGTAAGACTTGTCAGTTGATTTCATCTTACCAATGACTGCATATGTTGCTTTATTATAACAACACCTCTAATTCTCTGCATTACCTAATTTTACTTTAACTAATCTCATTAACAGATCATCCTGAACATCAAGGTTAACATGATCAAAATAGACACTCATAATTCCTACTTCTAATTACTGTTTTACTTCACTAATTTAATGTGTGCATGAATGTAATTCCAGTAGAACCTCAAATTTACAATCAAAGCTGATGAGGAAGGAGGAAAGAGGCAAAACAAGATGGTGGTACATCCAAATGAAGTGACTGCTCCAGCTCCAACTAATGGTGTAACTGATCATCCCTTACATCTTTCTTATGATCACAAACACACTGCTAGATATTAAGAACATCAAGTTCTGCAAGTCCACCTCACTATAGATTGTTGGACAGCAGATGAACTTATGGGCTTATTAAGCACCGTGTTGTCACTTGCTAGCACCACCCGGGGAGTTGCCTTTGGAAACGTTGTGCAAGGAAGCAGAAAAGAGGAAAGAGCACTGGTATTCATGAGAGACTAAAGGCGAGTCATTTCAGGTCAGCTCTCCTAGCGATTCAGCTTTCAAGTGTTCAACTGTTAGAAAATAAACCATATTGTGCAGTTGTCCTCCAGACCTGCTGGTGAGACTGAATCAGTGTGAGGTGATGGACAGCTGCACAATTATTCTGATGGGAAGGTGACTCCACGGTACCACCCCTGATGCGGCCTTAAGGCTAGAGGGCTTCGTCTCTTTTTGGGCTGACAGAATTCCCGCGATCTCTGGTAAGACCCGTGGTGGAGGTGTATGTATCTACATTAGTAAAAACTGGCGTGTGAATGCTTCGGTCATGACAACCCACTGTTTGCCTATGGTAGAGAATTTCATGGTGAAACGCAGGCCCTTCTTTTTACCAAAGGAGTTCTCTGCTATTCTGATTGTAGCTGGATACATTCCACCAGCCCCCCACCCCCCAACCCCAAGCAAACTCAGGGGAAGCTCTGCTTGAGCTCCACTGCGCCTTCAGTGACTTGCAAGCCACACACACCAATGTTGTTTATTGTTGCTGGTGACTTCAACCATTCTAATTTAAAAACAGTTGTGGACTTTGCTATCAGAGGTGAGAACATACTAGACCTGGTTTATACTAACATCCCTGGTAAGTACAAAGCTATTCCTCGTCCCCACATCTGATTATTGACCATTTATTTGTTATACTAATTCCTGCATAGGACCACTGATTAAATGTGTGAAGTGAGTTCAAATGGAGATAAAGACCTGGCCAGAATCTCAGCGTTACCGGACTGTTTTGAAAACAGACTGGACATGTTCAGGGAGGTGGTTGCTTATGATCATCACATTAACATCAATGAATATGCGAGATCCCTGACTGGCTACACAAAGAAGTGCATTGAGGACATCACTGTAATTAAGCACATCTATGTGAGGGCAAATAAGAAGCCATAGCTGACAGCAGAGGTCTGGGCATGGCTGAGAGATCGGGATGCTGCCTTCAAATTGGGGGTAAGACAGCTCTCAGGCCAGCAAGAGCTGAACTTTCCTGTGCCATCAGGAAGGCAAATCGGGATGATTCATAGAGAATGTACAGCCATTTATGTGACATCAACAACATGTGGCAGGACATTAAAACCATAATGGACCAGAAGTCCACCCTGTGCATCAGCAACTCTGATGCTTCTCTTCATGTGTTGGCTTGATGCATGGAATGATGTGGAGGCAAAGGAGGGTGCTTCCTCCCTCATCTTTACCCTGAGGAGCTGAATCTGATGTGAGGAAGACCCTAGCCAGGGTCAACCCATGTAAACCTACAGGGCCTGATAACGTATCTGGTCAGGTGCTGAGAGACTGTGCAGCCCAGTTAGCAGCGGTTTTAACAGGCATCTTCAGCATCTTTCTGGATCTTACCAGATGAACTCAATGCCTTCTATACCCACTTTGAAAGGCAGAACACAACTACAGCTGTGAAGATCCCTGCTGCACCTGATGACCCTGTGACCTCTGTCTCAGAGGCCGATATTAGGCTGTCTTTAAAGAGAGTGGACCCCCGCAAGGTGTAAGGTCCAGATGGAGTACCTAGTCTTTATTCTTCAGAGTGTAGAAGGTTGGGGGGGGGGGGACTTGATAGAGGTATTTAAAATTATGAGGGGGATAGATAGAGTTGACGTGGATAGGCTTTTTCCATTGAGAGTAGGGGAGATTCAAACAAGAGGACATGAGTTGACAGTTAGGGAGCAAAAGTTTAGTGGGAACACGAGGCGGAATTTCTTTACTCAGAGAGTGGTAGCTGTGTGGAACAAGCTTCTAGTAGAAGTGGTAGAGGCAGGTTTGGTATTGTCATTTAAAGTAAAATTGGATAGGTATATGGACAGGAAAGGATTGGAGGGTTATGGGCTGAGTGCAGGTCAGTGGGACTAGGTGAGAGTAAGCGTTCAGCATGGACTAGAAGGGCCGAGATGGCCTGTTTCCATGCTGTAATTGTTATATGGTTATATAGAAAGTTCTGAAAACCTGTGCCAACCAACTAGCGGGAGTATTCAAGGACATTTTCAACCTCCCACTGTTATGGGCAGAAGTTCCCACTTGTTTCAAAATTATACCGGTTCCTAAGAACAATAATGTGTGCTGCCATAATACTATCACCCAGTAGCACTCACATTGACAGTTATGAAATGCTTTGAGAGGTTGGTCATGACTAGACTGAACTCCTGCTTCAGCAAGGACCTGGACCCATTGCAATTTGCCTATCGCCACAACAGGTCAATGGCAGATGCAATCTCAATGGCTCTCCACACAGCTTTAGACCACCTAGACAACACAAGCACCTACATCAGGATGCTGTTCATTGACTATAGCTCAGCATTTAATACCATCATTCCCACAATCCTGATTGAAGAGTTGCAGAACCTGGGCCTCTGTAGCTCCCTCTGCAATTGGAACCTGCGGATTGGTGATAACACATCCTCCTCACTGATGATCAACACTGGTGCACCTCAGGGGTGTGTGCTTAGCCCACTACTCTACAATCTATATACGCATGACTGTGTGGCTAGGCATAGCTCGAATACCATCTATAAATTTGATGACAATACAACCGTTGTTAGTAGAATCTCAGGTGATGACGAGAGGGCATACAGGAGTGAGATATGCCAACTAGTGGAGTGGTGTTGTGCAACAACCTGGCACTCAACATCAGTAAGATGATGGAGCTGATTGTGGACTTCAAGAAGGGTAGGACGAAGGAACATATACCATTTCTAATAGAGGGATCAAACGTGGAGAGAGTAAGCAGTTTCAAGTTCCTGGGTGTCAAGATCTCTGAGGATCTAACCCGGTCCTAACATATTGATGTAGTTATAAAGAATGCAAGACAGCGGCTATACTTTATTAGGAGTTTGAAGAGATTTGGCATGTCAACAGATACTTCTATAGATGTAACATGGAGAGCATTCTGACAGGCTGCATCACTGTCCGGTATGGGGGGACTACTGCACAGAACCGAAAGAAGCTGCAGAGGGTTGTAAATCTAGACTGCTCTATCTTAGTACCCGCCTACAAAATACCCAGGACGTCTTCAGGGAGCAGTGTCTCAGAAAGGCAGCGTCCAATATTAAGGACCTCCGGCACCCAGGGCATGTCCTTTTCTCACTGTTACCAACAGGTAGGAGATACAGAAACCTGAAGGCACACACTCAGCGATTCAGGAACAGCTTCTTCCCCTCTGCCATCTGATTCCTTAATGGACATTGAACCCTTGGACACTACCATACAGTATTTCTGCTTTTCGCGTGTTTTTTAATCTATTCAATATACGTATGCTGTAAATGATTAATTTATTATTATTATTTTCATATTTTTTTCTCTTCTATATTATGTATTGCATTGAAGTGCTGCTACTAAGTTAACAAATTTCACGTCACATGCCAGTGATGATAAACCTGATTCTTATTCTGTTTCTGATTCCAAACAGTCCTGTCTTTTCAAGTCAAGGCAGCCTCCATCATCCTGGTGCCCAAGAGGGTGATAGTAACTGCCTCAATACTGACCGTCCAGTGTACTGATTGATAATTATAATGAAATGCATTGAGCAGCTGATTGTGGATCACAGTAAATTCCATTCTCCTGCTACAATGGACCCTTTCCAGTTGACTTATCACTCAAATCGTTCCTTTGATGTTGCCATAGCCTTTGCACATCCACTCCGTACAGTCCCATCTGGAAAATAGTGGCTCACATGTCAGGATGCTGGTTATTGCTGTTAAGTCCGTAGCCCCCTCCTTTGTGAGAATCGCGAGATCACTGTTGGGTTGGGTCAAGGGGCCCAGGAAATGAGAGTGGGACGTGCAAAATGCCTCATTTCCCCGGCGATGTAAAGCTACGGGACATGGCCATTGTCTCCGGAAGACCAAGTTGTGTATTGAGTACTGTACTATTCATTGAAGCCCTCAGGAGACGACCAGAGTGGGCTGGTTGAGGGATTGCATCATCCCAACCTGATTGACATCTGAGACCCCGTAAGGAAGTATAAAAGAGGGTCTGGGGAACAACCCCTTCAGACGCACCAGAAAAAACGTTAAGCGACCACATAACAGCAGGAAGTCATCTGAAGGAAGCCACGTGCGTTCGATTCCGTGGCTGGAATTGGTGGCTGGAACCATGGAAAACAGCTTTTAGCTAACAACGGGAAAGCCCGCTCCCCTGACTCAACAGATTGGCATCATAAAAGACCTGGGGCAAGTTTAAACCACATCACTTTTAAACCCAACAACGCTGCAGCTTGAACGAACTGATAGTGACTGTTATCTTTCCATCGGACAATACATTAACCCCTAGCCAACGATAGAGCTATTTCTTATTGGTTATTATTATACCTGCGCTTAGATTTAGTATTAACGACGTATATTATCTGTATGTTTGCATTAATCTTATCTTTGTGCCCTATATCAATAAATACTTTTAAAAATAGTACCCTCAGACTTTAACGGACCTCTCTATCTTTGCTGGTAAGTGATCCAGTTACGGGAATTCGTAACATTGCCTTCAGCTTGGCATTCAATATGATCATACTTCAGAAGCTGGTGGGTAAACTGTCTTCATTGGGTCTTGACAGAAAGGCTACAGTCAGTCCATGTTGGCATAAAGGTAACCAGGTGATCATTGAATATTATTTTTTATTGTTAAAGCTGCACCTTCGTATTCACCCTGGTAATGCTAAATTAGATGCCTGTGCCCTTATGAGAAAATAGTGATGACATTATTCAAATATGGAGTAGAAAGCAATAGCTAGAATGTTCTAGAAAGCCCGAACATATTGGTCTTACTTTATCATATCATGATCGAATGTGAATGGAATGGAATACTGTAATGTGAATGCGTTTATCTCTGTTCACGTAGCATGAGCGAGGAGAGTTCATTTCAAGGTCTAGCTTATGTGTGTTTAGAAGTTAAGCATGTGTGTGCCAAATTGCATCTTAGTAAAGAGGAGATGTATTTCTTTATATATTTGATGTTGTGTAATCATACAGTGTTGGTGGGATTCTAATGATGTTGGTATTGTCTTTTAGAATTGCCATTACAGTACTGGCTTTGTATATTTTGTTTTATTCATTTTTATACTGCATAATGAACTAGTTGATACACAAGTGAGTGGCCAAAATTAAGCTGAGATTGTAACAGCAGGAACTTTTTTTTATTTTGATATCTTCTTTCGAACATAGAACATAGAAATTTACAGCATGTAGTTGTGCCAACCATGTAACCTACTCTAGAAGCTGCCTAGAATTTCCCTACTGCATAGCCCTCTATCTTTCTAAGCTCCATCTACCTATCCCAGGTTCTCTTAAAAGACCCTATTGTATCTGCCTCTACCACCTTCACTGGCAGTGCATTCCACGCACCCACCACTCTATGTGTGAAAAACTTACCTCTGACAACCCCCTTGACTCTACTTCCAAGCACCTTAAAACCATGCCCCTTTCTGCTAGCCATTTCAACCCTGGGAAAAAACCTCTGACTATCCACACGATCAATGCCACTCATCAACGTATATACCTCTATCAGGTCACCTGGCATCCTCCATCACTCCAAGGAGAAAAGGCCAATTTCACTTAACCTATTCTCATAGGGCACAGTCTCCAATCCAGGCAAAATCGTTGTAAATTTCCTCTCTATAGTATCCGTAATCTTTCTGTAGTGAGGTAACCAAAACTGAACACAGTACTCAAACTGGGGTCTACCTAAGGTCTTATATAGCTGTAACATTACCTCACAGCTGTTGAACTCAATCCCACAGTTAATGAAGGCCAACACACCATATGCCTTCTTAACAGCACTCAACCTATGCAGCAGCTTTGAGTATCCTATGGACTTGGATCCCAAAATACTGCTAATTCTCCACACTGTCAAGAGTCTTACATTAATATTATGTTTTTTCCTCAAAACTAATGTACCAAAATGAAGCACTTCACACTTATCTAGGTTGAACTCCATCTGCCACTTCTCAGCCTAGTTCTGCATCCTATCAATGTCCCACTCTCAACTCTTACACCCTCCAGACTATCCACAACACCCCCAATTTTTGTGTCATCGGCATACTTACTAACCCACCTTTCTACTTCCTCATCCAGGTCATTTATAAAAATCACAAAGGGTAGGGGTCCCAGAACAGATCCCTGTGGAACACCACAGGTCACTGTCTGCCATGCAGAATACAAACCATCAACAACCATCCTTTGCCTTCTGTGGGCAGGCCAATTCTGGATCCACAACGCAAGGCCTCCTTGGATCTTATGCCTCTTTACGTTCTGAATGAGCCTTGCATGGGGAACTTTATCAAGTGCCTTGCTGAAATCCATATACACTACATCCACCGCTCTACCTTCATTTGTATTATAACATCTAAGACAGATGAGGGAGTTAAAGACCTGAAAAAGCATTTGTTGTCATGTGTTTATTTTTCCCAGGCTACAAAATAAACATCTCTAGCTCCATCACTCTAAGTACCAGTGCTCCCCAGGGCTCCGTGCTCAGCTCACTGCTGTTCATAAGGCAGACACATGACTGCATTGCGAGATCCAGTTCAAACTGAATCATCGAGTTTGCTGATGACACTATAGTGGGCGGCCTCATCAACAATGACGATACGACAGCATACAGAGAGGTGGTAGAGTGCTGGTAGAATGGTACAAACACAACAACGTATCAACGTGGACAAGACTAAAGAGAAGATTGAGGACTTCAGAAAGGTATAGGCTGGCCGTGCCTCACTTCACATGCACAGCTCTTTCCACGGAGAGAGGAACACCAAGTTTCTGAGAGTGCACATAAGGGACGATCTCGACTGGTCCCTCAATGCCACCTCTTTGGTCATAAAACTACAGCAGCATCTTCTCTTCCTGAGGAGACTGAGGAGAGTGAAGCTTCCCACCTTCCCCAATTCTAACCACTTTTTTTACAGGAGCACTATTGAGAGAATGTCCTGACCAGCTGCAGGCTGGTTCAGGAACTGCAAAGCATCTGACCACAAGTCCCTACAAATGATTGCAAGCACTGCTGAGAGGATTGTTGGAGGGCATTGTCAGTGATCCAGCAATCTTTCTGACCCCTTACCATCACTACTATCAAGAACTATTAGGATAGGAAACAGCTTCTTTCCCCAGGCTGTAAGATGACTGAACTCCCTACCGTCACTCAGGTCTCAGCATGTAGGAAGTGAAGTGTTTACTTTTTAAACTTGCATTGTACCTTATTATTTGTTAATTTATTTGTGGTAATATAATTTTATGTGTTACGTGTGTGAGTTTTATGTACCATGTTTTCTTGTTTGGTGGTATACATTTGCACGGTTAAATGACAATAACTTGAATTTGAAAGTTAATAACCATATAACCATATAACAATTACAGCACAGATACAGGTCATCTTGACCCTTCTAGTCCGTGCCGAACGCTTACTCTCACCTAGTCCCACCTACCTGCACTCAGCCCATAACCTTCCATTCCTTTCCTGTCCATATACCTATCCAATTTTTTTTTAATGACAAAATTGAGCCTGCCTCTACCACTTCTACTGGAAGTTCCACACAGCTACCACTCGCTGAGTAAAGAAGTTCCCCCTCGTGTTAAACCTAAACTTTTGCCCCTTAACTCTCAATTCATGTCCTCTTTTTTGAATCTCCCCTGCTCTCAATGGAAAAAGCCTATCCATATCAACTCTATCTATCCCCTTCATTATTTTAAATACTTCTATCAAGTCCCCCCTCAATCTTCTTTGCTCCAAAGAATAAGGACCTAACTTGTTCAACCTTTCTCTGTAACTTAGGTTCTGAAACACAGGTAACATTCTAGTAAATCTCCTCCATAATCTCCCTATTTTGTTGACATCTTTCCTATAATTCAGTGACCAGAACTGTACACAATACTCCAAATTTGGCCTCAAAGATTTAAACACTAATGTACAAACATACTCACAATTCTACACAGGTAAAAAATCTACACATCTCCGATCAAGCTCATAAATGCAGAATGATCCTTCCCAAATATTCATTACACTTCCATGTAAGAACAATTTGTCAAGGTGTACATTCCAAATAAGATTAAAACTATAATACCATGACATGCCAATTAAATAATTATGCTATTGCAATTAATAGATGCCTCTCAGCAACTAATTCATCAGCCTTTCAAGTACATTAAAGGAATACCAAACATAAAGTAAATTTTGAAAAGATGATTAGTTAATAAAGACCAAGACACCTGATCAAAAGAATTTTTATTAATTGTAATCAAGATGACAATCAAGAATCATTCTTGATGCATTCTTTATGCCATGTACATGCATCATAATTTAGCAGCTAGTAATTTCTCATCTTAATTATCATCCTTTCAACCAATGCCAAATCCAATTGTGAAGGATGCAAATGAATTTTTACTTACAGGACTGTGCTTATCATGATGTGATCTCAGATGAGCCTTACAAATCAAATTGATAGATATGAAAGAAAAATAAAATCTGTGGAAATAAAAATGAAAATACTGTGGATACCAGCCATGTCAAGAGGTATTTATGGGGAGAGAAACAGCAATAACAGTTCAGGCTGTTGGATTTTCTTCAGATGAAAAATCATTGTGATAAACAGAAAGTTATAAATCAATTGGAAATTTGGACAGAGGCAATTGGAGTTTCATTCAGACAAATGTAAGATGTTAAATTTGTTGTGTCAGAGGGTAGAAGGAAGTACACAGTAAATGACAGGACCTTTGGGAGTATTAATATGCAGAAGAACCTTGGGAAAGTAGCGCCGCAAGTGACTAGGGTCCTAAAGCATGCTAACCTCGATCAGCTGGGCTTTAAAGAGTTTAGGTTCTGTCTAGGCTACATTTGAGCTATTGTTTGCAGTTCTGGTCATCACACCACAAGAAATACAAATGTGAGGGCCTTGAACAGAGCTGCTTCATTTGGAGAGTTTTAGCTATAAGGACAGATTGAACAAACATGGATTGTTTTGATTTGCCTGGAGTGTGGAGGTCAGGAAAGCAATCTGACAGAAGTGTATAATATTATGGGAAATGCAAACAAATAGAAGTCTTTTTCTCGGAATGGAAATATCCAATACTAGAGGGAACAGTTTTAGGGTGTGAGGGAGATGTTTTTTTCTTCAAAGAGCGCTCGCTGCCTGGAACGTGTTGCTGGGGAAAGTGGGTTGGTAGAGGCAGACATGATTGTGATGTTTAAGAAAGATTTAGAGAGCAAACAGTGAAATGAGAGATAAAGGCTGTAGCGGCTACTTGAACAAATCAACACTGGCTGGGGGGGGGGGGGTGTTGGTGGGAGTGGGGTTAATCCTTTATGATACAGCTTCCAATCCAATCCAATAACAAGGCTTCAAAGCTGAAGAATAGATTCCATCTTTATTAAGAAACTAGCAATGCAAGCAATCTTGAAGCAATAAAAAAAGCTAATGAAACTAAAACTAGCAATATAACTGTCACACCATATTAAATCCACTTAAGCTTTCTTCAACATATTTAAGCATAATTAAACTAACTTAAGCAGACTTAAGTGAAGTTAAGCAGTTTTAAACGCAATGATGCAGTTAACAAAAATGTATCAGCCTGGCTCACTCCCTAGCTCTACTGACCCAAAAACTAAACTGTCAAAACATGACTACATAACTAAAACTTTTCACTTCTACCACGCCCCAATCCATAGGACTAACTACCATAGTAAACATAATAAGCACACAACACCAAATACAATGCAGATAGAAAATAGATACAGTGACCACGTGCAGACAAAGGGATTGGTTTAGCTTGGCACTATGGTCAGTGCAGACTGGGTGATTCAAAAGGGCTGTTCCTGTGATGTACTATTTAGTGTTCTATGACCTAATGTTTTCCTTTCCAAAGGTGTTGCTGATATGATAAGTATTTTCATCATTTCCTTTTATTGTTACTGTCTTTTATTTCCTATCGATTTGTAATATGCAGAAAAAACTTCATTTTTAATATCATACTTTAATATCATTCTAACAAAACTGAAATTTTAGGCAGAAAACTCCTTCACGCCTGTTAGTAATATACTGTTGAGTTGAAAATGCGTATTGCAATAGTCTTAAGATTGACTTTGATCCATTCCTTCATCCAGTCTAAGGAAGTAGAGATGCTATTATGATCTGCCTTCCTGAGGTGAATGCACGTGTTTTGAAACTCAAACAAATGCTTTTTATTTGGTAGTTATTACAGTATCTTAAATGCTTGCAGACATTCCTGACAACTGTAGCTCTGCTTATACTCAAGACAGTAGTAGCATATGATACTATCATTCCCTTCTACCAGACATGGGCAATAGCCTGGTATCTGCAGTTAATCTTGAAGGAAGTAACTCACCTTTCACTTTGGTGACAGCTGAGCAGTAAGTTTTTCTAGATTCAGATCACAACTAATCTGCCATCTGTTTTCAGTGCAATATCCTTACATGGATTTAGATAGCAAGGCACTTCAACCAGTCAGATTGTACCTTAAGCAAGAAGATTAAACCAGGATATAGAAATCAAATTTTAATTACGTATTAAAAATAGATTGGGACATATATGAAGGTTAAGATAAAAAGATAAAATAAAGAAAAAGTGAAAAGGTAATTATTTTCTTCTTAGAAACTTCTAGCACTAATTTTATTTTGAAAGTTTGAGCGACCATACTTATAGAATTACAAATTCTGTTCCAGTTAGGTAACCCAAAATGGAAAAGGAACATTTAAGAGGGAACTGAGAACATTGAAGTCATTTTACAGGAGCATGCAAAGCCCCAGAAAACAATGGAAGGAATACATCACCTCACAAATCACCTACTGTACCTGGCCTGATCTGTCCAGCACCTTCTGTTTCAACTGTGAATATGTCGTCACAAAAATCACTGACCAATTTAGCAAAGGGTCAACATTATCCTTATCTTAAAATCCAGTGCAGTATTGCTTCATTTGAATCATAAACTATATTTAAATTATAAATAATGATGACAAAAGTCTATTTTGAAAATTACCATGTATCTTGTATCTTTCTTTCCTGATTCAATGGCATCTAACAAAATTCATATTCACAAAATTATGGAAATTATATCAAATGACTCTACTTTAATAATACAATGCCGTTAAGTTTCAGAAATGTATTTTGTGGATTCAGAGAACATTCATGAAACAATTACTTGATTTAAATAATTTATGTCTGAATAAACTTCAATCTGGCATCTAACTAATTATGCATGGATTCCATCAGCTACAGATACCTCATTGCAGATAAGCTAATACTGAACTAAAGGAACTCAGTAAATAAAGTGTGTTGTTGACATATCACCAAAAATGTGCTCATTTAGACAATGCAATGACCACTGAGGATAAGTTTCTTTGAAAATAGGTTCGAGAATAGAATGATTCAGATGGCAAAATTATACATTTTTCAATTGTGTTATTCTCTTTTTGTTAGATTTGGGCATAAATGGTAAAAATCCATCTGTAGCATGTAGTACCTTTCCCTACATTTCCCTCAAAACATGGTGGTGAGGCATTTCCTGGAATTGCCACGGACCCTCTGGTAAAGGCATTCCTTATTTGTTCTTGGATAACATCTAGAGCCAGTGATGATAAAGGGACCTTTTGCATCAAAAGGGGATGTAACTTGATGTTCCCTTGCAGCTGCTGACCTTGCTCTTCTTGGTGGATGAATTTGTGAGGTCTGGGTTTTGGTGTTTGCTGGGCAATTAACTGCTGCGTATTTTGTAAGTGATGTATCCTGCAGCCATGAAAGGAGGAAATAGATAGGGTCAATCAAGCAGGCTGCTTTGTTTTGAATAATTTTGGAGCTTCATTTGTTCAAGCAAGTGAAGAGCATTAAAACATACAGCTGAAAGCCTCTGGGCTGTTTGGAGTAGAGTCCAACATTTAGCCTGCTGATTCAGTTGATCTTCTGGTCAGAATTGATAAGAACTGCATCATGGGATATTCAGTGATGCTGATCTAATTGAATATGACAATCACCAACAATCGATAACCAGTTTAACGAAGTTACATAAGCTACAACATTATCCTTAACATAAAATCCAGAGCAGTATTGTTTCATTTGAATAATAAACTATATTTGAATTCTAAATTACAATAACGAAAATCTATTTCAAAACTTCCATGCACCCTGTATCTTTCCTTTCCAATTCAACGTATTTACAGACCTAACAGAATTCCTATTCTCAAAATTATGTCAATAGGCTCTACTTCCATTATACAATGTTTCTAAATTTCAGAAATATATTTTGTGTATTCAGAGAACTGTCATGAAACAATGAATGTGATAGGAAGTCAAATTCTCTTTTAGAGGAGATGCTTGTTGCTTTGCACTTAGCTAGCACTAACGTTACATGTCTTTTATTATCCCATACCTGAATGTTGTCTTGGTTTTTTGCATGAAGTCAAAGATTGCTTCATTACCAGGGAATTGCAAATGCAATCGAACATTTTGCAACTGAAACCTTCTCCTGCAGAGTCTCCTGATTTGCCTAATTAGGATGACAATTAATTAATCCTACTGCCAATGGCAGAAATAAAAACAGTGACATTTTGTTAATCCATTATTAAGATTCAGTTTTATTCAGTTCAAAATATTATATCTATACTGTACTTTCATATCTCATTGCAAATTTACATTTTATCATTCTAGGTTTGTTTATGAACTGTTCCAGAAGATTAAGGCATTAGTTATAAGCAATAATATGTCCCAAAATAGCACTGCAAGTAGGAAAGAGAAATCTGGGACTCAGATGTGTGCCCTGTCAATGAAGTTTATGTATAGATGGTATTATGATCTGATAACTTGCTTAGCCAAGCTTGAGTTGTCATCCTGCAGAGAATACTCTAGATGAAAGTTAGGAGAGCAGATAACTCATCCAAATAAATCAGTTTTTTTGCAACGAAAGCCTACTCCTCTAACCAAAATAAAGCTGAGCTTTTCAGTTTCCAGGATAGGAACTTACAAATTGTATTTGCATATCTGAGTTGTGGCATAATGGTTATTGCATTTAAATTGACAAAATGCCAGAAGAGATTTGGATGATTTTGAGGCGCTTGAATACCATGAAGCTCTGTCAGCAGCTGTGTATGTGTCATGGAGTGAAGCATCATTTCATCTTTTATAATACTTCCAAATGTGTTGTATGTGATAAGCTGCATTTGTAATCAAAGGCTCAGTGACAGTTCTGCTGACAAGCCACATATGGCTATATATGCTACATCAATCCAGCAAGACATAAACCTTCTACATTAATGTCTACTCAATTATACACAATATACATGAATTTATGGCAACTTACTAGCCAGGACACCAATGGTACACAGTGTGGGAATCTTTACAGTCCCTTTGAAGAGTAGCTGGGTGCAGCTACTATTAACTGAATTGGAAAAGACAGAACTTTCACGTGGAAAGGTCTGTCTATGGCAGGATCTGTGAGACTGAACAAGAAAGCTGGCTTATCAATTCACTTACACTTCTGCCAATCTGGTGTACTGCCTTCAGTGATTACAATGCGGCATCTGGTATACTGGAGAAACTAAATGCACTTTGTGGAGGCATCATTCCGTGCCTAATTGGAAAAATAATGTGTACACAGGACAAGTTGGAAGTTCAGTCAGTTGCATGATTCTATTATTGACCAGTGAAAATGATGACATGCTGTAATTAACATCTTTCTACTCTGTTTGGAAAATATCAATCATGCCACCAACTAGAAATAAACAATTTTCTAATGGCATAGCCTAAAAAAAGTCCCTTAACTTTGTCTAGGCCAATTATTCTAGTGTGGGTATTAAATATTAAACACAAATTCTGACAGAATTTAATGTGTGCTCATGGGATAGACAATCAAACTTTTACTGTGAAAATTGATTGAGAATTGTAATGTCTGACGATCAATGGTAAGTTATAACAAAACGTTAACCCCTGCTGTGCAGTATTGAAGTGCAACCATTGGCTTATTTTGTCAATGGGAATTTGTAAACCTGGATCACAAAATCACTTAAATTGATCTTGAAGAATTGTCTTCATCCAACCTACATAGGATAGGAATTTCAAACTGGATATTTAAGCCACACTGAGGTGCTGTTCATTAAATGCTCAACCTGTTTTTGAATACAATGGAAAATAGCTGATGGGGAGATTTTTCATCATGCCTGAAATCATTACCCTTACTATTCATAAACAACTAGTAAATACTGCAAAAGCCAAAGTGATAGGTTTCACATTGTTCATCATTAAAGCAAACCACCAGTTCCCACCTTTGCACACTGTTTACAGTTTACAGGAAAAGCTAAACTGAATCCACTTCACCACTTACTGAGCTGTACTGAGTATTTAAGTATTTTAAAACTGCCTCCACAGTGGACAATTGTTCTTTTCAGTTGATTTTATGTAAATATTTTAAAATGCCTGTTTCTGGTTGTTGTTGTGGGCTGAGTGGTGCCACAACAGCCTCTTACTCAATGTCATCAGGAACAAGGTGCGGATTATTGAGTCCAGGAGGAGGAAACCGGAAGTCTATGAGCCAGTCCTCATCGGGTGATCAGAGGTAGAGAAGATCAGCAACTTTAAATTCTTCGGTGTTACCATTTTGGAGGATCTGTGCTGGGATTAGCACATTTGTGCAATTATGAAGAAAGCACAGCAGCGCCTTTACTGACGTAGAGGTTTGCGAAGATTCGGCATGACATCTAAAACTTTAACAAACTTCTATAGATGTGTGGTGCCTATTGAGCATATTGACTAGGTACATCACCATCTGGTATGGAAACATCACTGCCCTTGTACAAAAGTAGTGAATATGGTCTAGTCCATCATGGGTAAATCCATTCCCAACACAGAACATATCTACACTGAGCATGTCACAGGAAAGCTGCTTCAATGTTCAGGGTCCCCCATCACCCAGGTCATGATCTCTTCTTACTTCTGTCATCAGGAAAAAAGTACAGGAGCCTCAGGCCTTAAACCACCAAGCTCAGAAACATTATTATCTCTCAATCAAAGTGGATAACTTCACTCAACTTCCCTTGCTCTATCACTGAAATATTCCCATTACCTGTGGACTCACTATCAATGACTCTTCATCTCGTGTTCTCAATATTTATCGCTTATTTATTTATTATTAATATTTCTTTCTTTTTGTGTTTGCATGGATTCTTGTCTTTCCACATTGGTTGAATGTCTAATTGTTGTGGTTTTTCATTGATTCTGTTATGGTTGTTGTTCTATTATGGATTTATAGAGTACGCTCACAATGAAATGGATCACAGGTTTGTAAAAGGTGACAAGCATGTATTTGATAATGAATTTACTTTGAACTTTGTTCTGCCAAACTGTGCTGAAGCCTTTGAATTCAGGACACTAATAAATCAACTGCTTTGCATATAAATCACCAAAGAAAATAACATGCAATGATGCAAGTGATAAGTCTTTGGAAACTTGAATCTTTCAACACACAAAAAGTGCTGAAGGAACTCAGCACACCAAGCAGCATCTACAGAAAAGCATCCAGTCGATGTTTCAGGGCAAGATCCTTCAACAGCAAAACTAAGTAACATAAGTGGCAGCAAAGTTTCACTCCCAGGTAAGCTCAATGACTTTTCTGCTTGTTTTGACCATCAGAAGATGAAGGGACCTTCATGAAACCCCACAGCCCATGACAACCTAGTGATTTAAGTCTCAAAGGCCGATATGAGAGCATCCTTCGGGAGAGTTGAATCCCTGAAAAGCATCTGGCCCAGATGGTGTTCCTGGCCAGGTACTGAGGATCTGTTCTAATCAACTGCATGGAGTGCTTACAGACATCTTCAACCTCTCCTTGCCCATCTGCTTCAAGCAAGCTTCAATCATACTGATAACCAAAAGAAGAGTCTGGTAACATACCTTAGTGACCATTTTCCTGAAACATTTACGTCCACTGTGATGAAGTGCATTGAGAGGTTTATCTTGGAACATATCAACTCCAACCTGAGGAATGACATGAATCAGCTCCAATTTGTCTACCATCACCACAGGTCAACTGCAGATGCCATTTAATTGGTTCTTCACTCAGCTCTGAGACGCTTGGACAATGAAGACGCTTATGTCAGGTTGCTCTTCATTGAATGCAGCTCAACATTCAACATCATCATCCCCTCGCAACTCATCCTTGAGAATGGTGTGTGGAAGTGGATTCTCAAATTCATCACAGACACGCCCAGTCAGCATGAATTGGCAACAACGTTGCCTCTACAATCAGTAACAGCACAGCTGCACCACAAGGCTGAAAACTTGGCACCTGTTTTACTTACTTTATACCCATGACTGTGTGGCAAAGTACCGCTCCAAAGCCGTATTTAGGTTTGCTGATGACACTGCTGTTGTTGGCCAAAACAAAGATGGTGCCAAGTCAGCATATAGGAGGGAGCTTAAAAATCTGACTGAATGGGGCCTAAACAACCTCTCAGACAACATTAGCAACACCATATAGCTAATGATTGACTACAGGAGGAAGGAGCCAGATGTCCATAGGCCAGCCCTCATTAGGGAATCAGAGGTGTGGAAGGTCACTAGCTTTAAATACCTTTGTGTTTACATATCAAAGGATATGTCCTGGGACCAGCTTGTAAATGCCATCTTAACGAGGGTACAGCAGCACCTCGACTTTCTTAGACAACCTTCTACAGATGCACAGTGGAGTCAATCCTAATTGGTTACATCATGGCTTGGTAAGGAAATAATAATGCTCAAGAATGGAAAAAACTACAGAAAGTGGAGGATACGGCCTAGTCCATCACAGGCAATGCACTCCCCACCAATGAGTTCATTTACATGGAATGCTTTCACAAGGAACAACACCCATCATCACAGACCCCCACCACCCAGACCATGCTCTCTTCCCCCTACTATCACCAGGCAGCAGGTATAGAAGCCTTAAGTCCCACACCACCAGATGCACAAACAACCGTTACCCTTCGATCATCAAGTTCCTGAATTGGCATGGATGACTTCACTGACCACAACTCTGAATTGTTTCTGCATAGTGCAGATTTACATTCAATGATTCTTTTAGAGTCATAAAGCCATGGAACAAACCAGCACAGAAACAGTCTGTGCCAAATCATTACAACTCATCTTCTCAGTAATTTCTTATTTGCCCAGTTTGCTTTGCACATTAGTTGTATGTCAGTCTTTGCTTGTGTATGGTTTTTCATAGATTTTAATGTATTTCTTTATTTTTCCTGTAAATGCCAGCTACATTACAGCAAAGGGTTTGTGTTCCAGATTGGAAAGGCAGAAAGACACAGACCCCATTTAGTTACTTAGAATTACAAAGCTTTCTTTGAATAGCAAGCATTAAAATAGATACCTTCTCACTGTTACACGCATCCCACTCTGCCCAACCTGCATTCATTAACAGCCCATCAGTGAGACCTGGAAGAACAACTCTCAAGCCCCAAACTCCTCTGCTTTTATACCCTTTTCAATGATAAGAAATGCTGCAGTAAGTGGTCAAGTACATCAGCACCAGCTCAAACTGTCGACCCAGCACCACTTGTCACTACTCTTCACATGTCCCACCCCTGTGTTCACCTCACTTTAATGTTCCCAGGGCTGCATTACATTCACATAGCCGCTGTATTGTATTTACATTGTGTATTCCCACTGCTGTGATCTAAGTTTCGGCAGCTAGTTCTGTTACGTTCACAGCCATAGTGGGAAGACATCCAACAAGCACAAAGCTTAACCCTTTACATTACCATGCCTGCAAGAAAATTAACCTCAGGGTCGTATATGGTAACATATTCATAGCTTGATAATAAACCTGCTCTGACTTTGACTTCTTGACTTACATTTAACTAGTTATTAAAGTATTCTCCAGCGTTTCTATGTGAACAGTGATCACCTCAGGGATCTTATTATTACACAAGACCTCGCTGCAAAGAATCAAGCTGGATTCACGCTGTTAGTTTCTTTTGTGGGCCATGTACAATGTGAAGCTAATCTTTGATATTGGGCCCCAGTGAGAGTGGATTACTAGGCTTCGTGCCCTTCCATACAAATTGGGAGCAGGAAAATCTTTGGAAATAAGGACACCCTTTAAGGTAGATGCAATACTTTGTTCAGTTTGTGCCAGAATTGGCAACCCCAAACCAAAATCTCTACTTTGGCAGGTAAGCAATATAAAATATTTGCTTTGTCCCTTTTAATTATGCTTTAAACCACTAATGAGCGGACTTAAAATGTGATGGGCCTTCAGAAAATATTTATATCCATGTTAACAGAAATGATTTTCTATTTCCATAGCTATAGATTATGAAATATGCCATATCCAATATTCCTATGGTGGTTGAAGTATTAATTTATTTCAATACAGCAATTTGCACTTATAAGTAATTTTGAATAATGATAAGATAGCTTCATTAGTAAGGCTGACCTGAACAAATTCATGTCAAATGGTTTAAAATTCTAAATTTTCTTAATTTCACATAAATATACAGGTTTGTCAAAATATTTGTTAAGAGTGCAGAACATTAAAAGAATATTTTACAGCTTGGACATGGGATTCAATTCAGTACATAAAAAAAAGATGATCTGAGAAATTGTACTGGTAGTAATTACTTCAGGCTGTCAACAAAGTTCCCAAAGGGTTCAAGTGTACAGTGTAAAAAAATCTCACAGTACTAATTGAGCAACCTCACTTGAATAGGCTATGAATAGAGGGTGAAAATATGATAGGGCCATAAAGCACGGCAGCACAGAAACAAGCTCTTCAGCCCTTCGAGACCATGTTGAACTATTATTCTACCTAGTCCTGTCAACCTGCACCTGGACAATAGCCCTCCTGGGTGAAGAAAGTCCCCCTCATATTTCCCTTAAACATTTCACGTTGCACCATTAGTTCATAACCTTTGTATATAGGCTCACACGACCTTACTGGAAAACGCATGCTTGCATTTACCTTATCTATACCACTCATAATTCTATATCTATTTCTATCAAATCTCCCCTTATTCTCCTATGCTCCAGGAAATAAAGTCCTAAATTGTTCAACCTTTCCCTATAACTCAGCACCTCAAGCCCTGACAACATCCATGCAGATTACCTCTAGGTAGGTGACCAGAACTGCACACAATACTCCAAATTAAGTCTTAATGAACATCAATATAACATCCTAGTTCACATACTCAATGCTCTGTTTATAAAGGTCAATGTGCCAAAAGCTGTCTTTATCACCCTATCTTTCTGTGACACCACTGTCAAGGAAATATGGATTTGTATTCACAGATCCCACTGTCCTAATGCACTCCTCAGCTTCCTTATGCTTCTATGTTCCTCTCAGAATAAAAGGCAAGGATAACAGTTTTAGGCAACCTTGGTTTTCAGGAGATATCGAGGCCCTTGTTGGGAAAAAAGAAGCAGGTGCATAGCAGTTCGAGCAGGCAGAAACAAATGAGGTACTTGAGGAGAACCGAAAGGGGGGGAGGTATTAAATGGATTTTTTTCCATCTGTATTTACTCGGGAGATAGGTACAGAGTCTATATTATGGGTCAATGCAGCAGCAAGGTCATGAACTCAATGCAGATTACAGAGACAGTGGTCTTGGCTGTCTTGAGGCAAATTGGGATGAATAAATTCCCAGAACCTTACAACGTGTTCCCTTGAACCCTACGGGAGGAGAGTTGAAAGTGCAGCAGCCCTAACAGAGATATTTAAAACACTCTTAGCCATGGGTGATTTGCTGGAGGATTGGAGGATAGCTAATGTTGTTCTAAGAAAAAGCCAGAAAATTATAGGTCCACGAGCCTGATGTGAATAGTGGGAAAGTTATTGGAAGGCATTTTAAGGGATGGGACAGATAAGAATTTGGATAGATGGGGGCTGATTAGGGACAGTCAACATGGTTTTCAGCATGGTAAGTCATATCTAATTAATCTTATTGAGTTTTTGGAGGAAGTTACCAGGAAGGTTGATGAAGGCAAGACAGTGGATGTCGTCTACATGGAACTTAGCAAATGGAGGAAACCCACACGGTCCTGGGAAGAATGTACAGTGGCAGAAAATGAACCCGGGTCACTGATACTGTAAACAAAATTATGCTACCCTCTACTCTACCATGCCACCCAAACCTGACATTATTAAACAAGGTACAGTAACAAAATGTAATATTCAAGAAAATCCACTTTACAGGTAACAGGTTGTTGATGTATTTAAACAGGAAAAATATAATTTTGCTGCAAGAAATGAAGTACAGTTTGATACAGATATCTCCATATCCCTAGATTTACTGGCTTTAAATCAAAATCTCTAGATTTACTAGCTGGCTGCATCACAGCCTCAACTGGAAAAAACCAATGACCTCAAACGGTAAAACCTACAAAAAGTAGTGGATCAGTCCAGTTCATCACAGGTAAAGTCCTCCCTGTTGGGTTCCTTATACGTACCGTGGGTTACTCATAAAGAAACATATTCTGGAAGAACATAACTAGGACTTTTGTTTAACAGCAAACAGCAACCACGTTTTACACAGCCATGCTTTCTAGGTCATCCTTTCATTTCTGCGCATGCTCCGAATTCTGTCTAATCACATTCTGACACCTGACACGTGATATCACCACACTCCCCAACACTGAGTACATCCATACAAGTGCTGTGACAAGAAAGCAGCATCCATTATCAAGGACCCCCACTATTCAAGCCATGCTCTCTTCTCGCTGCTGCCATCAGCAAGGAGGTACAGGGGCCTCAGAACCCACGCCAGCAGATTTGGGAACAGTTATTACCCCTCAACCATCAGGCTCTTGAACCAGAGGGGATAACTTCACTCACCTCAACACTAAACTGTTCTCACAACCTGGGGATTCATTTTCAAGGACTCTTCATCTCATGTTCTTTTAATTATTATTATTTAGTGATACAATGCACAGTGGACCCATCTGGCCCTTTGAACCATTGTGCACCAGAAACCCTTAACAAACACAAATATCCCTAACCTAACCTAATCACAGGAGAATTTCCAATGGTCAATTAACCTACCTGTTATATCTTTTGATCTTGATATTTATCGCTTATTTATCATTATTATTATTTTGTCTGTTATTTCAATGTTTGTATTTGCATAATTTGTTGTTTTTTGCACATTGATGTCCATCTTGTTATGTGCAGTTTTTTTATTGATTCAGTTGAACTTTGAACTTTCAGAATCCTTTCAATAAAATGATTTGCACAACACGGCATTGACATTACCATCAATGGTAACACAAGGGCAACAAGGTTATATCAGAGACATTGCAATTCACATTCCAATGTGATATCACAGTGTTGTTAATTCTCACTTACAAACGAAGCCTTGTTATTATTTATTTGCTTTAAACCATTGTCCAATTAACAGAACTCAGCGTATGGGATAGGAAAGGCTGGAATACTGAATTTATTCCAGCAACCAAAATCTAAGGAAAACAATTGCGGAAATTTAAACACAATGTTCATTTAGTCTTCCCAGAAATTGCACACAGATACAAAGATCAATGTATTTTAGCAAATCAGAGCAGTAATTTGTGTCCTTCCTCAAATGGTTATTGCAAAATCAACATAATTAATGATAAGGGAAGGAAGTGATGTGAATCACAAGAAGAGCAGCTGAAGCAGAGTTGAGCATGCAGTTCTGTGCTGATGGAGTGCAAGAAAGATTTTTAAAGATGCAGTCTGTTGCAGGATTTGTTAAAATGAGATCACATCTGCCATTTCAAATGGCCATGAGAGAAGCCATGACAATTTTCATAAAGATTTTCCTATTATCCTGGCAAGATTTGTCTCCCCGTTTATTTCAACCAATTTTGTATGTTATCTTTTGTAGCTTTTGTGATCTTAATGTTTACTTCATGTTTGGCAGCAAATTAAATATGATTGCATTTCTAGTGTGATTTATTCATTGTGCCGAACTTGGCTTCATTATCTCTTCCTTCCTTCATCTCTTGCCAAGACAACAGCAAATAGTCCTCGTTGTCTAGAATATTGTTATTTTATTTTACTGCGTGATCTCAGAAATACAATTCATTTGCTTTCCCAACTTTCCATTATGTAACTGTATGAAGGAAAACCATAATTTTACATACGCTAATCTTAATATTTAATGTATTACTCCTGGTAATCTTTTACTATCTACTTTCTGTATCACGTAGGAAATTACACTGAAGATCGGCATTTCATTCTCTAATTCTACAATATGTCATCTCCCTATCAAATATGCACATTAACCTCACAGTATTATATTTCAATCATAATGTGGTAAATATTTAATAAGGTACAACTGCAGCAAATAAGTTTTTAATTTTCTGTGAATTATGAATAAAATGCAATGAATAGGAGGGGATGTAATGTTATATTACGCATTTTCTAATTTCTGCAGTGTGTAAGAAGAATGACTTTGTGATGCAGAGAAAAGACCAAGTCATAGCTCTGCCAAGGATTATCAAAAGAGTAAATTAAAAATGGAAATCACATACAGTGGAGAGGGTTGCAGAAGATTAAAGTATGTCCTGCTATTTGATGGTGCCCTTGAAGAAGAATTAGTACAAAGTACAAAATCTGAGAATTTTAATGAGCTATTATGCAGAGAGTTTTGTAAGTGAATCCATATTGAAGCTTCAAATTATTGATATTAAGAGTTCCAAATCATTTTAAAAAGCATAAAAATTATCTGGATTTTTGTAGAGAGAGAGGAACAGTATTGTGAGTTGCATTTAATGCGATTGTGTCCTCTTTTTGTCAAACTCTTCTTCCATTTAAATCCTGAATGCTCCGCTGGAGTAGTCCTCCGTGAAGCAATTGCAAATGTAATATATCCCATCACAATAACTTACAAACTTTGCTTTCTCAAGTCAAGTTTAATTGTCATTCAAAAACAAAATAGCATTCCTCCGGGGCCAAGGTGCAAAGCAGAGCACACAGCACATGACGCATTTCATGAATACATTGTCAGGGGGCTCTCAATCAAACTCTGCTTCATTCATCAGGCATCCAGAAATCATTATGATGATGTTTGCTTGCTCTTCAACCATCATGATGTGATGAACTGTCTCAATGAAAGCTGTGATTGGTTCTGCTGCTAGCAGTATGAAAGTCTGACTGGCACAAAATCACTTTTAAAGAACAACATGAAGAGATTCCACTTGTTTCTTTATTCTTTGATAAAGGGTTTGACATTATTCCCCCACATACTGCGAAATGGAGAAGATCATGGAAGATAAGGAATTAAGGAAAATGAACAGTAATGATCTGGAATATATCCACAAAAGATATGCTGGTGGTCTTAAGGCAGGCCGATGAGCCTATCACTGCTGTGAAAGTTGCCGGGGGACAGGATCAACAGGTATTTGGGAAGGCTAGAATGATTAGGAATAACTTAACTATGGCTTTACAGGTGGAAAATAGTGCCTCACAAATTCAATTGAGCTTTCTTAAGGAGGTAACGAAAAAGACCATAAGACCACAAGACATAGAAGCAGAATTAATCCATATGTCCCATCAAGTCTGCTCTGCCATTCAATCATGGCTGATCCTTTTAACCCTCCTCAGCCCCACTCCCTGGCCTTCTCCATGTAATCTTTGATGTTGTGCCCATTCAAGAACCTGTCAAGCTCTGCCTTAAACATACCCAACGACCTGGCCTCCACAGCTGCATGTGGTAACAAATTCCACAAATTCACCACCTCTGGCTAAAGAAATTTCTCTGCATCTCTGTTTCAAATACACGCCCCACCTATCCTGAGGCTGTGCCCTCTTGACCTAGACTACCCCACAATGGAGAACATCCTTTGCACATATACTGTATCTAGGCTTTTCAATATTCGAAAGATTTCAATGAGATTCCACCCCCCGACCCAATCCTTCTAAATTCCAATGAGTACATACCCAGAGCTATCAAATATCAAAGGTTCAAAGGTCAAATTTAATGTCAGAGAAATGTATGCAATATACATCCTTAAATGCTTTTTCTTCACAAATATTCATGAAAACAGAGAAGTGCCCCCAAAGATTGAACTACAGTTAAACGTGAGAAACCCCAAAGTCCCCCCAACTCCCCCCTCCTGTGTGTAAGCCGCGGCAAGCAACAATCCTCCCTTCCCCCCCACCAGCAAAACAAAAAGCGCACCCGCTACCCACAAGCGTGAGCTAAGCGATAGCAAAGACACAAAACAAAGTTACCTCAAAAGGCTTTGCATTTCATCTGACAATTCGTCACACCACAGGTTTTCTCTCTCTCTGGCAAATATTCCACGAATGATAACCTTTTCATTCCCAAAATTATCCTTGTCAACGTCCTCTGAACCCTCTCCAATGCCAGCACACCTTTCTTACTGCTCCCAATACCCAAGCTGAGGCCTTGCCAGTGCCTTATAAAGCTTCAGCATCAGATTTCTGCTCTTGTATTCTATTCTTCTTGAAATTGCTTTCCTCACCACTGACTCAACCTGCAAGTTAACCTTTAGAGTGTTCTGCACAAGGACTCCCAAGTCCCTCTGCACCTCAGATTTTTGGATTTTCTCCCCTTTGAGAAAATAGTCGGCACATTTATTTCTGCTACCTAAATGCATGACCATGCATTTTCCAACATTGTATGTCATTTGCCACTTTCTTGCCCATTCTCCTAATCTGTCAAAGGCCTTCTGCAGCCTGTTCCCTCAACACTACCCGCCCCTCCACCAATCTTCATGTCATCTGCAAACTTGACAACAAAGCCATTTATTCCATCATCTGAATCATTGATATACAGCATAAAAAGATGTGGTCCCAACACCAACCCCTGTGGAACACCACTGGTCACTGGTCGCCAACCAGAAAAGGATCCTTTTATTTCCACTCACTGCCACCTGCCAATCAGCCAATGCTCTAACCATGCCAGTAAATTTCCCGTAATGCCATGGTCAGCAGCCTCACGTATGGAAGGTCTGACCACGTGGGATCCAAATCGAGCTAGCAAGTTGGATATAAAGTCGGCTTGGTGAAAGAAAACAGAAGGTAACCTTGGAGGGTTGTTATTCAGATTGGAGACCTGTAAGCATAGGTGCGCCATGGAAACCATAGCTTATCTATTTTAACGATTTGAATGACACTATTGCAGATGACACCAAGGTTAGCGGCATAGTGGAAAATGACGATGGAATGAGAATCAGAATTAGGTTTATTATCACAAACATATGTTGCAGAATTTGTTGTTTTGCAGCAGCAGATGGCTAGCTAAGATTACAAAGGATCCAGATGGACCAAAGAAATGAGGAGAGGGAAGGCAGGTGGAAGTTAACCTGTTGCATTTTGGTCAGATAAACTAAGGCAGGAGTTACCTATTCAATGAAGAGAGTTGTAGAACAGAGAATCTGAGGAGTATAGGTGCATAGTTCCTTGAAAGTAGAGGCACAGGTAGAGAGGATATTGAAAGATCATTTGGCACACTTGCCTTCAAAGGTCAGGCATGTCAGGAGCTGAGATACAATTTGTAACAATACCTGTCCATGGTGAGACCACACTTGGGGATTTGTGAGAACTTCTGTTAGCCCAGTAGGAGAAGGATGTTACAAAGTTGGAAATTGTGCAGAAAAGACTCAACAGGATGTTACTAGGAATGGAAGGCTGGTCAGGAGGTTTAATATTTTAAAATATTTACTTAATTTTTGAAGATTTTAAACAGAAACATTTGAAGTTCCTGACAGATCTAGCAGCCAGTAAGTGTCTGAGGGTGGTCAAAGATTCTCAGGGGAGTTTCAGAGATAGAACATTAGTACACAACTCAAGCCACATTGCTAGAATCCTGGATGTCATCGAGTTATAGCAGCACAGAGCACCACAGCACAGAAACAGGACCTTTGGCCCATCCAGTTTGAGCCGAGCTATTATTTTCATTGTCCCATTAACCAATACATAGACCATAATATCCCAGATGTATCCCATGCATGTACTTAACCAAACTTCTCTTAAATATTGACCTCAAACAGGCATCCACCACTTCGGCTGGCAGATCATTCCACAATCTCTAAACCCGCTGAGAGAGAAAAAAAATCTTCTCAGGTTCTCCTTAAGTATTTCACCTTTCACCCTTAACCAATGACAGCTAGTTCTAGTCTCACCCAACCACAGTGGATAAAGTCTGCTTGCATTTCCCCTATGCACACCCTTCAAAATATTGCATAACTCTATCAAATCTTCCCTTATTCTCCAGGGAACGAAGTCCTAATCGATTCAACCTTTCCCTATAACTCAGGCTCTCAAGTCCTGCCATGTCAATAAGAGAGGCTACCCTTATCTGGACAGATAAGTTTGGGCTTTGGATGACAGGAGAGGTTTCATGTAAGGTTTCAGCCATGATATCGTGTGTGTGGCCTCTGTCAGTCGTGGTCGACCAAGGGGACTGCGCCTCCCGTCATCACTGGTCTGTCAAGCAGTGTCGACTGCAGCTATTGAGGCCGATCCTGGAACGACAGGCTCTGCCACAGTTGCTGCATGTGTAGGGCATCGTGGAATTGTTGTCCACTGTGCTCTCCGTTTAGCTCTCCACTCCTCAAGCTGACTCAGGATCACTCTTTCGCCTTGCTCTAGTGTTGCTGAAGAGAACCTCGCCATTTGTTGCCGTCATCTGCCGTATCCTCCCAGCACTCTGTGTTGATTTTTAAGGCTTTCATGTCGCGCTTGCAGAGGCCCTTGAAGCGAAGCTGGGGTCTACCAATGTTCCTCTTGCCTGTTGCTAGTTGTCCAGAGAGGATGTCCTTTGGCAGTCTACCATCCTTCATACGACAGACGTGGCCCAGCCAGAGCAGTCTGCGTTCTCTTAAAAGCATGAACATTGTGGAAAGTCTAGCGCAGGACAGGACCTCTGAGTTTGGGACCTTGTCTCTCCAGGTGATGCCGAGGATGCGGCGAAGGCTGCGCAGGTGAAAACTATTGAGTTCCCTCTCCTACTTGGAATAGATGGTCCAAGTCTCGCTACCATACAGGAGGGTGCTGATAATGCTTGCATTGTACCCAGCAGTCTTGATCTTTGTAGTGAGTTTCGGAATCTCCCAGACCCACGAGGATCGATGTTGCTTTGCCAATATGCCTATTGATTTCAGCCTCGAGGGAGAGAGTGTCGCTAATGGTCGACCCCAAGTACATGGACCCGTGGACCATTTCTAGATCGTAATTGTCGATGGTAATGACTGGTGTCTCTACTAAATTCTGGGCAAGGACATTTGTTTTCTTTAGCCTAGTGGTAAGCCCGAAGTCCTTGCACGCCTTAGAGAAGCGGTTCATGAGAGTTTGTAGTTGCTGTTTGGTGTGTGAGGTTATGGCAGTGTCATCGGCAAAGAGCATGTCACGTATTAAGATCTTTTGCACCTTTGTTCTTGCTCTCAGGCGCGCAGGGTTGAACATCAGACCTGGTCTTCCGTCAACGTCCGAAATGCATGCTTCAATAGCAGAGAAAAGAAGATGCCGAATAATGTTGGGGCCAACACGCATCCTTGTTTGACTCCACTACGAATAGCAAAGAGTTCTGATGAGCTGCCATCATACTGAACAGCAGCCCTCATGTCGTCATGGAATGACTTCATGATACTCTGGAGTTTTGGGAGACAGCCGATCTTGAGGAGAATCTGAAAGAGCCCATCCCCGCTGACAAGGTAGTCAAGGCCAAAGGGTCGTAGCAGGGATGAGCTCCCACTGCTAAACAAATACTCTTCATGGCGTGCATCTCAAACAGCCTCTGACAACCAAGTCCAATTCCTGACCTTCACGTGTGGCATAGTTCTTATGCCTGGTGGAGCTGTTCTCACTGATAGGAGAAGGGGTAAAGGCGGACCACTGGCGCCTTAAAACCAGCTGCTTCAGGCAGATGGGGCTCGTAAACTATGGATGGTAGCTCATCTAGGAGAGGGAAAACTCAGATTTCAAACATCCGCTGCCTTGCGGCTATACCCGCTCACGGGAAAGGCTTTGGGAGTAAACCCCAAGGAAAAATCCGGAGTCAGAGTCCTGAAGGTGGCTGACCGCTGTACCCAGCACCGGCACGGCAACTCCTGTGATGCTGCTGGCACCAAACTGTACCGACCTTTGTTGTTCCTTTGGACCCGTCATCAGCATGGAGAGGGGGGTCCCACAGACGGATCTCCATATCAGCTCTGCCCTGGCTTGCACCCAGGAGAGGCCACTCCAGCTTCAATTTATAGCGTTGGACAAACACGGGAAGCAGCAGTTACTGGTTATAAGTCATAATGCTTGACTGGCGTAGAGCATCGTCCCAGGGGTTGCTTGCAATGGTGAGAGTGACCATCGCGTTTCACTGGACAGCTATCACCCACCTCAAGCTGGGCAGCCCCCAGCCAATAAGGTGCTGTCCCGCCAGAGTCAGTCTTCCTCATTGGGTGCATGGGGATAATGGGTTATTCCATGAAGAGCTGACTGCAACTACTGCACCAGACAAGAAAGAAAACAAATCGAATAAGACAACACCCCTCAAGCTGGGATGTTGGAATGTCCGCACAATGATGACTGGACTTGACCAAAACCTCAAAGATATGAAAGATGCACGAAAAACAGCGGTCATTAATAATGAGCTACTAAGCTCATTATAGCTACCCTACAAGAAACACATTTGGCGGATTCAGGTACACTGAAGGAAAGGGACTACACTTTTTTCTGGCAGGGTAAGAACCAAGGTGAGCCCCGTGAGCATGGAGCGGGTTTTGCCGTTAGGAACTCCCTGTCGCAAATGGTGGAGCCACCAGAAAATGGATCAGAACGACTTATAACTCTCCACCCACACACCAGTCACGGCCCAGTATCTCTCATCAGTGTGTATGCCGCTACCTTGAACCCCACCGCTGAGGCAAAAGACACGTTCTATGACAAATTAGAAGCTGTTGTCAGGAATATTCCCAGTGATGAGCACTTTGTTCTCCTTGGTGACTTCAACGCCAGATTGGGAGCCGATAGCGATTCCTGGCTGTCTTGTCTTGGCCACTTCGGAATTGGCAAAATAAATGACAATGGACAACATCTCCTGGAGTTCTGCCCCTATCATGGCCTGTGTGTAACTAATTCCTACTTTCAGTCGAAGTTGCAGTACAAGGTCTCATGGCGACATCCATGGTCTAAACACTGTCACCAACTAGACATGATCTTCACCAGGCGCTCTTTTTTCAACTCTGTACTAATCACCAGCCATAATATCATGACTTATATAACTCAAACTTTCCAGAATAATTTTCAAGACTGGAATCAAACCTTCCAGAATCAAAATCACAATTGAGTTTATTATCACCAGCATGTGTCGTGAAATTTCCCTTCTGAAAATAACAATTGATGTTCAATCAATTGTTAGTCAAATGGTGAATGTTTCAATAGGGAGAAGGAAAAAAGACAGGGACATTCAGTTAGGGCCAGTCATCAGGCTTGATTAAATTGAATAGAGGAATTGATTTGAAGGAATAAGTTGTATATGTTAAGCAACAGTGACAGTGATGGTAAAGAGAGTAATTTTATACCGTATATTCAGTAACAAAGATGATTTGCCAGTAGCACTGACTGCCTTTTATTTTTTTGTCTTTTATCTGCTCTCAGATCCTGAAGTTAATAATGTATGTCCTGGATTGGATCCTGTGGTACATCTTAATTTGGGATATGTCGGGACAAAACAAGCGAATAAACATCAGTGGGAGAGCTTGCAAGGAAAGGAACATATTGAAGAAGCCTTGTTCTGTTTTCTGCTAACATCTTATAATTTACTAAAAGAAATGCACAACATGGCAATCCGAACTGGGAAACGTTTCACATTATGTTATCCAGCAACATAATGTAAATCACAGAATTTCATCTCTGTTCAGTCAACACGGCACCAAATTAAGATGAAACCAGAGTCTTCCCAAGTGTTATGCCTTGGTATTGCACTAAGGAGTCACAATACCTTGATGTATTTTTTCCTCTAACATCGTGGTGTCTGTTCTTGTTGTATATTCCATACATTGTATAGATTTGTGCCATCAGTGTCATCGGCTCTTTCGCATTGTTGGAATCAGATTACATCTACCTAATTTCTGCTGGTATAAAGAGTACCAGCCAGTTAATGGAAATTCATGACCTCTTAACCATGGTGTGTGTTCAGTAGCTTTCTGTAAATAAATTTCATTTGACACGCTCAATACTTCTCCTTTATTTATATTTTAACCAATACTCTTTTGAATTCTGGCATACTTTCAAGAACATCTGTCAAATGCTCAGGCAGTCATATAAAAGATAATTTTTTTAAAAAAATAATAATTCCTATTAGAATGGAGGGTTATGAAGCTTAATATGTGTGCTTGTGTCAGTCTCCATTATCTTACTGAAACAGGTGTAAAGGTTGGCCCTTTCTCAATTAAACTTTTACCACACATGGACAATTTAGCACATCTCCAGCAGAGAGCAGTTATTTCTTTGATTATAATGGATACTAATCTATTTTCATTTTCTATTGGTAAAAACAAAGATTTTTGCAAAACCTAACATGAAATTTCAATTTAACACATAAAAGGATATAAGTAAACAAATAACAGAATATTACTGACATTTTCGCTTTGGCGAACCATAACCTTTGGTGTGAAATATCTCTGTAAAAACACTCTGCAATTAACCTTTAAAATGTGGTTCTCCTTTGCAGTAAATAAAGAGTATTTACATGTAACTGATAAAACTAATACCATTTGTTTCTTCATGATCTCTGTTCAAATGTCATGCTCTGGCAGTCACTAATTGAATATTGTTTCTTGGCTTTGATGCAGAGAGCTGATCTTGTGATTTATAATCCCACATTAAGAATACACTATTTGGGGATCTGTGGCATTGGCAATAAAAAAAATTTCCAAAGATAATGATTCATTTTGCCAATGTAGTGGAAAGATTATCTAATAAATTTCATGGGATATACCAAAAGTGATCTTGCTTCTGATCAGAAAAGCTAAGCCTCATTCTAATATTTTAAAGAACTGTCCACACTGTAGGCATTTCATACAATGGCAGAAGAATAGAAAGAGACTATTTGGCTCATTATCTCTATACTAGCTCCTTGAAAAAGCTATCCAATTAATTTTACACATTAATTTTTATGTTTCTTTTAATTTGCCAATTCTTTCCTTCAAATTAATCATGAATTTCCTTCCACCTTTCAGTCTAAGCACACCAAGTTATAACACAGACAAATAAAGATCTCTAATTCCCTAAACTTTGGATCACGTGTGATATACTTGAGTCTATTTCCTGTTTCATTAAATATTTCTGTTACTGGAAGCAATTTTTCCATATGCATGGATTTCCCTGAGTCATGGCCTTACACACTTTGTAGCAAATCTCTCATTAACCTTCTCTGTCTCGGCTGTTGGTTAAGTCCTACCACATAATTCAAATTCCCCAACTTGGTTACCATTACGTCTTGTGGCATGACCTGACATCCTTTGTAAAATATGTTACAAAGAAATGGGCACATTAAACCAGCCAAGGTTGTACTAGTAGCCAGGTGGAGCTGAGTCCATGGCCAAATCAGCTGTGATATTGAATGGCAAAACAGGCTCAACTTGCCAGGTGGCCGACCCCTGCTCTGTTTCTTAGTTTTTCACTTATACTCCAGCACCTTTGTGTTCATACTGTAGTCTTTGATCCTAACCCCGAGGAATACATGGAGTATACTCTATAAGCAATGCTATCAATGCCCAGTGACTTCTCTGTTCATTCCCCTACTTAAATTTGTACCATGAAGTTTATGTTAGCAGTCTTTTCTTTCTAAAATACATTATATAACAATTCACTACATTATATGTGTGGTGAACTACATATACCTGTCTGGACATGCCCCCTGCTGACTGCTCCTGTGGCTCCTCCCACAGACCCCTGTATAAAGGCGATCAAGGCCTGAGCCCGACCTCTCAGTCTCCAGGATGTAGTATGGTGGTCACTCACTGCTTGTTCCTTCTTCCAGTCAATAAAAGCCGATATCTCGCCTTTACGTCTCAGAGTGAGTTATTGATGGTGCATCAATATGTTACATGCCAAGTGGTTATCCATTCCTCACTCTCTTCATTTTCCTACAATATCTTCTCTTTCTTATTACATAATGATATTCTGAGATGCATATTACTGATTTATGTCCCATATACACAGGTCCATACTTAATCTTGTGGATCAATATTATTAAGCTTGAGCTTTTCTCTCAAGTGCACAGAAACACATACACTCAGTGGCCATTTCATTTGATACTTCATTGTAAATGGCCCATGAGTGTATGTTCAGGGTCTTCTGCTGGACCAGCATTTTCTAAGATACTCAAATCACCACATCTGGAATCATAGTTTAATCTAAATCACTCAGATCAATCTCTTCCCCATTCTGATGTTTGGTCTGAACCTCTTGACTATGCTTGAATACTTTTCTACATTGAGTTGCTGCCACATCATTGGCTGCTTAGATAAATGAGCAGGTGTACAGTACAGGTCTACCTAACAAAGTGGACACTGAGTGTACAGCCCAAAATTCTAGATAGATGTATGCTGGTAATTCTTATATTGGATTTCAGAGTCAGTAAGTACTGTGAATGTGGCCTTGAAATGTGAATATAGTCTATTCTGCAATTCAAGGTGAAACATATTGAAGCATTCAACTTTTTTACTATTTTGGCAGCTGGTTGAGTCAGGAAGTGTGAATTAGCCAAATGAGAAAGATTTTTCATTATGAAAGGAGGCTAGTCTAAGGTAATACCTAGTCCTTAAGTTTTGGATGCTTTTGTTAAGCAAGTTCAAGTTTCCAGAGATGAACTAGTAAATGAGATCAGTGTAGGTCAACAATAAGGAAACTCTGACTCAAAGTCTATCAAAAATATGGACATTGCATAAAATATACAAAAATTTCAAAGATAAGTGATCTGAGCAAAAGGCTGTTTCTCCCAGTCACTGCACATTTCAGTCAGCTCATCATTCTTTGTCACTTCTGCCACCTCTAATGAAATTTTACCACTAAGCATATCTTTCCCTACCCACGACCCCACAACTCCACTTTCTGAAGGGGTTGCTTTCTATGTTACACCCTTATCCAATTACCCCTCTCCATTGACCGCCTTCCCGACACTTATCCTTGCAAGCATGATGTGCTGCCTTGCCCTTACCAACATTCTGAGGTCCAAATGGTCATTTCAGGCGAGGTGGCATTTGACATGTCTGTCAGGGTCATCTACTGCATGGGGTGCTTCATATACAGCCTTCTCTACACTGGAGAGACAACGCCGATTGGTGGACCATCTTGTTAAGCACCCTTATTCTGTCCACTACCAAAATCAATTCATCTTCCTACTCCATTCTGACATGTCTACTCAACTGCCATAATGAGATTAAACTCAGGCTGGAGGAGCAACACCTCATATTCCCATTTGGGTAGCCTCATATTCCCATTTGATGGTGTGAGCATTGATTTTACTAACTTCCATCAATTCTTCTCCTTCTCCCTACTTTCCATTCCTCATTCTGGTTAGCCTCTCACCTCTTCTATTCTGCTTACCTGATCATCACCTCCCGCACGTTCCCTTCCTTTTCTCCATGATGCACTCTCTTCTCCTGTTAGATTCTTTCTTCTTCAGCCCCTTACTTCTTCCACCTCTCCTCGCCCAGCCCCTTACTTCATCCCCTCTCCTGCACCTACCCGCCTTCTCCCTCGTTGATCCCACCTATCACTTGCCAGCATCCACTGCTTCCTCCCTCCCCACCTTCTTCCTTCATGCCTAACCCCCACCCTAACTCCTGATAAAGAGTCTTGGCCCCAAACATCGACTGTTTATTCCACTCCATAGATGCTGCTTGACTTGTTGAGTTCCTGCAGCTTTCTATGTGGTTTTCTCAAGTTTTCCGGTAGCTGCAGAATCTCTTGTGTTTATGACATACTGGAGTAGCTCAGGTGTGAAATTTGATTCCATTAATACCATAAGTTTCATAATTTTAGAAAAAATCACAAATAATATGACTTCAAGACTACAGCACTGTTATATCAACCTTCTGTTTCACAAATTATCTGTCCTAATCTGGACTGGTTTATGTGTGCCTGCAGACTAGAACTAAGGTTGATGTAATCCCTCCACAATCCTTTTATTCTCTTTAAAACATATCATGAAGTAATCAATAAGGACAGGACTTCAAATTATCCTTTTACTAGATTGGCAGAGTAAAATGGGAAATATCAGTCTGACCAAGTCTTCTCCAGAAATGACTCATACATATTTGACACAGAGCTGTCAATAACTGTGGAAAAACAATGAAGTAAGGGTTCAGCTTGAATTCTCTTTTCAAGAGAGGATATGCAGAATCCCATTTCCATGAGTTCATGCATTTATCAGTACATTGGATATATTTAATATCTTTCTCTTCTTATGCCTGGTCTTTGAAGATGGGAGACATATTCTTTTCAAGCATATATATGTTTAATGCTGAGGATTCATCAATTTAATGGCTACACTGTAAGAGCCAATATTATCAAGAAGCTATATTGGGCATTGATATATAAAAAAATAAAAATTGATGGTTATGTAAATGACATTAAGGTGCACCATTGAATCACCTGAGAATGACAGACAATGTCTAAAGGACAAGTGGCCTCTTGTTCAACTAAACTCTACAAAAATATATGATAGAAATCTGTCCTGGGTCACAAAAGCTAAAGGTATTGCCGTGTATTGTACACTGCTTCAAAATTCTGTTCCATTGGAATCATCAGAATCAAATTCTGGAATTGATGGAAGTGACCAAGTATGTAGTTATAAATCAATATGAAATCTTAATAGATGACCATTAATATTCTGTTGCTGGTTGCTTACTTATTGCAGTTTGAATTATGAGCTAAATATGGGTTAAAGTAAGTAACGGAACAATCTGATTCCACCTGCTTTTTAGTTATTTTGATTATTTATCCACTGTAGTTATTCATTTCATTCCCAGATGCCAAATGTGACAATTTAAATATATTAAATCTAATTTCTTTCCTTTCTCATTCAAATGCAATATTCCAAAGCACAGAGAACACCCTCTTTTAATGCTGACAAGACTTAAAATCACTTTGCATGTCAATACAGCATCACATCACTGTAACAACAGTAATTTGCTTCTGGCTATATCCTATTGAAGAGTTTGTTGGTTTATTGCAGGGGTTGGCAACCCACGGCTCCCTATGGCTTTGGAAAATAAATGATGAGTATTTAATTAAAATGTATTTTATGTTAGTTTGTTAGTTTTTGAAATGTAATTCTAAATTTGAAGATTATGGCGATCTTGTACAATCTAAATAAAACGTGTTTTTTGTCGCTATTAATATACGTCACCACGGCCAATGCCTGACACCCGCCAATGCGCGATTTCTTTAATTTTTCGATCCAAGGTAGGCTAACTATGGAGAATTCTAAAAAAAGAAAAATGACTGAAGAAAACAGAACGTTTAATGATACGTGGGCAGATTCATTTGCTGTAACTGCTGACGAGACTGGTTTACTGGTATGCTTAATATGCAATGAGAAACTAGCAAACAACAAAAAGTCAAAAGTCGCAAGACATTTCCAGAATAAACACACAGCCTTTGCTCAAAAATATCCGTATGGAGATGAGAGAAAAAAAGCCATTTCGGAACTGATGCGGAAGGTTGATCTGAGCAAAAATCATTTCAAGAAGTGGATGATGTCTGGAAAATCAATGACATATGCTAGTTTTGTTGCTGCTCAGGAAATAGTCAGGCACGGGAAGCAGTTTACAGATGGAGAATATATAAAAGAATCTTTCATTAAGATTTCAAAACATCTATTCACGGACTTTAAAAACAAGAGTGAAACTGTGCAGAAAATCAGGAATATGCCCCTCTCTGCAAAGACTGTCAAAGACAGAACCATAAAAATGGCAGAAGACATCACAAGACAGCAAATTAAAGACATCAATTCAGCTGTGGCCTACTTGATTGCCTGTGATGAGTCTAAAGACAAAGGTGATATTGAACAAATAGCGCTGTTCTGCCGGTATGTAAACTTTGCCGGGCCATAGGAAGAAATGATTGAGTTGATACCTCTAAAAGGCCAAACACGGGGGGAGGACATCTGTGAGGCTGTCTTGAATTGTTTAAGAGCCAAAGAAATAAAGACCACCCACCTGGTGTCAGTAGCTACTGATGGGGCACCAAGTATGACAGGAGCCCACAAGGGATTTCTGGCTTTACTGCAGAAGTCGCTGGACAGAAAGCTGCTGACTTTTCACTGCATCTTGCACCAAGAGGCACTGTGCACTCAAATATTTCCTCCGGAATGCACAGAAGTAATGGATTTTGTCATTCAGATTGTCAATAAAATAATGGCAAAAAGTTTAAATCACCATCAATTCCATTTGTTACTGGATGAACTGGAAAGCACATAGTCTGATCTCCTGCTGCACAACAAAGTCCGGTGGCTGTCCAGAGGGGAGGTTCTGAAACGCTTTGTTGCGTGTCTGGAAGAAATGAAAACTTTCCTGGGCAGCAAAGGGCTCACCTTTCCTGAGCTGGAACAGCCAGAGTGGCTGGAAAAGCTACACTTCATGGTAGACATGACAGCACACCTGAACATGCTGAACACAGCTCTTCAGGGGAAAGGACGTACAGCCCTACACATGTTGGAGGATGTTTTGGCATTCCAGCGCAAGTTGACAGTGCTTGCCAGAGATTTACAGAAAAGCACATTGTCTCACTTCACCAATTTGAGAGAGTTCAAACAAGCTCACGACATGATAAATTCGGAGTATTTACATTCTGCAATCATCGCAATGCAAACATCATTTGGGAAACGCTTCTGTGTGTTCAGAGAGGAAAAAAAACACATTATCCTTCCCGGTCACTCCCCTAAGCATCGATCTATCCCTACTGAATACGACTGCATTGGCAGGTGTGAGTCAACTTGATCTTGAGATGGAACTGGCCGACATAGCCGACAAAGACATATGGGTGTCCAAGTTTAGACGCTTGACAGCAGACCTTGAAGATGTTGCCCGTCAGAAGGCTGTTCTTGCTCAGAATCACAAATGGAGTGATATTGAAAACCTCCCGAACCGGACAAACTTGTGTTCGAAACATGGAATGCTATCCCCGACATTTATGTAAACATTAAAAAGTATGCGCTTGGAGTCCTGTCGATCTTTGGATCCACATATGTATGTGAGCAGGTGTTCTCCAACATGAACTTTATTAAAAACAAACATCGTGCACGCCTCACAGATGACAGCTTGCGATCCTGTGTAAAGATGAAGGTGATGTCATACAGCCCTGATGTGCAGACGCTGTGTGCTGAGGTCCAGGAGCAGAAATCCCATTAACCAAGTATGATAAATATTTTAATTGCCTATTATTTTACATATATTCATATTTTTTCATTGTTCAGTGAAATAGTCCTTTTATTTTTCAGGTTGACAGCTGGCTGACGTTATTTTTGGTTTGCTGCTGGCAGATAATTTAAGTTCGGCGTTTTTCATAAATACAAGAAGGATTCAAATAGACATTGATTATTTTACTTAAAAGTAACCTTCAACCCAACGTCTTTTTTTCGGAGTTCAAAATGTTTTTGTTGCATGCAGAAATGTAATTTTGTTTTCTCTGCAGGAGTTCATCAATTTCATAAATGCAACACATTATAGTTTATTTATACATAGCATAAAGGCAAGAAAAAACGTTGTATGCAGTGTTATTTCATTTTAAATGTCAAATGGGTTTTGTGGCTCCCAGTGTTTTCTTTTCTGTGGGAAACGGGTCCAAATGGCTCTTTCAGTGGTAAAGGTTGCCGACCCCTGGTTTAGTGTAAAATGCAAGCTTATTCAACTTAGATGTATATCATATACTTGTTTAGACAGAAGCTAAGTCAAACTATTGGCATGATCACTACTTTGATAGAATTTCCAGAGGAAGATAATGGAAATCAAAATTGTTATTCTTTTTTCCCACTTGAGTATACTGTTTAATGGTCATGTGATATAAATTCAGGACACCAATATTTGCTCTATCTTGTCAGATATACAACATGTACCATCAAGCATAAACTGTAACCATAAATACAGCTTTTGTAGTTCCATCAGCAAATACTACTTTATTTGATCTTTTTACATCTAAAATGTAGCTAACAGCGGCATTGATTATAAAGTTTGCTGGTTCTTGAGAGATTTAGAACATAGTACATAAGGTTTTAAGTGAAATATAAATAAAGGGGTTGCTACACACACATGTTTTATAATTGCACCATCTTAACCCAAAATCTGACAGTGAAGTTGAAATCAGTTAAGGTTTCAAAACAAAACTGACATTTTCAGTGACTGAACTAGATGTAAAATGTTAGGTTAGCTAAACGAACTTTGAAATGGAAGATTCTGCTATTCATTAAGATGAAACAAAAACATAACAGAAAGGGTAAACTGAAAAAATCTTTAAACAATTTTGCCTATGAAACCATCCTGAAACAAATATTTCAAGTCAATACAGCAATACATTCTACGCCAATTTTTTTAGCATACAGTCACATTGCATGCTCTTCAAGCAGCTTCAGTTGTTTGATAAAGTTGTCTCAACATTAGATCATAAAGGACATGGATTCCCAAGGCTATCTTTAGCTCAATACTAAAAAGTGTTCAACTGGGATTATTTGTAATGTACTTTTGATAGTTTTAATACTCTCTCACTTAAAGAAAAATGAAATCACTACCTGTGGTCAGAGCTGTTGTCTTCTAGTTCCAAAAACCTAGGCTCAATCTTGGCGGAACAGGCTCGACAGGCTGAATAGCCTAATTTTGCTCCTGTGTCTCATAGACTACTTTGTGTATGCTGAGACAGGTACAATAGTCTCATTGGAGAGGTACATGGCAGCGACTGGTCTGAAGGGACACGCGGTGAATGCAGGCAACTGAGGACAACATAGTTGGCATGGGCTCCATGGGCTAAAGGGCCTACAACCATGATGCATTGCTCTATAACTATACGATTCAATGTCTCTTCCTTCAGTGAGATTGGGTATCAGATGCAAGGCCCAATATAATGTTACACAGTTAACCTGCCGAGAAATTAGAGTGGCCAAGGAACTCATAATAGCAAATACAAAGCTATCGTTTACAACTTCAGTGCATCAAATGCACAAATTATTAGTTGATAATCCTGTTGGAATGCTGTGTATTAATTATTGCAATTATTATATTCTTGATAGCAAGTCAATACTACTTTTAACTTCAAGATGTATAAGTTGCAGTCCCTAGAAATTTAGAAGATTTGAGCTTCAAAGTTATCAAATGTCTCAGCATCTGATGTATCCATTAATCAATATCATACACCCCAATATCTCACTAGAATAACACTCAGCTACAACAATTTAAAGAGTTTCAGGGAGAAAATAGTCAGATTCTTGCCGATAAGTAGGATTCATGGATAATAGAAGTAATCTAAGAAATTCTCATCATAACACAAATGTGCAAGTACATGGCTGAGGTAAATCCAAAGTCAGGGTTGAGTTTAATGTCAAATGCACAATTAGCATACTTGTCTGCACAGGTGCAATAAAAACTGACTTGCAGCAACAGAGGCACAAAGAATTGTAGAAAGAACATTCAGAAGAAAAAAACATTTAAGCATAAATTACACACAATTTTTACAACATAAGGCAAAGTACATCTTCGTGCAAAATCATCAAAGTATCCGTAGTGTTCTTAACTGGAGTGATTAGATTTTTGTATGTTGGTTCAAGACCTGAATAGCTGAAGGGAAGGGGGTGATCGTGAACCTGGTGGTGTGGGACTTCAGGCTTTTGTACATCCTGCCAAAGGCAGCTGCGAAAATATAGCATGGATTTGATGGTGAGGATCTTTGATGATCAGCGGTTTCTTCTGGTAGCAACTCTTGTAGTTGCTACCAAAGATGGCAAGGGTGGATTTGCCCATGATGTATTGGGTAGTCACTAGTCTCTGCAGCTTTTTATATTTATAATCAATGAAGTAACTCCTGAATATTGTGGTTGATATGTTGATTGTAATGCTGTCGAATGTTAAGGGAGGATGTAAGTGTGTGGTTATGTGTGTCTGGGTAAGTGGTGTGAGGTGGGATGTGGGAGGTGGTGTGAGTATGATCTTTTTTGTTGGAGTTTATCATTGCCTTAAACCTTTGGGATATGAATGTTATTTTTCACTCAGCATCCCAATGTGGTTTAGAATCTGCTGTATAATTCCACAGTTTCACTATTTAAAGAGAGATAAATAAAACAGCATAGACAAAGAAATTATACTCCAGCATTTGTAGAGTTAAAACCGCATCCCTAATATTTTATTGTCCAGTTATTGTCCTTTGATTTGACTTGTCATAACACGCTCATTATCAGCAGTAGTGCAGTTCCATCATCAAGAACTCTGTAGAGGCCATACTCTTTTCTTGCTACTGCTTTTCAGAAGGAGGTTCAGGAGCCTTATGTCCCGGGCCATCAAGTTCAGGAATACCTATTACCCTACAGCCACCAATCTCCTGAACCCACATGGAAAACTTCACTCACCTCAACACTGAACTGATTCCACAACCTATGCCCTCACTTTCAAAGACTCTGCAACGCATTTGCAGTATTATTTATTACTATTATTTGGGCTTGCTGTTTGTTAGTTTATGTTTGTGTGTGGTTTTCATTGATTTTATTGACTTTCTTTGATCTACCGTGAGCACCTATAAGAAAATTATGCCTATAGTAGTACGTATTTGGTAACATATACGTAATTTGATAATAAACTTACTTTGAACTTCAAATTTTAATTAGTGTTGTTTGTTTTGTCCTGGTTGTATCTTGGAATCAACCTTCACAGGAAAAGAAGGAAACAGAGTGGGAAGGTACACATAAGGAAGAGGATAGTGTGCAGACCCAGTGGGCTGCAAGTCCTGTTTCTGTGTTGTATCTCTGTGGTTCTGTGAACAGCTTGCATTCTCAGGGTTACTACCACGTAAAGCTCACAGTTCCAGATGGGAAAGCCATGCAGTGTATTAGCAGCTGGCTGTTCTCTATAAACAGAGTCACTACCTATCAGCAAACTGCCATCTCACTCGTGCTCATTGTTCTCTGACATGGAAGAATTCATCTGCCTTCTATAGGAATAACAAGGTGCCTCTCTCAGTTCACAGACATTTTTCTCATGGCTGCAAGGAGAAGGGTGAAGCCCCTGATTCAGGCCAGCATACCTCCTGGACTGGAACAATGGTGGAGTGGCCTCCCCACTTCCTCTTCTCTCTTTTCCATTCGCCGTACTGGTTCCCCTCTCACCCCTTCTCCATTCCTCACCACCACCCTCAGGTTCCCCTTTCTCCCCGGTCCACTCTTGTCTTATGATATTCATTCTTCCCCAATCTTTACCTTTTCCACCTATCACCTTCAAGCTTCTTACTTTATTTCCCCTTCACCACCCACCTTCCACCTCACTTGACTTCACTCTCTCACATTCCAATTCTGACTTCTTATCCCTTTCTTTAAAGTTTTAATGAAGGATCTTGGGCTGAAATATCAACTATTTATTGCTCTCCATAGATGTAGTCTGACCTGTTGAGTTCCTCCAGCATCTTGTGTGTGTTCCTCAAGATTTCTAGAATTGCAGGATCTCTTCTGTTTATAATAATCCAGTGTTTTAAGGAGAAAGTGGAAGTCATGGATTTTTTTTAAATCACTATATAATGTATGCATTTAATTAAAAGGCAAGTAAAATAGTAACAAAGTTTTTGCATCAAAATTTAACATCAGAAAAACTTGCACTTTAGGAAGATGCAAGATCTTCCAGAATGAAAGTTGTGTTCAACTAAGAATGGTCAAACAGAATTTATATGGAGAATACTGATTTCAGGGGAGTGCGTATATACTCAGCGGCCACTTTATTAAATAGCCCCTGTAGTTGAGAATTTGGCCACTGAGCATATGTTCATGGTCTTCTGCTGCAGTAGCCCATCCACTTCAGGATTCAACATGTTGCGCATTCAGATAGAATGCTCGGCAAACCACAGTTGTAACGTGAGGTTATTTGAGTCACTGTCATCTTCCCGTAAGTTTGATCCCATCTGGTTATTCTCCTCTGACTTCTCTCATTAACAAAGCATTCTTGGCCACAGAGCCGCCACTCACTGAATTTCTTTAGCTCTTGCACTATTCGCTGTAAATTCTAGAGACTGTTGTGTGTGAAAATCTCAGGAGATCTGCAGTTTCTGACGTACTTAAACCAATCTGTCTGGCATCAACAATCATTCCACAGCCAAAATCACTCAGATCACATTCTTCCCCATTATGATGTTTGTTCTGAACAACAACTGAACCTCTTGATCATCTCTATATGCTTTTATGCATTTAGTTGCTACCACATGATTGGCTGATTAGATGTTTGCATTAACAAGCAGATGTACAGGTGTACTTAATAAAATGGCCACAGAGCCTATTACCTCAGTTCCAGGGAATGCACTGAATAAATGCACTCTGCCTCTATCACTATATCAGTTGATTTAATGTGGAAAATGTTTTAAAAAGCTGAATATAACATTCTCTTAGGTATTTAAGTTAAGGTTTTAAGGTAATCATTTTTCTGATTGGTTTTATACAAATCTATGTGCACAAGTATGGTGTAGATCTACATTAGAGCCTTCAGTAAAAGATGAGTTCCATTTATTTCAAACAAGAGAACATCTGCTGATGCTGGAAATCCAAGCAACACTCACAAAATGCTGGAGGAACTCAGCAGTCCAGGCAGCGTCTATGGGAAAGAGTAAACAGTCAACATTTCAGGCCGAGACCCTTCATCAGGACTGGAGAAAAAACAAGTTCTATTTATTGCATGGAAATGCCTAATCTTTATAAATTGCAAAATGTCTAGAATCAAGTGATTCTAGACCACCTCTGGATGTTTTGCTGAGGAGTGAGGACACGTGATGCCCATGTACTTGAATTACCTGTTAATGTTCCAGTAGAGTTATAACAAGTGCCCGAAACTCTATTTCATTTTGAGGAAGCAAGAAGTATCAATACTCCCCCATTCTGATGTTTGGTCTGAACAACAGCCGAACCTCTTGACCATGTCTGCATGCTTTTATGCATTGAGTTGCTGCCACATGATTAAATAATTGCTTTAACAAACAGGTGTACCTTATAAAGAGGCTATTAAGTGTGGACACTTAGTCCACACTTAGTTGGAGTGTCAGACATCCTGAGCCAATAGGCTGGTTCTGGACTAATTTCCACGGCATAATTTACTTATTATTTAATTATTTATGGTTCTGTATTGTTATATTTCTACACTATTCTTGGTTGGTGCGACTGTAATGAAACCCAGCGTCCCTCAGGATCAATAAAGTATGTCTGACTGTCTGTCTGTCTGTCTGTATCTTTCACAACTGTCTTTTTCCTGTCGTAATAATAATTATGTTTGGAAAATAATCATTATCAGTGTTCTAATGGCTAATCTTCTGGCTAAGCAAACATAAAGTAAAGCTCAGGAATCTGTACATTTTGCTGTCAGGTTACAATGCGCCTTCACACACTTGAGAATTTCCCTTTATTCATCCACCATTATCATCGGTAACTTGAAATAGGGAAAGGACACATGATGGCCTTGAATCTCCTTCACAACAGGAAATTAGAAAACAACAGTCACTACAAAAATTAAAACAATATCAGAAGGAGAAACAACCTAATATATAAAATGAAAACAGCATCAATGGATAAAATAATGAGACTGAGGATATTTATATCTTCAAGACATGATGGTTTTTATTCCTATTATCATTAAGGAATAAAAGAGTTGTGGAAAGTTTGGTCATGACCTCCTTGAGTATTTTCTTGAACTGGAAAAATATCCATTCCAGTGAATCATTTAAGAAGGTTGGTGGAATAATCTAGCAATTTATTGTTCTATTGTTTTAATGTTTACTGTGAGAATGTTACCAGTATATTTCACAAGGAACAGGTTGGCTGAGCATCAGGATAAATACCAATGTATCAGAAAAAGTCAGCATGGATTTGTAAATGCTAAATCAGATTTAAATAACCTAGTAATATTTTTCAAGGAAGTCATTCGTGTGGATCAAGAGGTGTCAATAGACATTATTTATATTGACTTCCAGAGGACATTCAAAAAAACAAGAAATAATTATGAAAAATGAAAGCGCTTATTATATAATACAACAGTATGCAGTTAAACATGTCATGCATTTGAAAGACATTTAGCCATTTTTGCTGCTATTTTATACTTTAGGAGTTATTACTGATGTATTGTGTTAAGTGCCTGAGGAGCTGTACTGAACTCAGCTCTGAGGATTCAAAGGTTCAACCCAATGAGGCATAATATTATTAGGTTCTTAAGTGAACAGACAGAGTGATGGGGCTGATGACTTGAATTATCACTACATTTGAGATGTTTCACTATTACAGCTGTCTTTTTCCTGTCGTGATAATTATTATAGTTTGAAAATAACATTATCATTGTTCTAATGGCTAATGGGCTGGGTTAGCAAAAGTATTGTAAAGCTCAGGAATCGGTAGATTTTGCTATCGGGTTTGGTTGATTATATTCCAAGTTACAATGCATCATCACATGTTTTGAGAATTTCCTTTCATTCATCCATCTAACAAATTCCCTTCCCAATTTGTTTTCGGATGGCTAAGGATTAACGGGTCAGTTATTTTCTGCTGGATCTTTCTTATTTCTTCACAAGTGTAAAGAAGCTAATCAAAAGAGTTTCACTTGGCTAATTCTTTCTGGATATGGATCTCTTTGAACCTTCTAGTGATAATGTCAGTTGGCCAACAAGATATTTGTGATGAAATGTGGTACAGAGGGTGCTGTATGAAAGCAAAATTGTAATTACTTTTGTGGAAGACAGAATATAACATTTCCCGTCACTATCAACGCTTATTTCATACAATGTCACACAACACTAGGACAGCAGTTCCAAGTCAAGTATGGCGTGAGTTTGGCTGCCTGACTATGGTATGATATTACTTAAAGGAATACAACAATGTTTCATTTCTGCTTGTGCTAAAATGTTTTTAGCATGATGAATAAAAAAAAGAGACTCTGCAGATGCTGTAAATCTTGAGCAGCCCACACGCAAAATGTTAGTGGAACTTAGTGCACCAGACATCTGTGCAGGGGAACAAACAGTATAAAGAGGAACATCTGTGGAGGGGAATTAATCAGTCCCAATGAAAAGTCTCCACCCAAAGTGTCAACTGTTTATTAACTTCTATATATGCTGCCCAACTTGCTGAATTCCTTCAGCATTTTGTATATGTCTTAGTTCAATGTCTATGTAAACAGAACTTTGGTAATTAAAAAAGGAGTTACATAATATGCATTTATTTATCATATTATTCTGTAATATTATAATTATCTGTAATATATAAAATGCTTATCTGTTTAATTTTTTGTGTGTGTAATTAGAGAAACAGAATTAACACTATACAACCTCTATGTTCAGTCCTCATCTGAAATTCCATTCTTCTGCAAAGTTTTCAAATATCACTTAATTTCAGGTCCATCTTGATCACAGTTTTCTATTTCAATCCCTCTGCCAAAGGTGGATCGACCCGATGCAATAGCGCAAGGTACCACAAATTCAATAAAACCATAAAACAGGCGATACTTCATTAAATTTCACTTTTTATTCATAGCATGCTATGAGGGATGTTACAGACTGATCTCCCAAAGAGACAGTCTGGACACTGCCCACCCCCGAACACAATTCCACACAATTTATAACATTGATTATTCCAGGAAGTGTTATAATTTCACGAGTTAGTACAGTTTTAGAATAGCTTCGATCACATGGTAAGATACAATTAGATGTAAAACCATTATTGGTTATTTATAATTATTTCTGCCAAGACCAGCATGGATACAATCTCAGTTCCTTATGTTGCCACCTGCCCCTACTCTCCAACATCCTACCACCCCCCCCCCCATGCTGTCCTTCCCCTATTTAGTTGTTATACCTTAAAAATGCTTTGTGCAACCAGGTAACTCTTTATTTAGACCTATGTCTAACGATATTAGGGAACAATGTCTGGTACATCATTCGTTGCTGGGTAAGGTTCCCTTTTTTGGCTGTACAGCAACCAACATAAGGTAGCTATAAGGTAATTGATCATAAGCTAATCATACCCCTTAATCCATTCCCCCATCTACCTATCCCTCTACCTAAGTTTACCTTTCCCTTCATCACCTCAATCAGATTTCCATCTTTCTTGTTACTTAACCAAATGGTCACATCTGGGACTGTTGCTCTGAAGGTGGTAAATCTTGCTTTCTCATCCTGCTCTTGATCTATCTATCATCTTTGATAATGCCATCCAGGCTTCAGTTCTTCTTTATTTTCTCACTTGTGTTTATGTATTCTTACCAATAAAATCATAACCAAATTATTTCCATGTTATTAATTTCATTACTTTATGCAACATTTTCTCCAGAAGTAAAGGCATACCAACCACCTTTTCAAAACATATTGATCTGAATGAAAGAAAACTTTCTTTAGTCTCATCCCAACATTTTCCCCATTTACCAGAGAGGATAAGAAATAGATGCAGTAATAGCTAGCTTGTTTCCTCTTGCCTATTCTTCCATTCAATTAAAGTGTAGTTAATCTTTCATGTACTCCTTGCGGACAGCATAATATCAAAGCCGGGTAAAGAAAGTAGTTGCTTCGTGAAAGATGTATGATTACAGCATTTTGAGTGAAGCAAACTAGGTTGATATAAAATGCTTCTATTTAGCAAGTAAAGATATCATTGGAATCAACGTTATTGAATATTATAATGGAAATTCAACAAAGTCACAGCAGTTGCTTTTGTTATCTTTCAGTTATTTTCAAATACTTCTGCTGTTATTCAGATGCAAAAGGGTTAATTTTAAACTGAACCCAGCAAAAAAAGGCAAAACCTTCTGTTGCAAAGCCTAGATGTACCCAACTAGGTTATGAGAAATTGCGTTCAAGGGTCATCTGATTTTGTCGGCTTGTTTCCTGGCTCAGCAAAGTAAACAGCTAGTCATCAACACACTTGATGCAGAGGGCATGACTCTCAGCTCTTGACATTTATTTAACTATCTGTAGATACCACATTCTTAGGTGTTCACATTGAATTATAATTCACTGCAAATAATAAAATCAGAGTGTTCAAAAAAACTCATTGTGATAAGTTATTATCATATTTGCTTTTCAATGTTCATACTTAGGAGGCTATTTTTTTCTGTCAGCTGTTATCAAATTTGGCAGAAGTTCTTTGCAGGAGTCATTTGACTTTATGGAGAACAAAATGTTAATTCCTATACATTAAGAAAATTAAATCTAAATACAATAGAGTGATCAACATTTTTTGTAAAGGTAGCATAATGTTAAACATCAAATTTGAAATTTAGCACTTGATTTGTGACCACCTAAATGTAATAACCTCCAAGTGGACCACAACCTTACAATGGCGACTTTACAACCTTGCATGCCTCAATGATGTCGGAAGCTATGCTGGCTTTACACTTTAGCTCTTGGTAGGGTTACCCATGCCTAACAGGTCAAAGGATAAAAGCCAGACTAAATTTTCCAACAGTCTTCCAGATTCAGGGCTTCAGCTCTGGGCTAACAAACCTGACTGGTCAAACAGCAATGAAGAATTCCTTCTACATCTGTGTGTGTCGGTATTCCTGAGTCTCCAGCCGGGACTTTCATGGCTGATAGCAGTGAAAACAGAGAGGAATCTACCGGCACGATGAAGGAAGCTCTGAACACTGCCAAGACCAAGGCCAAAAGTGGATGTTGGAATGCACGAACCATGTACAACACTGGCAAGCTAGCACAAATAATTGCAGAACTGTGTCATTACAACCTTCATATACTGGGCATCAGTGAAATCAGATGGACAAGGTGTAGCAGACTAAAGGCAGCAATTGGTGAAACAGTGTTATACTCAGGAAGGGAAGATGGTAAGCATCATGTGGCTTAGCTGTCATTTTGAAGAAAGGCATTGAGTTGTGCTTTCTGGAGGGGAAACCAATCAACAGTCAGCTGAAGAGAGCCAGGCTGAAAGGGAAGCAAGTGAACATGACTGTGATCTGGTGCTATGCTCCAACTAACGATAGTGACATTGAAGCAAAGGGCATCTTCGACGAACAGCTATAATCAGAGATAGCTATAACACCATGCCAAACCATGATCATCATCGTGGGAGATCTAACCGCCAATTTGGGAACTAACAATTTACACTTCACCAAGGTTATGGGCAAAAATGGATGTGGAACAATGAATAACAATGGTGAAGGACTGGTGGAATTCTGTGCCAAGAACAATGGTTGCTCACCCTTTGGATGCAACAAGAACCAGATTGACTATTTGATGATCAATGTTACGTGGAGACGATCTTTGCAGGATGTAAAGGTGAAGAGAGGAGCTGATACAGGAAGTGATCACCAATTTGTTGTAGCAACGATGAAACTCAAGCTAAGAAGTACTGGGATCAAGCACAAACAAAGATGTTCTGTAATGTTTAAATTAGGGACACCAGTGAAAGACCTGCTTTCAACATTCAGGTTAAGAACAGATTTTAGGCTTTGCAAGACCTTGATGAGAACATGTCAGTAGACAAGATCGACACAACGTGGAAAAAGATTGCCTCAGTCTTGAAGGAGAGCTACGAAGCTTGTCTAGGATAAAGAGCTGGAAAGAAGAACACGAATGGATACCGCAGGAAACATGGATGGCTTTAGAAAGAAGATGGAAAATTAGGAAGTACTAGATGCAAATGGACGCAATTTAAGGTGAAACTTAAAGTAACATACGCTGAAGCTAACAAGAAAGTGATGAGATTTGTAATAAAAGATAAGAGAGTCTACATGGAAGACCTTGCAGTGCAGGCAAAAGAAGCAGCCAATCAAGATGACCAGGGAAATATATACAAGGTTTCAGACCTGGTATGCAGAAGTTCCAGGCCTGATTCAGTGGCCCCAGAAGAGAATTGAGTAAGATGGACAGAGTATTTCAGAGAATTACTGAACAGAAGCAGCATGCTGCTGTGCAGAAGGACTTGGGAGTGCTTGTGCATAAATCACAAAAGGTTGGTTTGCAGGTGCAGCAGGCTATCAAGAAGGCAAATGGAATGTGGCTTTCATTACGAGAGGGATTGAATTTAAGAGCAGGGAGGTTATGATCTAAATGTATAAGGTACTGGTGAGGCCGCACCTGGAATACTGTGTGCAGTTCAAGTCTCCTTTCTTGAGGAAGAATATACTGGCTTTGGAGGCAATGCAGAGGAGGTATACCAGGTTGATTCCAGAGATGGGGGGATTAGAGTATGAGGAGAGTTTGAGACACCTAGGATTGTACTCGAATTCAGAAGAATGAAAGGAGATCATATAGAAACATATAAAATTATGAAAGGGATAGATAAGAAAGAAGCAGTAAAGCTGTTTTCACTGGTAGGTGAGACTGGAACTAGGGGACATAGCCTTCAGATTCGGGGGACTAGATTTAGGATGGAGATGAGGAGGAATTGCTTTTCCCAGAGAGTGGTGAATCTGTGGAATTCTCTGCCCAATGAAGCAGTGGAGGCTACCTCAGTAAATATATTTAAGAAAAGGTTGGATAGATTTTTTGCATAGCAGGGGAATTAAGGGTTATTGGGAGAAGGCAGGTAGGTGGAAATGAGTACATGTCCAGATCAGCCATGATCTTATTAAATGGCAGAGCAGGCTCGACGGGCCAGATGGCCGACTCCTGCTCCTATTTCTTATGTTCTAAGACCACCACCAGAGGAAGAGCCTGACATACAATAATCAGCAGAGGACCTAAACATCAACACAGATCTACCCAAGAAAGATGTTGTGATTATATCACTGAGGAGGAGCAAAGCTCCAGGACATGACAATTTGAATGCCAAACTGTTCAAAGCTGAACGAAAAGTTGCAGGGTGCATTCTGCAACCACTCTTTACTATAATCTGGGAATGGGGACAAGCACCCAAGGACTGGACAAAGGAAGTCACTCTTAGGATCCATAGGAAAGGACCACTAAGTGATTTTGTCAGTGCTCAGCAAGACTCTTGCCAACGTTATTGTCCAGCAGATTACAAATGCTGTTGATGTGTGCCTGAGGAAGGAGAAAGCTGGCTTTAGGAAGAATAGAGACCATATCGAGCAGATCTTCATGTCTCGTAACATAATAGAGCAGTGCGCAGGGTGGCAAGGACAACTGCATATAAATCTCATGGAATTTGAAAGGCTTTTGATTGCCTTTACAGTGAGAGCCTCTGTTGAATCCTCAGATCATATGAGATCTCTTTCAAAATCATCCCGCTCATCCAGAATTTCTGTGATAACTTCATCTGCACAGTTGGTGATAGCAATTTGAGCTTTGAAGTCAAGACAAGAGTCAGGCAAGGCTGTGAGATGTCAGTTATATTGTTTAAATTAGTGATTATGAGGCAAACAAAGAAAGATAACCAGAAAGGTATTAAGTGGACTCTATTTTCTATTTTGGAAGACATTGACTTTGTGGATGACCTCGCATTACTATCATATACACAATAGCACATGCAAGAGAAAACTCAGTGCATGTATGCCTTTAGTGAACAAATTGGACTCAGAGTCAGCCCAAGAAAGGCTGAGACCATGACCTTCAATATAGAGTCTCCTTCTCCGTTAAGCCATACAGCATTGACTTACCCAGCAATGGCAGATTCACTTACCTGGGCCGCATCATTCAGCAGGATGGTGGGAGCAAGGATGACATCCAGTTCAAACTCAGCAAAGCTAGGAAAATCTTCAGAACAATGAGCAACATATGTGATTCAACCAAGGACAGTGCCCACACCAATGTGAAGCTGTATCAGAGATATGTTCTGTCCACACTCTTGTATGGGTTAGAGAGCTGGTGCATGACAAAGAGTGGCTTTGCCAAACTGTCATCATTTCACACCATGAGCCTCCAAAAGATCCTCCACATCTTCTGGTTAAGAAAATTCTCCAACCACGCCCTGCTCTTTCAGCGTCACCAAGAGGAAATGACCACAATCATCATGAGGAAGCTTTGGAGACGGACTGGGCATGTGACGAGAAGAAAAGCCAACTCCAACAGCAACACTGGATCCCTGAAGGATGGAGGACACATAGGAGATCAAAGGTAACTTCAAACTGTGCCATGAGGTGGAAATGAGAACCAAGAACCACACCTGGGGCAAAATAGAGAAGATGGCCAAGAACGGACAGAGATGGGGGACCTTCATTGCTACTCTAAACACCAGCAGGCATAACAGGCAGTAAGCAAATAAATACAATCAATTTTCTGATTCATCTGTCCATGAATTGAATTGTATTCATGAAATTCAAAAATAGTTAGGGACTTTTCTTGTTCCTTTAATTCTGCTCTTTTTTTCATAGTTCTTTCTAATTGCTATATTATTTCCCAGCCAAGGATAATAGGTACATTTCCAATGGAGTTACTAAACAATCACAATCAGAATCAGGTTTATTACTAATGATGTACTGTATGTTGTGAAATTTATTGTTTTGCATTCGCACTACAGTGCCAGACATAAAAATTACTTTAAGTTACAAAATAAGTAAATAGTGCAAAAGATAAATAGCAAGACAGTATCTGTGGGTTTATAGACTGTCTAGAAATCTGATGGTGAAAGGGAAGAAGCTGTTGTTAAAAGGTTTGTGTGTCTTCAGAGTGCTTCACCACCTCTCCAATGGTAATAATCCTAAGAGTGTATGTGCCAGATGATGAAGGTCCTTAACGATGGATACTGTCTTCCTGATGCATTGTCTCTTGAAATTGTCCTCAATAGCAGGAGTCCATGATGGAATTGGCTGTATCTATAACCATTTTGTGTTCCTATGTATTGGAGACTCAATGCCTGACAGTCAGAATGTTCTCCATTGTACATCTATAGAAATTCTCAAGTCTTTGGTGACATACCAAATCTCCTCAAACTCCTTATGAAGTGGAATCATTAGCATGCATCCTTCTGCTTGCATCAATAAGTTGAGCCCAGGATATGTCCATCAAAATTACACCCAGGAATTTGAAGCTGTTCACCTTTTCTACCACTGATCCCTTAAAGAGGGCTACTGTATCTTCTCCCAAATTATCCATCCTGAAGTCCATTGTCATTTCCTTGGTCTTGCTGAATCAATGGAACTACAGCTTTTGAATTTAGGGCCAGAATGTTTATATCAAGAGTGATCAATTGACAGAATAAATCTCTTATGTGAACAAATGAAAAGACAAACAATTTCAGGAATATAATATTAGGCCAATTTTGATTGGATAATTCAAGACGGTCTTCCTCATTCATTATTATCTTTTCATTTTGCAATCCAATGGAAATAACCTTCCATTATAGTGCTACTATTCCCTCTATCTCAAAAGAACTCATCTGAAAGGTGCAATAATTCATAAAGTTATAGAAAAGTACAGCATCACACACAAAATGCTGGAGGAAATCAGTAGACTGGGGGCAACACCTATGGAAAAAAGTACAGTCCATATTTCGGGCCAAAACCCTTTGGCAGGACTGGAGAGATAAAAAGCTGAGGAATAGATTTTAAAGGTTGGGGGAGGGGAGAGAGAAGCACAAGTTGATAGGTGAAACCTGAAGGAGGAGGGGTGAACTAAATAGCTGGGAAGTTGACTGGTGAAAGAGACAGAAGACCATAGAAGAAAGAAAAGTGGGGAAGGAGCACTGGGGGAGACAATGGGCAGGCAAGGAGATGTGATGAGAGAGGGGAAAAGGAATGGGAAATGGTGAAGGAGAGTGATGGGGGGGCATAATTGGAAGTCTGAGAAATCAATGTTCGTGCCATCAAGTTGGAGGCCACCCAAAGGGAATATAAAGTGTTGTTCCTCCGACCTAAGTGTGGCCTCACCATGACAGCAGAGGAGGCCACGGAGGAACATATCGGAATAGGAATGGGAAGTGGAATTAAAATGGGTGGCCACTGGGAGATCCCGATTTTTCTGGCGGATGGAGCATAGGTGCTCGGCAAAGTGGTCTCCCAATCTACTTCAGATCTCACCAATATACAGGAGGCCGCACCAGGAGCACCAGACGCAGTATATGACCCCAACAGGATCACAGGTGAAGTGTCATCTCACCTGGAAGGACTGTTTAGGGTCCTGGATGGTAGTGAGGGGGCAGGTATAGGGGCAGGTATATCACTTGTTCCGCTGGCAAGGTTAAGTGCCAGGAGGGAGATCAGTGGGGAGGGACGACTGGACAAGGGAGTCACATAGGGAGTGATCCCTGTGGAAAGCAGAAATTGGGGGTTGAGGGGAAGATGTGATTGGTGGTGGGATCCCGTTGGAGACGGCAGAAGTTCCAGAGAATTATGCGTTGGACGCGGAGGTTGGTGGGGTTGGCGGAGGTTTGGACAAGAGGAATACTATCCCTTCCTCTCCAAATGCCCATCCAAATGTCTCCCAAGTGCTGCACCCCCTCAGCTACGTCCTCCGGCAGCTCCTTCCTTTCAGCTACTCACTACCCCCGTGTAAAAAAGGTACCTCTTAGGTCGCTTTTAAATCTCAGGCCTCTTACACTGTGTCTGTGCCATCTAGCTTAGGCCTAGCCTACCCTGGAGAAAAGATTCGCCTTTTCCTCTTCCATATCCTCTCTCTCATTCGCCTGCGATCCAAAAACTAAAGATCCAGCATGGCCAAGCTCTCCCTGTAACTCGGGCCCTCGAGTCCAGGCAGTGACTGCTCTGACTGCAACATTATTTCTCAAAAGGCCAGCATGCAATGTTCTTTCTTCATGGCTGCTTTCAGTGAACCGTGCACATGTACTCTGTTCCGCAATATTTCAGTGCCCTGTATAAGTCTTACCCTATTTGACTGTCTAAATTGCATCGCCTCACACTTACCTAATTTGAAATCTATTTGCCATTCCTCAGCGCTTCTCTCCAAGTGATCAAGATCTCTTTGCAATTTATTGTAACCTGTTCACTATGGCACGACATCCTAATTTAGTATAACCCGCAAATGTGCTTATCGTGCCATGTGCATTCATATCCAGATTATTTACATACAAAAATGAATAACAGAAGTCCCAACACTGACTTCTGGGGCAAACGAGTAGTCACAGGTCTCTGGTCGGTGAATCAAGCTTCAACTATCACCCTCTGTTTACAATCATCGAGCTAATTTTGAATGCAACTCACTTGCTCCCCCTGAATCCAAGCAACCCAACTTTCCTGATCAGCCTGGCATGCAGGAGCTTGTCAAGGGCCTTACTAAAGTTCCTGTAGACAACATCCACTTCATCTCTCCTCTTAGTTATCTCTTCAAAAAACTCCAGAAGATTCATCAGACATGACTTCCTACATACAAAACCATGCTGACTATTCCTGATCAGGCCTTGTGTGACATTCCAAGTGATGGTAAATCTTGTCCCTCAGAACTCCTCCCAGTAACTTCTCTCCATCTGAAGTCGGGCACACTGGCCTGTGGCTCCTCCATCTGTCTTTGACAACTTTCTGAACAATAGAACAGGATTAGCCAACCTCCAGTCATCCAGAACTTTGCAAATAGCTACAGACAAAGCAACTCTCTCTGCAAAGGCCTCTGTGATTTCTTTACCGGCTTCCCATAATGTCCAGTTTGCACTTAGTCAGTCAAGACTGCAAATACCGCTTCCTTGTAATTTCCATATGATCCAAGATCTCAAAACTTATTATCCTGTTTTCTTTGGCATCCTTGAAATTCTCTTCAGTAAATGATGCACCATCAATAACTCTCGGAGACGGGAGGTGAACGATAGGCTTTTATTAGCAGCAAAATGGAGCACAGCATCTCGGAGACTGAGGGGGGAGCAGTGCCTCCAATCGTCTTTATACCGGGGTCTGTGGGAGCCACAGGAGCAGTCAGCAGAGGAACGTGTCCAGACAGGTATATGTAGTTTACCACATTCACCCCCCTTTGTTTTAAAAGAGAGTCCGCACGGAGCAAAGTTTCTTACAAGTATATTTACAGGTTAAGTCTATCACGCGGTCAAGTCTGTCGCTGCGATCTACGTAGCACCGGCTGTGATTGCACCGGTGCCAGTGGTGATTGCACCAGAGACAGTGGTTGTGCTGGGTCCAGCCTGACTTGAGGTGTCAGCCCATTAGGCGTCAGTGATCCCTCATGCATGTGCATGGCGCCCAGTATGGGAGTGTCGTGAGGAGTCTGTGTAGGGCTTGGCGTGCGCGGTGTCTCGTAGGTATATAAATCAGTGGGTACGGGGTTCATAGTCACCGTGGAGTGTTTGGAGTAGGGGTCTGGTGCTCCTGCGTGCGTCAGGTCGCGGATGGAGACCGTGTCCTCCCGCCCATCAGGTAAGACCACGTAGGCATACTGGGGGTTCGCATGTAGTAGGTGAACCCGCTCGACCAGCGGGGAGTATTTATTGCTCCTCGCATGTTTCCGGAGCAGCACTGGCCCTGGGGACGTCAGCCAAGCCGGTAGGGTGGTCCCAGTGGCAGACTTCCTGGGAAAAGGAAAGAGTTGCTCATGACGGGTGGCATTGGTGGACGTGCATAGCAGGGAGCGGATAGAGTGGAGTGCCTCAGGGAGGACCTCCTGCCAGCAAGAGACGGGCAACCCTTTTGACTTAAGGGCTAAAAGTGTGGCCTTTCACACTGTGGCATTCTCCCTCTCCACCTGTCCATTCCCCCAGGGATTATAGCTCGTGGTCCTACTAGTTGCAATACCCCTAGCTAGCAGGTACTGGCGCAGCTCGTCACTCATAAACGAGGACCCTCTATCACTGTGGATATAACAGGGATATCCGAACAGAGTGAAGAGCTGACGCAGGGCTTTTATGACGGACGTGGCAGTGGTATCGGGGCAGGGGATGGCAAAGGGGAACTGCGAGTACTCTTTGATTATGTTGAGAAAGTAGATATTGCGGTCAGTGGAGGGAAGGGGGCCCTTAAAGTCGACACTCAGTCGCTCAAAGGGGTGGGTGGCCTTGATAAGGTGTGCCTTTTCAGGACGGTAGAAGTGCGGTTTGCACTCAGCGCAGACTTGACAGTCCCTGGTCATCGTCCTGATTTCCTCAAGGGAGTGAGGCAGGTTCCGGGCTTTCACGAAATGGTAAAGTCGGGTGACCCCCGGGTGGCAAAGATCTGCGTGGAGGGCGTATAGCCGGTCGAGCTGCACGCTGTTCCCCAGGATAGGGCATCAGGGGGCTCATAGAGCCTTCCAGGCCGGTACAGGTTGTCATAGTTGTAGGTGGAGAGTTCTATTCTCCACCGCAAAATTTTATTATTTTTTGATTTTGCCCCGCTGTTGGGTGCTGAACATGAACGCAACTGAGTGCTGGTTGGTCAGCAAGGTGAGCCTTCTGCCAGTGAGATGGTGCCTCCAGTGCCTAATAGCTTCCACTATGGCCTGGGCTTCTTTCTCCACCGCGGAGTGCCGAATTTCAGGGCCTTGAAGGGCATGAGAGAAAAATGCTACCGGCCTTCCTGCCTGATTGAGGGCAGCAGCCAGCGCAAAGTCGGAAGTTTCACTCTCTACTTGGAAGGGAATGGTCTTATCCACCGCATGCATCGTTGCTTTGGCAATGTCCCCTTTAATGCGGCTGAAGGCCGCGCAGGCCCCGGCTGAGAGGAGAAATGCGGTAACTTGACCAGGGGGCGGGCCTTGTCTGTATAGTGAGGGACCCATTGGGCGTAATAGGAAAAGAAGCCCAGGCACCATTTGAGGGCTCTGAGAGTGGTGGGAAGAGGGAGTTCCAACAGGGGGCGCATACGTTTGGGATCAGGGCCAATGACTCCGTTCTCCACGACATACCCAAGGATAGCAAGTCGGGTGGTTCTGAACACACACTTGTCCCTGTTATAGGTGAGGTTAAGAGCTTTGGCCACTTGGAAAAATCATTGGAGGTTGGTGTCGTGATCCTGCCAGTCGTGACCACAGATGGTGATGTTATCCAGATGTGGGAACGTGGCCTTCAGTTGGCACTGGTCCACCACCCGGTCCATTTCCCTCTGGAAGACAGGGACACCATTCATGACACCAAAGGGGATGCACAGGAAGTGATAGAGCCTGCCGCCCGCCTTGAAGGCAGTGTAGGGGGCGGTCCTCCGGGCGGATGGGGAGCTGGTGGTAAACGGATTTCAGATCTATGGTCGAGTACACCTTGTACTGAGCTATCTGGTTGACTATATCCATGATGCGGGGTAGTGGGTATGCGTCAAGCTGCGTGAACCTGTTGATGGTCTGGCTATAGTCCACAACTATCCTATTTTTCTGCCCAGTCTGAACAACAACCACTTGGGCCCTCCAAGGGCTTGTGCTTGGCTCAATGATCCCCTCCCTGAGCAGCCGCTGCACCTCTGACTGAATGAAGGCCCTGTCCCCCGCGCTGTACCTCCTGCTTTTAGTTGCCACAGGTTTACAGTCGGGGGTCAGGTTGGCGAACAGCGGTGGGGGAGGGATCTTGAGGGTGGAGAGGCTGCAAGTGGTGTCAGTATCACAGCCGTTGGCATGGTGTTGGGTGGGATGTGCGGGTCGGTGTGTGTGTGTGGTCAGTAGTGTTGAAGTCCCACATAGCTGGGGATTTCTGACAGTGATTGGTGGGAGGGGCCCATCATACACCATTGTCACACTTTTCAGGTGGCTCTGGAATTCGAGCCCCAATAGCACAGGGGCACACAGTTGAGGCATGACCAATAATGTAAAGTCCCGATATTCTGTGCGCTGCACCAGCAATGTTGCTACACAACCCACCCGGATGTCTGTGGAATGTGACCCAGAAGCCGTGGTGACCCTCTGGCTTACCGGCCGTGTCACGAGTCCGCAGCGTTGCACTGTGCCCAGGTGAATAAAAATCTCAGTGCTGCCCATGTCAAACAGGCAGCTAGTCCTGTGCCCCTCCACCAGGATGTCCATCATTGACCTTGCGAGCTGGTGTGGAGCGCTTTGGTCGAGGATCATGGAGGCCAGAGTTGCATCGCTGTCTTGGTGCCTGGTAAGCACCTGTGGGTCGGGGGCGGGGCAAGGTGGCGCCGACAAAGATGGCCGCCCCCATACCTCGCACGAGGCACTGCTCGACCCCACTCATGGTTTGGACTTAAAAGCCTTGGCGAAATGGCTCTTCTTGCCGTAGTTGAAGCAGGTAGCTTCTCGGGCCAGGCAGCATTTTCGGGGGTGCTTTTCAAGTCCGCAGAAGTAACACTGCATGGACTTGCAACTGCCAGCAGCCATGGTCGGTTTGCCGGCGGGTTGCGGGGAGTTCACAGACTCGCGGCTGGCAGCAGCCATGGTCGATTCACCGGAGGGTTGCAGGGAGTTCACGGACTCGCGAGTGGCAGCGGCCAAGGTCGACTGGCCGGGTTGCGGGGTCTGCAATGTCCACAGGGCTGGCGGGAGATTGTGCGCCTAGACAGCGTCAGCATCATGCAGAGCAGCTTCCAGCGTGTCGGCCAGCTCGATCGCCAAATGTAAGATACAATTGGCGTGTTCCAGCAGCCGCTGGTGCACGTACACTGACCTGATCCCCATAACAAAGACGTCTCTTACTAGCAGCTCTGCATGCCGTTCCGCCATCAGTCCCCTGCAGTCGCAGGCCCACATGAGTGTCCATAGGGCACGGACTCAGCACTCGACTCTCCGGTCCACTGCTGCCATGTTGCTAAGCGATGTCTTGCGTAGACTGTGTTCACCGGCCACAGGTATTGTCTTTTGAGGGTGTCCAGTGCCCCTTGGTAGGTCGGCAGGTCCCTGATCAGCGAGTAGACCCGTGGACTGACCCTGGAGAGGAGAATTTTGTGCATCGTGGCAGGCTCAGTTACATGAATCTCCTCCAGGTACGATTGGAAGCATGCAAGCCAGAGTTCAAAAGCAATGCAGGCTTCCGGAGATTGAGGGTCAATATCCAATCTGTCAGGTCATAAAACACTCTCCATGTTTTAAAATTGCTGCTAATAAAATTGATGCACCATCAATAACTCTTGGAGACGGGAGGCGAACGATAGGCTTTTATTAGCAGCAAAATGGAGCACAGCATCTCGGAGACTGAGGGGGTAGCAGTGCCTCCAATCGCCTTTATGCAGGGGTCTGTTGGAGGAGCCACAGGAGCAGTCAGCAGGGGGGAGTGTCCAGTCAGGTATACGTAGTTTACCACAGTAAACACTGAGAAGAAATAAACATTAAAAATCTCAACCATCTCCTGGGCTACATACATACTGTAAGTGACCATGATGGTCCTTAATTCTCTCCCTACTCGCCCTTTTACTGTTAACGTAACAGAAGATCCTTTCAGAACATCTTTAATTCTACTGGCCAAATCCACTTTATACCTTCTTTTTATCCTCTTGATTTCTGTTACGCATGGTCTTAAACTTTTTTTTATATATTTGAGGCATTCATCTGTACCTAGATGCAAAAATGTGATGTATGCTTTCTGCTCTTTCATTACTAGAGCCTTAATATTTCTCATCAGCCAAGGTTCCCTGAACTTGATACTGTATGTCTACCCTTCACCGTATTGGAACATGCTGCCCATGGACTTTTGATATGACCCTTTTAAAAGCCTCCAACTTTCTAAATGTTCCTTTGCCTTTAAATAGTCTAGTCAACCCTGGAGAGATCTTGTCTCATGCCCTCAAAGCCGATCCTGCTATACTTCAGGACTTTAACTTTTTTCCGTAACTATTTTAAAACAAATGGCATTGTAATCACTGGACCCAAAGTGCTCCCCAACAGCCACTATACTTTATTTAGTTATGGATACAGTGCAGAGGAGACCCTTCTGGCCCCTCAAGCCTCGCTGGCCGAGCAGCCCTCAACAAATTCGATCAACCCAAACCGAACCATGGGACAATTTACAAAGACCAATTAACTTACCTGATACAGCTTTGGACAGTGGGAGGAAACCAGAAAACCCAGAGAAAACTCACTCATTTCATTGAAACATAGAACATAGAAACATAGAAAACCAACAGCACAATACAGGCTCTTCGGCCCACAATGCAGTGCCAAACATGTACTTACCTTAGAAATTACCCAGGGTTACCCATAGCCCTCTATTTTTCTGAGCTCCATTTACCTGTCCAGGAGCCTCTTGAAAGACCCTATTGTATCCACCTCCACCACTGTCACCGGCAGCCTCTCACCACTCTCTGCGTAAAAAACATACCCCTGACCTCTCCTCTGTACCTACTTCAAGCACCTTAAAACTGTGCTCTCCCATGTTAGCCTTTTCAGCCCTGGGAAAAAGTCTCTGATTATCCACATGATCAATGCCTCTCATCATCTTATATACCTCTATCAGGTCACCTCTCAGCCTCTGTCGCTCCAAGGAGAAAAGGTCAAGTTCACTCAACCTATTCCCATAAGTCATGCTGCCCAATCCAGGCAACAGCCTTGTAAATCTCCTCTGCACCCTTTCTATAGTATCCATATCCTTCCTGTAGTGAGGTGATCAGAACTGAGCACAGTACTACAAGTGGGGTCTGAACAGGGTCCTATAGAGCTGCAACATTAACTCTCGGCTCTTAAACTCAATCCCACTGTAGATGAAGGCCAATGCACCGTATGCTTTCTTAACCACAAAGTCAACCTGTGCAGCAGCCTTGAGTGTCCTATGGACTTAGACCCCAAGATCCCTCTGATCCTCCACACTGCCAAGAGTCTTACCATTAATAATATATTCTGGCTTCATACTTGACCTACCAAAATGAACCACCTCACACTTATCAATGGGGAGGACAAACAACAAATAGAATGGCGCTGGAATTGAACTCTGGACTCCAGACACCCTTCGCTGTAACAGCATCATGCTAACCTCTACGATGCTGTGGCACTTTTAGTTACTTGGCCCTCTTCAGTCTCTAAGAGAAGGTCCTGTATTGTTCCTTCCTAAGTCCAGTAAGTTTGTCTGCATACTACATTAAAAAACTGTCTTGGATGAAACACACAATTTCTTCCCCATTCACAGTGGCCCCCGTTGATACTGAGAAGATTGAAATCACACTAGCAATACCCTAGTTTTCTCACAATGACATGGAATTTCTCAATCCATCTGCTCCTCAAATTCCTGTTGACTGTGAGAGAGTCTCATAATATAGCTCCAGCAAGAGGACCACCCCCGTCTTTCTGAGTCAGTAGAAAAGGTACCCAAGAGAATGTGCCCAAAAATGTACATTATCAGTCAGAAGTGAAAAGTACAATATCACAAGGGCAAATTCTAGTCACACTTTAATTTTGCTTCATATATTGAGTATTTTTCAGCAGTCCTTACCTAAATTTAATGTCTATTTTTATTTGTTTTCCTACTGTCTACTCATTGGTATTGGTACTGCAAGTAGCTTGTGTACATCTCATTACTCTGATTATTTAGCTTGTAATTTATGATTGGGTCAATGGCATCTCAAAGCCCATTTCCACTTCTACGTTTATGCTGCAAGTAATTTGAAAATATCATATCAACCTGCTCCAAAACCCAGTGTTTATAGGCTTGTTCACAGACATCAATATTTACCGACTGTACTCTAGTGGTACACATTTGAAAGAAGCACAAACTCTGATCAATTTAAGTGTGTTCAGTGATGTAGTCCAGGTTGTATTCAGTAAGTGAAATGATCTTAATCAATAAAGAGTGATGTTTAATTCTAAGTAGATTGTGCATGGATGCCTGATGTCAAAATCTCAGGGGAATACTGTTACAGATCTGCGATCATCTCCCTCTGCTGCTCTTTAAGCCTTCAAAGTGAAGGTTGCTTGAATCATCAGTGACCAGGTTTCTCCTTACATTTTACTCAGAATTGCACTTGTGGAGTAAACTGAGGCCCCTTTTGCCCATCCTACCAAGAGAAAATAAAGTCAGTGGTGGTGGGTGATGGGCGCATTTTAATTCAAAATTACATTGGCTCATTATAGTCTTGAAGCATGAATATGTCATTTCACATATTTGGGCAATCAATGTGATGCTTGTGAATATTAATAGTCCTTCAAGTTTCAGTGCATTGAAGAAATTTAGACAGCTTATGAGAGTAAAATCTCAGTTTTAGATTAATACACTTTTATAAACTCCAGGCTACTGATTGCTTTTTCATCCAGTTCTTGGCCATAATGAAAACAGAAATATGAATATTTATCAGTATTGATAATACTGGCTTCTACAAAATGAAATAGAGTTTATGGCACTCTTTATGACTCAACTGAAGCATTAAAAGGTAATTCAAATACATGGGCATGACGTGTCCCCACTTCTCAGCAAACTATCCAGAGGTGGATTCGAAACACTCTGTTCCTTTCAGACATAATGCATTTTTATAAAGATTAGCCATTACCATAAAATAAATGGAGATAATCTATTACTGAAGGCTTTAGTGTAGATCTACATCATATATGCATACATAGATTTATATAAAATCAATCAGAAAAATAAATATTATATCAAAATTTTAGGTCACCTGAAACTTTAATTTTAATTCCTAAGAGTCCATGGATAGAATGTTATATTGGGTATTTAAAAAAAAATCCCACATTAACTCAACTGATTCAGAAATAGAGGCTGAGAAAACTATTTATTTAGTGCATTCCCTGGAGCTCAGGAAATACACTCAGTGGCCACTTTATTACACTTGCTTTTTAATGCAAATACCTAATCAGCCAATTGTGTGGCAGCAACTCAATGCACAAAAGCATGCAGAACATGGTCAAGGGGTTCAGTTGTTGTTCAGACCAAATGTCAGAAACATGATCTAAGAAATTTTAACCATGGAATGATCTTTGGTGCGGGGCAGGGTGGTTCGAGCATCTCAGAAACAGCTGATCTCCCAGGATTTTCAGACACAACCGTCACTGAAGTTTGCAGGGAATGAAAAGCAAACTTACATTGAGCAGCAGTTCTGTGGGTAAGGTTGCCTTGTTAAGGAGAGAGGTCAGAGAATGACTGTACTGGTTCAAACTGACAAGAAGGTAACAGTAATTCAATTAATCACATGCTACAGCGGTGGTGTTCAGAAAGGCATCTGTGAACATAAGAACATAAGAAATAGGAGCAGGAGTAGGTCATCTGGCCCATCGAGCCTGCTCCACTATTCAATAAGACCATGGCTGATCTGACCATGGACTCATCTCCACCATCGTGCCCTTTCCCCATTGCCCTTTTTTCCCCTACTATGAAAAAATCGATCCAACCTTTTCTTAAATATATTTACTGAGGTAGCCTCCACTGCTTCAATGGGCAGAGAATTCCACAGATTCACCACTCTCTGGGAAAAGCAATTCCTCCTTATTTCCGTCCTATATCTACTCTCCCGAATCTAAACGCACAACACGTCGGACCTTGGAACGGATGGGCTACAGCAGCAGAAGACCACAAACATATTCTCAGTGGCCAGTTTATTAGGTAAAGTAATACATCCCAAGTATGGAAAAAGTCAAGATGCACTTCGGAAGAGTGTTTATATCAGAAATGTTTGAGAAATTTTTGTGAGTTCAAATTACAAGCTTTGCGCTTCACCCTTTCCTTTCAGTTGGTTCAGGATATGACACGTTACTTCAGAATGCATACACTTAATAGCATGGATTTTATTGTCTAAGGCTAGCCACTTTCACTTACCACTGAGTTAATCAGATGAAATAGGAAAAAGGAAATTGATGGCTGCAAGATTCCTGGATCAGACTGATTAGATTCTGTGTGATGCCAGGACCCTACATGACATAGGATGGTCACATGGTTGGACTCGAACAAGTCTTACCCATGAGACTGCTGACATAACATTTGACAGATGGCAAAACCACGTACCCAGGCTTTGCCATCTGTGAAAGCTGTCAAGTTTTGTTAATGATTCGGAACGTCAGGAATATCCAAAACACAATTAAAATTTAAATAAATATTAAAAAGTAAAATTAAAAGAAAGATACAAAATCTCTTAAAACTCACTGTTAATTCATTCAAGTCATGAGTACGGATCAGATGAGCTGAACTTGCTACCTTTCGTCCTGGCGGCTGTAAAATCAGCAATCAGATAAATAGCTTGTGGATCCTGAACCAAGTCAGATCTCTCAAGTTTACATCTTGGGGAATTCTGGTAGGTTTGCTATTTGTCCCTCAAATCCATGCAAAGTCCAGTAGTGGGATATAACAATGGATTTGCTGTAAGAAGCCTATCACAAGGTTCAGTGCTTCCATCCTTGTGTGTGCATGTGCTGAGGTCCTGAATTTGTTGCCATATAAACAGCATGTTCTGGGCGATTAAATGCTCACTTTCATAGCTGCTTTGTCAATTTTCTCTGGCGTGTGATTATTGAGGAGCTCTTGCCAACTGACAGATGGTGAAGAATTTTTGAGGCTTTGGAAAGAAACCAGCAAGACGGGAGATGCCTTGGATATTTTTGACAATAAATTAGATGAGGAATACCAGTGTCATTAAGGGGAGTGATGATGATGAGAGAAGACTGTGGTGGGGGCAGCTCATGAAATAGGCTGAGTAATCAGGAAAGAAAACCAGGATAATCAGATTTACGTTTATAGTGTTGAGCTTTCTAGTGCTCTGAGAAGAGCTGTGCTTACTGAGCTTGAGATGGTCATGTGTTCATAAATATATACAGCCTTTCAGAAACTATCTACATGTGGGATTAAAAATGAAACAAAAATATTGAGAAAATTCAGTGGGTCGGGCAGCGCTTATGGAAAGAGGAATAGTCAGTCTGGAAAGAGGAAGGGTCACAGAAATCTGAAACTGTATCATCACAGGCCACACTCCTTTGTCCTAATGTGTTAACTCATATTTCAGTACATCCAGTTCAAGAGATAGTAAGATTTTGAGACAGTGACTCACACTGCACAAATACAGTCAGGAGTGGCAGAAAGACTGAAAAATATGTGTTTCTGTCTGAATGTTGTTTCTGTGTGTTGGGGGGAGGCTGCACGAGTTTACCTGCATGTGTGAGCTGTCCAGACTTAGTTCAGCTGGAGTGTCACAGTCAAGGAGAGAATAGTGATGGTTGGCTCAATTGAAATGTCTGTGAAGGAATTAATTGACAGGGCATTGGAGTAAGTATAAAAGGGGAGGGAAGCAATCTAACTGGTTTGCTATTATTCAGAGCCAGTGGGACTCATTTGGTCAAATTACTTCATTCCTGATTTTGGCTTCTTCCTCCTTCCTTTCCAGTTTTGGCCCAAAACTTCAATTCTTTATTTATTTCCATTGGTGCTGCCTGACCTGCTGGGTTCCTCAGCAACTTGTGTTTATTACTCAGGATTTGCACACCTGCAGAATCCCTTGTGTTTACCTCATTCCATGCTGGCTTTTTCATTCTGTAAGCATAGTGCATTCTAAATTGATTAAACTTTGGTTTAATTTGGGCATGCTTTGAATAGTGCTGCAACCATAGATCTTTGTGCTGTATTCTTCTATCTAAAAGAAATGTTAAGTCATATCTTTTTGCCTGAAGCATTACCAGTGGACTTTTAACTTCACACAGAAATGTTTCAAATGCTAGTGCTTATTGACATGCAAAATAGGGGTCAATCTTTACATGAATCACCTTTTGAAATCAGGACCCAGGATGTAATCCATAAAGGTCACAGCACTAGTCTAAAACACTTACTTGTCCCCTTAATAGTGAGAGGAGAATCAAAAACATATAGTTTGGTAGAAAGAAATAAGTGGGTAGAGGGTGTTGTACAAATAAGTACACTGAGGGATGACAGAAAGTTAAACTAACAAAGTGCTGTAATAAACAGAACAACTGAGAAGTTAGAGCACTTTCTATTCATTGAGCCTTCCGCTAAAAGAGCAACCATTTCCAGCTACTGTAGATTAAAACTTACAATGAAATTGCTCTAAACAGCAGTTGTCACATAATACAATCTTTAAAGGATATTCTCTTAATTGTACAGACTCATGATTGTTAAAGATAAGTTTATAACAAGACATAGAACCTGATTGCTCCTCCAAACACATGCATGTCGGCATTTATAGCCTAGAATATTATGATATTGCAGCAACCAGGCATACCTTAGAATGTTTTAGTAAATACCTTTAGAAGTATGTGACATTAGGAGTTCCTGAATCTTTAACAGGAATGTACCTAAATAACATCTTTCATTATACTGTACTTTGAATCTTTGAAATTTTTGGTCCATTCTTTGCAAACAGAAGCAAATTAAGCATAACTATGACAGGTCTGTTTATATCTGAATTGTTTCTTCTTTATGTCAATGCTGCACCAGGAACATAAAATCAGAGCTTGGAGTAGTCATTCTGATTCAGGTCAGAGTGAGTCAGACAATGTTTTATTATTCCTCGAAGACACAGAGGCTGTAGAAGAAAATAAGGTATGGTGAACTGAGGTAAGGTAAAGCGCATGCAAGCAAATGCGTCTCGGACAAACTGATCTGAGGAAGTCCAAAAAATGTATTTATTAAAATAAGCAGAGAATTCTATTTTCAAATTTACAGTACTTATAATTTGATAGTGAAAAATATCTCATTCTTATAGCACCAGTTGCAAAGTTGTACAATTTTAAAAGTTGTACAAAGTTGTAGCAATATTTGTAAAATTTTACGGTCTATCATATATAGCAAAAGTATTGTTCAGTGGAGAGATCAGGTTCATGCGTTTATGCTTTGGTGCTGTGGCTGGCTTGGTTAAAATGCATGCTCCGTGCATTGGAGTTCAAGGCTTGTTTTCAAGTCATCGTGTACTTGGCATGGCCAAGGCAAGCAGAATGACCTGCTTTCGAAATGTCGATTTCAGTAATTACAGTACAAGACTATTTGTAATTCATTTAGGCAGGGGAGTCAAGGGTTTAACTGATGATTTTATGACCCAGCACTTCCAACAGGAGAAGCATAGTTCACAGGGAGGATTCCTGGGAAATCGTGGAATTTTCTGTCCATAAAATCATTTATTGAAAGTCTGCAATTTCCCAAATATAAAAATATAATAATCTAGAAAGGACAGGAAAGGAAACTCAATAAAGAAAAAATAAATGAGAATTCAGAACTCATCATCATATGGTAGATGTATTAATTAAATAGCTACCATTTTCACAATGAAGGAAGAGGAAAAACATACTGGAAGAGCAATGGAATCTAAAAATTCAGGGGAAGAAACTGCAAAGGGTAAAAAATGAACTAAGTATGGTGATCTAATACACTTTAATTACTTATGATGAGAATGCCTCTCTCATAGAAATCAGGCATTTGGCAACTAACTCAACATTAAGTTCAAAAGTTCAAAGTACATATGCCACCCTGAGATTCATTTTCTTGTGGGCATACTTGATAAATCCTTAGAATAATAACCATAACAATCTCAATAAAAGACCACACCAACATTGGTATCCAATGAGTGTGCAAAATTTCACAAATTCTGTGATTACAAAAAGAAGAAAATAATAATAACAATAAATAAGCAATAGCTATTGAGAAAATGAGATGAAGAGTCCTTGAAAGTGGACCCACTGGCTGTGGGAACATTTAAGTTATGGACAAGTGAAGTTGATTGAAGTTATCCCCTTTGGATCAAGACCCGGATGGTTGTGGGGTAGTAAGTGTTTCTAAGTTCTTAAGGCTCCTGTACCCTCTTTCTGGTGGCAGCAGCAAGAAGAGAGAGTCACTTTGGAGATTTGGATTAATTCAGGAGTTGAAGTATGATGAATTTTGAAATTCTGTAAATGATGAACGGATGATATATTTAGTTTGTGGCAAAATCAGAACATTAAACTCATTCTGTAAAGAACACCAGATAAAGGTAAGATACCAGATGACTGAAGGACAACAAATGTGATCTTTCTTTTCAAATAGGAAGCAGGGAAAGGGATATCAAAGGACTTTCAACAAACTTAGGTAAGTGGGCTAGAGTTCCAGATTAATGCTGAACAATAGGAAAATCACAAAAGACAGGAGATACTGAATGGCTTAGCTCGATTCCTTTCTTCCTGTGTCATTAATTCTTAGATAATTTAAACTTTGGAAAGTTTAAATTGTTCAGAAATTAGAAAAAGAATGAATGACCTTGTTTCATTCTCAAAAATAAGCATGTCTCACCTGAAGGACAAGTAAGTTAAACAGTTCAAGATTTAAGTACCTTTTGGTTTAATCTTATTTTAAGTGATGACCTGTTGTTTAATCTGCAGGATTGTACCCAGTGATGGAAACCATTATGAAGAGCGTATGAGCAGGTTCTGGAGAGGCTGTTCTGCAGCAACTTTTGAACCTTTCAATCTTGCAAACAAAAGAAAAACATTGTGGAAGGTCTAGAAAAGATTAGGTCTATTCAGGATAACCTGCATTGTGTCATTTGAGGAAGGTGGTGAAGAGATTGAATTGACAATGGAAGACAAATATAAATGTGTTATAGCTGATGATCTTCACTTACAAAGACTTATAGAAGGATGAGTTCATTGTAAGTTCACAACAGTAAGGGATAATAAAGATTTTAACTGTAGCAAAGAGAAAATGGCACCACCAAGCTGGACAGTGCTCATTCTGATGTATTCTTGGTACTTCAAGTCTGATTTTTTTCACTAGTCAGAAAGAAGCAAATACACTAAAAATGTAAAAGCATTATAAATTGGAAATTTATTAAGGACTGAGCTAAATATTTTGATTGGAACAGGTGCAAAATATTTAGAGTGTTTAAATTTTTTTCTAGTATTAATGTTATGTGGTAATGATGTTCTTCATTATGTCCTGCATTTTATGAAAATTAAAGGAAAAATCCTGTAGAATTTGAAAATGTCACAGATGAGTAGGATTTACTTTTAATTTCTATGCATCACTTTGTTTCAAGTTCATAAGAAGTTATCTGTTCAAAAGTGGTACCCTTCAAGATAATAAATTCCTTTGCTTTTTATGGGATCAGAGCAAGAAACATGGAGAAAATATTGTCTACATTATTTTCTTGTGGGTAATACCTGTTTTAAGTAAGTTGGTGATGTAAATCATGAGAGAGAGGAATAAGTGCTTATAGCTGTTACCTTACAGTTTAATTGCAAACTTTAAGATAACTGTTAATGATACAACAGTTTTGTCATTGTGTTTGTAGATTGCTTTACTTAAAATTTTTAATAATCCTCATATCATTTGTTAACCTTGATTACTGAGCTATAAACATTCCACAACCAGGCTGGAAGAGAAACGATATTCTCATAGAACGTAAATGCTAGAAATTTAAAATGGGCTTGTGACGGAAACAATGACTGGCCTGTGAAAAGTGTTCTGTTGCAGTGACAAGTGATTAATGAGTTTCCCATTGGTGGTGCTGTCACAAAGAATGTGAATGCAGGGCGACAGTGGACATGACTGATGTCTACTGGGATGCAAATTAGAATTCATGATTCATATCTTAAGGCAGTTTTATTGCCGCCTCCAACAGTTGCCTTACAAACAGTTGTTCAAGAGCATGGACAGGAGTTCCCGTTAGCCTCAGAGTGGTTTATTTTCATCAGTTTTAGTATGGCCTTCCTGTACTGGTGAATTTAAGTCAATATAAATCTCTGTTGTTACCTCTTTCATACATTTTTCGACAGTTCAAAATGCAAATCAAATGAAAAGATCATGCGCCTAACACGTGTTTTAGACATTATATATTATGGCAGCATCCTTCAATGCACATGTGGTCCTTTTGTATTCAAAATAGATAGTAGCCATGCGTATTGGTGTTAGAATTAATAAACGAGGAAATTCTTTACCCTCTGATTTTTAGTATATGCTATTGAAATAGTCTTAAGTTTCCAAAATGAAAAATCAAATAATTTTATATAAATTTTAGAAAAAATGGTGAATTTCTGCTTTCAAAATCCTGAGTTTTACTGCGACTATTATTCTTGTAGTCATTAGTGCTGTCATTAAGTATCAAAAGTACAATGTTTTTAATTGTCTAATATCAATATTCATCATCAAAAGAAATTAACATTATTATATATAATTCTGCGACAGCACCATTTAAATTAGTGAGCTCTAACACTTAAAAATGTTGGTTATGATGTTGGTAAATTTAAAGAAAAATGGTTGGAGTCACTTAGCACTTTAGTGTAAGCGTGCTTATTAGCAGCATCAAAAATCAAACCAACAAAAATTAGTGAAAAATTCTAAAATGTGCTAAAATAATATCTGCAAGAAAACACAATAATAGCTCCATACTTATTCTTAACTAGTGTGAACTCCTGGCGGCTCCCATCATTCTCCCATACTGAGGCTGATGAGTTCCTTTCATAGGCATTAGGATATATCATCTTTAATTACCAACAAAGTTAACTTAAGACCACACATAATGGACCCCACAATGTAATTACAATCATATTACAAAATAAGTAGAATATCTACATGAAATGGAGTACACAAACAACATTTACACATTTACAGTACTTTTCCCCGTTACTAAAAACATGGAATATTCCACCACGTCTGGAGGAAAAGGAACCGCAAAGCTAACCCAAGCGCATCAACTCGGTTTAGGACGCAGCAGACATCACAGAGCTGCCGGAAAATGGCAGCACGAAACAGCAGAATGCACAGTCATACACTTATAGTAAAGTACAAACAAAGAGTGAAATTAGACTAAGCTTAGGCATCAGACTCTGAATGTACGTGGCAATCCAGCGGGGAAATAATGAGCTAATTATGAGAATTTACCAGAGAAGACATTGAAGTGCGTACACTTGCCATGCTTACAGCAGAATGACGACGGGGGGGGGGGAGGGTGTGTGTGTGTGTGTGTGTGTGTGTGTGTGTGTGTGTAAAGAGTGTTTTTACCAAGTGCTCTTCATCACACACTTATCACACTTATTTAGCAGGTACATAGGTACACTGTCGCCCCTAATCTCTCTTTCATGATGTTCTCCAGTCTCACCTGTACATATATTGTCTTCCCATCTCTGAGGTAAATATCTGAAACGTTACCAGATAGCCTTCTGGGAGCACCATCAACACACAAAGCAGACTAACATAAAAAAAAGAACCCAGCAGAAGATTCTCAAAAGCAATAAGGAACCTCAGCAATGAAAAACATAATGAAAGAGTGTATAGCTTTTCTTGAAGCTATGTATTTTCTGATAGCCATTGAGAGAAAGTAAATCAACCCAACCTCTTACATCATGATGAAGTAGAGGTTCAGGTCTCAAGTACGTTTATTATCAAAGAATGTATAAGTTACACAACCTTGAGACTTGCTTGCTTACAAGTAGTCACAAAGCACAAAACCCGAAAGAATCCAATTTAAAGACAAAAAAGAATAAAAATTAAAATTAAAGACCAACACATGACATGCAAGAGAAAGAGAAATATATGAATCAAGTGAACAACTGAAGCGAACAACAGCATTCCGAACCAAGACTGAGTCTGCAGATCGAACCCCTGGAGCATCCTGGAGTAGGCCCAAAGCCTTGCTTATTAGTTTATCATATTAGTGGGTAGAAAGCACAACAGTTGGGGCAGTCTTCATAGCCTCAGCACCATGGAGAGAGAAGTGACCATCGCTGAAAATGAGCAAAACCTACATGATGACAATAGTTACACAATTGATACGTTGCATATCAAATATTCCTTTGTTACTTTTCTACTTTTTTAATCAGTGATAACTGTGGCCTTTCATTTCATTTTCTAGATCTTCCATTTAGAAACATAGAAACGTTGAAAACCTATGGCACAATACAGGCCCTTCGGCCCACAAAGCTGGGACGAACATGTACTTACTTTAGAAATTACCTAGGGTTATCCATAGACATCTATTTTTGTAAGCTCCATCAACCTATCTAGGAATCTCATAAAAGACCTTATTGTATCCACCTCCACCAGCGTCACCGGCAGCCCATTCCATGTACTCACCACTCACTGCGTAAAAATCTTACCCCTGACATCTCCTCTGTACCTACTTCCAAGCACCTTAAAACTATGCCCTCTTGTGTTAGCCATTTCAGTCCTGGGAAAAAGCCTCTGACTATCCACATGATCAATGCCTCTCATCGTCTTATATACCTCTATCAGGTCACCTCTCATCCTCCACCACTCCAAAGAGAAAAGGCCAAGTTCACTCAACTTATTCTCATAAGGCATTCTCCCCAATCCAGGCAACATCCTTATAAATCTTCTCTGCACCCTTTCTATAGTTTCTACATCCTTTCAGTAGTGGGGTGACCAGAACCGAGCACAGTAATCCAAGTGGCTCTGACCAGAGCCCTATAAAGCTGTAACATTACCTCTGAGCTCTTAAACTCAATCCCTCAGTTTATGAAAGCAAATGCACTGTATGCCTTCTTAACCACAGAGTCAACCTGCACAACAGCTCAGAGCCTCCTATGGACTCGGACCCCAAGATCCCTCTGATCCTCTACACTGACAAGAGTCTTAACATTAATACTATATTCTGCCATCATATTTGACCTACCAAAGTGAACCACCTCACACTTATCTGGATTGAACTCCATCTGTCACTTCTCGGGCCAGTTTTGCATCCTATCAATGTTCCGCTGTAACCTCTGACAGCCCTCCACACTATCCACAACACCCCCAACCTTTGTGTCATCAGCAACTTTACTAACCCATCGCTCCACTTCCTTATCCAGGTCATTTATAAAAATCACGAAGAGAAAAGGTCCTAGAACAGATCCCTAAGGCACTCGTCACCAACCTCCATGCAAAATATCACCCGTCTGCAACCACTTCTTTGCCTTCTGTAGGCAAGCCAATTCTGGATCCACAAAGCAAGGCCCCCTTGGATCCCATGCCTCCTCACTTTCTCAATAAGCCTTGCATGGGGCACCCTATTAAATGCCTTGCTGAAATCCATATACACCTACTGCTCTACCTTCATCAATGTGTTTAGTCACATCTTCAAAAAATTCAATCAAGCATATACAGCATGTCCTGCCTTTGACAAAGCCATGCTGATTATTCCTCATTGTATTATGCCTCTCCAAATGATCATAAATCCTGACTCTCAGGATCTTCTCCATCAACTTACCAACCACTGAAGTAAGATTCACTGGACTATAATTCCCCGGGCTATCTCTACTCCCTTTCTTATATAAGAGAACAACATCTGCAACCCTAAAATGCTCCATAACCTCTCCATCCCCATTGATGATGTAAAGATCATTGGCAGAGGCTCAGCAATCTCCTCCCTCATCTCCCACAGTAGCCTGGGGTAAATCTTGTCTGGTCCCAGTGACTTACCCAACTTGATGCTTTCCAAAAGCTCCAGCACATCCTCCTTCCTAATGCCTATATGCTTAAACTTTTCCGTCTACTGTAAGTCATTCCTATAATTGCCAAGGTTCTTTTCCATTGTGAATACTGAAGCAAAGTATTCATTAAGTACCTCTGCTGTCTCCTCCGGTTCCATACACACTATTCCACTGTCACACTTGATTGGTCCTATTCTCTCACGTCTTATCCTCTTGCTCTTCACATACTTGTAGAAGAGCAAGTATGTGAAGAGCATTTAGCTTAACATCCTGCACTTGTTATCACAAATATTCTGTGGGAATCTTTTACTCCATCTATCCCCCATCCTTTCTGGTTGTACTTTTACTACACTGCTAAATACTATGGTCTTTCTCTGTGTCAAAATCCAATACAGTGAATACATATAGTTTATAACAAGGACTGATATTTTCCATTATTTGAACATTGTGCAGCATGAAACTTGATAAAAATGGTAATTTGTCAATTTAAAAAATAAAACTGGCTAAGCAAATAAAGATTTATTGCATATTTATTGTGAACTTCAGTTCTGTGATTATTCTGCAGATAATTCTTCTTTATTGGCTCTTGTTTATTGGAAGAATATTTGGGCAATTTGTTATTTTTCTTCTTAATGTATAATATTAATTCATATAAGAATTGGCGACTTGGCATAGATATTGCTGTAATAAACTGTTCATCCAAGATCCTTTTTATTGGGTATAGGTAAAAACATGTTATATTTTAAAAATATAATATTGCAGTTTTAAATAATTGTACTATATTTATCCCAAAAATACATCCAAATATAACAGTGGCTTTATTCTTATTTTTTCCAGCAAACTTAGCAGAAAGGGTTAGGTCTTCCACTGTCATAAGATCACTATACACTTACCCCTCAGCAATGTTGCTTGTCCTAGTGTACCTCCCACCTCCCCCATGCAAAATTACTGGGAACCCAGCTCCGTACATTGACTCAGCCAATTCAGCAAAGGCGGAGTGTCAATGCTAGCAGTACCCTGGGATACCCTTGGCTTTGGAAGTTGTTGAGTCTCCCAGGACTCATGCCCTTAGAAGTTGTCAGACCCAGCAGTACGATTGGGATTATTTAATACTTCTGTAAATTAGTAATTTAAAAAGAAACTCTTTTACCAACAGTAGAGATTTCTCCCATTACGGTGACTTGTGATTGCACCAAATATATCTTGGCACAGAAATTTTCAGAGTGATTACAAAAGATTTCATTGATCCATTAGCTCTCTGAAGAGTCCTCTGGAGATCATGAGGGTAGTGGCCAGGAGGAAATGCTACCATTGGCTTTAATCAATACCATCACTGAAAACAGTGATTTCCATGGTAGGTGCCAATGTAGGAGGAACTGATATGATGGATGATCTGTACATTGTTTTATATCTGCAGAGACCTCTTTCAAACATTAATTTATTTGATTTGTTTTCTAATGCAGGCATTACCTGCAAACCTGCCTGTTGTTGCCCATGTCAAAGGTGATCGTGTGCACTTTCCCTGAACACCTGAGGCATCAGATTCATGGCTTGAGAGCCACAATATTTGTTCCCACTTTGCACGCCCAAGCTTCTCATGGTGTGCCTTCTCTGTAGTGTCCCAGAAATCTGGACCAGAATACAAGAAGCATGGAACCAAATACAGTCCTTGCCTCCAAAACCCTTCCCTGGTCCAGCACGGCAACTGAAGTATGTCATCTGTGCTTCTCGGAATTAAAGTCATTAAAGCTTCCTTGTGCTTGGTTTGAACATTATGATCTTCTAATAGTCTTCACAAATACTTTTTATACTTTGGTTGTGTGTGGTGAAACACATATACCTGTCTGGACACTCCCCCTACTGACTGCTCCTGTGGCTCCTCCCACAGACCCCTGTATAAAGGCGATCAAGGCCTGAGCCCGGCCTCTCAGTCTCCAGGATGTAGTATGGTGGTCACTCACTGTTTGTTCCTTCTTCCAGTCAATAAAAGCCGATATCTCGCCTTACGTCTCAGAGTGAGTTATTGATGGTGCATCATTGTGACAGGCGTTTCTTTTCACAAACAGATCGAGACCCCTGTGTGAAGTGTGTAACTGATATTTTCACTGCCTCCTGCCAGCCAAAGGAAAATTAGATAAGCTCTTGTTTAGCCATAGAACATCCATGAAGCCTCAAGAAGCAGGGAGTTGCAAACTGAGACACATGATATACTACGCTGGCCAGCACCACCCACCTGAGTCAGAAATGGTGACGTACACTGGAACAGGCAGAGCAGACCAGACACGGCTCTTAGGTAGCTGCCAGACTTTCTTAGCACTTCCATTGACATCCTAGCCTCCACACGCACAGTTCCTCTGATAAATATTGTTTGGGCAGCAAGGACCCTAGGAGAGATATTTTATATTTTTCAGACCTCAAATCCTTTGCATTGTACAGTTGTACGTGTGCGTGCTGTACGTGGCCAGTTTGCCAAGTCAGCATTGCACAAGAGCTGATGTCACCAACCATCATGCAAGGATAATATTTATATTAGTTTCCTCTCATATCGGACTGATTTGGCTTGCCATCCAAAATTCTAATAAAATCAATTTCCATTGCTGAAAAATAATGCTGCTGTGTGCAGTTAATTCCTTGGCCATTTTATTTCCATCATCCTTTAGTACAAGTCTCAAGATGTTTATAAATGCAACTGGAGAAGGAATAGTTTTATTGCTCCACCAAATGTTATTCCTTTACGCAGTACCGCTGCGTTCACAGGGTACTCTTTGCCAAGCTCATAAGGGAATAACAGACACCAAGCCTTGAAAATACTCAATGGCGAGTAAGTTGAACAACAATTGAACAGATGAAAGAAATAAATGTAATATATTCTGACCAAATTGTAGTGAAGAGATAGAATATGAGAAGGTAAATGTAATCTGGCTAACTAAAATAGACCTTCATGTTCTCATTCAAACCTTGCTTCAAAACCAATGGCATAAGCTAGGGTTTGAATACTATGCGGACAGAGTTAAAAATAGAGTATTTAAAATTATAATATGAACTGCAAATGTTCACTTGACGGCATATGAAGCATCACACTCAAAAGATGAATGTATTTCCCATGTTAGTAAAATCTATGATGTTCTCATAACTAATCAGTAAGCTTCAAGACCTTGGCCTTAATACCTCCTTGTGTAATTGGATCCTTAATTCCCTCACTTGCAAACCCTAGCCAGTTTGGATGGGCAATGACATCTCTTCCACACTCTCCACCACCGCAGGGCTGTGAGCTTAGACCCCTGCTCTGTTTGCTTTTTACTTGTGGCACTGAGGCAAAGCAAAGCTCCATTGCCATTTACTCTATAAATTTGCTGATGGCACCACTGTTGTTGGCAGAATCAAAGGTGCTGATAAATCAGCATATAGGAGGGACATCCTATCTTATAGTGTGCTATATGTGCCTCGAGCTGTGTATGACTGATGCTACTATGTTTTGCATTTTGACCCCGGAGCAATGCTGTTTCATTTGGCTGTATTCATGGGCTTGAATGACAATTAAACTTGAACTTGAATTTGAAAGTTTAGCTGTGTGGTGCAACAGTAACATCTGTTCCCTCAAGGTCAGCAAGACAAAGGGGCTGATTATTGACCTCAGGAGGATAAAGCTGGAGGTCTATGAGCCAGTCCTCATTGGAGGATCAGAAGTGGAGAGGGTCAGCAACTCATATTCTCAATTTTATTTATTTTTCTTTTTTTGAATTTGTACAATTTATTGTCTTTTGCATGATGGTTGTTTGTCCGTCCTGTTGGGTGCAGTATTCCATTGATTCTATTGTGATTCTTAGATTTACTGTGCATGCCGGCTTGCAAGTAAGTGATTCACAGGTTAGTATGTATATGATGATGTATACAGTATGTACTTTGATAATAAATTTACTTTGAACTTTCAACACAAAGGACAACTTTTGCGCTCAAGTATTCTGTTGGCAAAATTCGAAAATGTTTTATAGTAGTAAAAATATATTTGTTGCATTTGCTTCAGAGAGCCAGACCAGAATTATCTGAGCACAGGTCTGCCTGCATAATGGCATAGGTATCTCTGATTCACAGCTTTTCTTGGTGAAATGGTATTACTTCTCAGTTGTCAGGAGTAATTTATCACCCAGTATCCTTTCAATAATTTTATTATTACTGTAATAAAGGTGTTTTAACTACATTCACTATTGTACTTTGGTGCCAATAATGTAATGCAAGCTAAACTTCATAAGAAAACCTGAATGTTCTTTCCAATGTATGTAGATGCAAGTCTCTATTTAGTAGCAATTATAAATAATTTATCTTTACCCTCTGTTTTTCATAAGTACCTTGAAATCCATCTGTGTGATTAATAGTACAACCTAGGGGAAGTGCATGGCATACAAGCAACAATTTCAGTTGTGACCTTGCTTTGCAAAAGCTCAGGTATGCATGTACCCTTGTCTACCTCATGCACACACATTTAATGTTCAAAGATCGAGTGATCTCATGCATCTCATTAGCTATAGTCTTCTTGAACGAAGAACACCCAAAGATTTGTAATTCTGATTTAAAAAAAACTTAATCTTTAAATAGCTTTCCTTTCTCCCAATTTCAAATGAATCTCAAGGTAGTACATAGTAATATATATAGTATGTACTGCGATAATAAGTATACTTTGAACTGTGAACCTTGACCTTTGAAATTCTCTTTCACAGATTTCATAGGAGGAGAGAGAATCAGTAGTTTGACACATGAGACTGGGAGTGCTTGGATTCTGGAAATTTAAGGCCACGACCTGGGTTCAAGCTCAGAAATAGAAACAGAAAGAGTGATCAACTTACTTGTACCATCTGGTATGGGGAGGGGATTGTGGCTACCGCCCTGGATCTAAGTAAGCTGCAGAGAGCTGCAAATTTAGTCTGATCCATCATGAGCACTAGCCTCTATAACATCCAGGACATCTTCGAGAAGCAGTGCCTCAAAAAGGCAGTGTCCATTATTAAGGGTCCCTATAACCCAGGTCATGCCTTGTTCTCATTGTTACCATCAGGAAGAGGTACAGAAGCAGAAAGGCACACACTCAATGATTCAGGAATAGCTTTCTCCCCTCTGCTATCCAATTTCCGAATAGATATTGAACCCATGAACACTACCCCACTACTTTTTATTTCTATTTTCCACTACTTATTTAATTTGACTATTTAATATATATAAATATACTTACTGTAATTCTCTTTTTTTCTATAATTATATATCACATTGTACTGCTGCCACAAGGACAACAAATTTCACGACATATGCAGGTGATATTAAACTGATTCTGACTCCTCTCTTCCCCAGTTCGGAAGAAGCGCCTGGACCTGAAATGTTAATCATTTCTCGTTCCAGATCTTCTGGAGGATGAGAGGTGACTGAAGGAGGTGTATAAGAAGATTCTAGACTCTAGACACTAGAATACTGCAGCACAGTACAGGCCCTTCAGCCCTTGATGTTGCGCCGACCCACATATTCCTTTTAAAAAAAGTACTAAACCCACACTACCCCGTAACTCTCTATATTTCTTCCATCCGTGTGCCTGCCCAAGAGGCTCATAAATACCCCTAATGTTTTAGCCTCCACCACCATCCCTGGCAAGTCATTCCAGGCACCCACAACCCTCTGTGTAAAAAAAAACTTACCCCTGATGTCTCCCCTAAACTTCTCTCCCTTAACTATGTACATATGCCCTCTGGTGTTTGCTAGTCATGCCCTGAGAAACAGGTACTGGCTATCCACCCTATCTATGCCTCTCATAATCTTGTAGACCTCTATCAACTGCCCTCTCATCCTTCTATGCTCCAAAGAGAAAAGTCCCAGTTCTGCTAACCTTGCCTCATAAGACTTGTTCTCTAATCCATGCAACATCCTGGTAAATCTCCTTTTCACTCGCTCCATAGCTTCCGCATCCTTCCTATAATGAGGTGACCAGAACTGAACACAATACTCTAAGTGTGATCTCACCAATGATTTGTAGAGTTGTAACATGACCTCTCTACTCTTGAACTCAATCCCCCTATTAATGAAGCCTAGCATCCCATAGGCCTTCTTAACTAACCTATCAACCTGTGCAGCGACCTTGAGGGATGTATGGATTTGAACCTCAAGGTCCCTCTGTTCATCCACACTCTTAAATAACCAATCATTAACCCTGTACTCAGCATTCTGGTTTGTCCTTCCAAAATGCATCACCTCACACTTATCCGGAATGAACTCCATCTGCCACTTTTCTGCCCAACTCTGCAACCTGTCTATATCTTCTTGTAACCTTCGACAACCTCCAGCTCCATCCACAACTCCTCCAATTTTCATGTCATCTGCAAACTTACTCACCCATCCTTCCACATCTTTATCCAGGTAATTTATAAAAATCACAAAGAGCAGGGGTCCCTGGACAGATCCTTGTGGCACTCCACTAGTCACCGACCTCCAGGCAGAATACTTTCCTTCCACTACTACCCTTTGCTTCCTTCCTGTAAGCCAATATTTTATCCAAACAGCCAAGGTTCCACTTATCCCATGCCTCATGACATTCTGGATGTGTCTCACGCGGGGGACCTTGTCAAATGCCTTGCTAAAATCTATGTAGACCACATTCATCACCCTACCCTCATCAATTTCTTTTGTTACCTCTTCAAAAAACTCAATGTGGCTCATGAGGCACAACCTTCCCTTCACAAAGCCATGTTGACTACCCTTGAGTAGACTGTACTTCTCCAAATGCTCGTAGATCCTATCCTTAAGAATCCTTTCCAATAGTTTGCAGACCACCAACATAAGACTCACCGATCCATAGTTCCCAGGATTCTCCCTATTACCTTTTTTAAACAAGAGAACTACATTTGCCATTCTCCAATCCTCTGACACCTCCCCTGCAGCCAAAGAGGATTCAAAGATCATAGCTACTGCTCCAGCAATCTTTTCTCTCACTTCCCACAGCTAGGGTTATCACATCCGGCCCTGGGGACTTATCAATCTTGATGTTTTTAAGAAGATCCAACACTACTTCTTCTTCTTTAATCTCCATATTGTCCAGCACACAGGCCTGTTCTATTTTGACTTCACCCTGATCAAGGTCTTTTTCACTTGTAAGCACTGAAGCAAAGTATTCACTTAGGACCTCCCCAACCTCCACCACCTCCAGGCACATGTTGCCTTCTTTATCCTTTAGTGGCCCCACCTTCATTCTTGTCATCCTTCTGTTCTTCACATACGCATAGAATGCCTTGGGGATCTCCTTAATCATACACGCCAAGGCCTTCTCATGCCCCCTTTGAGCTCTCCTAAGTCCCTTCTTAAGCTCCTTCCTGGTTACCCTATATTTCTCATGAGCCCCTCCTGCTTCCTGCTTCTTATATCTAACAAATGCTTCCTTTTTCCTCTTGACAAGTTGTCTCACATATTTCGTTAGCCACGGTTCCCTTTTCCTACCATTTTTTTCTTGTCTCAGTGGGATAAACCTATCCTGAACCCAGCACAGGTGGTCCGTAAACTTCTTCCACATTACTTCTGTGCTTTCACCCTTGAACATCTGTTTCCAATTTACTCTCACTAGTTCCTGCCTCATCCCTTCATAGTTAGCCCTTCCCCAGTTAAGCACTTTCCCATTTTGTCTGATTTTATCATTTTCCATAGCTACACTGAAGCTAAGGGAGTTGTGGTCACTCTCACCAAAATGCTCCCCACCAAGAGGTCTGTCAGCTGACCAGGTTCATTACCCAGAACTAGATCCAGTATAGCCTCTCCTCTCATCGGCCGGTCCACATTCTGTGTCAGGAATCCTTCTTGAACACACCTGACAAATTCAGCACCATCTATCCCCCTTGCACTCAGGAGGTGCCAGTCAATATGAGGGAAGTTGAAATCACCCATAACTACAAACCTGTATTTCCTGCACTATTCTAAAATCTGCCTGCTTATCTGCTCCTCAGTGTCCCAAGGGCTATTTGGGGGCCTATAGACTACTCGCAAAACAGTGATCGATCCTTTCCTATTTCTGACTTCCACCCAGACTGACTCAGTGGACACTCCCTCTGCAGTGTCCTTCCTTTCTATAGCAGTGATGAGAGGCATTGATCATGTGGATAGTCAGAGGCTCTTTCCCCAGGCTGAAATGGCTAGCACAATTGGGCACAGTAGGTACAGAGATGTCAGGAGTAAGTTTTTTACCCAGAGAGTGGTGAGTGCGTGGAATGGGTTGCTGGTGATGGTGGTGGAGGCGGATACGATAGGGCCCGTTAAGAGACTCCCGGACAGGTACATGAAGCTCAGAGAAATGGTGTGCTATGGTAACCCTAGGTAATTTCTAAGGTAAGGACATGTTCGGCACATGTAGGGCTGAAGGGCCTGTATTGTGCTGTAGGTTTTCTATGTTTCTGTATTTCCTGCAATTTCTGTTTGTTTCAGATTTCCAGCATGCTCAGTTTTATTTTAATTTGTATGCTTATCATCGGGTAGTTTGTGAGAGGTAACACTATTATTAGGGGAGCATGCTCTGCCTATGGAGAGCAGCTGTATTTATAAATCAATTAGAGGCTCTTACCTGGGTCACATTCCCAGTGCTAAATCAGAAAGAAGTTCCCTTTCAGCATCATCAAAGCAGGGCTGCTCTCGGAGCGCCAACAACTGGAACACATTACTCTGAGGCAACGCTGACGTCAGTCTCTCTCAGAACGATGTGACCTGATTTCTTGGCAATACTCCAAAGAAGTACTGAGAAGGGAATGATGTCCTCCAGTCTATGACAGACACAGAGATCACATCATTGACACAAGAAAGAATTGCATCTGGAAGTAGCCAGGTTTCCTGAGAGCATAATTTAATCTGGGAATGAGCTCAATCATGTTTCACTCTAAATAAGTGAGGTTCATATGCATAACAATGGAAAAGAGGGGAAAAATTAAAGTGAACAAATGTATCTGCTTTAAAAAAAACTCTGTAGTCCATTACTACGTTGAAGTCACTGTCTGACATCACTGAACTTTTTAACATTTTATAACCATTTCTGCTCATAACATTAAAAGCCTTGGCATGCAGCTGGGATATAAATCACTCTAACTTAAGAGCACCTTTCCTAATTAATTGAAAAGACATTTCGGATATATAGCTGAGGCAATTTTAAGAATGCCAAAGTCCCACTATTTTTATGGTTGCCCTTTCAGCAGATATTGGATAAGATGGGCCTGCACTGACTGGACTTTAGAATAATGAAATGTGATATTGGAACATGTTGGGTTTAGAGAAACAGCTGACAAGTTGATACCAAGATAGTGATACTTCTAGCTGGAGACTCTGTATCTAGTGCAAACAAAGTTAAGAGAAGGGTTAAGCTATTCAGGATTCAGATGAATGCCCTATTTAAGAAGTTATAAACTTATTAAATATTACTTGAGAAATATGTTGTAAGTCCAGATGATGCTTTTAAAATGTGAACTTGGCCTGTATTTGTAAATTCAACAGAATTGCATCGGAAGTTGGGCAGTTTGGATTCCAGTTTTTTTCTCTTGTCATTTGCTCCAAAACTCGAAATGGATGATTTGGCACAAGCACTTATATTAAACTTTACCATATTTTCTATGACACAGAAGGTGGCTACTTAGCCCAACAAATCTATGCGAGTTCCTATTAACCCTATTTCTCACATATTTCCTTATAATCCAATCATTTTCACATGCCCACCAACATCCATCTCGTTCTCCTTCCACCCAGCTACATCCACAACAGCCTACAGAAGCCATGTAGCCTACCAACCAGCTCATTGGGATGTGTGATGAAACCAAAGCATCTGTGTAAATCCACATGGCAGAGTGCAAACTCCTCGCGGATAGCAACGGACATCAGGATCAACCCTAAGTCATTAAAGCCACAAGAGAGAAAAATCTGTTTCGGTCCTTCACAAATGAATATTTTCCGGTAGAAACTAACCTATTATTTCTCTTAAATGTTCTTAGAATAAGTTAAAAGACTATCACGTTTAAAAATAATTCTTGAAACAAGTGTCACATTAGTATTTTCTAATCTTTGTTCTTATAATTAAATTTCCAACAGAACTATTAAACTATCTTCTGCAATAATTTATCACCTTTCGAAGTGGGATTATTTTGCAATCCAATGCGAAGCTCCATAAGGATTTTGCTTCTAATACACTCAGTTTGGATTTAAGAGAGTACTATTTAAAGTCAAGTTTATTGTCACATGCACAAATATGGTGAGATACAGATACAATGAAAAACTTGCTTGCAGCAGTTCTAATTCACTCTGAGAATGATAATATTGAGTAGTTTTTCTGAAAAAAGATACATTCTGAACTCTTACTTTAATTATTCTGTATGTTTAATAGACTAAAGAAAAGTAGTGAAAAATGTATGTCAACAGATCTGAAAATAGTCATCGCATGGGTCTTATTTATCAAAATCTATAATTTATACAAATTAATTTTGCAAAGCCTATGATTAATTATGAACAAGTTTAAAATATAGATATGGCCTTCAAAGACAATGAACCTTGATTCCACCATCACTATTTCAAGACATTCCATAGAATGTTTGATAAGCTCTCTTTGCTAACCGGTGGATTTGTAAAATAGTATTGCAAGCTGCAAATATCAAAGCTAATCCAGGCAAAATAAAAATTAAAGACTTAAATGAGTTTCCTTTTATTCCTCCCAGAAGTCGTTAGCAAAAAAAAGAATTCAGCTTGAGCAAATTAATAATTGCTTCTCATCTGTTAGTTACACCCTCACCTCAGAGTCAGAAGATTGTCAGGTTCAAGCCCCACTCTTGACCAAGGTCCGAGCACAACAATTTAGTCTGATTCAACCGATCTCACCCCCACCCCTCTTCCTCCCTGCTGGCATTATTGAACTGATGCGAGTATTAGAGCTGTTTGCCTTCTTTCAAATTAGACCTTAAACCAAGGTTCTAACTGCCTTCTAATAGAACCCAATATTGAAGTAGGGGGATGATATAGCCAATATCAATGGGCAGAAAATCCTCCTCCTGTCTCACAATACCTATTCTTCAATCAAAATCACAAAACTCGGATTATCCAGTCACTAATACATTTCTATTCCCTGGATGTTATGCAACTTGTCTGTAGTATTTTCTACATTAACATCTATTCTTTAAAAATAGTTCATTGACTATAAATCACTTTTAGATATTTATAAAGGTTCAAAAGTTACTTCAACCCAAAAAAATTCCAAAATTGAAACCATTTACGTAAAGTGTGTTTAACTATCGGATTGTCAGTTCGTTTATGCAATTTAGAAAGAGCAAAGGGAAGAGAAGTCCCTAAAATAGAACCCAATGAAAATCCTTGTACAGATTTAGTTTCCAGATTTACCCAATGAGGGCTAGGAGATAAATCCAAATCCCTTAACCAACATTTCAAATATCGAATATTAATTGCCCAATAATAAAATCTAAAATTAGGCAATGCCAATCCACCTTCCTTTTTTGACTTCTGTAAATGTCTTTTATCCAATCTAGGATTTTTATTCTGCCATATATATGAGGAAATTTTTGAATCAACATTGTCAAAAAAAGATTTCGGAATAAAAATTGGTACCGCTTGAAATATATATAAGAACTTGGGTAAAATAATCATCTTAATAGCATTAATCCAACCTATCAGAGATAAAGACAATGGTGACCATTTAGTAAACAAACATTTAATCTGATCAATTAAGGGTAAAAAATTTACCTTAAATATATCCTTATGATTTTTTTGTAATTTTAATCCCTGTATAAGAAGTCTTTTTTTTGGGGTTGAATCAATTTGTTTTAGCAATTCCTATTGTCTCCAATTTCTTTCTTCATCCCTCTATTATGGACCAAGTTTATTTAGCTTGGAAGACTGAAGTTATACTACAATTTTCTGATTTATTTTTGGATAATTGTTTTATGTCTTTTGAACAATTACCTAATAAATATAATTTGCCTAGATCTTATTTTTTTAGATATTTACAGATTAGGAACTTTTTAAACACTGTACTTCCTATCTTTCCAAATCTAGATTCTTCGGGTATTTTGGAGAAATTGTTAGAACTAAATCCTTTTCAGAAAGGTGTAATATCAAATGTTTACAATATAATTATGAAAATACGCTCAGAGGCCTTTTATAAGGTTAAGAATGATTGGGAAAGAGAACTTAACTTTACTATCCCTATTGAGAATTGGGATAAAATTCTTCAACTAGTTAATTTATTCTCTATATGTGCTAAACACTCATTGATACAGTTTAAATTTGAGCACAGGGCTCATATGTCCAAGGATAAATTGGCTCATTTTTATTCCCACATAAATCCTATATGTGACAGATGTCATTCTGAGATAGCTTCTCTAACTCCTATGTTTTGGTCATGTCTGCCTTTGAAAAAATATTGGAATGACATTTTCGATATTACTTCCACGGTATTGAACATTGATTTACAACCTCATCCTATTACTGCAATCTTTGGTTTACCAATAACAGAGTCAATTCATTTATCTTCTGCTTGTCAGATGATTGCATTTCTTACGTTAATGGATAGAAGATCTATTTTGTTGAATTGGAAAGAAATTAATCCCCCTACCATATTTCATTGGTTTTCTTAAACTATGTTATGTCTAAATTTGGAAAAAAATCAGAAGTGTCATATATGACCCTTCTATTAAATTTGAAAAGACTTGGAGGCCATTTATTCAATATTTTCACATGATGTAATTTGACCCTGTTCCAATCCTATTTGTTTTTCTGGTTTTGATGATATATATGTAGAGAGGATTGGAGTTGGTGACACTGATGATTCTTTGTCTTTTTATAGATACTATAAACAGCCCTTTTTTTCCTTTTTTCCTTTTCTTTATTAGTTAGTGGTTAGTTTGTTAGATGAGTTTTTCTTGGGGTAATATTTCTTTTTCTCTTTTTCTCTTTCCTGTTTTTTTCAACATGATATACCTAGTTTTTTTTGTCTCCTCTGTATGATATTTGTATCATTCATGATTTGGAAAGACTTAACTATATTGTACTTATTGCTTGTGTATCCTTTTATGTTCACTTTAATTTTGTAATCCCAATAACTATGTATTAATCTTATCATGTTGATATTAATAAAAGGATTGAAAAGGCAAAAGTTACTTCATAAATTCAACATATTAAAACTTCACTCATTGGTTATTCTTCTCTATCTTTCAATAGATAATGGACACAATATTGAGCATCTGAACACCTGACCAGTGTTGTAGAGTGTAGGTAAATGATTATAGAGTAAATTTTATCACAATCCCAATCAATCCCATGCTGGCCATGAAATTGCAAATTACCATAATCCCATTTCTACAACAAATATACATTAAAATTCTTTTTAAAAGGTAAGTGGATTATTGGCTTTCTCATCTGTAAGGAAGTTACATGTGACCTCACCAAAATGTTGTCTGATAGGTTTTGTGACTGATGCAGAATTTCTCAGCATCCTCTCAGTTTAGTTTTGTGAGATGCCCGAAGAAAACCAATGGATTTGCCTCCTGAAGTAGTGTGCTGGACAGTAACTTTCCAGACTGCAGAATATGTTGATGCTACTTTTTTAAATTTCATATTAAAATTATAATTTTAATTTTAAATTAAAATTATAATTTTAAGTTTTTCAATGATCAATAGCAATGAGTTTGAAAAGCTCCTGAATGCTGTCTCCATACCACATCACCCTTAACAAATATGTCTTCCCCTTCTGTATCACTGATCAGTACCTAATCAACCTGTTACTATTGACCTCATCATTAGCAATGGCCTGTTCCTCACATTGCGCTTTCCCCTTGAGTCTCCCTCCAATTTTATCTGAAGTATATGCATCTGTTCTTCTGCTAACCTCGAGTGGTGACAGTTGCTGTCCTAATGAAGAGTGTGCTTTGATAGTGCCTGTATGCTACTGGGGCCTCCTAGCTCAATCAATGGAGCAGATGTGTCTTAATGAGAAAATAAGAAAGCATAGCTATTGTGCTTTTTGTTGGCATTATCTGTGTTCTGCGGGAATTTGTATAGCCAACATGCACAGACCGCGGAATATGAGAGGGAGGATTACATTCTTTATAAAGAACATTCATCCAAAATATTCTCCAGAGCATTATTTTAAAATATTTGAAATTTAGCCACTATTTTGCAAATTATATTGAATCAAATACAACTATAATTTTTAATATTACATCATTGTACTTCAGCAGATCAAAATTTCTGTCTTCACCATTGTGTCATATTCAATATAATTGATATGGCTATGCTCACTTATAGTACAATAGTTCAGATATTCTTGATATCATTTTCAGTATTTAACATCCAAAACTGTCTTTCGCATCTAATGTGTATTGACCTGAACTTTGTTGCCTATCGAGGTGAGGTCATAAGTGCATTTTGTTGCCGAATTAAATCCGACAGTTGAACACGGAAAACAAGCCTACGTTAACTGGCTTCCCAGTAGGCTTTGCTTCAACACTTCCCTAACAAAAAGCTTGGCAGTGCAATCCATACAAGGTCATGAAATTAGAAGTAGTTGCTCACTATTCACTGATTGGACATTGCAAACTTTCTTTAAATTGGTACATTTGATTTTATACAGAATATATTTTTACAGGTCTGATCAGGCCCTAGGTTTTCATTTGCAAAGGGCAAGTCTCATTCCTTCAAAATAATATTGGAATTATTTTTAATTCTATTTTCTACACATGCTCTGTCTCTTTGATCTTACCTTAGGCTCTTTTTTAAAAAAAAATTCTCTTTATTTCACTTCCTACATGACATAGAATGACTGTAACACTCCTTAATTTTACTTCCTGGTTTACACCAAGTTCTTCTAAGTACTTCAAAGAAGATTGTCTGGTTGAAGGATCTCATTGCATCTCTCTTACTCATTAATGCCATGGATGCTCTCTGAGGACAGGAGACCACAAAAGGCAACACACTGCTTCACAGCGAACGGCATATCTGGGCAGCTCACATAGAAGGAAATGGCCAGTGCTATTCATTTTCCAATGGCTACAAACTAGCTTCAAAATATAGGCCATAGTATTTACATATCTGAGGCCTCCGTTGGTCAGGGTCAACCATGTATGTTGCATCCTAGCTGCATAGGTATGCAAAGCCATGCAGTACAATGTGGAGAGCAAGCTGCTGACCATGTAGCAAGCACCCCCTCTCCATGCCACATGATGAACCCAAAGAAATAGCAGAGACCAATACAATTTGGCACCAGCAATATCACAGGAGCTTCCAGCCAGCACTGAACCCAATGCAGGACTGCCTTAGGGAGTCCAGCTCCAGATTTTTCCCTCGGGATTTACTCCCAAGACTTTCCCCATGAGTGAGTATAGCCGCAAGGCAAGCAGGGGTTTGAGACCAGAGTTTTCCTTCTTCTAGGTGAGCTGCCAATCATAGCAGCTGAGCCCTGTATGCCCAAAGCAACTGGTTTTAAGGTGCCACTAACCCACCTTTTCCCCTTCTCCTGTCAGTAGAAACGGTTCCACTGGGCCTAGTAGCTAAGCCACACATGAAGGCCAGGAGCTGGACTTGGTTGTCAGAGGCTATTAGAGGTGCATGCCATTGGGAGTATTTAATAGGTAGTGGGAGCTTGTCCCCATTACCACCCATGACTATATCAACTTAAGGAAGTGACTTGCATATCATTAATTAAATTATAAAGCTGATGGGGTTGAGAATACAATGGAGAAATAAGAAACACTGGATCTTTGTTTAGTCTTGTGAATAAATTCAGACAAGGAATTCTGCAGTGAATAAACAAAATAACTCAAATATATCATTCCTCAGCTCAATCAGTCTATGTATTGAGCCTGCATCGTAGCATAGTGATTAGTGTAACACTATAACAGTGCCAACAACCTGGGTTTAATTTCTGCTGCTATCCATAAGGAGTTTATATGCTCCCTCATGACTGTGTGGGTTTCCTCCAGGTGCTGCAGTTTCCTCCCACCATCCAAAGACATACGGATCAGTAGGTTAATTGGTCACATGACGGTAATTGGACGGTGTGGGCTCACGTGGCAGCAAGGGCTTGTAACTGTGCTGTATCTCTAAATAATTATTGCATATTTCAGATACAGTGTGACAACTCAGTGGGGCAGCCATTTTTGACTTTGACCTTGAATGCTGTCTGTGTGGAATCTGCGTTTGCTCTCTGTGACTATTTGGCTTTTATCTGCATGCTCTGGTCCACATCACAAGGAGGTGATTCATTGGCCCTGGTGTAGAAGTTAGAATTTATTCAAATCTTACATTCATCCCACAAGGTGAGGGAGTAAAATTCTTTGCATTATGACTCCATTGCAGTGTACAGACATGTGATTTATAAGTCTAATGAGATGTAGAAAGAAGCTGTCCCGTAGCCTGTTGGTCCTGGCTTTTATGCTGTGGTACAGTTTCCCGGATGGTAGCAGCTGGAATAGATTGGGGTTGGGGTGACTCGGGTCCCCAATGATCCTTTTTACACACCTGTCTTTGTAAATGTCAGGAATCATGGAAAGTACACAACTACTGTACAGAGGTGTTCGGCTGTCCGCACCACTCTCTGCAGAGTCCTGCAATTATAGGAGGTACCAGCCAGTCAGGATGCTCTCAGTTGTGCCCTCATAGAAAGTTCTACAGGCAAATTAGCAAGTTTGGCCTTCTTGTGACTCTGGACCCACAGCAGAGGAGTTTACACTTAATTGTCTGCTGAAATGGCCTGGCAATCAAGGGAAATTAGTGATGACAATAAAATAAAAGAGTTAGAACTCTCCAGCTAATGAATAGTGATGTTGTTCCTTTATTTTCATTGTCTTCTATTTCTACAGCCTCTTCTGGCCACTCTTCTTGGTGTTCCCAAACTTCTCTTTAAAATAAAATCATATTATTTGTGACAATCTGTCCTTTCACCACCACAGTAGAGGGCTGCCTTCCAAATCATATAATGTTCTTTGACCAGTAAGCCAAGTTGAAAATATGAATGTGGCAAACTTCAGCAGGCTTAAGAAGTTTTTAAAAATCTTGCCAGCAAAGTAGCTCATTAGCTGCTCGAATTGAATTAAGGAATTACTATCACCCGTTTTATTGCCATTATAGGCTTCTGGTTTTCATTGCAACTAACAAAAGTATATTGGCAGGAACTGCATTTATCTAAACCAGATATTACTGCAGTAATTACAATAACATGTGGGTTTTAATCTCAGCACTCAAGAGCAAGAGGGAAGTCTTAATAATCATACTTATCGCTTTCTAGATACTTGATGGAATTTTTTAATGTTCTCCTGAATTCTGTGTTTTTGTCCTGCTGAGATGCAGTTTTATCTTTCTTCCAGACCGTGGGCAATGTGTAGTTTCACAGGGAATTACCCAATGCCAATGGTTTGATTAGCCATCAAAGGACTACAACTTTTGATTAAATCTCTCATCTGAAGTAATCTAATTGTTGAACTTTATTTCACATAGGTTTTGAATTTTGGAAAGCAAAATATGAAATATAGAAGGACATGATGTCAAAGGAGCAATACAGTGAGCTAACAGTACATGAGTTTCCGGTGCTAAAAGGCCCCGGCACATTATCTGTATAACAGCATAGCTGCATTTTGTGACGTGATGCGAAACCTCTGTCCCATAATTTTTTATCTTAATTATCTTAGAGCAAATAAAAAGCTATTATTCGGGCCTTACATCTTCAGACACATTTTTGAAACAGATAATTCAGCACCACTATATTGCCAAAGCAGTATCAGCTTGTCTTTCTTACTGTAATTGATGCAACACTTCATTCATAAGTAAACATGAGGCTAAACATGAAAACCCAGAAGTTATTGCCATGACGTTGTTCTTCCAAAGGCTTCTCAAAACACTACCTCATCGATGGGCTGTGTATTGAAATACATGGCGTAAGGGTCTTGTATTTTGCATGATAGATATTAGACAATATTCTATGCAAAGCTTATGTTTCATTTATTTCCATCTTACTGTCTCTGATGACTTCTGTGTCAATCAACCTCTTGGGCACTGAAAATTAATTATTACAAATTATTACAATTTTATTACTTCAGAATCTCTTAGATTTTTCTAAAACCTTTTTCTTTAATATTTCAAAATAATTCTAAAATAAATAATAATTTTTAAAATAATTCAATCTCTCCTTCCTTCTGCTTATTTTTCTTCCGGTACTTGATTTAGTTCCGAATCCATCCACTAATTCCTTCTCAGTCTCTACACCGTTAATTTTATGATTCTTAATCCACCTGGTTATATAGTTACTCAGCACATTCAGCCACTTTGCTCCATTGCTATGTTATCAGCTCATAGTTTCAGCAGTCTAACATAGACAATAAACTTAAATGAACTGCAAGCAATGGAAGACTAATTTACTTCTGTACAAATTTGACCAATTATTGAATACTTCTTTCATTTTTACTTTTTAACCATTCAGATTTGGGTTTCATTCCTGGCAGGATGGGACTTTGTGAAAGCCAGATTGTAAGGAACTCAGGGATTTGCCTGCAATTTGGGTCATCAGAGAAACAGGCCTTGTCATCCACCTTGCCCATGGCAACCGTCAGGCACCCCTTTTACTTCTAACACTATTCTAGCCCATTCATTCTCCCTACATTCTATTTTCAATCAAAAATTAATAAAGGTCTCTACATACCCATATTGATTCCAATGGGTGACTCCTGCTGCCAAATGAGAGTATTATTGAAATTCACTCAAATTATTTTTTTTCAAACTGGCATTTCAATTTTCCTCCATTCCAATATATCCTGAAAAGCAGTAATAGCTGGTTTCCTCCCATGCATTTTCCCCAATGTATTCATTATAGTTAATCTATTGAATTTAAAACCTGTACTCCTGAAATTTAATTTATTTCTTTTCTCACTTTTTGTTTTTACTCTTATATTGCTGTCAAATGTAATTATATTTTGATCACTGCTAATCACATTTTCTTTTAATTGATTCTAAGATGCTTGACTTAAGATGATGAGAAGTTATTTTCACTCAGTGGAATCTAGAATTATGGAGCATGATTTCAGAATAAGGGTCATCCATTTAAAAGTAAAATTGAGGAGGATTTTTTTCTGTCAGAGGATCATGAATAATTGGTATTTTCCATCCCAAAGAGCGGTGAATCATTGAATATATTCAAGTCTCAGATAAACAATTTTTTTGAACTTAAAAAACTTGAGGGATTTGGGCACAGACAGTAAAGTGGAGTCCAAGATCAAATGAAACACAATCTTATTCAGCTGAGGTTTCAATTATGTTCTTATGTTGCATTATATTTAGAAGTAATTTTATGTTATTAAATTTTTGGTTGTTCGCAGGTTTTGGTGAATAACCCAAATGAAAAATAATTATTTTTGTGATTAAATCATTGTCAGACTTAATTTGACATAATCACTGTTCTTTATTTTAAAGATTAGTAACAGTAATCCTGTAATTTTATAAATTAAGTAATTCTTACTTTTATCAATTATTGACATAAATATCAGGTCCTACTTGGTGTTTTCCAGTATCTGAGATCATCAAAAGACTACTTAATTACCTTAGATCATTCATTGTTGCTTTTGCCTAGATTTTTGGACTACTAATGCTTTCAACACTTATAGCAAAGTAGTGTATGAATTCTCTCAGGATTGACAGAGGGCCGACTAGTCTAGCTCACGTCATTTTGCATTTCTTCTGACAATTGCTCTCTACCTCCTCCAGACAATTTTTTTTCCATTTTGAATGGTAAAAAAGGATCATACTATTTATCAATCAACATTGAGTGTCTGAGAATGAAAATATAAATTTACTTTCAGAATTTAGAAGTGATCATCCAGTGGAAACAAATGAAGATAAAATGTGAAATTAGACAATGGGGAAGAGGCGCAAAGAATCACAAGTTCAAGAGGAAAAAAGAACTGCTTTTATATTTCAAAAGCAAACATGAGGAAATCTGTAGATGCTGGAAATTCAAGCAACACACACAAAATGCTGGTGGAACACAGCAGGCCAGGCAGCATCTATAGGGAGAAGCACTGTCGACATTTCGGGCCGAGACCCTTCGTCAGGACTAACTGAAAGGAAAGATAGTAAGAGATTTGAAAGTAGCAGGGGGAGAGGGAAATGTGAAATGATAGGAGAAGACCGGAGGGGGTGGGGTGAAGATGAGAGCCAGAAAGGTGATTGGCAAAAGGGATACAGAGCTGGAGAAGGGAAAGGATCATGGGATGGGAGGCCTATGGAGAAAGAAAGGGGGAGGGGAGCACCAGAGGGAGATGGAGAACAGGCAGAGTGATGGAATGAGAGAGAGAAGAAAAAAACTAAATATATCAGAGATGGGGTAAGAAGGGGAGGAGGGGCATTAACGGAAGGTAGAGAAGTCAATGTTCATGCAATCAGATTGGAGACTACCCAGCCGGTATATAAGGTGTTGTTCCTCCAACCTGAGTGTGGCTTCATCTTGACAGTAGAGGAGGCCATGGATAGACATATCAGAATGGGAATGGGACACGGAATTAAACTGTGTGACCACTGAGAGATCCTGCTTTTTCTGGCAGACCAAGCGTAGGTGTTCAGCAAAATGGTCTCCCAGTCTGCTTCGGGTCTCACCAATATATAAAAGGCCACACTGGGAGCACCGGACACAGTATACCACACCAGCCGACTCACAGGTGAAATATCACCTCACCTGGAAGGACTGTCTGGGGCCCTGAATGGTGGTGAGGGAGGAAGTGTAAGGGCAGGTGTAGCACTTGTTCTGCTTACAAGGATAAGTGCCAGGAGGGAGATCGGTGGGAAGGGATGGAGGGGACTAATGGTCAAGGGAGTCGCGTAGGGAGCGATCCCTGCGGTCACCTACCACCCCACCAGCCTCCAGGTCCAACGTATAATGCTCTGTAACTTCCGCCACCTCCAACAGGATCCCACTACCAAGCATATCTTTCCCTCCCCACCTCTTTCTGCTTTCCCAGTGGCCACGCATTTTAATTCCACGTCCCATTCCCATACTGATACATCTATCCATGGCTTCCTTACTGTCACAATGAAGCCACACTCCGAGAAAACATTTGCTTCTCTAATGTCCTTCGGGAACAGAGATTTGTCATCCTTACCCAACCTTCATCTGATTCCAGATATCAAAAATCGTTAGTAACAGACACTAAAAACTGGTAATGTCCGCGCCCACTTTGTGTGAATAGATAAAGGACTTGTCTAATTCCTGGTGAAAACATTCTCTTATTCTTCCTCCATCTTCCCAGATCAGAACTTCCTGTGTAAAAGAAAATGTTTTCTTTTCTTTCCAGTAACCTTCCATTTGTAATAAAGACGGATGCTTCATTAACCTACATTTCCAGCATTCTGCAGGAACTCTTGTGTTCCATTAGCTTAACTCTTGCTGTATCTATGTGGTAACTCTTCCAGTTTCAAAGGGGCCATATACCCTTTTGCATCATAAGATTTCATAGTCTCACTCTATTTAAAGAATGGTTTATAAGCAATTCCTCCTAAAACATAAAATCTGACTTTTTTCCCACATTAGACTCACTGTAGTAACTACTTGCTAATTCACAGCATTTATATTTCTTTCTGTGCTCTTTGGGTTTTCCCACAACTTACTTGCAGCAAAAGCAAATGTAGCTACAACACACTCAGCCTACTAATGCCAATTAGTAGCAACACACACAAAACACTGAAGGAAGTCAGCAGGCCAGGCAGCATTACGGAAAAGTGTAAACAGTCGACATTTTGGGCCGAGACACTCCATAGATGTTGCCTGACCTGCTGAGTTCCTCGAGCATTTTGTGTGTGTTGCTTTGGATTTCCAGCAACTGCAGATTTTCTCTTGTTTGTGAAATAGTGTGATGTTTTTACTGTTGATGACTTTAATTATGTAATTAACTAGAAGTCCACCTTAATCAAACCTGTATTTCCTTACAAAAATACATTCAGATGTTTCCAATATCAAATTGCATCCTGGAACTCGGGAAAATTCAGCTTCCTCTTTTTGTTTCAGGTTATAAAATAGACACTGCATAATCTGCTGAGTAGTTGCAACATTTACTTAGTTTAGGTCAAATTTCATTTCAGATTTATTCAAAACTACTTAAAATGGTGAAAAATGGTAATAATTTTTTCTGAGCAATGCCTTATGATACCACCATTAGGAATATCAAATTATTAGACACATCATATATCATGCTGCTTATCAACTGTTTATTCATTTCCATAGATGATGCCTGGCCTGCTGAGTTCCTCCAGCATTTTGTGTGCGTTGCTTTGGATTTCCAGCATCTGCAGGTTTTCTTGTGTTTGTGAACATCAACTGTAACTATCTGAACCTCAGCCCTAGGCTGCCTTGTCAATTTGAGAAAGACCCATATATCCTAACTCCATTGCCATCAGTTAGCCACCCCACTAATCTCACAGAAACAAATGATGTACAGCTTCACAGTAAAACTAGATTTCAAATTGTCACTTTCTGAAGACTGAAGTCCACTTTTCCAGACAAAATGTTAGGTGCATTCCCTGTTCAAAAATTGACAGCCATCAAACCCAGTGTCTAATGTTTCAGAAGAGGAAAACATATCAATTATTTATGACTAGAGAAGAAAACCTGTGGAAGTGGTTGCACAGTGAATGGCAGGGCCCCTGGGACTGTTGTAGAACAGAGGGATCTAGGTATACAAATACATGATTTCCTGCAAGTGGCAATATAGTTAAGCAGGATGGTGAAGGTGTATGGCCTGTCAGTCAGTCAGGGCAATGAACATAAGGGTTAGGACATCATGTTGGAGAGACCACACTTGGATTATTGTGCACAGTTCTGGTCACCATCCTCTTGGAAAAAATTAGTCACAAAGTGAGGGAGAGTACAGAAAATATTCGTGAGGATGTTGTGAGGACTGGAGAGCTTGATCTATAAGAAGAGACTGGAAAGTCTGAGGAGTGACTTTACAGATATTTATAAAATCGCAGGGAACATAGATAAGGTTTATGGTCAGTCTTTTTCTTTTAAGGTGAAAGGAGAAAGATTTGAAAAGGACCTGACGGTCACATGTGAGGATGGGTGGACGGAGCCAGCTGCCAGAAGAAGAGTTAGAGGTGGATAGAGCTACAACATTTAAAACTCATTTGGACAAGAACACAGGTGGGAAAGGATTAGAGGGATATCGGCCAAATAATACTATCTCAAGAAAGTGCCTTGGCCAGCATAGATGAGCTGGGCTGAAGGGCCTCCTTTCATGCTGGATGACTCTAATAGAGGACTCAGCTCCTCATATGACAGTCCTACTGTCGTAGCAACCCTGCTACTAGCTTCCATCAGTCATATGAATACTGTAAATAAATTATCTAAAGCAATCCATGTACTTTCAATGATTTACACCTCCCACCGTAAATCTCTTTAACATTTTTATTACCCAAGAAATGGAATAATCAATTTTCAGTCTTTAAGTGCACCGTTAATAAGAGAGGCGATGCTTGTTTGCATTTTTGACATTGCAATAGATTTTAGTTATGGGATATCCCCTCTAAGCAATTGTAATTTTGAAAGTTTTCCACCTTCTTATGCATCAGTCACCACAATATTTCAATCTTCTCTTTCACTAATGAAAATTACTCCCTTGACATTCACTGTCCTTTGCTCATGAAATAAACATACTGATATCTCAGACTGGAGAAGCAGCATATTTTGTTTTAACCAAGCAAAGCTAGAATTGTAGAACGTGCTTTGTATCAATAAGAAGTTGATGGCTCACCCATTGTTTAATGTGTTTCACCTTGACTTTATTTTCTTCATTTTCTTCGGAAGATTATCGTTAAACTGCCTTGAGAAAACAGATGGCATTATCTCCACCTTGTGATTAAAAGAAGTACTGCACATCATTCTCCAGCATCACAAACAAACCGAGCTAAATTTTCCCATTTGCTGATGATTTGCCCATGCATGCCACTGACCTACACCTTAAGTGTTGCATTATTAGCAGAACTCAAAGTGGCCATCCTGGTGTGGAATTCTTAGTGGGAGATCCTGCGGCATGATGGTCTTTCATGACATTAGGGGGCAACCAGAGTAATACCACTTATAAAGATGCTAGGGAAAAATCTTCGACAGAAGAATTACCCGGATCAGTTGACAGTCAAAGCTATTAAACAGAAATGAATATTCCTGAAGATATCTTAAAATTCAAACATGGCCTGAAGATAACAGAATCTACTTTAAAACAAAACTTTTAAAGGAAAGTAAATGTAATTAAAATAAAGCATCAAATAATACAGAAATTATTTAAATAAACTCAAGCTTTTCAGTATGGGACCATAAAATGATAAGATATAGAAGCAAAATTAGGCGACTCGGCCCATTAAGTCTGATCCCCTATTCCATCATAACTGCTTTATTATCCCTCTCAACCCCATTCTCCTATCTTCTGCCCATTAGCTTTGGGCGCCCTTACTAATAAAAAAAAATCTCCACTTTAAATATAGTCAATGACTTGGCCTCCATGGCCATCTAAGGCAATGAATTCCACAGAGTCAGCACCCTCCAGCTAAAGAAATTCCTCCACGTCTCTGTTCTAACGGAACATATTTTCTATTCTGAGATTGTGCCTGGTGGTCCTAGATTCCTCCACTTTAGGAAAAATCTTCTCCACTTCCTCTCCATTTAGGCCTTTCAATATTTGATAGGTTTCAATGAGATCATCAGCTCATTCATGTAATGAGGTGAGTATAGGCCCAGAGATTTGCAGGAATGCCTTCAGTTGAAGAGTTGCTGCTGTACAAGAAGACAGCTCACTATCATCTTGTCTAGGGCTGCTACCAATAGGCAATAAACACAGAACTTACCAACATTGCTCACATTCCATAAATAAGAATTTAAGGCTTTCCTGCTTAAAGAGATTTGTATGGAAAATCAAAGGCTCTTGCACAGTGGCAGATAGTAATGCTGCCGTACAGCTCCTGTAACCCAGGATTAATCCCAAATTCCAATCATGTATGGAATGTATGAAGCTTGCAAGTTCTCCACATGGGTTTCTTCCCAGTTCTCCATTTCTTCCAACACCCTGAAGATATGCCGGTAGATTAACTGGCCTCAGGTGTAGTTTGTGACAGAGAAATTAAGGAAGTCAATCTGCTTGAGAGAGAGAATAAGGTATAGGGAAATAAATAGTTAACCATATAACAATCACAGCACGGAAACAGGCCATCTCGGCCCTCCTAGTCCATGCCGAGCTCTTAATCTCACCTAGTCCCACCTACCCGCACTCAGCCCATAACCCTCCACTCCTTTCCTGTCCATATACCTATCCAGTTTTACCTTAAATGACACAACTGAACTGGCCTCTACTACTTCCACAGGAAGCTCATTCCACACAGCTATCACTCTCTGAGTAAAGAAATACCCCCTCATGTTTCCCTTAAACTTCTGCCCACTAACTCTCAAATCATGTCCTCTCGTTTGAATAGTTGAGGGATGCTGATAGGAATCCTCAGAGATCTGACACGTGAATGGTGTCCTGCCATGCCATTTGGAAACATGTGAAAATGGTGCTACAGTACGTCATTAGCAACATACAAAACTACCAGTACTTCACCAACAAGTCTCTCAGCCACCAGATATTAAACATCCTACCCAATAATTACACTGAGGAAAAAAAATTGTTCTGGCAAAATTATGTAACCCCATTATCAACTGAAGTTCAAAATTTCTAAACCAAATAAAACAGCACCTATTTTTATTTATTTTCTATTGCAAGAGACAGAAACATATTTAATCCTCCTGCAGATATTAACTCCATCTGTAAGTGTAATTGTTTAATATAACTTTGCTAAAAATTTATGCTGAGAATCAGATTGATTATAACTGCACTCATTTCCAAATTTACACTCAAGTAAGACGTCAAGGAAGATTTTCTAGGCAATTCTGGATGTCAATATACAGAGCTGTTCTACAGACAACAATGCTACATTAAAGTGATAGATAATATTAACCTGCTGCTTCTCTAGATATTATTAAATATAATTATATTACTAATTGTTGACAATATGACCCATTCAGTTGTTTTCTCATCAAAACCTCACATCTGTTTATTCTAAACTGAATTGCAGAAGGGTTTCTTTAATTTTGCATTCCAGTTAAATTTCTCTACAACCTCGTTCCATTCACTCATTTGAAGCTATTCAGTTTGCCTTCTGACCACTAACGTACCTCTCCTTTGACTATAGTAATCCATTATTACCATCCCTTTCCACCCTGGAGGCATTCAAAACTCCTGAAACTGAGGAGCAGTCAAATTGTCTGCCCCAAAACTGCCAGTTATGGAGTTGTGGACAGTTAAATTACGGAGAGGAGACTCTTCCTAATTCTGGCCATACTTCAGGAAGGTAAGTGTTCATGCTCAATCATTCCAACAGAAATAAATATTAGACTTGCAATAGGGACATGCCCTCTTCTCATTTCTACCATCAGGGATGAGGTACAGGAGCCAGAAGCCAGCACAAATTCACCATCTTAGGAACAGCATCTTCCCTTCTGCCATCAGGTTTCCAAATGGTCCATGAACCTTGTAACTTACAATAATTTTTTGTGATGTACTGTAGTGCTGTCACAAAGCAGCATATTTCACAACATATGTCAGAGATAATAAACTAAATTCTGATTCTGGTGCATGGAGTCTGAAATTTATTGATTAACAGATGTTGTCACTCAGCTGCTGAATTCCCTGTGGGGTAAGGTTTGGTAATTCTTACTTTTTAACAATGTTATTTCAGTTTATTGCAATTAATCTGTCCCAAGCTTTTAATAAGCTTTAATTAACCTTTGTTATTTTAATATGTTAATTATCTGTGTCACTTCCATGGTGTTTAAAAACCTTTGCATAGTAGTGAAATTTAAAAGCAGTTAAAATTATTTTTAGGCTGTGATGAAACAAAGCACTCTGCTCCCAATTTTCCCTTCTGGAACATTCTAGGGTGGATCCTATATTTTACTTCTGAACTCCATAGATCCGAAGGTGAAGAAGACCACCTGGACATCTGAACTAGATGGGACTGAGTAGGGTGACATAAAGACACCGACTCCAGGTTGCTGAAAGATTCGGAATACTCCACCACCAATAATCAACAAATCCATGATCAACAGATCTCTTTTTTGCTGTGTCAGACACCAGAGCAAAGATAGCTGCAGGATAAATCAGATTTATGCCTACCTGATAAAAAAAAATCTACCTGTTGTGTTCCCTGCTAAATTGTGACAAAGTACTAAACCAAACTTACACTTGTCATGATAATACCAGGGATGCTTACTACTAATTAATTCCTCCCGTCAACTAAATCTTGATGAAAAATGCATTACCTAATGAATTATCAGCTGTTAAGTATCAGAGTGAGTTGACCAACCGAAAAAACTGATCCATCGCGATGAAAAGAAAATTAAAACTTTTGATGACAACGACTTTAATTGGATAATGCTTTTCTCAGAATAAAATGCACTTCATGGGATAGATGACAGAAGCCTGGCTTCCTGAGTCAGAGTGTCATGGAGCACTACAGCACTGAAAGAAGCTCTCCGCACTGAACTATTTTACTGCCTTGTCCCATCGACCACACCTCAACCATAGCTATTGTGCATTTAATATTCAAGTAATATTTTAGTAATCTTGTATATACCTTGGTTGATTAAGCATTCTTGTTTGTTTAAACAATTCATTTCAAGAATAAATACCTGAATTGCGTTTATAGCCCTCTATACCCCTCCCATCCATGTACGTCTCCAAATTTCTCTGTTGAAATCAAACCGGCATCCATTACTTCCACTGGAAGCTCTTTTCACACTATCACCTGCCACCGAGTGAGGACATTCCTGCTCATGTTCCTCATAGGTGTCGTCAAAGCAATGTCGCAGGAAAGCAGCATCCATCACCAGAGACCCCCACAACCCAGGGCATGCTCCCTTCTCACTGCTGCTATCAGGAAGAAGGTACAGGAGCTTTGGGACTCACAATACCAGGTTCAGAAACAGTTATTACCCCACAACCTTCAGTCTCTTAGACCATAAGACATAGAAGCAGAATTAGGCCTTTCAGCCCACTGAGTCTGCTCCGCCATTCCATCATAACTGATCCCGGATCCCGTTCAACCCCATACACCTGCCATCTTGCCATATCCTTTGATGCCCTGACCGATCAGGAGACTGTAAACTTCTGCCTTAAATATACCCCTGGCTATGGCCTCCACAACAGTCTGTAGCAGAGGATTCCTCAGACTTACTACTCTCTGGCTAAAAAATTCCTCCTTACCTCTGTTCTAAAGGTCGCCCCTCAATTTTGAGGCTGTGCGTTCTAGTTCTGGATACTCCCACCAGAGGAAACATCCTCTCCACATCCACCCTATCCAGTCCTCTCAACATTCAATAGGTTTCAATGAGATCCCCCTGCATTCTTCTAAATTCTGGTGAATTCAGGCCCAAAGCTGCAAAACGCTCCTCATGTTTTAACCCCTTCATTCCCAGAATCACAGTTGTGAACCTCTTTCTTGTACCAAAGTGGCTAACTTCACTCAACTTCACCTGCTCCATCATTGAAATGATCCCACAACATATGAACTCATTTTCAATGACTTTTCATTTCATGCTTTTGATATTTATTGTTTATTTATTTATTCATTATTAGCATCTCAATTTTTAGTATTTGTAGCTTGTTGTCTTTTGAACATTGGTTGAAGCCCCAAGTTGGTATGGTCTTTCATTGATTCTATCATGGTTATTATTCTATTATGGATGTATTGAGTATGCCTGCAAGAAAATAAATCTCAGAGTTGAAAATGGTGACATATATGTACTTTGATAATAATTTATTTTTTGAACTTTGAACTTTAAACAGTTCCTCTTTCACCCTTAACCCATAACCCTTAAGTCCTAGTCTCACCAAGCCTCAGTGGAAAAAGCCTACTTGCATTTAGCTGAACTGGAGCCTAAAGTTACACAGATAAGGCCAATGCCAGCACATCCTTTCATAGTTAAGTGGCTCAAAATGGTTATGTTTTCTTACTCCAGAAACTAATCGAAGGGAAAATGTTGGAGCTGGGAAAACAGGTCTACTTAGTTTTACTTTAGTGAGGCACTCACAAAAGATGTAATGTCGTAATGATGTATGCTATTCACATACTTGTTATGCATAACCCATAACAAATTATGTAACCAATGTTTGATCAATCGATATATTTCCAATATTGCTTAAATCTTTCCGAAATATTAAATTACAAAAACTATTGACAATACCTCAAGCATGGTATGACCAATGCCTCATGAAGCCTCTGCGTCAGATCCTTTCTTTTGCATTCTAGTCTTCTCGAAATCAATGCAATGTTGCACTTGCGTTCCCTACCACCAACTCAACCCACAAGTTATCCTGTATTAAAACCTGCATGAGGACTCCCGAGTCCCACTCCACCTCTGATTTTCAGATTTCCTCCCCATTTACAAAATAGTCTACACCTTTATTCCTTCTACCAAAGCACATGACCGTACACTTCCCTACATTATATTCCATCTGCCAGTACTTTACCCATCCCCCAACCTGTCTAAATCCTTCTGCAGACACTCTGCTTCCTCAACACTACCAGCCCATCTACTTACCTTCTATTGTCTGCAAACTTGGCCACAAAGTCATCAATTCCTTCAATGAAAATATTGACACATAACACGAAAAGGAGCGCTTCCAACACTGACCCCTTTTGAACACCACTTGCTACCAGCAGCTAACCAGAAAGGGTCTCTTTTATTCCCACTCTTTGCCTTCTTCCACTCAGCCAATCGTCTATCCATACTAGAATCTTTCCTACAGTACCATGGGCTCTTACCTTGTTAAGGAGCCTCACGTGTGGCATCTTGTTAATGGCCCTCTGAAAATCCAAGTACAGTAAACAAGTTTCACTGACTTTCCTTTGTCCATTCTACTGTTATTTCCTCAAAGAATTCCAAAGGATTTGTCAGGCAAGATTTCCCCTTAAGGAATCCATGCTGACTTTAGCCTATTTTGTCATGTGCCTTCAAGTACTCTGAAACCTCATCCTTAATAATAGACTCCAACATCATCCCAACAACTGAGGTTAGGCTGATTGGCCTGTAATTTCCCTTCTTCTGCCTCCCTCCCTTCTTAATGACTGGAGTGACATATGCAATTTCCCAGTCTTCTGACACCATTACATAAGCTAGTGATTCTTGCACGATCATTACTAATGCCTCCACATTCCCTATAGCTACCCCTTTCAGAACCCTGGGGAGTTGTCTATCTGGTCCAGGTGATTTATCTCCCTTCAGACTTTTTAGCTTCCCAACCACCTTCTTCTTATTAATAAAAACAACACTCACTTCTGCCCCCTGACGCTCTCACATTTCTGGCATTCTGCTAGTGTCTTCCACAGTGAACACTGACGCAAAATACTTACTAAGTTTTTTCCTACATTTCTTTGTCCCCCTATTACTACCTCTCCATTTTCCAGCGATCCAATATCTACTCTCATCTCTTTTTTTTTTTGCTTTTTATATCTGCAAAATCTTTTTTTTTGTATCTTTTATTGTATCATTGGCTAGTTTACCTTCATAAGTCATCTTGTCTCTCATCATGGATTTGTTTTTATTGCTTTTGGTTGGTTTTTAAAAGTTTCCAAATCTTCTACCTTGCTCACATGGGTGCAATTGGGTGGTCTGCTCTCAATAGGCCAGAAGGGCCTATTATCGTGCCGTAACACTGAACAAAAAAAATAAACAATTTGTAATCATAGATGGGCAATTTCACTAAACTGTTTAACTCATACTCTTAACGGAACTTTTAAGCTTATACATATATGTAAACAACAAACATAAAGAAGAGACAATAAAACTTCCTCAGCCTGCCCTGATAATCAATAAGACTGCAGCTGAACCTCTTCTTCACAGCTATGTTCGCATCTCATCCCCACAGTCTTTGATCTTAAAGTACAAAAATCCATTAGTCTCAGTCTTCAACGCACACAACTACAGAGCATCCCCAACCCCTCGAGTTAGAGAATTCAAAAGATTCACAAAATACTAGGTGAAGAAATGGCTCCACACATCAGCCATAGTTCCTGCCCCACTATCTCAGCGCAACCCTCCAGTGTTAGTTTTGCCAATCAGAGGAAGCAGCCTTTCATTCTCTATTCTGTCAGTTCAAGTTTGATTCTTGTGTTCCATTTGCTGATTTCTCTCATCTCAAATGTATACAGGTAACAGTACTCCGTTCCTGAATAAACATTATCATTTTCTTTAAGCAGGATTACAAAAAAGTGTCATAAAATACATTCTCCTGTAGTAATTTGCAGGCTGTGTGGCACTGAAAAATACATGTGCAATTTTTAATCTGGGTATTCATTATACTAGTATTCTCTTAATTAGGTAATCATTGTTTGAAGATGTTCTAATTCAGTAAGCAACCATTGAGATGTTTCATCTAACAGCAAATTAGCCTAATGTGGTTATTGGTGATTCAGAGCTGAAAATTGAAAGTACAATAATATTTTGTAAAAGCCGTGGCCTTTATTTCTTCTGTACAACTTCATTCAATAATTCGCACCATCGCATTCATGAATTCAAATAATATGAACTAGTTTAACCAAAGACAATCAACACCCAATTTTGGCAGTTTGTGGGTGGCAAGTAATATAGTGGTTCACCCAACACTTTACAGTATGGGCAGCCCAAGTTCAATTCCCTATGCTGCCTGTAAGGAGTCTGTACATTCTCCCTGTGACTTTCCTCTGGGCACTCGGTTCCTCCCACTGTCCAAAGACATACCGGGTGGTAGGTTAACTGGTGATTGTAAATTACCCTGTGATCAGGCTAGGATTGCAAAGCAGTGCAGTTCAAATGGCCGGAAAGGCCTATTCCGTGCTGTATCTCATAAATAAATACTTCTCTGTTCTTACTAGATACCTTGTAGACAACTGCTCCTGTCATTGACAGGACTTCCTGTATTTGTTATATGATGTATGCAGTTCACAAGTCAAGTCGAATCAAGTCATTTTTATTGTCATTTCAACCATAACTGCTATGTACAGTACTTAGTAAAAACGAGACAACGTTTTTCAGGACCATGGTGTTACATGACACAGTACAAAAACTAGACTGAACTATGTAAAAAACAACACAGAGAAAAAAACTACACTAGACTACAGACCTACCCAGGACTGCATAAAGTGCCCAAAACAGTGCAGGCATTACAATAAATAACAAACAGGACAGTAGGGCTGTGTGTGTATTAGTTATATAATGTATGCATTCCCTTCCTGTCATGTGCTGGTGTCTAAGAAAGGATGAATGGATTACAGGTAAGGATAAACTTAGAATTTCTTCCTATAATTTGAATTATTCCAAATGGAAGTCTTTCAGCACAAAGTCGAATCTTATAGCCAACCAAAGTTTATATTGGACTTACAATTCTTTATTAGAAATAAGTTATGACTGCACATTCAGCAGTGATGATATTGTAAATGGTGTTACGAATGAGGAACAACTCTGATGGGCAGAAGGGTACAGAATTGCCAATGCCCGCCCCCCACCCCCTTTTTGAGAATCGCATGATCGCTATTAGTTCGGGTCTGATACCCAGGAAATGAGAGAGATACACAGCATGTCAGTAATGAGAGAGAGACACCGCCAGAATACATAAGGTGGAATGTCTCCTATTGACAAAGAGAGAGATTACTGCTGTTGTCTCTTGAAGGAGGAATTGTGTATTGAGTACTGTTCTATTCAGTGAAACCCCTCAGGGGGCAACCCTGATGTTGAGTTGAGGGATTGCATCATCCCAACCTGATTGACAGCTGAGACCCCGTGAGTGGGGATAAAAGTAGGGTCTGGGGAACACCCCTCAGACACGCCAGGAGAAACGCTACAAGACCGGTGGGGCCTGTGTGTATGTCCACCCTTGCCTGGGTGACGAGTCCTCCACGGAATGGTCTAGCTAAAGGACGGAGTGGTCATACGTGAATGGCCACAGCAACAACGCATCGATGGGTCCAGATCGTAAAAGGAAAGTCGGCAAGTTAAATAGCTATTATTCTCTCTCTCTCTTTCTCTCTCTCCAACAATTGCAACACTGTGAACAACAACTACTGCAGCCTGCATGAACAGAACTGAACTTTATATTTCCATTGGACAATTCATTATCCCCTAGACAACGATAGAGCTTATTTCTTATTGATTATTATTATACCCGCACTTTTAGGTTTAGTATTGATGACTATATTATCTGTATATTTGCATTGATATTATTTTTGTGTATTTTTACTAATAAATACTGTTAAAAATAGTATCATCAGACTTCAACGGATACTCCTATCTTTGCTGGTAAGACACCCAGTTACGGGGTTCATAACAACTTGGGGGCTCGTCCAGGATTTGATACCAAATTGGAGGGCCAGTGAATCAGGCTTTTAAGTCCAGACTTGGATCTGGGTGCGTGGGTAGCCAGATGGGAAACCAGCAAAGATGGACACAGATGAATTTACACAAAACCCAACTTTGAAGGCACTAGAGGAAGCCACAAAGATGGACTTGGTAAATATTATGAAAGGACTAAATCTCACAGAGATGAGGTCGTCAGTGAAATAGCAGAGGGCCATAGCTCAGTATTATGTTAATAAGGAGGTTTTTTCAGCTGAGGTAATGGAACCTACCCCTGAAAAGGTCTCAGCTGTTGGGACAGCTCAGTTAGAGTTGGAAAAATTAAGGTTGGAACAGAAGAAAAGGGAATATGAGCTCCAGTTAAAGGAGTTAGAGCTGAAAAGGGAGAAAGAAGCTGCTGAAAAGGAGAAGGAAAGAGCTGAAAAGCAGATGGAGCATGAAATTAGGTTAAAAGAGCTGGAAGCAGCTGAAAAGCGGAAGGAGCATGAAAGAGATGAAAGGCAGAAGGAGAAACAGAGGCAGCATGAGCTGGACATGGAGAAGTTAAAGCACGAGAGAAGGATCCAAGGGGCAGACCGGGAGGAGAGGTTTAATGTTAGTAGGGAGTTTAGGTTAGTACCTCCGTTCGAGGAGACAGATGTTGATAGTTATATCTTGCATTTTGAAAAGGTGGCAGTGAATCAGAAGTGGCCCAGAGATCAGTGGGTGGCGTTGTTACAAAGTGTGTTAAAAGGGAAGGCACAACGGGTATATGCGGCATTGTCTGTGGAAGAGGAGGAGTATGAGAATTACGAGGAAGTGAAACAGGCCATTCTTCATGCCTACGAGTTGGTACCTGAGGCACATAGACAAAAGTTCAGAGATTTAAAGAAAGTGTGGAATCAGACGTATGCAAAATTTGCCTATGAGAAGGGTGTGCTCTTGGGTTGTTGGTGAGCGGCAGAAAGAGTGGAAGAGGATTTTCGGCGTTTCCGGGAGTTAATTCTGAATGAGGAATTTAAAGGTTGTGTTTTGGATGATATCCGGATGTATTTGAATGAGAAACCGAATAAATCCATATCCGAATTTGCCGACTTTCCTTTTACGATCTTGATCCATCGACTGTTCCATGGAGGACTCGTCACCCAGGCAAGGGTGGACACACACACAAGCCCCCACCGGTCTCATAGCATCTCTCCTGGTGCATCTGAGGGGTGTTCCCCAGACCCTACTTTTATCCCCACTCACTGGGTCTCAGATGTCAATCAGGTTGGGATGATGCAGAATATGAGAGGGGCGTGAGAAATTTATTTCAGAACGGACCGTGTCTGTGAAAGAGGGAGAACCACCAGTTCCAGTGCAGATCTGGAGAGACACTGGAGCTGAGCAGTCATTAATTCTCAGTAAGGAACTAGATTCTGGTCCTGAGACGGGAGAGGTAGTTTTGTGAGGCAAAGGTAAAGGGACAGAAGCTGTACCTTTGCATAGGATCATTATAAATTGTGATCTGGTATCTGGACCAGTTGAAATAGGGGTGCGATCAGAATTCCCAAGAGAAGGCGTGGACGTCCTTCTTGGTAATGATTTAGCAGGTGCTGACGTTTGGTTAGCAATGAAGCTGACGAGCAAACCTGTAAGTGTTGAGGACCCGCCCCTAGGTTCCAAGATCTATCCCGCATGCGCGATCACTCGCAGCAGGTTGAGAAAGGCAGCTGAGAAAGAGACCAGTTTAAATCAGTCCAGTATCGATTTGGCTGAGACATTTTTACCGACCCTGTACCAAGAGGGGTTAGGGGATGGTAAAACAGAGAATAGGGAGGTGAAAGAGAGCAAAGGAGAGGAGGTAGACCTACCCTTAGCCAGGAGGAAATTTATAGAGGCACGGAGTAAAAATGAGAAACAGATAAGGCTGTTAGAAGGTCCAGGGTTGGACATGGATGATCTGTCTGGCTTGACAGAACTGTTTGAAGAAGTTGAAAATTTTAAATGTGTTCCCGATAATGAAATGAGGGCAGTCCTAGATGAAACGGATGCCATTATCTTGACGGTCTGCTGGGTTAGCAGATGAGGTTGTTTTAACCCACAGGGTTGAGTTTACTCCGGAAGGGAGTTGCCCAGAGAGTAACTGGGAGGATCAGGGGAACTTAGAATTTGAAAAGAGGATGGGTATTGAAAGCCTGGAAGAGGCAGAAGTCCCGTTTGAGTGTGTTCAAGATGTGGATGCACGTGGTACTGAACCTAATAATGAAACTCAGGAAAAGTCTGAGGTATCTGATTCAGTTAAAAAGGAATACAGTCCTTTTGGGTCAGATGGACTTGGTTCAGTGAAGAAAGGGTTAACCTTGGTACCAGTGGGAAGTGAGAATTCCCAGTTGTTTGTGTTAGAAGGTGTGTTAAAAGTTAGTGAGGAGATAAAAGGTGGTGGTGTGGATATCATTATCGAAGGAGAAGGGAAAAGTGTAGTTCCTAAATTGACTAAAGAAAATTTAAAGTCTGGATTGGTGTCAGAAGCAGTAACCAGGCTGAAGGAACAATGGCTTGTTAACAAGATGCCTGTGAATCAATTACAGTTTGACTTGGAATGTAAAGGTGCCCCACTCGGTAATGTTATTCAAGGGTGCGCTGTGAAGAGGCAGAATTTGAAATGTTGTTTGAACAAAGAGGGATCACTTGCAGATATTAAACTGAAAACTAATAGAATGAAGGGTCCTGAAGATAAAATTAATGACTTGCTTAAAAATAAAGAAGTTCAGAAGATGGGCTAAGTTTGGAAAACATTGTTGATAAAATAACTCCTATGAAAGGAGTATGCGATAGCCTATTCCACACTGGTGAGCAAGCTAACCACGTGAGAGTTAAGTGGAAAAGGGGCGAAGGTTGACAAAATGCCACTTTAAATAACAGGATCTGGTTTTAAGGGATTTCGACAAAGCATGTAAACAATAAAGACAACACCATGGAAGATTGACTGTTGAGTTTAAAAGTAAAATAAAGATTAGTATTTGCATAAACTTTTGTAATGTACTATAGAATAATCACACATGTATTGGTTCACATTTTGTATTAAATACTTAAGATCACAACCCTTTAGTTTTGTTTTTTGCTGAAGAAAAGGAATAAAAAAAATAAGTGGTTATTAAATTGGAGTCTGAAGTTACAGGAATTTATTAAGATACAAGATAGTAAGATATTAAAGGAAGTGATAATGTACTCGCTGACTGTTTATCTTGATGCTAAGTTGAATGTATAACTGTATTACTCTGTAGTTAAAAAACTCTTTTGTATTATGTTAGATTCTGAATTTCTGTAAGACTCTGTATTAGTTAATTTTTCCCAGTGGTAAAAATCCTTAGAAGGATGGGGATGTTATGAATGAGGAACAACTCTGATGGGTAGAAGGGTACAGAATCGCCAACGCCCGCCCCTCACCCCCTTTTTGAGAATTGCAAGATCGCTATTGTTTCGGGTCTGATACCCAGGAAATGAGAGAGATACACAGCATGTCAGTAATGAGAGAGAGACAACGCCAGAATACACAAAGGTGGAATGTCTCCTATTGACAAAGAGAGAGATTAGTGCTATTGTCTCTTGAAGGAGGAATTGTGTATTGAATACTGCTCTATTCAGTGAAACCCCTCAGGGGGCAACCAGAGTGGTCTGGTTGAGGGATTGCATCATCCCAACCTGATTGACATCTGAGACCCAGTGAGTGGGGATAAAAGTAGGGTCTGGGGAACACCCCTCAGATGCACCAGGAGAGACGCTACGAGACTGGTGGGGGCTTGTGTGTGTGTCCACTCTTGCCTGGGTGATGAGTCCTCCACGGAAGAACGGTCTAGCTAAAGGACGGAGTGGTCATACGCAAATGGCCACAGCAACAACACATCGACGGGTCCAGATCATAAAAGGAAAGTCGGCAAGTTAAATAGCTATTATTCTCTCTCTCTCTCTCTCTCTCTCTCTCTCTCTCTCTCTCTCTCTCTCTCTCTTGCAACACTGCAAACAACAACAACTGCAGCCTGTATGAACTGAACTGAACTTTATATTTCCATTGGACAATTCATTATCCCCTAGACAACGATAGAGCTTATTTCTTATTGATTATTATTATACCCACACTTTTAGGTTTAGTATTGATGACGGATATTATCTGTATATTTGCATTGATATTATTTTTGTGTATTTTTACTAATAAATACTGTTAAAAATAGTATCATCAGACTTCAACAGACCTCTCTACCTTTGCTGGTAAGACACCCAGTTACGGGGTTCGTAACAGTGGGAATCTACAACTTATGTTTCTTCAACATGGTGTTAGAACAGAGAGAAGTTTAGCAGTAAAAGTTATGGAATAGAAATTCAGCTCCAAAAGCAGATGCATATTTTCACCAAATTATGCTAATTATGAAAAGAATTTTCTCTGCACTTTTCATTTAAAGTTCTGCTCAGTTTACTAAAGTAATTGCTTTAAAAATATCACTCAAACAAAAAGCGGTGATGAGGTGTGCTTTGATTGACACTTCTAAAAATACAAAAAAAAACATTTATAGCCCCAGGGTCAGCAGTTATGATTATATATTTATTGGTAACATTGTCATACAGCAATCAGCAATAAAATAAACTAGAAAGAAACTTAAATTCATAATCAATATGCACTAAAGGTCAAAAGGGCAGCTGAATTTTGAAATCTTGGCCAACGTCTACAACAAACACAAATCAGAATGCTGACTCACCCTGGAACATGATCTGTTTACTTCACAAGGACTGCATCAGATCAGATTAGATTTTTTTTTATTTATCCCATGTACACTGAAACCAACAGTGATATTTATTGTTTGCATAACAACCAACACACCTAAGGATGTGCTGGGGGCAGCCCACAAGTGTCACCACACATCCCAGAGCCAATACAGTCCATGCCCACAATATTCAGAAAAACAACACAAGCAACAACAACAAGAAGAGCAGAAAACAAAACAATAACAGAAAAACATGCCCCTTTTCTCTCCCTGCCCTCCCATCCGCTCAACCACTCAGAGTCACAGACACAAACAGGCCTCCAACTCCATGTTAGGCCATCTTTGGGCCTCCAACCTTCAGTGGACTCGTGGACTTGCAGACATCAGACCTCCAACTTCCACAGTGAACTCATAGACTCACAGACCAAGGCCTTCAGCAATTGGCCCCTACTGACAGATCTCAGTCTTCAGGCTTCAATCTTCAGTATTTACCCCATGATTTTCAACAATTTCTTTATTAAGATAGAACACAGAATAGGCCTTTCTGGCCCTTCAAGCTGCGCCTCCCTGAAACCCAAAATGTCTAATCATGGGACAAATTAACTTCGTAACTGGTACGTCTTTGGACTGTGAAAGCAAACCAGAGCACCCGGATGATACCCATGCAGTCACAAGAAGAATGTACAAACTCCTTACAGACAGAGGCAAGACTTGCCAATGATGGGACCTAACTCCAGGCATCAAACTCTAGACTCGCCGACCGAGGGGATCACCAGCCCTCGTACCTCCTGCACACAACAAACCACTGATCCCAGGCCCTGTCGACCTTGCGGGGGGTGGTGGGGGTGGGGGGGAGGAGAGGAGTCACCAGCCCTCGTCCTCTCTCTGGTCTTTGTTCTCAACATTTGTCCACCCAATATCTATCCATGGCAATTGCTGGCCTTTGATCGTGGAGCACTCTGACCAAAACGCAAACTCCCCCATATCCCTGTTGCCTGACCCCTCGCTCTGTGCCAAAAACAATCCCTACGAATGTAAAAAACAACTAATTCTGAGGAACAACTTTGACAGGCCGAAGGCTTTGTGCAGTAGTGCTCTTAAAACAATATGCAATTCAGTTCAGTTCACACAGAATGCAACTTATACACAAGTTTCTCTGATCCTTGGAATTATTTATGATACTTCTAACTAAATTATACTAACAAGGAAACGGGAATTGCCAAACAGAAATTCCAGGTCAGATCGTATTCTACCTCTTGTTTTAACTGAAACTGGAAGACTGGACATGTACCGTGAGATATCCGCTATTGTTTTGCATTTAGTTACTGCCTTCTGATGCTCTTTTTTATCTATATTTTTATCCTGACCTGCAGTATTTGCTGGCTATAGAAGCTAGCATCATCTCATTTGGATTTGTGTGACCCAGTCATGCTGAAACCCATTTCCTGCTGCAGTGGTAACCTGAGGATAATCACTTCAGGACAGGAAAAAGAAATCAGTTAGAGGCTCACTGAAGAAATGAGGAGAATCTTGTACATTAGAATTAGTTCACAATATCAGACTCAAGGGTTTTGTATAATTCTGCAGTCAATACATTAGCCTGAGAATGACCTAATTCTTAATTGCCTGAAGTATATTCATTCAACCATTGGAAGGAATGTTAAGAACTAACTCGGGAATACATGCAGAGACGGAACCATTATCTGATGTCCACCTGACTCTGTGTGTGCTATTGTAGTGTTTTGATTTCTTGGAATGCCTTTTTGTTAAAACACTGCCCCTGTGTTGGATTCAGTATTCAGAGATCAGCTTGAAAATTTGATCATCCTTGAATAATGGAAATGAACCAGCTTTCAGACGCGCCTATTCCACGCCGATTTAAGCTCTGAGCTAGAATGAAGCATCGAGGCCCGAGAGGAGGAAAACAAACCGGTGTTCAGCGCGGCCTGCCTGCATTTTGCCTATCTTCCTCACTTCTCACTTCTACCATCAGGCAGGAGGTGCGGAAGTCTTGGGACCCACGCCGCCAGGTTTGAGAGCAGCTGCTCTGCAGCTATCAGACTCCTGCACCAGCTCCTTTGCCTCAGCACTGGACTGACTCTGCAGCTGTGGACTCACTTTCAGGGGCTCTGCAGCTCATGTTCTATGTGCTATTTGTTTAATTATTTGCATGACTTGTCTTCTTCTGCACATTGGATGTTAGTTGGTCTCTTTTGCGTGCTGGATTTCATGGATGCCATTGTTTTGCAATAAAATTAATCTCAAGGTTTTATATGATTATATTTTCTTCGGTAATAAATTTGCCTTCGGACTTTTGGAGTTCTGACTTTTTAGCGGGCAAATTGTTGGAGTACGAAACACTGCTCAAGTATGGTCAAGGTGTTTAGAGAGGACATCCAAATGACATCATAAATTATTTCAACAGTTTACAAAATCTTCACCTCGTACATGTTATGAGGATGAATTTGCAGAACATGAACCGTGCTTTTCCTGATTATTAAACTAATAATAAATTATTTAAAATATCACACTTAAAGTTATGTACTACACATTTACTTCCTTATCCATCGTCTCAAAATCGCTTTTGAAGATGATGGTGATTCTGATTTAATCTTCATTAGACTGAGCATGGCACAGGATCAGAATCAGAATCAGAACCAGTCCTGGCATATGTCGTGAGGTTGGTTGTTTTGCGGCAGTGATATGTTGCGGTACGTAATAATAAAAAATTAGTGCCAAGAATAGTGAGGTAGCGTTCATGGAATCATTGTCCGCTTGAGAAGTGGTTTTCTCCCATGGGGAATCTCAGCAAGACTGGGCCCCATCATTGGACTTCAGGTTGTGTTTTAAACCCATCATTAGGTCCAACATTTGGGTTTCACACCAAAGTCCAGGAAGCAAGACTGTTTAAACAGTGGAACTCTGCCTGCTTGGAGCAGAAGTTAATAAAACTCAGCACAACCTCTCCCAGTGGGTCCACATTTTAAGGAAATGAAATGTGCCAATCTGTATGATCCTTTCATTTATAATCAATGAAAAGAAAGATTAGAATGAAGCTTCAAGTAAGTGTTTATATAGCTAGATGTTTGTATTTACCTTCTCTTACTAAACTCCTTTTTTCCCAGTTTAGATTTATTTTGAGTTAGATATCTATAGACTTCATTAGCCTCCTTAATGATGCTATAGCTAACACAAGTTTGGGAGTATATCAAATGCCTTGATCAAGGAATGATGAAGAGGTAAGATTTAGGGGCGTGTGGGTACCTCAAATATTAAGACTATAAGAGATTGCAGAAATATATTCATTGGGTCACTTAGCACAGGAAATGGCCCTTCATCTGACATTCAAGTACCTGTCTACACTAATTCTATTTATCTGCGTTTGGTCTGTAGACGTTAATACCTTGGCAATCCGCGTGTTAATCTAATTAATTCCTGAAAGTTGTTCAAATAAACTTCACAACCCTCAGACAATACATAACAGATGCATAAGTACATAACAGTACATAACATGATCTGGATAAAGGTCTTCCTCTGATTTTGTATCAATGTCTTAACTCAAACCTACCCTTTATTTCTAGACACTTCTGGAAGATCTAAAGCTTTGGAAGAACTCAAAAATAAGAAGAATTTTAAAAGTTAAATTTGCACTCAAGAATATACTTTATATGCAGAAGATGAATCATGTCTTTACTTAACTGCAAATCACTATAAATATTAAACTGAAAGTAATGTACTTTCACCTTTGTTTCCGTAGCCATTGACTCAAAATCCCTTTTGAATTTATTGGTGATTCTAATCAATGCCAGAAGAATTAACATGTTAGTGAGCATTGAGGTGACAGAGGATGTGACGTGGTATCAGGGAAATACTTTTTACAGACCTTGTGTTTTTGCAGGATATAGTTTTGCTTGAAAGGCTACGATTTCTGATCATCTTTACTTGCCCCTGAACTAAGATGCCATTTCTCTGGGCACTTAAGAAGAGTCCATGCTGGTGGATACAAACCAGGGAAGATTGCTTTTTCTGAATGGCATTTGCAAACCTGATGCATTCTTATGGCAGTCCGTGAATTTCATCATCACCATTACTGATACTAGCTTTCTTTATGTCAAATGTACTTAATTAGTTGAATTTAAATTTCCGGTTGTAATATTATTCAAATAAAAATAAGTATATTATATATTTTTTTAAAGTTTGGAACCTAAGATAATTAGATTATCAAATATATAAGTAATTTCTTCACATTTTAAAGCACAAACTTCTGGATCAACAAGTCGCATCTCACAGCAACTCACCTATTTAATCCTAGCCTAAGCACAGGACCATTTTACAATGACCAATTAACCTACTTACTGGTACATCTTCAGAGAATGGGAGGAATCCAAAGCACTTGGAGGAAACCCACGAGGTCACGGGGAAAATACACAAACTCCTTACACCCAGTGCCGGAATTGAACTTTGAACTCCAATGCCCTGAGCTCTAATAGCATCGGTTTAACCACTATGCTACCATGGTGCCCCTGTTGTAGTCTACAACTCTTGATCACTAAAATTTGACAGAAGAATGTTTCAATGCAGAGAGTAATTGAAAATATTGACCAACAGCCAGATGAATATTTTCAATGTTATCAGTTTTTGATTGCATAAATAAATATCCAATTCAAATAAAAATGTCATTAACTTTTAGAAATTGGTACAGATGTTAGATTTGAAAGGAGAAAAGAAAATAATGTAAAACAAATCAATGTACTTTATTTAGCAGAAACTTGTGTTTAAACTATTAGGCTGTGCCAAGCTCTTATCTTTTGGCTATGTTAATAGAATGAGAAAAATTGTCTTTGAAATTTGTAATGCCATGACCTACTTCCTGGTAACTGAACAGCTCTCACAGTCAGGGAAGGTTAATTGAAAGTGACATAATCTCAGTCAGGATTCAATCCAACGATCATAGGTTCATCACATGCTTTCTCAGTTTCAGGAAGTCTCACGCCCCTCTCTCAACTCTTCAGCTCTGGCAGACACACCACTGAAGGACTGCACAATATCAATTGACTCAATTCCTTTCAATTGCTTACAGAACAATTTTGCAAGCCATTGAAACCATGACTATACATGCTCCTTCTCCATGTCTTTTTTCCGTTTTTCCATCTTTTTTTCCATAAATGAGCAGACAGCTCTGTAGAAGATTCTGGGGAATAGAGGTGACGGGATTGCACAACAGTTAGTGGAACACCATTACAGTACTAGTGACCGAGGTTCAATTCCTGCTGCTGTCTGTAAGGAGTTTGCACTTTCTCCCACTGACCACGTGGGTTTCCTCTGGGTGCTCCAGTTTCCTCCCATGTTTCAGAGACACATGGGTTCATTTATTAATTAGTCACATAGCTATAATTGGGCAGTGTTGTTTTGTTGGGCCAGAGGGGCATGTTACAGTGCCATGTCTCTAAAAGAAAAAGAAAAATAAGACTCACTGGATCATTCTGCTACAATACAAAATCATTGGGCTGAGCGGCCTTTGTGTGGCCCCTTCATTGATTCTTGCAAATAATTGCCTCTTGCTACTGAGTCCCTCACACACATTAACATTCTATTTATTCATTACAACTGTCGCTTTTAACCTGGCCCCACACTTCCTACATTATTTTCTTTATCAAAACATTGCCTTGCTTCAGTCTTTTTTTCCATTTCAATTTAATTCCTTCATTTCTTAGGTTCCTTGTTAAATTGGCTCTTCGCTTCTCTTTACTGTGGGCTAGCTTTCCCCCTATCCTTCCCCAACCTCATGTTAACAATCTGACCTTGTATTTGGACCCTGTACTGAGCATTTTGTGGAGAATCTCTCAAGGATACTCACAGGTCAAAGAATTGCATTTATTCAATCTCTTCTACAGGATGAAGCGAACCAGTCATCTTAAAGGGTACAACCCACATACTCACAAACTGTACAGAAAATTTCATTCTTATACATATTTTGTAGATCAGGTTTAACAATTCCTCCAATGGACAAAAAAAATTAGTCATCATCTCTTATCCAATCCAAAGCTAGGTGGAGTATGACCAATCACTTCTGACTTCATTCCTCAGTGTGGGGTCCAATCATAAAACACCCCTTTGATTCAATCAATCAGATAAATCTAACATGTTAACCACATCCTTCTGAGATTACTTATGCTCAATTCACTTGTTTTTAGTAGCCACAATTTCTCTGGTGCTACTTGTGTACACCAGAAACATCATATCTTCTTTGATGCTACCAGAGATTAATGGTGTTGTGTCTGTGCACAACTAGATATTGACTAAATAAAAGCACGCACAGAGGAGATGGCTTTATCTGGAGAGGGAGAGAGAGAGAGAGAGAGAGAGAGAGAGAACAATGTGCATGCATAGACAACAACACACGTACAGGTGACAGATCAATATGTAGTGTTAAGGGGGGAGGGTCATTGCTCTAAAATAAATAGATCCATGTATTATACATTCTCCACATTAACAGAACATAAAACCACAAATATGAGGGGTGATTGATAAGTTCAGGACTAAGGTAGAAGGAGTCAATTTTAGAAAACCTATGTACGAGAGCTGTATAACTCATCTCCTTCTACCTTTGGCAACAATCTTATCATCAGCCCTGCTGTTGACCACTTGGAGGTCCAAGACACTCTCATCACATGCGTGTGCTGTTCAATTCTTTGAATGATAATGCAGAAAGTTTGAAGTTAATAACTTACCTCCTTCTACCTTACGAACTTATCAATCACCCCTGCTGTGGACCACTTCTACAAGGAAGGGATCCGTATGCTCCACGACCGCTGGACTAAGTGTGTACATGTAGGTGGGGTGCTAGGTTTTCTAAAATTGACTCGTTCTGCCTTAGGTCATTAACTTATCAATCACCCCCCCCCCCCCCGTATGTACAAAAAACTAAAACTACAAACTACATATATGAACAAAACCCATATTCAATTTCCCTTTCATAAACCCATATTCCAAATAAACATGCTTTCACAATAACAGTCCGTAACGAACTTCACAGTTCTAGAGGTTCAGTCTTTCAGGATAGTGCCTCTGGACCTGCGGAAAGGCATCAAGACAATGTTCTCAGTTGCCTGTATCATATTGCTGTCAGTGACATGATCATCACTGCGAGGTAAGTCCGGGGACTGTAATGTGCCCATCTCGTTGGATGCAGTCGACTCAGGTGTGTTCTTTGGTTGAGCATTCCGTATCTGGTCCACGTGACGTCTCCATATCTAATATACCAACATCCATTGTGTACGTCGGTGGTTCAGTTCTGTAGCTATCCTATCGGGTGTCCGCTTGTCTTCTTGGTAATCGCGCACTAGGATTTCCTGTCTATTATCGAAGCTCTTTGCTGCTTCCTTTGGCAAATGGCTGAACTGTTTATTCTGCACTTCTCTCCAGAGGGCTAGTTTCAGGAAGTCCACGTAAGATCTCAGATTCTTGCTCATGAACAGCATTGCAGGTGTTTGGTTTGTCATCACATGAACAGAGTTCTGATATGCAAATAGTAAGTTATCCACCCTGTGCTGCAGAAAAATGTCCTCCTTGTCCAATGCTTTAATGGACTTCTTAAAGGTTCAGATAAACCATTCAGCTAGCCCATTTTTTTGCTGGATTGTGAGGAGATGACTTAAAACGTCAAATGCCATATTTCTTCATGAAGTGTCGGAATACATCTGACATGCATTGTGGTCCGTCATCACTCTGTGGTGATCTACATATACCTGTCTGGACACACCCCTCTGCTGACTGCTCCTGTGGCTCCTCCCACAAACCCCTGTATAAAGGCGATTGGAGGCACTGCTCCTCCCTCAGTCTCCAGGATGTTGTGTGGTGGTCTCTTGCAGCTAATAAAAGCCTATCATTCGCCTCCTTTCTCTGAGAGTTATTGATGGTGCATCAATTTTATTAGCTGCAATTTTAAAACATGGAGAGCATTTTACGATCAGATAAATTGGACATTGATCCTCAATCTCCCGAAACAGCCATTGCCTTTGAACTCTGGCTTGCATGCTTCCAATCATACCTGGAAGAGATTCCCGTGACTGAGCCTGCTATCATGCACAGAGTCCTCCTCTCCAGGGTCAGTCCGCAGGTCTACTCCCTAATCAGGGACCTGCCGACCTACCAAGGGGCATTGAACGCCCTCAAAAGACAGTACCTGCGGCCGGTGAACACCGACTACGCAAGACATTGCTTAGCGACGCGGCGGCAGTGGGCCGGAGAGTCGAGCGCTGAGTTTGTCTGAGCCCTACAGACACTCATGCGGGCCTGCGACTGCAGGGGACTGACGGCGGAACAGCATGTGGAGCTTCTGGTATGAGACGCCTTCGTTATGGGGATCAGGTCAGTATACGTGCATCAGTGGCTGCTGGAAAATGCCGATCTTACCTTACAGTCGGCAATCGAGCTGGCCGACACGCTGGAGGCTGCTCTGCACAACGATGACGCTGTCCAACCATGCGATCTCCTGCCGGTCCCATGGACGCTGCAGACCCCGCCACCCGCCGGCAAATCGACCACAGCTGCTGCCACTTGCGAGTCCGTGAACTCCCCGCAACCCTCCGGCGAATTGACCATGGCTGCTGCCAGTCACAAGTCCACGCAGTGTTACTTCTGCAGACGGACCGTGTCCTCCCGCACATCCACTAATGCCACCCCTCATGAGCGACTCTTTTCTTTTCCCTGGAAGTCTGCCACTGGGACCACCCTACCGGCTTGGCTGATGTCCCCAGGGCCAGTGCTGCTCCAGAAACATGCGAGGAGCAATAAATACTCCCCACTGGTCGAGAGGGTTCACCTACTTCATGCGAATCCCCATTATGCCTACGTGGTCTGATCTGATGGGCGGGAGAACACAGTCTCTGTCCGCAACCTGGCGCCCGCAGAAGCACCAGACCCCTACCCTGAACACTCCACGGTAACTATGAACCCTGTACCCACCGAGGTGTACACCCATGAGAGACCGCGCACACCAGCCCTACACAGACTCGTCACGACACTCCCATACCGGGCGCCTCGCACACGCATGAGGGATTACTGACGCCTAATGGGCTTACACCTCAAGTCAGGCCGGAGCCAGCACAACCACCGGCACTGGTGCAATCACCACCGGTGCTACGTAGATCGCAGCGACAGATTTGACCCCCTGATAGACTTAACCTGTAAATATACTTGTAAGAAATTTCGCCCCATGGGGACTCTCTTTTAAAATAAAGGGGAGGTGAATGTGGTGAACTACATATACCTGTCTGGACACACACCACCTCCCCCCGCTGACTGCTCCTGTGGCTCCTCCCACAGATCCCGGTATAAAGGCAATTGGAGGCACTGCTCCTCCCTCAGTCTCCAGGATGTTGTGTGGTGGTCTCTTGCTGCTAATCGTGGTCTCTTGCAGCTAAAAAAAGCCTATTGTTTGCCTCCCGTCTCCGAGAGTTATTGATGGTGCATCACACTCACAATTTGTTCTGGTAAGCCATTTCTGGCGAAGATAGTCTCAGCTCAGAGACAGTCTTTGCTGAGGTGGTTGACTTCATTAGTATAACCTCCGGCCACTTTGAATGAGCATCCAAAAGAATCAGGAACATGGAGTCCATGAATGGCCCAGCAAAGTCAATACGTGCTCTTTGCTATGGTGACAATGGCCACTCCCAAGGGTGTAACAGAGCCTGTGGAGGTGCATTTTGGACTTCTTGACATTCCAAATAGCTTTTGGCCAATTCTTCAATGCGTTTACATATTCCCTTCCTGAACACCTAATGATTATCATTGAACAGCTGTGACAGCCTCTGGTTAGTGCTACCTTTCGGGCTGCAGTTGCCTGTTGATGCCACACTGTGATTGACTGGAGCCTAATCGGATTTTTCTCAACCATTCACTTTGGAAAAGTGCTGGACCTCCACTTTTCAATACATCAACCCTGCTGTGTTTGGCCTCCATACATCATACTTACTTTCAGTTTGCTTTGGGGATGCTTTGCCCATGTTGGTCTTTAACATCATTGAGGGCTTCTCTAATGGTATCTTAGAAAACAGTCTGTTGTAGTCAGCCTCAGAAATTATAGACAACGCTGACTCTGTGTTTTACACCAGACTTATCTATTGTGATCCAGATCATTTTGTGATCTGCTTCACTATGCAGTTCTAGGCATGACAGTTCACCTTTGTTAGTCTGTATGCCTGATTCTGTTTTACATTTGGTAACTTTATGCATTTCCTGAGTTCTGTGTTTGAGACTTTTCACTCTAATGTGCTTTTTGTCTGCCTTGCACATTCTCTTTATGTGACCTTGTCTTTCTGCAGCCTTTTGTTTGAACCAACAATCATTTGCATCATAGAAGGATTGGCCACATTGATAGCATTTTTGGCTTTTTACACCATTCAGGAAGATTTGTACATTTCACATCCTAACCTCCTTTTCTGTAATTCTGCTGCATCCTTTGCTGCAGTCTCAATGGACAATACCAGTTCTAAGGTTAGTCTCTTTCTGACAGTAACCTCTTTTGAATGCTTTGACTACACATGTCGCATAGGAGCATCAGAAATGCATCGGAAAGTCCATCTCTAAAGTCACAGTGCCGAGAAAGTTTGCACAGTTCTGCAAAGTATTCAGAAATGTTTAATCTTTTGACTTGCTCCTTTTATATAATCTGAATATCCCAGCTATTACCAGTGGTTTATGGCTCAAGTGATTTAGTACAATTGTAACAATTTCATCAAAGGTCTTGCTTGCTGGCCTTGCAGGGGTTACTAAGTTGCATAAGAGACTTCCTTTTCGCATCTGTTAAGCAAAGAAACGTAAGGGCTTTCTTTCACTCCTCCACGCCGTTCGTGTTAGAAAATGCAGTTCCCCACTCGCGATAAGCGACTCCCAGCCTTCTTTAGCACTGTCAAATGTGTCAACTTTCCCGACTGAAGCCATTGTCACGTTATTTTCACTTTAAATTCAGCGCGCCTTTCACTGTTACTACACTGTACTCAGGCCTTTTTTTAGTGTCAGTAATGGCTTTCCCACGCAGTTTAACTCTCGCTGTTTTGTCCCGTTAACTGTCGCTGCAGTTGGCGATATTTTCTGAATTTCAGGCTCATACTCATTGGCAATTTGTAGTGTCTGTGCGCGACGCCATATCAAGCACACGCGCGGGAGATGGCTTCAACTAGGGTGTGTGAGAGAGAAGGACAGGGTAAGAAAAATAAATCACAATGCGTATGCGTAGACAACAGATCAAACCTAGTACTAAGGGGTGGGGTGGGGGTTCATTGCTCTAAAAGAAGTATATCCACACATTAAAATAGTTTTAGGAACAAGTTTGTAGTTCTTAATCTCTGTTTTCTACTAATGCTGTTCCACAGTCTACCTTTTGAAGACAACAGATCAATTAAATAAAAGATTCTGCAGATGCTGGAAACAACGCTGAGTTCCTCCATCATTTTATCAGTTGATGCAGAGCAATTAAGTATTTCCTTGAGATGTTAATCTATTTTGTCCTGTCTGACGTGCATTTATTCTGATCCAGGCCCTAATTATCATGTACTTTATATGCAAAGGTTGTCTTGTCTGCATCATTATCCTCCTGTAGAATCTCCTACTTGCACTTGCCAGACAAAAGGTTTTCAAGTCTATGCGCCACATCCTGTCATCTAAAACATTGGAGGCAACAAAGTATCTAATCCTGCTTGAGATTATATCAGTCCCCTTAATCAACCACGCCCCTGTCATTTTGCATTCCTAGTTTATTTCCATCTCTGTTCCTCAAAGCAACTCCTGCTCACTGGCACTATTAACGTGTAACTGATGGCTCAGTTGTCAAGGTGCCCACTCTCAGGACTAGGGCCCAAGTGCAGACACCCTCCGTCACAATGGTGGCTGACACCAGGAGCAGGGGACACCATGCTCCGTAACAGTGACCTCTGGTGAAGACTCAACCCAGGAGCGAATGGACAACGGACTTCCCATGTGGAAACAAAAGGTTAGGCATAGGAAGACCAATAGAGCACAGGAAGCATGACCAAGTGACAGCACAAAACAAATAATTTTCAACCACACACAGGAGGACACCCCTGACAGAGAGCAATGAGAATCCGCTCTCAATCATCATAGAAATCTTGTCAAGTTACAATTAACTTGACAAGATTAAACAGAAAGCACCTGGGTTTAACAATTACTAAATACAGATGTTTGACAAACCCTGAACCCAACGACCTAGGTAAATTCTAAGGTAAGGACATATTCGGCACAGTTTTGTGGGCAAAAGGGCCTGTACTGTGCTGTAGGTTTTCTATGTTTCTAAAGTGCAGAGCTCTTGACAACAGTATTAACATGTATTTGAAAGACCTTACTTCCCTTAGAAAAAAAATCTAATCTGTTTGAAAACAAGAGACTACAGTCAAGACCATAAAACACAGGAGCAGACAACACACACAAAATGCTGGTGGAACGCAGCAGACCAGACAGCATCTATAGGAAGAAGAACAGTTGACATTTCAGGCCAAGACCCTTCGTCAGGACTCACTTCGTCCTGACGAAGGGTCTCGGCCTGAAACATCGACTATAGATGCTGCCTGGCTTGCTGTGTTCCACCAGCATTTTGTGTGTGTTGCTTGAATTTCCAGCATCTGCAGATTCCTCGTGTTTGCATTTTTAAATTAACATAGGAGCAGAATTAGGATTAGGCCATTTGGCAATCAAGTCTGCCCCACTATTTGATCATAGTTGATTTATTATCCCCCCTGCCCATTCTCATGCCCTCTCCCCGTAATCTTTGATGCCCATACTAATCAAGAACCTATAAACCTCCACTTTAAGTATGTCCAATGACTTTGCCTCAACAGCTGTCTGTAACAATGAATTCCACAGATTCACCATTCCCTAGCAAAAGAAATTCCTCCTCATCTCTATTCTAAAGGGACATTCTTCCATTCTGAGGCTGCGCCCTCTGGTTATAGACTTTCCCACTATATGAAACAACCTCTGCACATCTACACTACTTTGAACTCTCAATACTTGGTAATCTTCAACGAGATCCAATCACCGCCTCACCCCTCCCCCCCACCCCATTCCTCTAAACACCAGTGAGTACTCCATCAACCATACTCATACATTAACTTTTTCATACCCAGAACCATTCTCAAAAACCTTCTCTGAAACTTCTGCAGTTCCAGCACATCCTTTCTTAGATATGGGGTCCAAGACTGCTCACAATACACCAAATCTGGTCTGACCAATGCCTTATAAAGTCTCAGCACTATATCATTGCTTTTATATTCTAGTCATCTTGAAATGAATGCCAAATTGCATTACTAACAGCTCATCCTACAAGTTAACCTTTAGGAAATCTTGCACAAAGACTCCCAAATGCCTTTGCACCTCTAATTTCAGATTTCTCTGCCCATTTAGAAAGTGGCCCATGGCTTTATTCCTTCTACCAAAGTGAATGACCATGTACTTTCCTACACCGTATTGTACCTGCCACTTCTTTGTCCATTCTCCAAATCTGTCTAAAATCTTCTGCAGACTCCCTGCTTCTCTAACACGACCTGGTCTATCTATCTTCCAGATATTGGGATCTGGAGCAACAAACAATATGCTTGTGGAACTCAGTGGGTCATGCAATATCCATGGGAGAAAAGGAATTGTTGATATTTCATGTTGAAGCCCTGCATCAAGACTAAGTATGGGGAGGTGAGTTGACCCATATAAAAAGGAGAAGGGGAGAGACGAGAAAGGATTCTGAGGTAGTTGGTGGACTGAGAAGGGGTGTAAGATCACAGGCAGGTAGTGCCAGGTAACAACCATGACTGAGGTAAAGTTGGAAGTATGTGGCAGGTTTTGCAGGTGTTGGCGAACAGAGAGAGGAAGAAAAAAGAGAGAAAAATAAACAAATAGAACAAGGTGGTGGAAGGGGATTGTGAGGATATGAGCAACAGTAATGATCTAGATCCCTGCCATGTTCTGGCATTAAGTTCATGAATGTATTAGTAACAATCTTGCACATTTGGTCAGTCAGCACCTACTGTAGGTGGAAAATCACGTGGCATTTTCATACCAGGACTAAAGCTGATCATCTACTCATATCACAGAAGTGGAAACTCCCGGACTAATTGTGGGATCCACTTTAACTGGATCAAGCTGATGTACTTATTATGAATGAGTGGGCATCTGGATTTAGTTTTAAGTTAGATGTTCACCACATCAGGAATGACAGAACATCAAGGGCATGAGTCTTTGGGTACAGTTCTGTTTTCAGGCAAGAATCAGATACCCTAAGTGAATTAACAGAATTTGGGAATAACAATGAGGTTTTCAGGCTGAAAAGCACAGTTGGTTCAGAAACACCTCTATGCTGTGTAATTTATGTGTCATGTGTTGTTGCAGCGCCCCCCCCCCCCCCCATAAGTAAGATACATTTACACACACAGGCATCCAGGCATGTGCACTGATGTCAAATCATTGCACTTGACAACACTGAACTTACCCTGTGCCCGACAACACCGGATGCTCATACAGAAGCCGGCATTCATCAATCAGATAAGCTTGTTTACCTGCTTCTTAAAGGGTACCAGCTTGACCTGACTTGGCCTTAGAGCCTGGAACAATACAGAAAATCTGCAGATGCTGGAAATCCAAAGCAACACACCGAAAACGATGGAGGAACTCAGCAGGCCAGACAGCGTCTATAGAAAAGAGTCAATGTTTGACGTTTCAGTTCAAGGTCCTTCATCAGGACTGGAAAAAGATAGATGAGAAGTTACAGCAAAGTGTGGGAGAGGGGAGGATGAAGTATGAGGATGAGGTAGGTGATAGGTTAAATCAGGAGGGGAAGGGATAGAGTGAAGAGCTGTTCAGTTGATTGGTGAAAGACACAAAGTCCTGGGGAAGGGAGAATCTGACAGGAGAGAGCAGATGACCATGGAAGAAAGGGAAGGGGAGAAGCACCAAAGGGAGGTGGCAGGCAGGCAAGGAAATGAGGTGAGACAGGGAAATAGGAATGGAAATGGCGAAGGGGGCTACAAGTAACAGAGGTGCTTCTCCCTCTTTCCTTTCTTCCGTGGTCTTCTGCCCTCTCCTGTCAGATTCCCCGTTCTCTAGCCCTTGGTCTCTTTCACCTCTCATCCTCCCAGCCCTTTACTTTATCCCTCCCCCTCTCCCAGTTCCACCTATCACCTACCACCTTTTCTTCTTTCTCCCTTCCCCCCCACCTTCTTGTTCTGACTTCTCATCTTTTTTTTCCAGTCCTGATGAAGGGTCTCGGCCCGAAACATTGACTGTTTATTCTTTTCCATAAATGTAGTCTGGCTTGCTGAGTGCCTCCAGTATTTTGTGTGAGCTATTCTGTTTAAGATACTTGTTTGCTTCTTGGTTGCACAACCATGCCCTCCCAGTACTACACCTATTGTTCAGGCAACCTTGTACTACTGCACTTCAGCAGCATTATCCCTCTGATTCCAAAAATCCCAGTCAAATGTAAACACCCTAATGCCCTAATCTTACCATCCTAGGAATCATAAATCCTACCACCAACCCCAAATGAAGCTATATCCTTATTGCCATCTCACACCACCCATGAACTGTGACATTCAACAAGCTTTGCAATGAGGGGAAAGGCTTGTAATTATTTTCATGCAAGGCCAGTTCTTCTTTACATGTCTCTTTAAGCCTATATACAGTAGAATATCACTCCAATAGTCCAGCATGATAAGCAGTGTGGCCCCAGACATTAGTGGTTTAACAAACAATTTTGCGCACTGTACAATTTTAAGCCAATGATATTTTGTGATACTTTATAGGAAATGTCTTTAAAATCAAAATGCTGTCATTATTCCTGAAGTGAATTTGGCATGGTGGTAGTCACAGGGGAATAGGTTCACCACAACTGTTCAGTTTTCCCTGCTGCCCAGTGCCTACAAAGCAGGCTAACTTTTTAAAAAGAATAACCTGCCATGCCAGGTTCAAAATTCAACCACATGTTGAATTTCAGGAGCTGTTTCTAAAAGTAATCTTAATTAATGTTTTCCCTCCTCGTTGACAGGTCAATTGGGATGCCTGTGCTAACATCCCATCTGAGAACTTACTTAAATATCTCTGAGTGTGTGTTTCCAACCAGGCAATTTTTCTATTTTTATTTCAGGTCTCCAGCATCCTTAGTATATTTGTTTTTGCAGGTGTGAAATTTCATATTATTTCATATTTCTATATGAAGCTTCAGCCAAAGGTGCAAAGACACAAAAGGGTCTTCCCGATATTTTCATCACATTGCCTCACTATAACATATCCCACAGCTAAATAAATTTTGAATGCAGAAGATTCTACTGACGCTGGAAATCTTGAGTGCTGAAGAAACACAGCAAGTCAGTCAGTGTCTATGGAAGGGAATAAACAGCCAATGCTTCCAGCTGAGATTCTTCATCAGAACTATTTAGAAATATATAGTAACTTTGCCTGCTTGTCTTAGTGTGAGATGCCCTCAGATACAAAAGTGAGGTTGGAACACATAGCTCTGGGAGAAGGGGGCACTGATATTGATGTGGATCAGTAAGAACGAATGGCAAGATGGACCATTCTTATACCTAATGACCCTGACATCTAACTACTAAAATAAAACAATTAGACTATCAATAAATAAGTAAAACAGTATTAACATTATGAAGGCATAAAATGACAAAGTATTTAAATAGCCAAAATATTGCCACAAGAACAAATACATAAAAATAAATGTGGCTTGTCTTATTATCATCTTCTTTTCCTGCAACAATAAAATACTAAGAAACTCTTTCAATGAAAAAATTCATCTCTTTGATTTGCTCAAGGTAGTGAGGTCTGAGAAACCTCAAACTAAACAGGCCAAAAATTTGACCTGTGCATCAAAATGAAAGAAATCCTTCAATCGGAGTCAGGCTTCATTCTGATTTATTATCGACCCTGTGGCTTAATTTATTCATCTGATGCAGATGTCTAAAGTATGTTATATGTGTAATGTAGATCAGGTTTGAAATAGGGTTCACAAATACTGCAAATGTTTGAGAACTATACATAAACTCTACACTTGGTGAAAATGGTGGTCCAATACAATTTACGGCCAGCCAATATTTTGAAACCTGCTTTATATTGGAATATAATGATCCAATTGATACCTATAACATCAGCAATGACTGTGTATGCATTAAAGTGGCTCATTTTCCCAGTCAAAAAAGCAATTAAAAGTGTTAATTGTCAAATAAATCATGGAACTAACTTATGACTGTTACGGAGTACCAATAATAATGTATACAGGGCTTGTAACCTGCAATCTTCCCTGAGGCTCTTCAAACAGATGTGTGTTGAAATGTATTATGTAGGAACAAAATCTCAATGTATCAGAAGATAGATTTTATTGCAGTACAATATTTCATTCTCAGTGTCAGATCAATGTTAAGTGGAAGTGTGAATGATGCACAGGAATTTAAAAGACTGGATTTTAAGCAGCACTTTGCTGCTGATATGCAAACAAATGCAGCAGGAACATTTCCCCCAAAAGGCCAAACTCATCTAGGCCTTTAGCATTTCATTGAGACTATGATTCCGTGTAATGCAAAACAATTGCTAGGATATCGACTTACAAAAGATATATTTTTCTCTGTCATCACTTTAGGCACCTTGACAAATATTTTACTCAAATTCAAAATATACTAATTGCACATTTTGTCATGTAAATATCCTTTTGGCATACTCTTCAAAACAAAGGGTACCTGACATCATTAGCATTCCAAACCTACTAAAAATAAAACAATTAGAATATCTATAAATAATTAAAACAGTATTAAAGTTATGAAGGCATAAAATGACAAAGCATTTAAATAGCCAAAATATTGCCACAAGTACAAATACACGGAAATAAATGGAGCTTGTCTCATTATCATCTTTTCTCCTCTGACAATAAAAACTCCTCTGAAATGAATGGGCTCATAGATCCTGCACCAGCCCTAACCTGCTGAAATTGCTACAAGCCTACAAACCTCGTTGGATTCTACACAGCAATGGAGTGTAGTTGACAGATTTACTACCATGAATCTGGTAGGTAATCTTGTCTTCCCATTCAATACTTAGATAAATAAGGAAGATTGTGATCTGTCTCATTTTAATCTTGTGCTTTTTTACCATGTTAATTACTAGGTATATTCAGTGGATTCTGGTTAATTGAGCTATCGGTTAATCAGGGCAGGCGTTTATTTGGGACTACTCCTAAAGCACAAAAACTAATTAAGAAAATAGCCAGGATTCCTTTAATTTATTTGGGACACTATGCTACTTAAGACCATAAAACATAGGAGCAGAATTAGGTCATCTGGCTCATCGAGTCTGTTCCGCCATTCAATCATGGCTGACCCTTTTTTAAAAATCTCCTCAACCCAACTTCCCAGCCTTCTCCCCGTAACCTTTGATGCCATGTCCAAACAAGAACCTATCAATCTTTGCCTTAAATACACCCAACGACCTGGCCTCTACTTAATTGGGACAAGAGACTATTGCAGAACAGTTTCTAACTAACATCAGTTATGTGCACTTGCATGACCTTTAGACACTGCACCGTGTATAGAGCGAACAGTTTTTAAATACCGTCAGCTGCATGTGGTTGTGTTTAAAAAGCAGTAATTTTTGTCACTCACAGTTGGTGAGAAATAAGCAATAAAACATTGCAGAACCATTTCACTGTGGTTTCAAACATTTGGGCTTGGAAACGGCTAGGAGTGAAAAGGAAACAATTTCGATGCAAGTTAGGAACTACAAAGAATTTGAAGGTATGAAAAATTACCTTGAATGTTACAAAGAAAATGAAGATTTGGTAGATGCAATCATCGAAAGCATCGTAAGAAAGGATTCTATTATCTGCACTAATTTTGTTCATTTACATTCAATTGAAAGAACACGGCAGCATACACTGGACTTAATTCCTCAATCAATATCTATTAGGAACAAATACATAGTTTTATATTACTGTAATATTATTGGTAATGTGCAGATTTATTCTGTATTTCATTTAAATACATAATTTATTACTCAGTTTATCTTTTTTATACCTTTTTAACTATTCCCATGAAAATTCAGCTAATTAGGACAACCACGTAACTGGGCCAAAATGTACTGGTCCTGAAGTGTTCCAATTAACCAGAGTCAACTTTATGTATGTATGTGAGTATAGATATATATATATATATATGTGTGTGTGTGTGTGTGTGTGTGTGTGTGTGTGTGGTATATATATACACACACACTTCATGTGTTGTGATCAGGAGCTTTGCCCACGACTCATAAATAGCATTGAGTCTGCATGTTTGTTTACAGAATCATATTCAGTATTCAGAAAACCATGCTTCTGGCTGTCACACAAAAAAAAACAAATTTAATGAAATGTGAGTGATGATAAACCTGACTTTTGCACAGTACGTTATATATTTAGTCTCTTTTTTTTGATAGGTAAATAAGGTCACCTTTAAAGTCTGAACATATTTCTCTATTATTCTTTTCCATACTGGGTTAAATCCAACAATGGAAAGATTCGAGTAGGAAGTGTTTGATGCTGTCAAACAAAGGCTGTCAGCTGAAAATCAGGACATGCCTGTAAATTGCACCTGAAACTGCACAGGTTAGGTTGCTTTTGAACTCCCGGATAAAATCATTAGTATAAAGTGGACAAAAGTGAGATTGTTCATTTTGCTCAGGAGAAAAGAAAACTATTTTTTAAATGAAGACTAATTGTTTAGTGACATGATACCTTTGCTGACCATATATTTGACTTACATATGTTAATAAGATACACTAAGTGATTAGCAATGCAAATTCAAGAATAAAGAGGTCTAGCTCCTTTCTATGGGGTTCCTTGGCACACGTGGAGTGCCAAGTGCCACTTTGTATTCAACACCTCAGCTAGGCAGTACACAATAGGTTTATTAATTTGATTACTGACATAAAGAAACTATTTTATGAGGAAAGATTGCAGTTTATAGCTATTTTCTCAACAGATAATTATAATGCAAGATGACTTTATTGAAATGTATAAACCTCTGAAATAATTAAGCAAAATGAATGCTAAGAAGATATATCCCTTGGCTGGGGAGTTCAAAACTAAACCTTACACTCTCAGATTAAGAGGCTGTAAAATATTCAAAACTATTGACTCTTGGGTATGAAATCTATGTAAATCACTATCTGTCTGATTTACAGATAATGCTGTTGAACATAGCAAATGTCTAATTAAGAACTGTCAACAGTTTGAGGGATTCTTCACCCCATGTGCAAGGTGGTCACACAGTCTTCTTCAAATTTCCGTAATGGCAAAATGTTGAAACATTTTTGAGTGTTGTAAGCTGCTTTGAGTGTTGAAACATTTTTGAGTGTTGGAGCAGGTGATTTGTCTAAAAGCAACACCTTTTGGCAAAAGCAAATAGCGCACAGGATTGAATTATTACTCCAACTTTCCAAAAATGATCATCCAGCTTGCTTTGGATCACTCGTTTCTCACCAACACCATATGCTTTGAGTCTACACACATTAGTACTGAAAGATTCTCAGTCACTCAGTCACCCATATTGTATTGCTCACTGCTATCAAGGAACTTTAAAACAAAAATCCTCGATCTTTTGTGTTACTTCTGCCATTTCCATTCAAATGGCATTGGAAGAACTAAGTGGTAATTCAGCCAGTTGTTTCATTTGATCCTCCTGCAGAGACAAAAAAAATATTTTAGCGTTTTAATTCCACAAGTTTATGTAGGAAAGGCAGAGTCCATGGAAAGACGCATTTTACTTTAAATGTGCCAAATTAGAAAGGATGAAATAAAATGAGATAATGTATTGCTTCTTCACAAGTCTGAAATAAGCATTAAGCTAACTTCAAGATGAAAAAAGTAAACTAGCAACAAGAGAAATTTTCATTGCACTTTCTGACATACCTCTCATTTGAATGGATGGGAGTCCATTTTCATCTGAAAGAGTGCCAAGTTTTATTTCCAAGCAATTAGTAAAATAATCTTAATTCTTTATGTGAGCTCAGCTATTAGGTCTGGCAGAAGATTTTCTACTGTCAGGAGAAGGGGCAAAGGCACCTTAAAGTTAGTTGCTTTGGGCAGGTGGGGCTTGTCAGCCATGGTTGGCTGCTCAGCTGGGAGAAGGAAGACTCTGATCTCGATCCTTCACTGCCTTGCGGCTACACCCACTCATGGGAAAGGCTTTGGGAGTAAACTTCAATGAAAAATCTGGAGCTGGAGTCCTTAAGGCAGTCCTACACTGATGATGCTACTGGTGTCAAACTGTATCAGTCTCTGCTATTCCATTGGGTTCATCAGTTGGGTAGTGAGGGGGTGCTTGCTACAAGGGCAGCAGCTTGCTCTCTATATTGTACTGCACTGGTTTGTGTATCTAGACAGCAACATCCATGATCAACCCTGACCAACGGAGCCCGTCAATTCTGATAATTAAGTTAAAACAAACATAATTCATTATTTGTTAATAATAGTGTTCATCATTAACCTTGATTATTGGCAATTCTTTTAAAATTTGTTTGTCAATTGTAGACCAATGATGTGTGCAATTTCTTAAAATTTGAATAATTTCTCCAAATAATATTTCCATGTATGTTAGACACGGAACAGAGCTGTGATTTGCCTACCTACAGGTTTGTTCTAATCAATTCCAAATGAAGAAAACAAGTTTCCAATGTCTCTCAGTACAAAGCTTTATTTCTAATGCAAGCATATTCATAACTTGTGAATCATAACATGGATTCATACTTTGCAATCAGTGATAACATATAAGGAAAAGAATCACCCGTTATTTTGAACACCAACTCCATCTAATCCTTCTGTTTGATTCTACATGGTGGTACAATGTAAAAGTATAAAACAAAACAGAAAATTATGGAGATAGTCAGAAGATCATGTGATACCTGTGGAGAATGAAATCGTTAATAGTTCAGTTTCAGACCCTTCATCATAAGTGTATTAGAGTAATTGCTAAGACTACAAAAAAACACTATAAAAATAAATTTAATAGGGCTTTAAATAATCAGCATAATTCCCTTTAGATTAGATTAGATTCAACTTTATTGTCATTGTGCCGAGTACAGATACAAAGGCAATGAAATGCAATTAGCATCTAACCAGAAGTGCAAAAGAATAGTGTTATTTACAAAATAACTGCAAATAGAAGTAAGTGCTACAGCATACAAATATAAAAGTACTGAGACAGTACAATATGGGTGCAATACTGCTTAGCGCTGTGATGTGAGGTTCAGCAGGGTCACAGCCTCAGGGAAGAAGCTCTTCCTGAGCCTGCTGGTGCAGGAGTGGAGGCTCCTGTAGCGCCTACCAGATGGGAGGAGATTAAAAAGTCCATGGTTAGGATGAGATGCATCCTTGATAATGCTTTTCACCCTGCCAGGCAGCATTTATGGTAGATGTTCTCAATGGTGGGCAATTGGGTGCTGATAATCCGCTGAACAGTTTTCACCACCCGCTGGAGTGCTTTGCAATCTGATACGGGACAATTGCCATACCACACTGAGATGCAGTTGGTGAGTATGTTCTCAATGGTACAGCGGTAAAAGTCCGTCAGAGGCGAGCTTTCTTGATTCTCCTCAGGAAATTAAAACGCTGCTGCGCGTTTTTGATATAGCATATAAGTTCAGAGGGAAATACTATATTGACAATATTTAATGAAAAATTGTACTGTGGTCTGTGACATAAAATGAAATGAAATGATCAAAGTATTGTAAATGTTTAGCAAGTCACTATTGACAAGGAAAGAGAGAAAGGATCAATTTTCAAGGTTGCTACCATTTTAAAAAAATATGTTGCCTTACAGAATAGTTCATGTCTGTCAATAAACAACCCTTAATTCAGGAGATTAAGATGACATCATTAAGTGGCAGCGCTTTGCAGGCTGCTCCGATGTAAATCATCAAATGTTCCCATTTAGGACTACAACAGTTAAAGTCCGCAATATCAGCCATGGGTATTTCAGTAAGCAGTATGGTTTTAAGATGTTCGGAAAACCTATTGACACTCAGAATCAACAAACCATAGATGGCAGACTCAGGTTACATATCCAGTTGGTGAATGTACAGTTTTCTGAAAAATAAAATTCAAGTCCTTAGAGCAAGATTTCTGTACCAGAGGAACATCAGAGACTGTTGTGTGCTATGCTTCACGGAAACGTGGCTCACACCAGCAACACTGGACTCAGCGCTACAGCTCAATGGCTTCATGATAATCTGCAAAGACAGGACAGCTAAGTCTTTTAAAAGCAGAGGAGGTGGAGTATGCTTTATGATTAACTCATCGTGATGCACAAACATGGTGGTTCTGACTCAGTCCTGCTCACTTGACCTGGAATATCTAGTGGTCAATATCGTCCATTTTATCTGTCAAGAGGAATTTCTATCATCATGCTGGTAGTGATGCACATTCTGATTATCTGGCTGTATTTCTGCTTCCAACATGTAGGCAGAGACTAAGTGGTGAGGACCAAGAAGGTATGGTCAAGGGAGGCAGGGGAGCACTTACAGGACTGCTTTGAGTCAGTGGACTGGAAAACATTCAGGAAATCATCTAACAGTCTGAATCTTTGCAGTGGCCATCGTCTGAATGGACATAGTCAGAGGAGTGATCTTAAGGCTTCAGCTCTTTGAGGCTGCATTCAGGGAAAGAAGATCTCAAGTTTTTTTCCTTTACTTCTTTGTATCTGTTCATCTAGGTAGAGATGACAGGGGGAATGGTGAATGCTCCCCTTATGGCATGTGAGAAGGCAGGAAGACCCCCATCTTCCCTAACCACTACAACTGCAAGAAATATATTTTGCTGCAGCTTCTAAGACACCACATTAAGGAGTTGGAGCTGGAACTGGATGAAATTCAGTCATTCAGGAGGCTGAAGGGCTGACAGATACGACATGTAGAGAGGTAGTTACACCCAAGGTGCAGGACACAGAAAAGTGGGTGACAGTCAGGAAGAAGGGGTTAAGGAGCCAACGCAGAGTGGCCATCCCCCTCAACAACAGGTATATCACTTAAGATACTTTTTTTGGTGGGGGGGGGAAATGACCTAACAGAGGAAAGTCACAGTGGTCAGGTCTCTGGCACTGAGTCTGCCTCAGTGTCACAGACAGGAAGGGGAAAGGAGAGGCACGCTGTGGTGATAGGGGATTCATTAGTTAGGGGAACGGACAGGAGGTTTTGTGGGAGAGAATGAGATTCCCGGGTGGTATGTTGCCTGCCGTATGCCAGGATCTGGGATATCTCAGATTGAGACCACAGCAATCTTAAGCGGAAGGGTGAACAGCCAGAAGTCATGGTCCATGTAGGTACCAATGACATGGGTAGGACAAGTGATGAGGTTCTGCATTGGGAGTTCAGGGAGTTGGGTGCTAAGTTAAAAGGCAGGATCTCCAGGGTTGTGATCTCAGGATTGCTACCCATGCCACGTGCCAGTCAAGCTGGAACTAGGAAGATTATACAGTTTAATAAGTGGCTAAAGAGTTGGTGTAACAGGGAATGCATAAGGTTTTTGGATCATTGGGCTCTCTTTCAGGGAAGGTGAGACCTGTATAGAAGGGATGATTTTCACCTGAACTGGGGGGGGGGGGGGGTCTAATATCCTAGCGGGAAGGTTTGTTAATGCTGCAAGGTGGGTTTTAAACTAGAGCTGCAGGGGGAAGGGAGCCAAAGTGCCAGAACAGGTAGTGGAGCAATTGTGGAGGCAGATGTTGGCAAAACCTCAGATTAATTTAGGAATTAAAATGTTGAGCACGGTGCGACAAAACCAAAAAGAGTGAATACTTGACTAAAGATGTGTTATCAGAATGCACACCGTATATAGAATAAGGTAGATAAACATGAATCACAGTTGCAGGTTGGCAAGTTTGATGTTGTAGGCATCACAGAATCATAGCTGAAAGATTATAGCTGGGAGCTTAATGTCGAAGGATACATATTATACCGAAAGGATAGGCAAGACATCAGAGGTGGGGGTGGCAGCATTGCTCTGTTGATAAAAAATGAAACCAAATCATTAGAAAAAGGTGACATAGGGTCGAAGATGTTGAATCATTGTGGGTAGAGCTAAGGAGCTGCAAGGGTAAAGAGAACCTGATGAGAGTTGTATACAGTCCTCAAAACAGTAGTAAGATACTGGGGTGTAAGGAGTGAGATTGATCAGCTGGTTCAGTGGTCTTCCAGCAACAATCTTGCTATCAAGGTCAGTAAGACCAAGGAATTGATTGTGATCTTCTGGAAGGGGAAATTGAGGGAACACACACCAGTGCTCATCGAGAGATCAGAAGTGGAAAGGGTGAGTAGTTTCAAATTCCTGGGTATCAACATCTCTGAGGTTCAATCTTGGGCCCAACGTATTAATGTATGTAATTACAAAGAAGGCACACAGTGACTATATTTCTTTAAGAGTTTGAGGAGATTTGGTATATCACCAAAGACACAAATTTCACAAATTTCTGCATGTGTACTGCAAAGTGCATTCCAACTGGCTGCATCACCATCTGGTGTGGTGGGGCCACTGCACAGGACTGGAAAATGCTGCAGAAATTTGAAAACACTGCCTGCTCCATCGTGGGCACTGCCTCCCCAGCAACCAAGACGCCTTCAAAAGGTGAAGCCTTTTTGCAGCATTCTTCATTAAAGACCCCCATCACTCACACATATCCTCTTCTCATTGATACCATTAAGTAGGAGGTACTGGAGCCTGAAGTCACGCATTCAACATTTCAGGATCAGCTTCTTCCCCTCCATCATCAGACTTCTAAATGGACAACAAACCTATGAACACTACCTCAATATTTTGATTTCTCTCTTTTTGCACTACTTATTTAATTTAAATTTCTTTTTTCTTATTGAAATTTACAGCTTTTATTATGTATTGCAATGTGCCGCTGCCACAAAACAACAAATTTCACAATATATGCCAGTGATATTTAACCTGATTCTGATAATTACTCACAACATTTACTGGCTAACATTAGCATGCATTATCTGCCTCCTTCATGATAAACACACACATTTTGAAGCTTAGCTTTACAAAAGAACAAGACAAAACATTTGCCCATTAATAAAAATTATTTCCTCATGTAATGATTAAAGCAAAATAATCAATCTACTGTGTACTCTTTACTTTGAACATAAAAAACAAGTTTCACAGAACAATATGATGAAGAGAATTAGGAGATGATGATGGGCACCAGAACTATTTTATCTTCAGCTATTGGTAACATAATGCGTGGACCAAAACTGTCTCCGTCAGAGAGAAAACCTAACTCCAACAAGTCCACAGAAGATAGCTGAATGACAACAGGAACAGAGGTAGTAAGTAAAACGTGGCAGAGTTGCAGCGGGTGCTGTAGTCTGTGAGCGATAGAATCTTGACAAGATTTCTAGATGCTCCTCCTCATATGCAATTCAGAGACCAAGGGATCAAATCTTGCTGAAGCACTTTTAACTTGGAAGGCTGTTTCTTGTTTGTATGAAACCCCTTTTTACTGGGCGCCTCAGAAACACAGCTGTTCACCCCCTCGGTAAAAAGCCAATGGACTCAGTGGTGAGAAAACCACCTTTCTCGAACTCCATACAACTAGGGTCGACATAACTTGGGTCCCAGCAGACCGGGAGAACCGAAATGTTTTGACCACCTGCAACGCAATCTGACCAAGTACTGTGCAAATGCTGCCCACTTGCTCTTACCTGTCGGCAAGAAATTACAGATCATACACTGCATACAATTAAAAGATGTATTTATAAATGTCAACTTAATCAAACAGTTGTTAGAAGAAAAAAAAGAAAAATATAAATGGGCCCACTAAAAACAGTCAAATGTGCACAAAGTTGGAGCTCAAATCTTCCAAAATCTGGAGGTGTCCTTGTACTCACAGCACCAACTCCTATTCGCTGATTACTGACAGAATTTCCCATCTTGTACTCCTTCAAATCACACATTCACATTTGGATCAGATCCTAATGCCTTTCAGATCTTCTTCTCTCTCCATTTCCCATCATAAAGGACCTCAAACCCTTTAGTGTCCAACAAAAACCAATCTGCCCAGCTTTCTCTGTCCCTCTTGGTGGCGCAATAATATCAGCGCCAGACTCCGGAGCGAAGGTTCCCGAGTTCAAATCCAAGTCGGGTTGAGCGTCGAGCTAGCAACTCGGCCTCATAAATTCAAGAATATTTTGCTACAGAAACACCGTCATGACGGTGCCCCAATAACTCCACTGCTGAGTTAAGGGCTACTCCTCTCCTTCTTCCAGCTTTCTCTGGAATGTTCTCCCAATTCCACCATCCTGATTGGCTGACCGGACATTCCTAAGCTGAACATCACAACCCTTATCTTAAGGGTTACCCAAATGCTACCAGCAGAACGCCTTGCTTCTACAGAAAACTATTAAATGAAATACCCTGCAACATTAGCAGTAAAATTTTAACCAGGGCATTACATGTATAAATGGCTACTATATTTTACACTCTATACCTCAGATTCAGAATCAGGTTTATAATTATTATCATATGTCATGAAAAGTTGGTGACATACAGCAGCAGTAAAGTGCAGCATATAAAATATACTACAACTTATCTTAAGAAATAGATATCAAAAAAATTAAGTAGTGCAAAATTCAGAGCAAAAATATTGAGATAGGGTTCTTGGATACATTGTCTGTTCAGAAATCTGATGGTGGAGTGTAGAAGTTATTCCTAAAACATTGAGTGTGTGTCTCCAGGCTTTTATACCTCCTCCCTGATGATAGCAATAGGAAGAGACATGTCTAGGTTGGTGGGAGTCTTTAATGATGGATGCCATGTTTTTGAGGTATTGCTTTGAGAAGATGTCCTCAATGCTGGGGAGGCTATTATCCATAATGGAGATGGCTGAGTTGACAATCCGCTGCATCTATTTCCAATCCTATGCAGAGGACTCTCCATGCCAGTCAGTGATGCAGCCAGTTAATATATCCTCCACATTACATCTATAGAAATTTGCTTGAATATTTGGTGACATAGAAATCTCTTCAAACTCCTAATGAACTATAGCCTCTGACATACCTTCTTTGTAATTGCATCAATATGTTGGGCCCAGGATATGTCATCAGAGATGTTGACCTCCAGGTATTTTTTGATTCGGATTGCTATTCTCTTGAGATTATGCAAGGAAAATTAATGACAAGTCAATCCAATCACAATCTTTTTACATTCTCTATGTGTTAAAGTTGCATAACATCCAATAATTTCTGATGTACATCTGAACAACGTCCTTGAGTATTTCATGCTTGCTTAGTCCCCAGGACAACAAAAATATTCATCCAAAAGCAGAGGGTCCCAGCACCTGTGCCTTGCTTGAGCAGCACAAAACCTCAAGTAGCTCTTTGTGACTATCTTCCCCACTGATAGAGTACCTGAAGGAAACATCTTTCATTACATTAAGTATTTAGATTCTGTACGTTAGCAGGTAAAGTCTCATACCTGCACCATCAACTTAACTTGCATTTTGAGGCCTCAAACAATTTACAAACTCATGTTGCTTATACTTCAGATTGAAACGAAAATTATCTTTCATTTACCTGCTATGCCTTGAAGTCTTTAAAAAGATCTTTGATGAGCTGGGTTGTGAAAAAAGGATTGAACTCAAAATCCTCTGAAGTAAAATTTGATCTCTTCATAATTGATTGAATGACACCAGAGCCAAGAGCATGTCGGTGACAAGGTGGAAAGTATCAGCGTGTTAATGAGAGAGGTTGAAGGAGGCTGCAGTTTTTGCAGTTCATTCATAGTTATTGCTTTAAAATTGTTCTTTGATTGCACCCAGGACAATGATAACCTACCTCAATAGTTTTAAGGAGAGCAGTTTCTATTTGGCAAATTTCCAAGTCTACCACAAAGGAAACATTAACTTTTCTAAATTTCCTGACAGAGCATGCAGGAGTAATTTTAGTGAGGCTGAGTTGTAAATAATTTGAATAATTTGAATGTTAAGTTAATGAGGTTAGTGGCAACATATCAGCACTTTCTTTGATATAAAAAAAGAACTTGTTTCTGTTTGGGTTTTTTTTATTCAAAAGAGAAAAGATAATTCTAGGAATCAAGAGTGCCAGAATATTGGAATATATCGCTCTACTACATTGCATATTCCCAGTTTCTAGAATGTTGTCCAGAGAAAGTAGAGCCCATTTGTTATTTCATAGTGATAGGAGAAGAGCAAAACTGACTTAACCTGCAGGAAAAAAGGTATTACAGTAGACCCTTAATTCTAATCACTGAAGATCATTCAGAAAACAGGACAGAGAGCTTTGAAAGACTATCCTTCTGGACAAAGAATAATGCTTAGATTTCCAATTAAAGAAGTAAAAACATCATTTTATAAAACAAAGACTTTTTAAAAGAAATAATGCTGAAAATACTTAAGTGGTCCAGGTATAACCTCCAGAAAACCACCTCACATGGCAATTCCAGACCAAACTTCAATCACAGTAGGACACTTGACAGCTGTGGCAGGGTTTGAATGCTGCCCCTTCCCGCAAAACAAAACCAAGCAACAAATGTGACAACAAGATTTCACTTCCATATGAGCTCAATGCCTCTGACTGGCAAAACGTGGAGGCACCTTCATGAACTCCCACTTCCCCCAATGCCCTTATGTCTCTGAGGCCAACATGAGAGCATCCTTCAGGGAGGTGAGCCTACAGAAAGCACCTCAACCAGATGGTGTACTTGGCTTGTATTGAAAACCTGTGCTAACCTTTAACCTTTTGCTTCAGCAGTTTACTTCAATCAGGCTTCAATCATACCAGTGCCTGAGAAGAATATGGCAACCTGCCTCAATGACTATCGTCCAGTTGAATTTACATCCACTGCGATGAAGTGCGTTGAGAGTTTTGTCATGAAGCATATGAAATCCTGCTGAGGAGTGACCTGGATCCACTCCAGTTTGCCAACCATCACAACAGGTCAGCAACAAAAGCCATTTCATTTGTTTTTCACTCAGCTCTGGAGCTTCTGAACAGTGAAAATGCATACATCAGGAAGGTCTTCATTGACTACTACTCTACATTCAACACTATCATCCCCGAAAAACTAATCAGTAACTTCCAAGACCTAGGCCTTGATAAGTCCTTGTGCAACATAGATTCTTGATTTCCTCACTTGAAGATACCAGTTGGTTGGAATTGGAAACTACATCTCCTTCTCAATCTCCGTCAGCTCAGGTGCACCACAAGGCAATGTGCTCTGCACTTTATACCTCTGTCTGTAGGGCTAAGTGCAGCACCAGTGCCATATTTAATTTTGCTGAGAACACCACAGTTGCCGGCCAAATCAGAGGTGGTGACAAATTAGCATACAAGAGGGAGATTGAAAATCTGGTTGAATGGTGCCACAACCACCTCGCATTCAACGTCAGCAAAACCAAACAGCTGATTATTGATGACAGGAGGAAGAAACTGGAGGTCCATGAGCCAGTCCTCATTAGGAAATCAGTAACTTTAAATTCCTTAGTGTTGGCATATCAGAGGATCTGTGCTGGGATTAGCACATGAGTGCCATTACAAAGAAGGCATGACAGTGCCTTTACGTTCTTAGAAGTTGGCACAGATTCTGCACGTCAACTAAATTGCTATAGGGTTTGTATAGGTACACTCTGGAGAATGTCTTGGTTGGTTGAATCACAGTCTGGTGTGGATACAGAACAGAACTGAACAAAAAAGTCTGCAAAAAGTAGTGGATATAGCCCAGTTCTCACAGGCAAAGCCCTCTTCCCCATTCTGTACATTCATAAGGAGCACTGCTACAAGAAAACAGCATACATTATCAAGGATCCCCATCTTCTAGCCCATACTCTCTTCTTGCTGCTGTCATCAGGAAGGAGGTACAGGAGCCTTAAGTCCCACACCACCAGGTTCAGGAACAGGCTCCTGAACCAGCATAGATAACTTTACTCACTTCAACACTGAATAGATTCCATGACCTATGGACTTGCGTTCAAGGACTCACATGTTCTTATGTATGATTTATCTTTATATCCAGACAGTTATTATGGATTGTCGTATCTGCAATAACGGATCAGTTGTATACGTTGGAGGACTGACTCAAAAACTGGATTAAGCTTGTGTTTGTTGTAAAGTATGTGGTTTTTATGTTTGTATTTTAAAGCAAGATCTTGGTGAATGATGTTTGCCACTCGATTGTGCCTCCATAAGTAATCAGATTGAGTTAAACTGCTGTGGGATCCTGTAATGTGTTCCTGGGTTCTCTTGGCAATTTCTGCATTTATAATCTTGAATTTATTGGTCTTTTATTATGATTTTTCTTTGTGTTAACCTCCTGGTCCTGTATTGCCACAAAGGAACCCTCTGCTTCTGGGAAGATGTCTCCAACACTGAGCTGGGCATTTGACGCTTTCTTGTTGACATCTACTCAGCTCAGATCGTGAGGATGTCTTCCATGGAGGGTCAAACTCTCCCATTAGTTAACTTTGCCAACTGTAGTGATAATTTCTTATGTTTTTTCTGGGTTGTGCTTTCATTTAAGTTTAGTGTTGCGTACTTCCAATCAGAATTGCATATGCTCGCATGGAGTGCTGAATCCTGTTTTCATTGATGAAAATATATCCTTGAAGTTTTATCTGACCGTTGAGTATTTTGTTCTTATCTCTGTGATTCCTCTTCCTCTTTATGCCCTAGATAATGTTCATCTAAGTGTGTTCAAATGTACATAGAGTTTTCTAAAATTTCTCATTTCTGTTCTTGCTTTTCTTTCTATATTTATTGCTATTATTATTATTATTATTATTTGTATTTAGTTTGTCTTATTTTGTACATTGGTTCTTTGTCAGTCTTTGCGTGTAGTTTTTCATTCACTCTATTGTATTGCATTGTGCTACTGTGAATACTTGCAAGAAAATGAATCTCAAGGTAGTATATGTTTACATATACAATGTTTGTACATACTTTGGTAATAAATTTACTTTGAATTTTGATATAATATCTCCCTCTCACAGTTGCTCATCTGAATTTCACACTGAAGTATTAAAAATTCCCACAAAATCAGCTTAACATTTTATCTTCAATCAGGCAGCCATATCAACTCTGGAGTTCACAACAGAAAATTGCTTCTTTTTATAGTAACTCCAATTAATGTAATTATGACTGCTGTGCTTCTTTTAATAATGCTAGGAATAATGTCATTTAATTTGAATAATAATATCCCTTGTTGATTTTTAGATAGATATGTGTATTGCTGGATTGTTACTTATTAACATTTTTTTCCGTGTGGCAACTCAGGTTTTCTGCTATGCTGATTGCTCTGTTTGAAATAAACTGAATAGGGTATAATTTTAATGTTTATTTGGCTTTATTGAGCAGCATGCAATATTGAAAGATGATTATAGGAGGTACTTTGAATGCAGAAAGGGAATTTCCAAACATTCAAAGTAGCTTATTGCTTGCTTTGTATTTTTGATGTTTATCGCAGTTCAAAGTTTAAACCTGTAGATTGTAAACAAATCTAATCATCCTTCGGTCATGTTAAAAAAAAATGTACTGAGTACCTGTCAGCGATGGTATATCAGACAGTGACTGGGAGTAGGGCAGGAAAGATCTGGACTCTTCAGAGAACATTAACTTTAAAGTAATAAAATACAGTAAAATTCCAATAATCAGCTCCCTGAATATTCAGAAATACTCACCAAATTCAGTTTGTCACCTGGCTCACCAGGTAATACTCACCACACTTTATTTCTTCTCACCAGATCCCCAGTTCCCACATATCTTTCTGAATCACCATTGTGTAGCTTCCCAGACTTATGTTCCACTGAACTGGGTTATGGTTCACCTCTCTGCTTCCTCACCTGCCCCATTTCCTATGCTTCCTTTCAAGTTATCAGGCTCACTGGAGTAGTTAAAAGAAAATCATCAGGCTGTGTAACGTCTACAGAAATGTTTGCTGAGGTATAGAGATAGCATCCAATACAGCAGAAAATCTGCCAGTCCAGCAAGTCTTGAGTGTGCTGAATTATTGGACTTTTATGAAAAATTAAATTACAATAAACAATGAAAAAGAAACTGCAGCCGCTTCTCCCAATAAAAGCAGAAATATTTCAAGAGGCTTGATAGAGAAGAAAATTGGGCAATCATTGCCACTTTAGCTGGTAAAGCATTCCCATAATATATGCAAATAAGTAGGTCATGTTGTGTCTGTGCACAACTACGTATGAATTAAATAAAAGCACACACACAGGAGATGCCTTTTACTGGTGTATTCACATTGCAGCGAGAGAGAGAGGGAACAATGCGCATGGATAGACAACTGCACATGCTCAGAAAACAGAGCAATACGTAGTGCTAACGGGGGTCATTGCTCTAAAAGAAATAGATCCATACATTACACTCCCCCCCACTAGATTATTGCAACATAAAACCATATATGTACAAAACATTCAATTTCCCTTTCATAAAACCATATTTCAACTAAACATGCTCTCACAATAACAGTCCGTAATTAACTTCACAGTTCTAAAGGTTCAGTCTGTTGGGTGGTGCTCTGTTTCTTTCAGGATAGTGCCTCTGGATCTGTGGAGTGGCATCAGGTTTGGTAGGTGTCTTATCTCAGACAATGTTCTTGGTTTCCAGTGTCACCTTGCTGTCAGTGACATCATCACTGAGAGGTAAGTCCAGTCACTCTAATGTATCTACCTTGTCGGATGCAATTGACTCAGGTGTGTTCTTCAGTTGAGCATTCCGTATCTGGTTCACATGATGTCTCCATGTCTGATCTCCAACATCCACTGTGTACATCAATGGTCCAGTTCTTATAGCTATCCTACTGGATGTCCACTTATCTTCTCCATAATCATGTGCTAGGACTTCCTGTCCAAGCTCGAAACTCCTTGCAGTTTCACTTGGCAACTGGCTGGACAGTTTATTCTGTACTTCCCTCTGGAGGTATGGTTTCAGGAGGTCTATGCAAGATCTCAGATACCTGGTCATGGGCAACATTGCAGGTGTTTGATTTGTCATCTCAGGAACAGAGTTCTGATATAGGTAAAGGAAATTGCCCATCTGATGCTGTACAGAAATGTCCTCCTTATTCATCACTTTAATAGTCTTCTTGAAGGTTTGGATAAACCTTTCAGCTAACCCATTCATTACAGGGTGGTGAGGAGTTGACTTAAAATGTCTGATGCCATTTTTCTTCATGGACAGTCAGAATTCTTCTGACATGTATTGTGGTTCATAGTCACTCACAATTTGTTCTGGTGTGCCATTTCTGGTGAAGATAGACCTCAGGGCAGAGACAGTCTTTGCTGAGGTGGTTGACTTCATTGGTATAACCTCTGGCCACTTCAAATGAGCATCTAAAACAATCAGGAACATGGAGTCCATGAATGGCCCAACAAAGTCAGTATGTACTCTTTGCCATGGTGAAGATGGTCACTCCCACGGATGTAACAGTGCCTGTAGGGGTGTATTTTGAACTTATTGACATCCCAAAAAGCTTTTGGCCAAGTCTTTAATCTATTTATCTGTTCCCTCCTCAAACACCTTCTGATTAGCATTAAGCACCTGTGACAGCTTCTGGTTTGTGCTACCATTTGGGCTGCAGGTGCCTGTTGATACCACATTGAGAGCTTTGATTGAGTGCAGTCTGGTTGGATTTTTCTTGACCATTCATGTCCGTAAAGTGCTGGACCTCCACTTTTTGAAACATAAAGCTCTAACTGCTGTGTTTGAGCTCTATATGTTACATTTACTTTCAGTTTGCCTTTAGGAGACATTTTCACCCATGTAGGTCTTTAGTATCACCGAGGTCTTATCCAGCGGTATCTTAGAGAACAGTCTGTTGTAGTCAGCTTCTGGGTATATAGACAAAGCTGATCCTGTATCCAGTTACATTTTCAATTTTACACCAGACACATCTATTGTGATCCATATTATATTGCGATCTGCTTCAGTAATACAATGCAATTCTAAGCAAGACAGTTCACCTTTGTCAGACTCTATGTTGTCTGATTCTGTTTTACATTCAGTAACTTTATGCATTTGCTTAGTTTTGCATTTCAGACTTTTCACTCGGTTGTGTTTTTGTCTGCCTCACACACTCTCTGTATGATCTTGCCTGTGACACTCTGCAGACTTTTCCTTTGAACCAACCGTACTGTAATATTACTTAATTAGGTCTCACCTTGCCTCTATATGACATGTTTACTGCTGGCTATGTAATTGCCTTGACTAAGATTCCTTTTTTTTCAGATGACAGCAAATTAGAAACCCTTATTCTGTAGTAATAGACCTTTACTCATGTTTGACAGATTACAACAATCTACGTTTAACAATTGGCACTAAGATACCTTTCCTAACTCTTTAATGCTCTTGTTTTGAGCCAAACTTGCACTTTAACCAGCGCTGCTCCTTTGTCAGTCCACTAATGACCCCATGAAAAACTGTTTCTTGGGAATCATCCATGACTCAGCATTCACCTGGCATCTTCTCTTGGAGAGTGACTAGTTCCCCTTCCCTGAGAGTAAACACTGTCCCAGTAATCCAACTCCTGCTAGCAAATGAACATTTCACCTGGAAGTAAAATCCCACAGCTACAAAACTTTGATCTTATGTTGTTTTCATACTCATTCCCTTCTCTTATCCTCAACTAACAATACTGCAGCTCCTCTGCCCCTTTACTGCCTCAACTGTTATTACTATTCTAATGTTATAACATTATAATTTTAAATTACAGTCCAAGTGATCAAATACAGTATCAATAATTACAAAGGAGAAAATAAATGAAAAATTAAAATCTTTCAAACTTTCCAGGACCTACCTGCTTTCCAAATTGAGGCAAATTAAATCCATGTCAGTGATACACAAATATATATGCATACATCAGTATTTTGAATGACTTCCTACAGAGTTTATGAACCATCTATTTTATGACAGTATTGTGAAGAGAAGTTCTTCAGAAACACAAACATCTAGAAGGCTAGATGCCTGATTCATCCTCTCCCATTCTGGTCCTCATAGTTCACACATTGTACTGGCAAAACGTTCAGGCCCATGAATTTGGGTCCAGTCAGATATTCCGCTACAGATATTGCTTCATGATATTACATACCATTCTTAATACTTTCAAATAAGAAACTACAAAAAAGTCAAAAAATCAAAAGGAAATACTGCAGATGCTGGAATTCTGAAATAACATACTACAGATCTGGAAAAACTGATCAGCATCTGTAGAAAGGAAAAATCAAGATAATTAGGTCCCTCCCATGAAGGTCAACAACCTGAAATACTAACACAGTTTTTCTTAACTTTTTCCATTTAGCAGTGAGCTATTCTTGTAAAGCAACAGTTTTGTTTAATTCATAACTCCAATCAAGTTTGATTGTGGCTGTTGTTTGTGGTGCTTAATGAATTATGAGTTGGTCAATGGAATAGAATTGAATGTGTGAACACAAGTACATATGGAGATGGTAATCATGCACCTGTATAAATCCTGCAACTTATTAAGTCTCTCTTCTCTTCTTCCCAATTCTATTCATGAGTCTTCAACCTGAAATGTTAACATTGGTTTTCTTTCCACAGATGCAGCCTTACTTATTGAGTATTCCCCACAAATTCTGTTGTTATTTTAGATTTCCCCTCTCTATATTTCTTTTTGTTTTTACTTCCTTCATACCATGAGCAAGTTGATGTTAGGTTGAATGCTAAAGATCTTTGCTGTAGTAAAGGTGCTAAATAAATGAAAATTATTACTGATGAATCTCATTAAAACATCCATCTGAGAGAACATGAGTTTCAGCATAAAGTCATAAGCAGGAGGATTTGCAACTGAAGATTTAATCCCTGATAATAAAGTGTTTTTTTTTAAAGTGTTTGTGACAATTCATGATGGGTTTATTGGAACACTTCTCTGAGGATTGTCATTTGATGTGGTGAAAGGTCTTGTGAGTACTTGAGATCCCAAGAATAAAGCTGCCTGGAGTTTAGCTCCTGGTCCTGGCACCCATAGTAGTAAAGTCAAAGGGAACATTTCTAAAGAGGAGCAATCCGACAGTAGAGATGATGACACATCACAATGGTAGTGGAGTTGTAGGAAGGCTGCAGCAGTGAAGGGCCCATAGTCATCTTGCATTCCATGCCATTGGATCCTGATACTGATCTGTCAAGGACTGTGTGGTTGCTGCCCATGCATCAGTCTCCCCACATTAACCAAAATCACACATAGGCATTCTCCATTAAAGGAATAACCTACCAGGAGAATATCAAACTTGTCCTGAGTGATCACACTACTACTTGAACCTTCAGCATATTTCTATTTTTGAAAACCAATATAATTCTAATAATCTGGCATGCATAATATAACTTTATTAATGAAAAATATACCCAGCACTGACACATTAGACAGAATTGTTTTATTCTGCATTATGACTGCTTGATGGTTCTAAAATAATGGCTCATTCTTGTGAATGTTACAGAGGTAAAGAAAGTGCCAAACACACTGATGTATTACAATGAAGTGTTACACTTAATCACTTTCCCCCTGAGTAACTGTGGTTCTTCAAAGCTTACATAGCTCTGCCTCTTAGCCAAAGTTATAATTAAAGAAGAGTGTTCCTCTACTGTAGGTGGAAGACCAGGAGATTCAGATGGCATGCCTCCATTTTATAAAACAAAACTACTGAACTGAAATATTTGCTAGGTTACTCTGTGCATTAAAGAATTGTGGCTTTGTTATTGGAGGTGCACTTGACTGCAGCTTAAGAGCACCATTAGCAAAGAGTCTATCATTGCTAAATATACTGGCACAGCTATGCAAGTGTAAATTCATTGCTCAGAAAGTGCTTCAGTTTGTATCTGCCAAGATCTGTGGAGCTGGATAAGTCTTTTCCCCTCAGGGTCCTTTTTACTCATGCATAGATGTTAAACCATTCAAAATGCCTTCTTAGATTTATTGGCCCAATGCATCCACTTTCTGTGTAAGCAAATATTTGTTTTGGACATGGCCCCTGCCATTTTGTAAATTTCTCCAAGCAATGAGGCTGACAGCATTCAACGCCTGTGTACAATTAGTTCTGATTGTCACATTTGCTAGTGAACCTCTTGTCTGGCAAGTGACAGCAACCGCAGTGTCAAAGTTACAGTCCTCTGATATCATTCAAGATGATGCAAACAAACCCAGTTCAGGTTTGTGGTAACTGAAGGTAGTGGCCCCAGCGTTCTCCTGTAAAGCATAATAATTTAGTATACTATTCAATATAATCATCTTAAAATTTCCAGGTTTTCAATATTGAGCTTCCAACCATACAATGCATCCCCTGTATGGATGCCACTGGAAATCTACAATTATGTCTATTGGCATCTAGCATTTGTTTTGCTATCTCTTGCTTATGATTTGTTCCCGGTATCCGCTCTCTAGTGCCCCCAGGCATTCGTTATCATCTTCCCAACCATGTTGCCCGAACAGCTTCCAAACATTCCTTCCTGACCTAACAATCTTCTTTCCCCTACAGATACTCTCTCCCTTTCACAGCCACTACTCACCAAAATCTCTCAATTTCACACTAGTTACTAATTCACCCCATAATTCCACTTGATCTTTTCACCATTCTCACCCCCATCCCATCGCCCAAGTCTGCAGTCTAACACACCTATTCTGTGAACTCCTTTCTTCACAATGATGGGCATTTCATATACATTTATAAGTGTCTTTGCCTTTGTGGACTTCATGTATAATAGAATATTAGAGGGTAGCAGCTTTGCATAAAGATGTAGCTGCCCCAAACTCCACTCTCACCCCCATATTCCAAATTAGTTTAAGCAAGAGACTGCAGCTGTTATATTATGACAATGCTGATGTTGGATTTCCTGCCAAGGACTTTTACTCCATGATTTGCATACAAGTCATACGTTTAACCAATGGGTTGATAATAAATCTCTGTGAAGACGAGTGCTACATGATGGACTAACCACTAGGGACACGTTGGCTCTATTTTAACATGGCAGGAGCACAATGAATATAAACCTATGGACTCACTATTCAAGGACTCTACAACTCATGTTCTCGGTATTATGAATTATTTATTGATTATAACTTATCTTATTTGCAGTTTGTCTTCTTCTACACATTGGTTGTCTGCCCATCATTGTTTGTGTGTAGTTTTTCATTAATTCCATTGTATTTGTGAATGCCTGTAAGAACATTTCTCTCAGGATAGTAAGTGGTGACATATATGTCCTCTGATAATAAATTTAAACTTCAAACTTTGATATTCTGCTATGTTTTGCTGTATTGAATCTAAAACTTATTTTGCAGCTTATGCAATATCCAGTACCTCACTAGATCTCCATCAGGTATATTGTAAACCACCCCCCACCCCCAGTCCTAAGCAGTATTCACTTGACCCTTATGGAAGTGTCTCTGAAGTTCACTGAACCCGATCTTGCAATCGGTGTATTCCAACACAATGAGCTAATCTTTCCTCTTCCTTTGGATCTTTGAGGCAGACACAAATGTTGATGTTATTAAAGGTCAATGTGGTAATAATGCTAGTTAGTATTCTGCATGAAATTAATAATCTTCACCAAAAAATGGTTCCAATTTTATACTTCCATAGTTGTGCCCCCAACATCTCCATCCTACCTGGCTTCTCAAAACCTTGAAAGCCACCCTGGTTTGTTGATAAGTGTAATGTTGAATCACAGATGATACTAGATGTTTATTTCTCTTCATCTTCATATTATGAAGCATGGTGCACAGAATGCTGCAGACTCAATAAGGCCTTTTCAACAGTTAAATAGCTTTTATAAATACTCCTCTAACCAGTGAAGAAAATCTACAAGATAAGGTGCCCTTGAAACATGATAGAGTTGAGAAAAATACTGCACTGTAACATCATATAAATTGTGTAGTTTATCAGTCCTTTTCAAAGATCATGCAAATATATGTATAGCACTGACAACCATGTTCTCTGTATAACTGATAGAGCATAAGAGATCCACCTAGAAGGAACACAAACCAGTACTATTTTAGATATGTTTCTGGACTGTCACCTTGTAGTATTTATTTTATAGAAATTTGTTTTTGATGATGCAAGCATAAGTTTTGCTCCCATGTAACAGATAGACCCATCTGTTCAGAATCAAAAAAAAATTACTGATGTCTAAAGAAGGACCCATCAGCAACTTGCTGGATAGCGCCCTGAGGAATGTTCATTACTCTAGCTTAATGATTCTTTCTGACTCCATGTTTGTTCCTAGTTTTCAGGGCGATGGAGAATGTTCAAGACAAAATTCAAGTGGGTGGATCTACGATGACACTCAACAGAGATTTCTTTGAGCTTATCTGCATAGACAGGTTAATATCTACCTTTAGTGTCTTTCTTTATCGTTTTCAAGGTGCATGGGGTTCTGTCGAAGACCATGACCTAGAGCTACACCCAAACTTTGGTTTGTTGCGGTGATGGGACCTACTTCTGGGGCTCACCGCCCAGCAATTTTTCAATATCCCAAGGGCATGGCCTAGAAGACAATCACATATTTAGGGTTCTGAGGCTTTGCAGCCCCTGGGATGAACTGATTCTGTCCCGGTGCCACCAACCGAAGCATTGCAGGAGAAGACAAACCTCATCAGGAACAGCAGATCAGCTGTCCGATGCTCTATATTCAGATAGCATTCTCTCTCCCTTTCTCTCATTGGCGGGGAAGAGTTTGTTGCTGACAACTGAGTCAGAAAACTCAGAAAAAAAAAGCTACAGGGCAGACTTTATCGCTGTAAATCAGTGAGTTGTTTTGTTTCTATATGCCCTCTCATTGTGAAAGCGTGACACCTCTATCCCTTTATTAGGGAGAGAAAGACAGCATGTGGTATGTCCAATTGTCAGATGAACTATTAATTTTTGTTGTACTGCAGATCATGGTCTTTCTTAGGGGCTTTGCTGTTGCTTGTTTGGTGGGTGGAGGGTGCTGGGGGTGCTGAAGCTTTTTTTTTACTGAAGTATGTGGCAGATATGGAGGGCCATTGCTTTGCTGCTGCTTCTGCCTGAGACAGGGGAGTAGGGCAGATTTGGGGTTCTATCTTTTTACTGTCACTCATTCATTCAGACACCCTTCTGTTTTTGTGGATGTCTGTGAAGAACAAGAATTTCAGGTTGTACATTGTATACATTCTCTGATATTAAATAGATCTATTGAACTATTGAATGCCCATTCGGTGAACCATTGTCAGTTAACATAAACCTTTCTACTGCTGAAAAAGTGATGTCAGTGAAATTGAACTTCAGTAGTGGTTAGAAAAATGCATAGATCATAAACAGGACAGTTTCATTCTTGTACGAACAAAATACCAATACTTTTTTTCAATATATCTCAGTGCAAAACCAACAAGATTTTATGCCAATACAGTTCAAAATGTGCCAATTGCCAAATTAACCTAAGAGATCACACAACCACTGGCACTTTATCCTAGAAACACTTAGTACACACAAACAAGTACTTATCCCAGGGTAGTTCAGTATGCACCAAATGATACTTTATTCCATAAAAGCTCATTACAGCTCATGCACTAATTCTTACAAGGATGTGTAAAGGAAGATGTTCTACATGGGAGGATGAAAACATATTAGCACTAAAATCAGATGCCTTATCATGAAGTTTTGGAATAATACCCCTGCCTGCTGCTAGTCAGATTGACAGTTATCTGAACATTTGTGGATAGGCAAGCAACAGCCAACAAACAGAAGGAGTAAGAAAGTGAAAGTGATCAGACGTCCATTGCAGTGGTCAGGGAGGGAAGGCAATCACAGGGGCTAAACACTTCATGAACAAGGGAGGAAGCTCGCAAGAAAGGGCTAGACAGACCAGGAGCAAGAAAGATTGGGGAGGCAGATCACAGACTAAGAAGGAGAGCCCAGTGCTAAGGAAAACATATATCTATATATATATATATATATAAAAAACAGTCAAAGCTCTTATTCCCTGTACCGAAGTGCATGACCATAAAATTCCCAACACTCTATTCCATTTGGCACTTTGCCCATTTTCCTAATCTCTTTAAATTATTCTGCAGCCTCCCTGCTTCCTCAATGCTAGCTTCCCCTCCACCTATCTTTATATCATCTGCAAACTTGGCTATGAAGCCATCAATTTCATCATCCAAATCATTGACATATAATGTGAAAAGAAGTGGTCCCACACTGACCCCTGCAGAGCACCATCAGTCACCGGCAGCCAATCACGATAGGTCCCCTTTATTCTGATTTCTTTGCCTCCTGCCAATTAGTCAACACTCTATCCATGCTAGTATCTTTCCTGTCATGCCATGGGCTCTTGTTATACAGCCTCTCAAGTACAGCACCTTGTCAAAGGTCTTCTGAAAACCCAAGTACATAACAGCCACTAATTCTCCTTTGATTATTCTGCTTGTTGTTTCCTGAAAGAATTCCAACAGATTTGTCAGGCATGACTTTCCCTTAAGGAAACCATGTTAAGTTTGGCTTTTTTATAATGTACCTCCAAAAACCCTGCGATCTCATCCTTTACAATCAACTCCTAAATCTTCTCAACCACTGAGGTCAAGCTAACTGGCCTATAATTTCCATTCATCTATCTCCTCCCTTCTTGAAGAGTGGAGTGACTTGTAGTTTTCCATTACTTCAGAACTATTCAAGAATCTAGGGATTCAAGAATCTAGGGATACTTGAAAGGTCATTACTAATGCCTCCCCAATCTCTTCGGATTTCAGAGCCCTGGGGTGTAGTCCATCTGGTCCAGGTGACTTATTTAATTTCTAAACTTTCAGCTTCGCAAGCACGGACAGAAGATGCAAAAGCTTGAAAACATCAGCACCAGGTTCAAGGTCAGCTTCTAAACCACTGTTATAAAACTCTTAATGAGACATTTTGTGCATTAAATATAAACTCCGGGCCTCACTATTTACCCCATGATGGCCCTTGCACCTTATTGCCTACCTGCATTGCACTTTCTCTGTAACTGTAACACTAGCATTTTCTGCATTCCAGCTTTTCCTTTGTACCACCTCAAAGGATTAATGTTTTGAAATTATAGGTGACTTGCAAAACTAAGTATCTTTTACTGTTTCTTGATACATGTGACAAATATTAATATCAATGTTGAAAGAACTAGATAGGGTGGATGTGGAGAGAATGTTTCCTGTGGTGGGGATATTCAGAACTAGAGGTCAGAGCCTCAAAATTGAGGGGGCTTTAGAACAGTGGTAATGAGGCTTTTTTTTAGCCAGAGAATGGTAAATCTATGGAATGCTCGGCCACAGATTGCGGTGGAGGCCAAGTCTGTGCACATATTTAAGGCGGAAGTTGACTGTTTCCTGATCGGTCAGGGCATCAAAGGATATGGTGAGAAGGCAGGTGTATGGGGTCCGGGATCAGCCATGATGGAATGGCAAAGCAGACTCGATGGGCTGAAAGGCCTTATTCTGCTCCTAAGTCTTACAGTCTTATGATGAAATCATCAGGGCAAAGGTCAGCCCCATTATGTTCTGAAGTGATGACCTAAGGGAAATATGGTGTACACAGAGAGAATTAATTTCTCTTTTTGGGCAAACAGTTATCATGGTCCTGAAAATAATTTATAAAGAATTATGTGCACTTCATGCCGTAATATGCAGAATCTTTATTAACAGTGAGAATTGTTTGTAAATACCTGAAAGATGGTATTCACCACACCATAGAAAGCAGGAAATTTTTGACAGCAGCTATTGTATTTTGCATACTGCTGAACTTGCTGCAAGTTTCCTGTGTGGTAACAATGAACATTCACCTCAGAAGGTGGCCCATAACTTATGATCACTTACAAAGACTGTATTGCTTTTCAAACAACAGACATCATCCTGACAGTAATGGAACAAATTGCCAACAGATCAGAAACAAAATCAAATAAACTTGGTAATAAGGAAATACATCATTTTACTTGCCTCTCAAATCAGTTCTAGGTCTTATTCCAGCTCAACTGAGTCATTTCTTGTTTAACATTCAACGGGATTATGCAAGTATTCATAAATATTCCTTGATTCTTTCAATTGCCTTATGATTTTGGCAATCTCAACATAATTAACAATGATGTTCATCACAGCAGAAGATTTGTTTGATCCAGTCTTTGACAGAATTAAACTTACGTTTGACAACCAGTAGGGTCTGATTTTTTTTATTTGCATACTCTCTTCTATTTAAAAACTCACAAATTGTTTCTAATCATCGGTTTACACTGAGGATCTTTTTTTTGCAAGTCAAAGAGGTGATTTCCAGGAAATCAGTTTTTCTTCAAGTCACTGAAATGTGAGGTCTAGAGGTTAATTTTCCAAACAAGCTAAAACACTGCAAAATCCTTCCATCTTAAAGAAGCTTGTTATATTCTGAGTAACAGTTTGTAGGGATTAAAAATCAACAAGATATTGATTTTAATATATCACTGAATCGGAAACTTCAGAACTGATGGAAATATTGTGCTTTATCTCATTTAGTGGCAGGATTGTGGATTCTTTATATGTAAAGCTTATTCCCGATGCTTGTACAATCATGCATTCAGGTGCTAAATGTGAATGATTTCTATGTAAATCAATAATATAAAAAATAAAAAAACTGTTTGGTAACACACACAGAATGCTGGAGGATCTCTGCTGACTTGGCAGGATCTATGGAAAGGAATAAAGAGTCAACGTTTCAGGCTGAGACCCTTCATCAGGACTGGAAATGAAGATGAAAGAAGCCAGGACAAGAAGGTGGGGCAGGTGTACAACCTAGAAGGTGAAACCAGGTGAGGGGGAAGGTAAGTAGGTTGATGAAGTAAGAAGCTGGGTGGGTGATAGGTGGAAAAGGTAAAGCTGAAGAAAAAGGAATCGGAAAGGAGAGTGGACTATGGGAAAAAGGGAAGGAGGAGAGGTACCAGAGGAAGGTTTCAGGCAGGTGAGGAAAAGAGAAGGGCTTAGAGGGGATCCAGAATGTGGAATGGAGAAAGAGAGAAAGGGGAGGGGGGGGGAAGGAATTATCGGAAGTTAGGAAATCAATCCTCATGCTATCAGATTGGAGGCTCCCAGACAGAATATGAGGCGTTCCTGCTGCAACCTGTGAGTGACATCATTGTTGCAGTAGAGTCCATCCATGGACCAAATTGTCAGAATGGGAATGGAATTAAAATGGTTGCCCCTGCTCGTTGCAGACGGAATGAAGGTGGTTGACAATGCGACGCCCTATCTACATCAGAGGCCGCATCAGGAGCATCAGATGCAGTAGATGATGCCAACAGATTTACCTGTGAAGGACTGTTTAAGGCCATGAATAGCGATGAGGGAGGAGGTGTTCTGCTTGCAGGGCTAAGTGCCAGGAGGGAATTCAGTAGGGAGAGATGAATGGACAAGGGGATCATGTTTTAAAAGTGATATAGTGCGAAGAAACGTATAGTCAAGATAGCTGTGAAACATTTATAAAAGATATCAGTAGACAGTCTGACAATAGAAATCGGCCGAGTGAATTTGAGGGCAGAGTGGAATTTGGAGGCAAGATAAAACTGAAAAGCTCAGCATGGATGCTGGAAGCAGCACTAGTGCAGTTGTCAATGTGATGCAAAAAGTGTTGGATATGGACTGTTGCATGTAGCCAATGATAAAGCAGGCCTAGCTGTGGCCTATGTAGATGCCCATGGCTACAGCTTGGGTTTAGAAAGTGGTAGGAGCCTAAAGGGAAATTGTTGACTGTCAGGGCCAGTTCCACCAGGTGGAAGAGGGTGGTGGTGAAGGGGAACGGCTTTGGTTTGTTGTCTAGAAAGAATCAGAGAGCTTTAGCATCTTCTTGGTGGTGTAATAGAAATCTATAGTGAAAATGAGGCAATCAGACCCAGGGAACTGAAAGTTGTTTAAGAGACCAAGAGCATGTGAAGTGCCGTGGATGTCAGTGGAAAGGGACTGAAACAAGGGGGAATAAAGTGGATTTGAGGTCTGCAGACACAGGTTCAGTGGGGCAGAACAGTAGTCAGCCCATTCACATAGTAAAGCTTGTAGACCATAAGACCATAAGACAAAGGAGCAGAAGTTGGCCATTCGGCCTATCAAGTCTGCACTGCCATTTCATCATGAGCTGATTCAATCTCCCCTTTAGTCCCATTCCCGCACCTTCTCACCAGAACCTTTGATGCCCTGACTACTCAGATACCCATCAATCTCTGCCTTAAATACACCCAATGACTTGGCCTCCACTGCTGCCTGTGGCAACAAATTCCACAGATTCACCACTCTCTAGCTAAAAAATTTTTTCACATCTCTGTTCTGAATGGGTGCCCTGCAATCCTCAAGTTATGTCCTCTCATACTAGACTCCTCCACCATGGGAAACAACTTTGCCACATCCACTCTGTCCATGCCTTTCAACATTCGAAATGTTTTTATGAGGTCCCCCCTTATTCTTCTAAACTCCAAGGAGTACAGTCCAAGAGCGGTCAAACGTTCCTCATATGTTAACCCTCATTCCTGGAATCATTCCAGTGAATCTTCTCTAACCCTCTCCAATGTCAGCACATCCTTTCTTAAATAAGGAGCCCAAAACTGCACACAGTATTCCAAGTGAGTTCTTACCAGTTCCTTATAGAGCCTCAACATCACATCTCTGCTCCTATAGTCTATTCCTCTAGAAATCAATGCCAACATTGCATTCGCCTTCTTCACCATCGACTCAACCTGGAGGTTAACCTTAAGGGTATCCTGCATGAGGATTTCCAAGTCCCATTGCATCTCAGAACTTTGAATTCTCTCCCCGTTTAAATAATAGTCTGCCCATTTATTTCTTCTACCAAAGTGCATGATCGTACGCTTTCCAACATTGTAATTCAATTGCCACTTCTTTGCCCATTTTCCCATTCTATCCAAGTCTCTCTGCAGACTCTCTGTTTCCTCAGCAGTACCGCCCCCTCCACCTATCTTTGTATCATCAGAAAACTTAGCCACGAAGCCATCTATTCCATAATCCAAGTCATTGATATACAACGCAAAAAGAAGCGGCCCCAACACGGACCCCTGTGGAACACCACTGGTAACCGGCAGCCAACCAGAATGGGATCCCTTTATTCCCACTCTCTGTTTCCTGCCAATCAACCAATGCTCTATCCATGTATGTAACTTTCCCATAATTCCATGGGCTGTTATCTTGTTTAGCAGCCTTATGTGCGGCACCTTGTCAAAGGCCTTCTGAAAATCCAAATACACAACATCCACTGCATCTCCCTTGTATAGCCTACTTGTAATTTCCTCAAAAAATTGCACTAGGTTTGTCAGGCAGGATTTTCCTTTAAGGAAACCATGCTGAGTTCTGCCTATCTTGTCATATGCCTCCAGGTACTCTGTAACCTCATCCTTGACAATCAAAAACTTCCCAACCACAGATGTCAAGCTAACAGGTCTATAATTTCCTTTTTGCTTCCTAGCCCCCTTCTTAAATAGTGGAGAGACATTTGCAATCTTCCAGTCCTCCGGAACCAGGCCAGAATCTAGCGACTTTTGAAAGATCATTGCTAATGCCTCCGCAATCTCCACTGCTACTTCCTTCAGAACACGAGGGTCCATTCCATCTGGTCCAAGAGATTTATCTACCCTTAGTCTATTCAGCTTCCTGAGTACTTTCTCTGTCATAATTGTGACTGTGCGTATTTCTCTTCCCTGACACCCTTGAATGTCCGGTATATTGCTGTTGTCTTCCTCAGTGAAGATTGATGCAAAATACTCATTCAGTTCCTCTGCCATCTCCTTATCTCCCATTACAATTTCTCCAGCATCATTTTCTATTGGTCCTATATCTACTCTCAGCTGTCTTTTACACTTCATACACTTGAAAAAATTTTTAGTATCCTCTTTAATATTATTTGCTAGCTTCGTTTCATAGTTCAACTTTGCCTTCTTAATGACCTCCTTAGTTTCCTTTTGTAAGCTTTTAAAAACTTATCAATCCTCTGTCTTCCCACTAGTTTTTGCTTCCTTGTATGCCTTCTGCTTTGCTTTTACTTTGGCTTTGACTTTTCTTGTCAGCCACAGTTGCATCCTTTTTACATTCGAAAATTTCTTCTTCTTTGGAATATATCTGTCTTGCACCTTCCTTACTTCTCGCATAAATTCCAGCCACTGCTGCTCTGCCGTCCTTCCCGTTAGTGTCCCTTTCCAGTCAACCTTGGCCAGTTCCTCTCTCATGACACTAAGGGTTCCTTCACTTCCATCTCTCCAATCACCTCTGGTTCATTACACAACACCCAATCCAGTACAGCCAATCCCCTAGTTGGTTCAACAACAAGCTGTTCTAAAAAGCCATCTCGTAGACATTCTACAAATTCTCTCTCCTAAGATCCAGTGCTGACCTGATTTTTCCAATCCACTGTCATGTTAAAATCCCCTACAATTATCATAACACTCCTTCTGGCAGGCCTTTTCTATTTCCTGTTGTAATTTGTAGTCCACATCATTGCAGCTGCTTGGAGGCCTGTAGATAACTGCCATCAGGGTCCTTTTACTCCTGCGATTTCTTAGCTCAACCCATGAAGATTCTGTACCTTCCGATCCTATGTCAACTCTTAATGATTTTATATCATTTCTTACCATTAAATCCATGCCACCCCCTCTACCTACCTGTCTATCCTTCCGATACACCGTGTACCCTTGGATGTTCAGCTCCTAGAGACAAGCATCCTTTAGCCAAGTCTCAGTGATGGCCACAATATCATACCTGCCAATCTGTAACTGTACAAAAAGATCATCCATCTTATTCCTTATGCTGCATGCATTTAAGTATAACACCTTAAGTCCAGTATTTGGTACTCTTTGCATTGATTGCACTGCAACTTTATTGCACTGCAACTCATCCCAATGGCTACAAATTTGCTCCATCACCTGCCTGTCCTTCCTGACATCCTTACTGCTCACTAACTGAGATCTATTTCTGTTTTCCCTCTCCTCCGCTCCATCATTCCGGTTCCCATCCCCCTGCCAAATTAGTTTAAACCCTCCCTAACCTTCATAATTGTGACTGCGCGTATTTCTATTCCCTGACACCCTTGAATGTCCGGTATATTGCTGATGTCTTCCTCAGTGAAGACTGATGCAAAATACTCATTCAGTTCCTCTGCCATCTCCTTATCTCCCATTACAATTTCTCCAGCATCATTTTCTATTGGTCCTATATCTACTCTCACCTGGATATTAAACCTTCCCGCCAGGATATTGGTCCCCCTAGGATTCAAGTGTAACCCATCCTTTTTGTACAGGTCACACCTGCCCCAAAAGAAGTCCCAATGATCCAGAAACTTGAATCCCTGCCGCCTGCTCCAACGCATTTATCCTCCACCTCATTCCATTCCTACTCTCACTGTCGCGTGGCACAGTCAGTAATCCTGAGATTACTACCTTTGCGGTCCTTCTTCTCAACTGCCTTCCTAACTCCCTATATTCTCCTTTCAGAACCTCTTCCCTTTTCCTACCTATGTCATTGGTACTTATATGTACCACGACCTCTGGCTCCTCACCCTCCCACTTCAGGATATTGTAGACGCAATCAGAAACATCCCGGACCCTGGCACCAGGGAGGCAAACTACCATCAGGGTCTCCTGATCACGTCTACAGAATCGCCTATCTAACCCCCTAACTTTTGAGTCCCCTATCACTACTGCCTTCCTCTTCCTTTCCCTACCCTTCTGAGCTACAGGGCCGGACTCTGTGCCAGAGGCACGGCCACTGTTGCTTCCCCCAGGTAGGCTGTTCCCCCCCCCTCCCAACAGTATCCAAACAGGAGTACTTATTGTCAAGGGGTACAGCCACTGGGGTACTCTCTAGTACCTGACTCTTACCCTTCCCCCTCCTAACCGTGACCCACCTGTCTGCCTCCCGTGGACCCGATGTGACCACCTGCCTGTAACTCCTCTCTATCAACTCCTCACTCTCCCCGACCACACGAAGGTCATCGAGCAGCAGCTCCAGTTCCCTGACACGGTCCCTTAGGAGCTGCAGCTCAGCGCACCTGGCACAGATGTGGATGTCCAGGAAGCTGGGAGACTCCAGGACCTCCCACATCCAACGCCGAGAACAACAAGCTGCCCCCACACTCATACTTCCCCTTTCCTCAAATAACAGGTAAAACTGAAACCCAAACCTACCTTGCCTTGCCCACTTCCGCCTAAGCCCGTTGAGCCCAAGCCCTTAAGCCTTCACTCTGCTTCCGGCTCACTCCGCTGCCCGCTGTATAAGGCTGTGTCCTTTTTAAATCTTCCCCACCTCACAGCCCGCTGTCACACGCCTGCACAGTCCCGACTCTCTTAACTCCAATGAGAAGAAGAAAAAAATCAAAATGGCTCAAAATGGCTCCCGCCGCGCTCCCGTTCTGATCCTCTGACTTCCTTCTCCAAATGAAGTAGACCTTGGGTAGGAGGTAGAACCGAACAGTAAGAGAACTATGAAGTTGGTAGCAGTGGATGGCAGATCTTCAGAGTTGATGAGCTTGGTGATTGTGCTGGAGCCAATGACCTAATGAACCTGAATGGTGGCTTGACAGTTGCCCCTTGTGTGTGGGTTTAATGGTGAGGTTGGGATTGGTGAGGAGAGAGTAGAAGGCAATGAATTCAGAAGGGGTAAGGTTGGAGTAGGACTTAGGAGTACTGAAAACTGCTGGCTTCTGTTTGCAATGGGACATAATTTCCTTGAGATTGTTGCCATTGATTGGACACTTCCAAAGTGTAGTTCATCTTCTACCATAAAATTCCCCAGAATAACAGTAAACATAAATCATACGAAACAGAAACAGGTCCTTCAGTCTAGTGAGTCTGTGCCAATCATTAGGCACAGATCTCCGCCCAGTCCATTTAACTCTTTGTTATTCCCATCTCCCCAGATTCTACAGCTGAGATCGACAACTGTCCTCAATACAGTTTGAAAATGCAAAATACAAAATCCTACACTTTAGTTTTTGTTCCTGCAATGATTTGGGTTAAACTTTGAACATCAAAGCTACTATGTAAGGCATTCCAAGCATTCATGCTACCTAAAGCACTAGACTATAAGAGAATGCAATGTTAATTAAAGCAACATAAATTGTGCGCAAAATCAGGTCTTGATTTTGATGTCAAATTCATAGAAGGGAAATAGCTGAGGTCAATGCAAAATCAATGCCTCTCAGTGTATTAAATAACACATAGTCAAATCTCACAGAACAATCAATTAAGAAGAATGACCCATTTTTCAACCTGTCTACTCACACAAACCTTTGTTCTGAACCATCTATCATAACACTATGACATTCAGAATTACTTGGTGGTACTGAAGGAAAATATCAAAGTTTTTCTTCCATCTTTTGAAGTCACATCTATAAACTGGCACCTGGAATGCACCTCTGTTTACCTTCATCAGACTGTGCTTTGAATACTGGACTTTGGATGTCATGTGACAGTTGCATAGGACATCATGAATATTGTGTACAGTTTGGTTGCCGTACTTTAGGAAGGATGTGCTTAATCTACAGAGAGTGCAGAAAAGATTCACAAGAGTCTTGCTGTACTGGAGGGCTTGAGTTATGACTACTACTTTTTCCTTTGGAGACTAGGATGTTTAAACATGTTTATATAATCATGAGGGACATAGATAAGGTGGACAAGTATAGGCTTTCCTCAAGGGCAAAGTAATCTAAAACCAGAGGACTTAGGTTTAAGATGTGATGGAAACAGGTTAACAAGGACGTGAGAGGCAAATTTTGCTGCCAGAGGAAGTTGTAGACATGGGTACAATTACAATCTTCTGCAGTTTATTTGGGCAGGTTCATGAATAGCAACAGTTTAGAGGGATGTAGGCCAAATTTAGGCAAGTGGAACTAACTCAGGATGGAACCCCGGTCAGCATGAGTGATTTGAGGTGAAGGCTCCATTTCCCTGGTTTATAATTCTATGACTCTGATCAGTGGTTCAAGGCAGTTCTTAATCACGGAAAAAAATTATGAAGGGAGACAAAAAAAATGGCAATCATACTTTAAAAATATTTAGACCCTGCAGTGGTCCTATTATTATAAGGCCAAAAGATCAAAAGGCATAGGGGCAGAAGAAGGCCCCTCAGTCCATTGAGTTTGCTCCTCAGTTCCATTGTAACATTATGTATAATTCCTCTTAACTTCTTTCTCCTGTCTACTGCTCATAAACTTTGACATCCTTACTAATCAAGAATTACATGGCAATGAATTCCACAGATTCACTACTATCTGGCTAAAGAAATTTCCCCTCCTCTCTACTCTAAATGGACATCTCTCTATTCTGAGACTGTGCTCTCTGGTCCTAGACTCCCCCACTATTGGAAACATCCTCTCCAAATCCATTCTATCTAGGCTTTTCAACATTTGATAGGTTGCCCCCCCCCCCCATCACATTCTTTTAAATTCCAGCAAGTACTGGCAAAAAGCCATCCTCATATGATAAACCTTTCATTCCTCAAATCATTCCCGTGAACCTCCTCTGGACCCTCTCCAAGGCCAGCTCATATTTTCTTAGATAAGGGGTCCACAGACTGTGATGGTCAAGTCTATAGGTATATTTAGGGCAGAAGTTGATTGTTTCCTGATCTGTCAGGGCATCAAAGGATATGATCTCATCTTCTCAAAATGAATGATAGCATTGCATTTGCCTTCCTCACCACTTACTCAACATGGAAGTTAGCCTGCAGGGAACCCTGGATAAGGACACCCAAGTCCCTCTGCATCTCTGATTTCTTAACTTTCTCCCTGTTTACAAAATAGTCTATGCATGTACTTCTTCTAACAAGTGTGTGACCATACACTTTCTTAAATTATATTCCATCTGCCACTTCTTTGCTCATTCTACTAATCTAAGTGAATTAGGCAGTCTCCCTGCTTCCTCAACACTACTTGTCCCTTCACTGATCTTCATAATGTCTGTAAACTTGGCCAGAAAGCCAATAATTCCATCATACATTGACATATAATGTGAAAAGAAGTGTTCCCATCACCAATCCCAGCAGGACATCAATAGTCACCAACAGCCGACCAGAAAAGGCCCCCTTTATTATGACTCTTTGCCTCCTGGCTGTTGGACAATCATCTATTCATGCTAGTATCTTTCCTGTTATACCATCTTGTTAAGCAGCATCATGTGTGGCATCTTGTCAAAGGCCTTCTGAAAATCCAAGTAAACCACATCCACTGACTCTCCTTTGTCTATCTTGCCCATTACTTCCTCAAAGAATTCCAACACATTTGTCAGGCAGGATTTCCCCTTAAAGAAACCATGTTGACTTTGGCCTATTTTATCATGTGCTTCTAAGTTCCCCAAAACATCATCCTGAATAATGTACTCCAATATCTTCCTAACCACTGAACTCAGGCTAACTTGGCCTATAATTTTCTTCCTTTGGCTTCCTTCCTTTCTTAAAGAGGGGAGTGACATTGCAATTCTCCCATCCTCCAGAAACATTCCAGAATCTAATGATGCTTGAAAGGTCACTACTAATGCCTCCACAATTTCTTCAGCCACTTCTTTCAGAACCCTGGGACATAGTCCATCTACTGCAGGTACCTTGCAGCTTCTCAAGCAATTTCTCCATATTAATAGCATTAAACACACTTCTGCCCTCTGACTCTCTTAAATTTCTGGCATACTGCTGGTGTCTTCCACAGTGGAGACTGATGCAAGATATTTACTCAGTTTGTCTGCCACTCTTTGTACCATATTACTACTTCTCCAGCATCATTTTTTAGTCATCTTATATCCACTCTCACCTCTCTTTTACTTTTCATATATTTAACAAATCCTTTGGTATCCTCCTTTATATTATTGGTTAGCTTACCTTCATATTTCATCTTTTCTCTTTTTCTTGCTCTTTTAGTTGCCTTCTGTTGGTTTTTAAAATCCCAATCTTCTAGCCTTCTGCTAATTTATGCTGTATTCTACATCCCCTCATTTCCTTTTATGCTGTCTTTTATTTTCCTTATCAGCTATGGTTGCTTCATTTTCCCATTAGAATACTTCCTCATCTTTGGGATGCATCTATCCTGCACCTTCCAAACTACTCCTAGAAACTCCAGCCATCGCTGTTCTGCTGTCATCTTTGCCCAGCTCCTCTCTTATGCCTCTGTAACTCCTTTTACTCAGCTGTCACACTGATACACCTGATTTTAGCTTCTTCCTCCCAAACTGCAGGGTGAATTCTATCATATTATGATCACTGCCTCCTCAGGGTTCCTTTACCTTAGGTTCTCTAATCGAATCTGGTTCATTACACAATATTGAATCCAGAATTGCCTTTTCCTTTGTGGGCTCAACCACATGCTGCTCTAAAAAAGCCATCTTACAGGTACTCTACAAATTCCCCTTCTTAGGATGCAGTACCAAACTGATTTGCCCAATCTTCTTGCATATTGAAATCCCCCATGACTATTGTAACATTACCCTTTTTACATGTCTTTTTTATAATCTGTTGTAATTTTTACCCCTCATCTTACTACTGTTCAGAGACCTGTATATAACTCCCATCAGGGTCTCTTTACCTTTGCAGATTCCAAATTCTACACACAAGAACTGTGCACCTTCCTGTCCTATGTCACTTTTTTCTAGGGATTTGATTCCATTTATTTTTGTGAACAGAGCCATCCCACTCCCTGCTTACTTGTCTGTTATTTTGACACAACACGGATATTAAGCTCATAACTAATCATCTTTCAGCCACAACTCTGTGACGCCCACAACTTCGTACCTGCCAATCTCTTAACTGCACGACAAAATCATCCGCCTTATTTTGTACGGACATTCACTCACCTCAAGTGTGAATGGCTTAAAATCAAAGACAGGGATACACACAATGGAAAAAGCATAACAAGGCCGATGTGCTTATGATCAAACTACAAGAAGCAGACATCTAGTTGTTTTGATCAGGAGCACAAGATTTACAAATTTAGCTTTGTTCTTCTTGATCAGAAAGTTGTTTGAAGTGATTATTTTTGGCTATGTACCAATTAACTGATGTTGTTGTGCATGTTATTATTTGGCACCATTCTGATGTGCCAGCTTTTGTTCAACTGCATTTAAATTAGTGCATTATGATGTGATTAGCTGTATTAATTAGAGATTTTGTATAAGTATGTGAAGAGACTGACATGACTAACGGAGGCATAGAAATAACATTCACATGGGTTTGCTGTAGAAAAAATGATCATGTTAGCAGTAGTATTCTGTTTACCATCAACTGAAAAAAGGAGGAGGAATCATATACAAATATTAAAGATACCAGTGAATGGGCAAGAATAACATCAATGAAGGAGTATTTTAACTATCATCAACAAACTGATAGAAAGAGTTGGCAACAGAGGTGCAAATGTATTCAATAATTACTTAATCCTTATTTCCTACCACGATTGTTGGAATATCCCTAGCAAACTAATCATTTCCTTTTTAACTTTTATTTCAATCATTTTGATTTTATGACATTTATTTTAAGTCATTGGTGCTATGTCCTCCTACATTTACTTTGTTTATCTGTTGAGGTTTATTTCCCATTATTAGTTCTGGGTGTGCCTCTCTCTTGTTAGTCATTTCATTTACTGATTCACAAAGGATTCCTTGTATGCGTTGATAATATGCAATTATCAGTGTAATGACTCAAAATATGAAAATAATATATAGAGAATAAGCAATTTTTTAAAGAAATAAACAGTAAAATAGTATTGATAAAGAAAGGATTTAGTTGCACCCAAATATTCAAAATGTTGGGCAATCAGCTCCAGGAGATATACATACTACTTAAGGGAGAACAAACTACATCATGGATGAATAAAGGGAGAGAAAGAGTTTGAAGTGAATGTAAAGTGAAGACAGAAGTGCAGACTAAGTGAGGGAAGACAAAAAAAAATCAAGATTAAGCAAGCAGTCAAAAAGTGGTTCAAAAAGCTAAAAGAATCTAAAATGTTACAATAACACTGCAAAAAAAGAACTGGGAATGCTTTTAATGAACATATGAATGAAACAAGAAAAATAAGGATAGGGTGTAGGCACTAAGAAACACAAATGTTAAGTTCATAGTTATTGATTATCAAGAGGTGGAGGTATTGAACAATTACCTTGCCTTCTTAGTAGACAAGCTTAATTTCATGGCAAAGAGATTAAAATATATATTGTAGATATTTTTTAAATAGAGAGTTTGAAAAATAACTGATAAATTGATCAAACCCATAGCAAGGATAAAAACCCTAGCACCAATGGAATGTAAAGAACCTGAGATAAAAAAATCTCATGTGCCAAAAAAAAGTAGATTGGTAGAAAAGGTCTAGTATCAGAGTGAGGAGATTATAGAGTTTTTTTTTTACAAGGGGAATCCAAGAATCTGTTGAACAATTATCTACACACTAGTCATGGGAAAGATGTTAGAAAAATAAAATTACCATTTAGGTGGAAATTAAATGTCTTGAGATCTCAAAAGGGCAAGATTAATGTAGTAGACTTGATATATTCCTGTTCTCAGAAGTTTTTTTTATATATATGGTACATAGTGGAATCAGGATCAAAGCTGGAACATGTCATGTCATAGAACAAGGAGCAGAATGAAAAGCAAGCTGAACATTGCATAGAAAACTGAAAGGTCATGTTAATGAGTGTTCCAAAATAGCATCTAAGAGTCTGTCATTATGAAAAGGTGGAGAAGACTTCATTCTGGCTTCCCTCTTACACTTTTTCTTCTCCCCACCTGCCTATCATCTCTCTCTGGTGCCTCTCCTCTTTCCCTTCTCCCATGGTCTACTCTCCTGCCCTAACACATCCCTTTTTCTTCAGCCTTTTCCACCTATCACCTCCCAAAGTTTTATATCGCCTGCCTCACACACCTATCTACCTTCCCCCTCACAAGTTCCAGCTTGTCTCCTTCCCCACCCTCACCTTCTTGTTCTGGCTTCTTCCTCTTTCCTTTCCTGTCTTGATGAAGGGTCTTTGGTCCAAACCATCAACCTGCTGAGTTTCTCCAGCATCTGTAGGGTCTCTTGCAGTTTAGATGTGTTTTGCTGTTCCTTCATCACCATTGGACCTAAATCCTAAAATTCCATTATCCAATATCACTGTTGAAAAAAACCTCACTAGAACAATTGCAGGAGCTGCAGGGTTTAAAGTACTTTGGCAGGGGGGTGAGAACCAGAGCAATAGATCAGACTCTGGGGCAGTAGGTGTAAAGGTGGATGCAGCACGTAGAGAGAATCTGAGCAAGGATAGGCTGCGGAAAGGGCATAATTTCAGTCAGTTAGGTGGGTTGAAATGTTTCTGTTTTAATGCAAGGATTATCAGGAACAAGAGTGATGAACTTAGAGAATGGAGCAGTGCATGGGACTACAATGTTGTGACCTTTAGAGAGACATGGCTGTTACAATGGCAACGGATGAGGGAGAGACACTGCGGAACAGGAATAGTATCACAGCTACAGAAAGGGGGAATATTGTGGCATAATCATCTACTGAGTCAGTGGGGGTGGAAATCAGAAACAGGAAGGGTGCAATCACTTTATTGTGAGAGATCTTGGAATAAGTTATAAAATTGGCATAACATTGAGGGCCAAAGAGCCTGTACTGTACTTTATAGTTCCAGTTTTTGTGTTCTACTTCAGGAAAGTGACTCACTAGCATTTTTTCCACGGCAATAATTGCTGATCCTATCTATGACTCTCAGGTTCTGAAAAAGAAATAAAGTAGAAGAAGGTCTGAATAACAGTACCTTGAAAGCTTGGTTGATCAGTGACGCCAACCACCAACAGGCTCAGTGCATTCTGAGAGCGGCAATTGTCTACTTGTTCAAATGATCTGGATTAGGTATCAATGTATTATTTGAGACGTTGAATATATCTGACATTCACCATGCTCCACTAAGGAAAACAAAGCATAGACATAGACTGTAGCTGTTCAACTATTATAGTTCTTTCTGATCAGTGAGAACAGCTTGGGAGGGTGCTGCTATTTTATCACGTAGCAAATCCTCCAAAAGGTGCAGGTGTTATATATGGTCACACATGCTCCATTACACAATGCAATAACCTGTCTGAATCACAAAGGTTTTCTGCTTCTTCAGCCCTCAGCTTGTGTGCAGTCACTGATGCTTTAGCATGAGAGAGATTGCTCGCTTCCCTGGCACCTGTCATCATCTGCTCATTTTGAGGTATCTGGCAGAGCAGCAACATTTCAATTCTGAAACCAGGTCTGAGTATGTCCTGAGGGAATCAAACTGCCTTCTGAAGTCATTGTCCATGATGTTTCTGGTCTATCCAGGGAACCAGAGCTGCACAAATGTAAAGAGATGTAACACTGCACAAGAAGAATCCTGTAACATATTTCCAGTTTGTTGAGGATTCAATGCAGATGTTCAAACCATTCGGGCATATCTTGCAGCCTGGGGAATGTCTCCAGGATTATACTTATTTCTACGTGCTACCCGACTTCATCGCATGGAGGTCACAGGGAAGAAAGGTACCACTGTGTTTAACAAAGAGACCATAAGATTCACTGAAACAAGATGAACAGGACAAGGGCAATATCACTTACCAGTTATGGGAAAGCTCCACACAGCTACTGTGCAGTGGACCCACTGAACATTTCCAAGGGTGTGAATTCCTTTACCTTCAGCACAGATACAAAATTATGAGGGGTATAGACAGGGTGAATGCAAGTAAGTTTTTATCCACTGAGGATGGGTGAGATAAGAACTAGAGAACATAGGTTAAGGGTGAAAGGTGACATATTTATGGAGGAACTGCTTCACCCAAAGGGTAGCTAAAGTGCGGAACAAGATGCTAGCACTAGTGTGGATGCAAATTCAATTTAAATATTTAAGAGAAATTTAGATATATACATGGATGGGAGTGGTATGGAGGACTATGGTCCAGGTTCAAGTTTATGGGACTGGGAGGTTAATAGTTTTGCAGGGACTGAAGGACCTGTTTTTGCACTGTAGTGTTCTATGAGTCTATTACTCTTTGACAGATCCTGCACTTACACATCCTATCAGCTCACAAATATTATTCTATTCTTCCTAAATCATTATAAGGATGGCCTTTGAACAAAGAGCCATATTTCTTTTTTCTCAAAACTGTCAGTTGTTCTGTTTACTTTCATAATTCTTTCCCTACATTACATATAGAACACTACAATACATTACAGGCCCTTCAGCCCACAATGTTATGCAAACCTAAGATCAGTCTATCTCTTCACTTCTACATAGCCCTAAATTTTTGATCATCCATGTGATTATATTAAAAAATTTTAAGTGTTCCCAGTGTATCTGCCTCTATCACCATCCCTGGCAATGTGTTCACACACCTCCCACTCTCTGTGTAAAAAACTTTCCTTTGACATCCCTCCTATACTTTCCTCCAATCATCTTAAATTTATGCTTTTGTATTAGACATTTCTGCGCTGGGACCAAGTCTGTGCCTATCCACTTAATCTAAGCCTCATTATCTGGTACATCTCTATCAAGTCACTTCTCATTCTCCTTAGCTCCAAAGAGAAAAAATCTAGTTCACTCAACCGATCCTCAGAAATCATGCTCTCCAATCCAGGCAGCATCCTGATAAATCCCCTTTGTACGCTATCTAAACCTTTCACATCTCCTATAATGAGGCAACCAGAAGTGAACACAGTCCTGAAGCTAAAATTTTACTGGTTAACTCTAAGTGTCTTCTGTGTATCATCAGAGACAGAATGCTATGATAGTCAATTATGAGGGTGAGATGGTTCTTACCATTAAGGAATCCCATGGCTCACATTCACTGTCATCTGTCTGACTTAGAATATTTCTGCTGCTTCACAATTACAAATACCAACCCCCTCAGGTGAGTCCAGATGTGCCCAGGTCCTGAGATCCCAATGGTAGCTCTGCATTTTCTTCTGTGCAGTGCTTTGTCATATCTCTTGATCAGTGCAAGAGCAGATCAAGAGAGCTCAGTAAGTTTGTCAGTAAAACTGTTAACATCCAAAGTCCTAACTCAGGATGTTATGACACCAGCAAGAAAAAAATCATTATTTCTTGAGCCTCTAGTTGCTGTACATGCTTAACAGTGATTATAAAACTGATGTCTGCCCTCTAAAACCCCTGTAATATTTCAAGATATGCTGCATTTTTATCACATTTATACATTGTGTAAAGCTCCTTTAAGGTGTCAGTGAATATTACTTAAGAAACTGACATGTTGTTAAATAAAACAGTACAATAGTAGTTTTTCCTAGATGATCTTAGTCTGCTGAAGGGTTTCAGCCCCAAACATCGACTGTACATTTTTCCATAGATGCTGACTGGCCTGCGTTTTGTGTATGTTGATATTAGTCTAGCAGCATTTTGTAACATTAAACTATATTACAAGAAAAACCTGAAAACTCAAGGCTGACAATAAGGATTGATACCTACTCCGTGAGTATGTATCATTGGATTGATGAATCTACAACTCAGAACCCTCACGGCCAAATGATTCAGCAAACTGAATGGCTGTAATCCTGAAGTTATTATCTGCTGATTATAAAATCCACTTTGAACTAATCTGTTGACAGATCGGCAATATTCTTTGATAGCTGTGTGGAACTTGTATATGTGGTAATCTCCTCATAACAGTGAAGTCAGGTGTAACACGTTTAATTGTGGCTCAAGGCAAAATGGCAGAAACAGCACAATTGGGTGGATCAGAAAACGTAATAACATGACAGAATGCAAGAGACATTTACCATCTACCTTTTATTCTTCAAAGTGAATAAACCAGCAGAAGTTACAGGTGGAAACAGAGGGGAACAGTGTGTGAAGAAAGCTTTACTTCTTATGGGCTTGAATACTTCTGATGTTCCACTAAATTATTGGTGCTATACAGTACAGTTGATGTCTAATGAGGCAGATCAGATATTATAGACTCATTTTGAATCTACATCATCTGAAATAATTCAAAGCTATGCATGTGGTACATGTAATCAGTTGCTAGAAGAAGCAATCAGTGATTAATTATATCTTGAATTTGAAAGTGCCAGTAAAATAATGCAGTCGCATTACATTCATGAGCTATCAGTTGAGTAACAGTTCAAGCTCAATGAAGAGTTCATTCAGGTGGAGCTTTAGGTCAGATGAAGCTAGAATTGTTGTTTATATAGAAAGGGCATTGAAAACCCTGAGTAAGTTTCAGTTTATGTTGCACCCTGGGATCCTGGAGCATTGCAGATATCGCCACAGCAACATCTTTATCTTCATCACTGGGGCCAGGCTGTGAGAGTGCAGAAAGCAGGCTTGTAGGAAGTCAGCAGGCCTGAAAGGTTGGAAAACCTGTCATACTTATCAAAGCAAACATATATGTTGATGATACCTATAGACTAAGATAAATACATGATCAATAACATTTGTACAGCAACTGAGAGTGGAAGACTAAAGCCTTTCTAAAACAACCAGTCCTGAAGAAATTGTCTCAAATGAAGAGGGATCATTGAAAATTCCTAAGGAATAAAGTTTCAACTAGTGAAACTGGTACAGTACTATGCCAAAGTATTAGGCACTCAGGATTTTTTTATATGGTTTCAGATTGTACGGCCTCCACAGAACCCAAATCTCAACATCATCTTGGCTGTCTGGGATTATGTGGAGAGATAGAAGCAAGTGAAAAAAGCAAATTCTGCAGAAGAACTGTAGCAAATTCCCTGGGATGCTCGGAACAACCTGCCAGCCAGTTTTCTTATCAAACTACATGACTGTAATTTGGTGCAATTTGAAGTTAAAGGGAGATCACACCAAATATATTCCTTTAATCTCTATATCACAGGGACTCAATACTTCAATTAGGATGCAGAGTAAAAGCAATTACAATCTACAATATAACATGAGGTCAAAGGACTAGGTCCAGTACAAACAAATATGTCAAACATGTGCTCTGTATATATATATATATATATATATATATATATATTTCTCTGTTAAAGTATTTCTATTGAGAGGTTTTTTTCATTATTTCTCTCCAAATACTCAGAAAACATACCCTTGGTTTTGAAACGTAAGCTTTCAAGGTAGGATATGAAGGAATTAGTATGGATACATTTCTTTCCTCTTGCATAATTCTCATCTTGACACTTTTACAGTTATGTTATCTATCGAGTGCACTTATGAGTAATTGGGAAGAAGGCTCTCAAAATGCCAGGAGGTGTTTTGGATGAAGAGGGTTTTCGAAGACAATCACTGAAAGAAGAATCGGGAAATAATCAGCATATAAAAGGGAACAGTCCAGGAAAGTGTTAGAAATCATGTTCATTCTTTACTTCTCAACCTCAGAAGGAAACTTATCAAGTACTCACAATACGTTACCACAAATTCTAGTTAAAAAACTGATCAATTAATATATTGAATATTTACAATGTTGATCTGTTCTGGGATTGGCTCTTAAGTGCCATTACAAAGAAGGAACAGTTGTTCCTTTACTTTCATAGAAGCTTGCATAGATTCAGCACTTCATCAAGATCTTTTACAAACTTCTATTGCTGCACAGTGACAACTATCCTGACCCGTTCCATCACAGCATGGAAATATCAATGCCCAAGAACAGAAACACCTACAAAAAGTGATGGCTACAGCCCAGTCCATCACAGGAAAAACCCTCCCTACCATTTAGCACATCTACAAGGAGCACTGTCATAAGAAAGCGGCATCCACCACCCAGGCCACGTGCTCTTCTTGCTGCTGTGTTGGAAAGGAGGTACAGGAGCCTTAGGTCCCAGACCAAAAGTTTCAAGAGTTACTATCCTACAACCATCAGTCTGCTGAGCCTGCTCAACACTGAACTGATTCCACAGCCTATAGACTCACTTTGAAGGACTCTACAATACAAGTTCTCAAAATCATTTATTTATTTGTTTGTTTGTTGTTATTATTATTCTCACTATGTGTTTGTTTTTCGCATTTGCACAGTTTCATATTGGTTGTTTGTGTGTAAATTTTCACAGACTATTGTATTTTCTTTGTTCTATTATGAATAGCTGCAAGGAAGTGTGTGTGTGTGTGTGTGTGTGTGTGTGTGTGTGTGTGTGTGTGTGTGTTTTCTCTTAATTTCAAACTTTGATGGACTTTGCTGGATGTGATAAATCACTCAGTCTCCAAAGCCAGAAGTGCACAAGTTATGATATGGCATTTTAAGACATATTTAGTGACTTGACCACTCACAAACTTACTGAATTTATTGTGACACAGCACTTAGATCCTCAGACCTTGAATCAGCTTGGTTTCAATGTAACTGACTTCTACAAGTAGAACATGCAGAGGAAGCAGATTTGAAGTATAGGCAGTCCCCGGGTTATGAACGAGTTCCATTCCTGAGTCCATCTTTAAGTCGGATTTGTACGTAAGTTGGAACAAATACATCCAGTATTATTTACTGTCAGTTAGTCAAGCATTTGTCTTAGTATATAGTATATACTTTACCTTGCTATGCATATAAAACACTTAAGAAACGTTTGCAATCCAATAATTAAACCACTGCATTGCTTAGTAATAATTGTAGCTTTCATCGGGGCAGGGTCTTTCACATGCTCCATTTTTCTCACTTTATCCTATATCCTTTAAAATTGTTCCAGTTGTTAACCGACTGTAGCCTAACACTTTTCCAATAACTGATGACTTTTCACCTTTTTCCAAACACTTTATTATTTCCACTTTATTTTCAATCGCAATCGCTTCCCGTCAATGGAACAGAAATCCTGTGGGTGTCAGGTCCCGAGCTCCACCGGGTCTTAAGGACCACCACACTGAATTCCCTGGGTCCTAAAGTCCACTGCACTGAGACAAGTTAAATGGGACAAGTGGGGGCTGTGCTGGGTTTGGGTATTGGATCCTCCACAATATTCTGCATGGGAATTTAAACTGGAGGTGGCAGTGTTTTGTTTTTACAAGGTCGAGTTGCCTGCTTGACATCAACCCGGGATGGATGGAGAGCATGCTCGGAAGCGATCTGTCACTGGATCGAACTAGGGAACCTCTGTTCTCAAGCCCAGCACTGATCTCACTGCGCCACCAGCCAACCAGAAAAGGGGAGGGGGCTGAGGTCAGGGTGAATCTTGCTAAGAAAAATTTAAGCCAAATACAAAGTTACACACTCACAGTGTCAATGGCAACAACTTAAAATGGCGGACAGCATCGCGATCTGACTTAAAATGGTGGACGGCATTCTCCTTCCTCGAGTTGTTCATAAGTCAGATGTTCATAACTCAGGGACTACTTGTATTTCACTTGAGAGTTTAGATCTAAAATTTTAGCTTTGTTTTAGACAGTAATGTATTCAGCATTGATAAAAAGATGCTGCCAAAAGGGAAAAGTTACAGGAGCCTCAGAACTCACACTACCAGGGTCTGGAACAGCTATTACCCTTCAACCACCAGGCTCTTGAACCAAAGAAGATAACTCCACTCACTTCACTTGCTCCATTATTGAAATGTTCCCACAACCTATGAATTCATTTACAATTACTCTTCATCTCAAGTTCTTGATACTTATTGTTTATGTATTTATTATTAATACGTATTTCTTTTTGTGTTTGCATTTTTCTCTCTCTTGCATAGTGATTGAATGCTTAAGCTGGCACGGTCTTTCATCGATTCAATTATGGTTTATATTCTATTAACTTATTGAGTACGCCTGCAAGACAATGAATCTCAGAGTTGTATATAGTGACATAAATGTACTTTGATAGTAAATTTACTTTGAACTTTCTGAACTCCTTCTATGACAAGCGTGGCACAAGCTGGTTAAAGTTTCGAGCCCATCCTTCAAAATACACACAATTTATGTACAGAGCTGTACAGAAGACCACATCGCTCATGCTCACAACACCTCACATTATGTCTAAGTATGAAAATCCACCAGGCAGCACATTTTATATTTCTTTAGTAAGAATGAATTTTCAGACTGAAAGCTAACAAATTACAATAGCCTCTCACAGCATGTGGAACATAAATAATTCACTCTGAAACTGTGGCTACCTTTCAAATACAGCACTCAAGTAACTCTACCAATATTATTCTTAATTGATTAGAAGGATGTAGGCCCCACTGACAAGCCCACAGTCATTGCCCCACTGATTACTGGGCAGATTGATGGGATAGTTCATTGTCAACTCTATTGGTGTTGAACTGGAGTTAAATGTAGACCACATCATTCCAGATCGGTGATGTTTCTTTCTTGAAGAACATATATGCTTCTGTTTTCAATCTGTGGTTAATATTTAGAAATGATAATTTACTTTAAATTCCAAGCCTTTCAATCTGAATTCTGATGTTCTTAAATTCCCAATGCATCATTTGAATTCATGTTCTTGGGATCACTAATCCAATAAATAATCGCTATTCAAGGTCTTATATGAAATTGATTATTTCAGAATACTACTCATCAAGGACCTTATTAAAAATAAAGCCACTCCTTCTCCTGCCAACACTGTCCTCTTCAGAGTGGATAACTCCCAATTAATTCAAACATGAGCAAAGTACAGCATTGTTAAAAAACTGAAGTGTTAAGTTCAATGCCAAAAAAATTGCATCAATAGGCTGGGGCAATATCTTGTTGCTCTTCTGGCCTCATGTCTTTCTTCAGGATTGCAAAAATAGGTTTGCCTGGCAGTCATTTTGACAGCATCCCTACATGCTGGTTTTCAAATAAAACATGGAAACTCCACCGGCAGTTTTGGCTTTTTTTAATGATTACTCATGCAATAATTCTCATGTTACCTTGCTCATTCCCATGTCATGCACTATGAAATTAAATTGCTCTGCTAGGTCCATTTGTACGTCATACAAGCCCTATATGTAACACAGCACTTTCAGTAAATAACGCAATTAAATAATGCTAAGGAGATTTTATAGTTGCTGATGAACAGATGCTACTGTTCTAAACCACAGCAGACTAGGTGGCTGTGACTCACCTCCTCCCGCACAATAATTTACCTTTATGGAATGCTGGAGTGCTCAAGGGTCTGAAAACAGTAGGAAGCAAGGCACCAAAGAGACGTCAAGATGTTCAGTTGTTGTTCAGATCAAATACCATAATAGGGAAGAAATATAATCGAATTGGCTTTGACTGTGGAATGATTGTTGGTGCCTGATGGGATGGCCTGAGTCTCTCAGAAGCTTCTGATCTCCTGGGATATTCACGCACAACGGTCTCTAGATTTTGCAGAGAATGGTGCAACAAACACAAAAAGCACCCAAAGAGTGGCAGTTGTGTGGGCAAAAAAGCCATGCTACTAAGAGAGGTCAGAGGAGAATGGTCAGACTGATTCAACCTGACAGGAAGGAGACAGTAACTCAAATAACCACATGTAACAATAGTCGTCGGCAGAAGAGAAACTCTCAGTGCACAACACATCAATCCTTCAAGTGCTGGTCTTCAGCAGCAGAAAATCAGAAACTCACACTCAGTGGCCACTTTACGAGGTAAGGAGATATCTATTAGTTGCAAATTGCTAATTTGAAAACTTGCAAGCCCTTCACTGACTAAGGTCATTGGGGATGGAGACAGCAGCAAGAGAAGAAAGGATAGGCTTATGTTTTTTTATGGCTGAAACTGCTGACGCTCTTAGAAATTAAGAGAAGAGAAAGAGTTGAAACAGACAGGGGAAAGAGTGTAGGCAGAATCCTAAGGTACTGACGAGATTGCTGAGATTATGTATCAGAAAAGAAACATAATAATCTCATAAGATAATCAAAAATGAATCAGTAGCTGGAAACTGTAAAGGTATTTTACTTCTATTTCCTGTGGTTCAATATAGAAACCTCACTGCTCAATTAGAGAATATTGGTACATGAACTCAACCCAACCACCTGCATATAAAATCCAAACTGTAATCCATGTGTAATTGTGAGAGACTGATGTAAAAGGTACCTCTTTTGGCATAAATCCTTAAGCTAAGGTCAATTCTGTCCTCACAGTTTAGTCCAAAGGATTCCTTTACACTATACCTAGAAAAAGCAGAAAAAAACTCAGAATGTCCTTGGTAAAAAGTGAACAGTCGTGGTTGGTCATTGTCTTCCAGGCCAATATTCCTAGTAAAATGCTTTGGTCAGTTATCTTGGAAAGTCTCGATGTTCACATGCCTGACACTGACTATCTGAAACAGAGTGCTATTCAAGCTCTAGCTGGACATAGGAAACTAGTCAAGGAAAAGATTCAAAGCCCCTTTGAAGAACTCCAGCATCCTAAATGGCTCCTGAGAATCTCTGTCCCACATTTTTTAATAGCAGATAAGGAACCTTAAAGTATGAAATTCGCTTTCAGGAGTACACAATTGAAATAAACAGCAGAAAGATCCTATCACAAAATCTATCCACCTGCTCATCCTACTTAGCAACTATTTTCCCATTGTTGAAGAGTCTGTATTTCCCATATCAGCCAACTCTGATCTCACAAAACCAGAGTGGAGGCAGATCATACTTGATCTTGAGGCACTAACCCTGAGAAGTTCACCATCCTAAAATTTTAAAAGAATTAAAGGTTTCTTTCTTATCAATCAATAAAATCTAAGCCATAAGTTTAAGCTTTGTTGGTGGAGTTAAGAAATTGCAAGAGTAAAATAACTGTTATGGGAACCATATATAGGCCTCCAAAGAGTAGCCAAGATGTAGGATTAAGATTGTAAAGAGAGCTGGAAAAGACATGTAATTAAGGGTAATGGCACAATTGTAATGGAGGACTTCAATATGCAAGGAGATTGGGAAAATCAGGTTGATGTCAGATCGCAAGAGAGGGAATTTTTTTGAATGCCTACGAGATGGCTTTTGAGAGCAGCATGTGCTTGAGCCTACTCGAAGGAAAACTATCTTAGATTGAGTGTTGTGTAATAACCTAGATCTTATAAAAGGGAAATCTTGCCCGTCAAATTTGTTAGAGTTATTTGAGGAAGTAACAAGCAGGGTGGACAAAGAAGAGGCAGTGAATGCCATTTGCTTGGATTTTCAGAAGGATTTTGATAAGGTGTCAAACATGAGGCTGCTTAACAAGATAAAATTCTATGGTGTTACAGAAAGAATACTGGCATGGATAGCAGATTGGCAGACAGGCAGGAGGCAGCAAGTGGGAATAAAAGGGGCCTTTTCTGGTTGGCTGCCGGTCACTAGTAATGTTCCTCAGGGATCAGTATTGGGATCGCTGCTTTTCACATTGTTGTCAATGATGGACATAGTGGAATTGATGGCTTTGTGGCAAAGTTTGCAGATGCCACAAAGATAGTTGGAAGGTATGAGGAAGTAGTGTGATTGTAGCAGGACTTAGACAAGTATGAATTTAGAATAATGTAGGGGGATCTCATTGAAACCTACCAAATGTTGAAAGGACTAGATAAGGTGGATGTGGAGAGGAGGTTTCCTATGGTGTGGGTATCCAGAACTAGTGGCCACAGCCTCAAATTAGAAGAATGACCCTTTAGAACAGAAGTACGAGGAATATTTTTAGCCAGAGAGTAGTAAATCTGTGGAATGCTCTTCCGCAGACTGTGGTGGAGGCCAAGTCCTTGGGTATATTTAAGGTGAAAGTTGATTGTTTCCTGATTGGTCAGGGAATCAAAGGATATGGCAAGAAGGCAGGATCAGCCATGATGGAATGGCGGAGTAGACTCGATGGGCTGAATGGCCTAATTCTGCTCCTGTGTCTTACGGTCTTATGAACTTGGATCCACTCCAATTTGCTTACTGAAGCAAAAGGTCTACAGCAGATGCTGTCTCATTGCCTCTTCACACAACCTTGGAGTATCTGGACAAAAAAGGTGCATAAGTCAAGATGCTCTTTATCGATTGCAGCTTGGCATTTAACACCATCATCCCCTCAACACTAATCAATAAACTCCAAGACCTGGGCCTCAGTACCCCCTTGTGCATTAGGATCCTGGATTTCTTCTCTTGTAGACCCCAGTCAGTTCGGATTGGCAAAAACATCTCCTGCACAATCTCCATCAGCACTGGGATGTGTACTTAGCTCCCTGCTCTACTTGCTTTTACATCTCTGACTGTGTGGCTAAGTACAGCTCCAACGCTATAGACATTTGCTGATGACTTCACTGTTGTGAGCTGTATCAAAGGGGGTGATGAATCAGCATACAGGAAGGAGATTGAAAACTTGGCTGAATGGTATAATAACAACAATCTCCCACTCAATGTCAGGAAGATCAGGAGAGGGGAACCAAAGGTTCATGAGCCAGTAATCATCCGAGGATCAGAGGTTGAGAGGGCCAGTAACTTTAACCTTCCGGGTACCACTATTTCAGAGGGCCTGTCCTGGACCCATCATATAAATATTATTGCAAAGAAAGCACGACAGCACCTCTACTTCCTTTAGAGTGAGCTGAAGTTTGGCATGTCATCGAAAACCATGGCAAACTTCTATAGATGTATGATGGAATGTGTGCTGAGTGGTTGCATTACAACCTTGTATTGCAACACCTGGAATATCTTTGAGCAGAAAATCCTACAAAAGGTAGTGGATTCAGCCCAGCATATCACAGATAAAAACCCTCCCAACCATTGAGCATGTCTGAATGAAACATTGTCATAGAAAAGCAGCATCTGTCATCAAAGATCCTCACCATCCAGGCCACGCTCTTTTCTCACTGCTGCCATCAGAGAGAAGGTACAGGTGCCTCAGGACTCACACCACCAGGTTCAAGAACAGTTACCACCCCTCAACCAACAGGCTCATGAACAAAAGGGGATAACTACACTCATTTAAGGACTCTGTTATATTGTTACTTCATGCTCATTATTTATTACTATTTATATCTGCACTTGCACAGCTTGTTTACAGTTGACCGGTCCTGATGTTTACAGTTTACAGTTAGTGCTCTATATATTTGCTGTATGCCCGCAGAAGAAGAATCTCAGGGTTGTCTGTAGTGACATGTATGTACTCTGATAATAAATTTTACTTTGAACTTTAAAGATTTTATGAAGATTCAGCATGACATCTAAAACTTTGACATATTTTTATTGATGTGTGGTAGAACTTATATTGACTGGCTGCATCACAGCCTGGTATGGAAACACCAATGCCCTTGACTGGAAAATTCTACAAAAAGCAGTGGATACAGCCCAGTCCATCACAGGTAAAGCTCTCCCCACCATTGAGCACATTTTCATGGAGTGTTGTCGTTGGAAAGCAGCATCCATCATCTGGGACCCCTACCACCCAGGACATGCTCTCTTCTCACCACTGACATCAGGAAGAGAGTAAGGAGTGTCAGGACTCACACCACCATGTTAAGGAACACTTGTTACTCCTCAACCATCAGGCTCCCGAACCGGAAGAGATAACTTCACTCAGCTTGATTTGTCCCATTCTGTCCTGCTCCCGAAACCTGCAGACTCACTTTTGAGGACTCTTCATCTCATGTTCTTGATATTTATTGCTTTTTTTTGTTGTGATTATTTGTTCTTCCTTTTTGTATTTGCACAATTTGTTGTCTTTTGTACACTGGCTGTCTGCCCTGTTGGTGTGCTCTTTCACTGAATCTATTATGGTTATTGGATTTATTGAGTATGCCCACAACAAATGAATCTAAAGGTTGTATATGGTGACGTATATGTTCTTTGATAATAAACTTACTTTGAACTTTTACTTAACCTGACTAAGTAGCATACCTATATACGTATCTACAATATGTGTGGTCTACAGGGTACATTACAACAATTTAGAACAAATCCATTTGCTGTACCTTCCAAACCTACGACCACCACCTTTTCTTCGCTTTCTTTTCACACTAATTATTTAACTTTTAAAATTTATTTCTTATTGTAATTCATAGTAGATTTTATGAATTGCACTGTACCGCTGCTGCAAAGCAACAAATTTCACGGCATATGTTGGTGATAATAAACCTGATTCTGATCACATGGAATGAAACAGCTACACACTCAGCCAACTGGGTGTGAGCAATACAGTCTTAGTTGTCCGCTTCTCCATTGCCTTAGAATATTTGTAAATACTGATGCCTACCTTTGCTCTTATTGCACTTAATTCATGATTTAATTAGTTAAAAGCATGAGGATCTTTCAACTTGTGCACATTTCAGCTGTGCCTAAATGTTGTATCTCTATCGTATCCTGGACCAAACTAACTGGCGGACCTTCCTTGTCTTCTGTCTCAAATGCTTCATATCCCATCCTTTCATGTCCTGGCAGTGGAAATTCATCCTCAGTCACATGAATTGCATCCTTCAACCATCAGGCTCCTGAACCTGCGTGAATAATCTCATTCACCACAACACCGATCTGATACCATAACCTATGGACTCACTTTCAAGGACTCTACAACTCACCCTCAAATCAATTTATTTATCTATCTAACTATATATTTTTTTTTGCATTTGCACTGTTTGTCTTCTTTTGCACATTAGTTGTTTGTCCATCTTTGTGCATACTTGTTTATTGATTCTATTGTGTTTCGTTGCATCTAATAATAAATTTTCTTTGAACTTTGATTACTCTCTTTCCATTGCCCTTCCAAAATTCAGTTCCTTTGAAGTTTACCATAACTCTCCCCTTTCATAATGATCCTTTAAACTCTCTACTTTGATTACATTTTAGTCACACCTCTAAGCAGTTCTTTAATTGGGCTGCAATCAATTTTCACAATTTTTTAAAAATTCATCTCAATGTGAAATGTCTTTTATGCTTTGCAGTTTTGAAGGTGGTTATGTATGTAATTTAGCTTTGCTTTCTTGTCATTGTTCTGTGATAATCTCCATGGAACTGATTGTCCAGAAATCCACCATAATTTTTAACTCGCTGATTCTTGGTTAGAATTCCAATAGGATAATGGCATCCAAAATTTCTTGCACAAGTACAAATCAAACCTAACCACTTTCTGCAGTATGGGAACTTGTGATCAACTTGGCTTGGCTTTGACCATGGCTATGACTACAGAACGAAAGGAAACAGAATGCAATTAATGCACTTCAATGCAAACGAGAATAGAATGATTATTGATTAAACTAATGCTATTACAATAAATAACCAATGTCTGAAAATATTGGCAGAAAATAGAGATGATCTGGTACTATAGCAACATAATGGATCACTCAACGCAGCTTCAAAAAAAAATCTCAGAAAATCTCTGAATATTGGAAGCTGAGGGTGATCAAATGAAAAGTTGCTCATTTACTTTTAGAACCAAGGATTACTTCTGAGACTCCCCAACCCACACAGAATTAAATATACATGGTTTTGCATATGGGAGAGGACATGATATCCAAATTAGAAGTTGATAGATAATTTGGCTTTTCATTATTCTTCACTTGCATCTTGTTCAAGAACTGTGTTGCAAAAACCACCCAATGAAATATGCTGAGAGTGATAATGTGGGTATCGTAAGAGTATTCTTTATTTTTTTTTAAATTTCCCAGATGAATGTTACATGTTCACTTTGTCCAATTTTGCAGTGTTTATCTGAGTTGTAATCCTGAACACGGGGCTAACCATTGCTATAATAATTATATATTATATCAATTGTACCTGTTGGAATCTAAGAACAGAGCACAGATGTATTGATATTCATAATTACAAATATTATAATAATAAAATTATAATCTTATTGTAACCAATATTTTCTGCTGATTGCAGCAACTAATATCTGTACAGATGAAATAAAATTCTTTCTCAATTCTAGCACATTGAAGTGCATTGTCCATATTGAAGACCTTTTATTCTTTATTCATTTTCTGGGCTATTACTTGAGAAGGTGGTAATGAGACATTTTCTTGCACCACTGCAGTCCCTCTAGTGCTATTAAGTAGGGAGTTCCAGTATTTCGTTCCAAAAACAATGAAGAAATGGTGATGTACTTCCACATCGGGGTTGTGTGAAATTTGCAACGGGACCTGCAGCTGGTGATGCTCCCATTAGTCTGATACCCTCCTCGGTGGTAGACATTAAGATTTGGAAGGTGCTGTCAGGTTTGCTGTGTATGTAACTGCAGTACCTTTTGTAGGAGGCACATATTAACATCACAGTTAACTGCTGTTGTAGGGTGACAATAAAGGTCAGAGATGGTGTTATACTTTGAAACATACAAAACCTACAGCACAATACAGACCCTTCAGCCCACAACATTGTGTCGAACATGTCCCTATGTTAGAAATTACTAGAGGTACCCATAGGCCTCTAATTTCTAAGCTCCATGTACCTATCCAAGAGTCTCTTAAAAGACCATGTCGTATCCACCTCCACCACCATTGCCAGCAGTCCATTCCACACACTCACCACTCTCTAACAAACTTATCCCTGACATCTCCTCTGTATCTACTCCCCAGCACCTTAAACCTGTGTCCTCTTGTGGCAACCACTTCAGCCCTTGTAAAAAGCCTTTGACTATCCACATGATCAATGCCTCTCATCATCTTATGCACCTCTATCAGGTCACCTCTCATCCTCCATCACTCCAAGGAGAATAGGCCAATTTGACTCAACCTGCTTTCATAAGGCATGTTCCCCAATCCAGGCAACATCCTTGTAAATCTCCTCAGCACACTTTCTATGGCTTCCACATCCTTCCTGTAGTGAGGTGACCAGAACTGAGCACAATACTCCAAGTGGGGTCTGACCAGGGTCCTTTGGAGTTGTTAGAGCACTCCTGATGTTTGCATTGTAAATGGTACAACAGTTTGGGATGCAGACTATGATTCACTGAGCACTGAAAATCCAGCCTTTGACCTGCCTTTGTAGCAATGATATTTATGCAACTAGTCAAGTTGATACTGAGAGATTTGATTATGGTAGTGCTAGTGGATAGGTCGTTGGACTGTCTCTTGCCAGGAATAGTCATTCAGTACCATAAATGTTAGCTGCTATATATCAACCTGAACATTATCTGGGACAGTTCAGTATTCATTTCTATCAGGGACACCTGTCATGTGTTGATTGGTGATGATGAAGTCAAACTGGTTTATCCCTCCTGGTACCTCATTAACTAACTCATGTGGAGCTAATCTGGTAACTTCAGGACACAATCAGCTTTGTCAGTGGTAATACATGTACTACCATTTTCAAAGGTGGAAGTTGAAATCCCCCATACGAAGTGCATGCTCTGTTCTTGCTTTTAACAAAAGTTGCTTAACATACAGGAGTACTGATTCCTCAGCTGAAGGACAATAACAGGTGATAAATAGGAGATTTCTTTGCAAATGTTTATGCTGATACCATGATTCTTCATGGTTTTGAGAGTCAATATTAAGACTCCCAAGTCTATAACTTCCAAAATGCCATCCTCTTTGATGAGTCTGTCCTTTTTTTTGTAATTTACTTTTTTATTGAAGTTCATCATCAAACAAACATTTCCATAAGATGTATTTCAGACATTGTACATATACATCATATAATCATATATATCACAAATCTCCACAAAGTATTTATCTGAGGTATACACTTAAAGAATCGAGTGGAAAGAAAAAAAACAAGCAAAAGGAAAGAACTATGTACAAGTAGGGAGTGATCTTTTTTTTACAACATATTCATTGATTTGTGAGAATAAAATCAGGCCTATGAGGCATTATGTAGTTAAACCATTTTTCCCAGTATGAATCAAATTGTTCCAGCTTATGATTAACAGATGCTGTTTTCTTCTCCATTTTGTAAATGTCCATTGTAATTTCCATCCATGTATTTAAAGTTGGGCTCTCCTGTGATAACCATTTCCTAGTAAGAGTCTTTTTACCAGCCACCAACAGTATATTCATTAAATATTTATCTCTTTTCAACCATTCTTGAGTTATATATCCAAAATATACGGTCTTACTCTCTAAGGGTATTTCACATTTAAAGATGACTTGTAAGGCATTGTGTATCCCCCTCCAATAGTTTTTGATAACAGAGCAGTCCCAAAAAATATGATAATGATTTGCATTTTGATTTCTACAATTTCTCCAGGAAACAGGGAGGTTACTATCATAATGGGATTTCCGAGAGGGTGTAATAAAATATCTTATCAAGCTTTTCCATCCAAACTCCTTCCATTTCTGTGAATTGGTACACTTCCATTGATACCTCCATATTGTTCTCTCCTTCTACAGTCCATGGATTGTGTTGACGTGTGTGACATGGCAGCCCAGTATGATTAGGGGACCGCATAGTAGCATAGCAGTTAGCACAATTCCTGATTGGGTTCGGATTCCTACTGCTGTCTGTAAGAAGGCTCTACATTCTCCCCAGAACCATGTGGGTTTCCTCCGGATGCTCCAATTTTTCCCTCTTTCCAAGGATTTATGGTTAGGTTAGTAAGTTGTGGAAATGTTGCCGCCTGAAGTGTGGCAACGCTTGTGGGCTTCCCCCATTGCAATCCTTGTTAATTTCATTTGACACATTTAACTGTATGTTTTGATATATGTGTGACAAACAAAGCTCATCTTTAAGATATTTATCTTTAATTCTGCGGGTATGAGCTTGTCAGGCTGCTGCTTAACGAGCCTATGGAACGGTCTTCACAATTTAGACAGAAATCCACATGTTTGTGAGAAGACCGTTTAATGTTAGCTGGGCTGAGAGTGACTTTGCCATCTCTAAAGCTGATGACTATGCCAATGCCAGGTGATCGATCCCGCTATATCCTGTCTCTGAATGCAACAATAATGAAACAACTGAACATCTTGTCTGGCAATTTCAGGAGACATTTTAAGAGTAAGTGACATGGTATGGGTCTAGAGTCACGTGTTGTCCAGAAATGTCAACAATTATATAATTCTTCCCATAAAAGGCATTTGTGATCCAGTCATTTTACACTTTGGTTTGTTGTGGTGAGTTCCTGTGTTACAGTTACCAGTTTATTATTCTGATTTCAATTTCCACAGCTCCCTGGATGGAATTTGAACCTGCACTCTAGGTTATTAATCCAGGCTTTTCGACTAGAAGTCTGGTAGTTAAACTACCGAACCCTCTATTAGCAATATTTTCTTAACACTTTTATGAAACAATTTCTGAATCAATCTTTGCCAAGTGCCATACAAATTTTAGTAACTATATCAGAATAATTGTAGAAAGCCTCTAGGAAGATCAACTCCTAATTCCAAGGTCTGGGGTTTGGATTTGCAATATGATCACCAACTAAATGTAAACTAATCTCTCAAATGTTTCAACTACTAATTTGAAGGAGCCTCCAAATATCACTACCATGCGAGAATAACATGTGGAGGCTTGAGGACTTGCCAGTGGATGATGTTTAAATTTTAAACTCAATGTCAATCCAAAGCTCGGCAGTCAAAAATGTTTACGAAATACAAATAGAAGTTCTGTAAGGCAAATGGATATTATAGAAAATCAAAAAGAATCTTTGTGAACCACTTCTCCACTACCAAATCTAAATTAGAATAGTATTAAAGTAAAGGAAACTGGAGGTACTGGACCAAAACCAAAACAGAAAATATTCAGCAGCTCAGGCAGCATCAGTGGAGACACAAATAGTAAATGTTTCAGGTTAGTGACTGTGAAGGTTGGAAAAAAAATTTATTCATAACAATTTTCAGCAATGACAGGGAAAGAGAAAGACCTACTTGAATAAATAACAAAGGAGATTGGATAAAAAAGAGAAGTGATTAAACGACAGAAGAGATGGTGTAATTAAAAGTGTGGACATTGGGAATGTAAAGAATCAATGGATATGCCTTGAGCAACACATACAATCTGCTGGTGGAACGCAGCAGGCCAGGCATCATCTATAGGAAGAAGTACAGCCGATGTTTCAGGCCGAGACTCTTCATCAGGACTAGTGTTCTTCCTATAGATGCTGCCTGGCCTGCTGCATTCCAGCAGCATTTTGTGTGTGTTGCTTGAATTTCCAGCATCTGCAGATTTCCTCGTGATATACTTTGAGATGTGGAAATGGGAATAGCAGAATTCTAGCAGCAATTGGAAAAACATGGAAAATAAGTAATCATTTGTAATTGTCAACTTCTTTACTGCACATTGCCCAATGCAGTGCTGTTCTCTGCATTCACATTCAGTTTCACTAGCAGACTTCAGGAAGCTGGGGTTGTGGAGATCAATGTAAGAAAAATAAATGGCAGGCAATCAAATCTGTCAGAGGGCTCAACAAAACATCAATCCTTCTGTATTTAATCTCTGTGATATAGCCAATTCCAGAATATAGAGTATATCAAGAAGAAATAAATAAGTACACAAGAACTGAAAAGAAGTGATGTGATTTTGGCTGTTCTACCCCAGGCCTTCCACCTCTCTGTGCCAATTCTACATCACTTTAATTCCTTTATCTTTCAAAAATATATATACCTCTTCCTTAAATACCTTGACTAATCCAGCCTCCAGAATATTCTTGGGTAGAGGAATCCAGATAAGACCATAAGACATAAGAGCAGAATTAGGCCATTCAGCCCATCAATTCTGCTCCGCCATTCCATCATGCCTGATCCCGGATCACACTCAGCCCCATACACCTGCCTTCTTGCCATATCCCTTGATGCCTTGACGAAATCAGGAAGCTATCAACTTTCACTTTAAATATATCCACAGACTTGGCCTCCACCACAGACTATGACAGAGCATTCAACAGATTCACTACTTTCTGGCTAAAAAAATACCTCTTTACCTCTGTTCTAAAAGGCCACCTCTCAAATTTGAGGGTGTGCTCTCTAGTTCTGGATACCCCACCATAGGAAACACCATCTCCACACCTTAGGAACACCACTAGTCACTGGCAGCCAACCAGAAAAGGCCCCCTTTATACTCACTCACTGCCTCCTATTGTCAGCCATTCCTCTGTTCATGCCAGTCTCTTTCCTGTAACACCATAGGATTTTATCTTTTTAAGCAGCCTCTTTTGTGACACTTTATCAAATGCCTTTTGAAAATCCAAGTAAATTACATCTACTGCCTCTCCTTTGTCTACCCTGCTGGCAACTTCCTCCAAGAACTCTAACAGATTTGTCAGGCAAGATTTCGCTTTACAGAAACCATGCTGACTTTGACTTATTTTATCATTAGTCTGCAAGTACACAGAAACCTCATCCTTAATTATAGACTCCAACACTTTCCCAACCACTGAGGTTAGGCTAACTGGCCTATAATTTCCTTTCTACTGCCTACCTCCATTCCTAAAAAAGTGGAGTGACATTTACAATTTTCAGCCCTCAGGACCATGCCAAAATCATGGTCTTGCACTTTTTCCTTTCTAATAACAATAGCATTCACATTTGCGCCCTGACACTCACAGACCTCAGGCACATTGTCGGTGTCTTCGATAATGAAGAATGATGAAAAGTACCCTTAACTTCATCTGCCATTTCTTTGTCCCCCATTACTACTTCACCTGCATAATTTTCCAGTGGTTCAATATCAACTCTCATCTCCCTTTTACACTTTATATAATGGAAAAATCTTTTAGTATCCTGCTTTATATTATTGGCTACTTTGCCCTCATATTTCATCTTTTCCCTTCATATGGCTTTTTAGCTGCCTTTTGTTGGAATTTCAAAGCTTCCCAATCATCCAACTTCGCATTCACTTTTGCTACCTTATATGCCTTTTCTTTGGCTTTTCATATCCTTTCTTTGGATGTTCATCATGTTCTGCCAGAAGAAATCCTTGCAAACCTCATCCAAACTCTATATCCACCCTATTTTGTCCACTTAGGATACAAAGATACGAAAATCACTCTTTCTAAACTACAAAGAATACAAATCATTTTTAAACTATTTGCAGAAGGTCAGCCTGATAACCTAATAAATTTCTCCCAGATGGCCTCCAAAGGTAGTATCTCTTTTTTTAAATGAGATTAAACGTGTACACAATACTCCAGGTACACTCCCACCAAAAATATATACTACTGTAACAATGTTTCTCTATTTTTATACACCAAACCACCAGCATCAGCAGCCTTAAATGCCACTTGTCTTCTTAATTACTTCTTTCACCCTGGACGCAAACCTTTATGTTTTTTTTCCCCTATAGCCAAGGTAATAAAACTAAAGGACATAGATTTCAGGTCAGGAATAAAATGTTGAGGAGGGATGTGAGGAAGAATTCTTCCAGACAGAGAGAGGTTGGAATCTGGAATGCACTGTCTGAGTGGATGGCATAAACTCCGTGACATAAGAACACCAAGATCCACTACTTTGTGGTCTTTCTCCATTTATTTAAAAGCCTGTTAGTTAATTAGATTCCTCCTACCAAAGTATGTGACTCACAGTTTCCTGCATAAAACTGCATTTGCCAATTTTACTCCCACTGAATCTATATCCTGCTGCAGAGTCCAAATATTATCATCACAGCAGGCCAACTCAATTATTTTTGTGTAATGCACCATTTTGGATACCTTCCACTCTTGCAACTCTTCCAAGTTATTAATGTAGATCGTGAATCATTGAAGGCCAAGAACTGATCCTTGGGACACTAGGCTAGTTGCATCTTTCCAATCTGAGACGGACTCATTTACAAAGATTCATGTTGTCCCATTTGATAGTCTCTCTTCAATCCATGTTAACATACACCACCCAATACCACAAGCTTTTATGATATACACAGCCTTTTACATCAAATGCTTTCTGGAAATAAAATATAATCTGTAATAGGTATTTGGCACTCTGGTAGAAGAGATGATGAGAGTAACAAGTGGATCTTCTGTGTTTGCATGAGAAGGTGCCATGTATGGAAAAATAAGGCTGGGGGTGCAGGAAGAGTAGGTCTAGAAACCCATTGGAGCAGAATTAGGCCATTCAGCCCATATACACAATTTTTATAAGGAAGTATGTAATTAGATCAAAAATAAACAAAAACACAAGAAACTTGGCTGACGCTGGAGATCTAAAACAACACACAACACACAAAATGCTGGAGAAACTCTGCAGGACAAGCAGCATCTGTGGAAGTGAATAAACAGTCGACGTTTCAGGCTGAGACTTGCCTAAATGAACAAAGTCTATTATAATGCAAATTGTTCAAAGTGGTCATAGTTGCTAAGCTGCAGTGATTAGGATAGTGTCAGATGGCTCAAGAACCAAATGATTGAAGTGAAGTTGCCTTTCGTTGGACTGGTGGTGAAGGACTTCAGCTTTCTATACGTCCTGCCTGATGATTGTTGCAAGAAGATATCATGGCCAGGATGATGAATGCCTTTGATGATAAAATGTTGCCTTCTTCAGGCAGCACCTTCTGTAGATACTCCCAAAGGGAGAGATATGTCCATGATGTACAGTATCAGGCTGAGTCCACTACACCCAGGTTCTTACATTCCTGCACATTTGCATTGCCATAGAGGGATCATGATGCCACCAGTAAGGACACATTCAATACATCTGTAGAAAACACAAAGTACACTGCAGATGCTGTGGTCAAATCAACACGTAAAAAAGCTGGATGAACTCAGCAGGTCGGGCAGCATCCGTTGAAATATTTAAGTTTTCAATGGATGCTGCCCGACCTGCTGAGTTCATCCAGCTTTTGTACGTGTACATCTGTAGAAATTTGTTAGAGTATTCAGTAACAAGCCAGATCTCCTTAAAGTCCTAAGGAAGTAAAGATGCTGGCATTCCTTTCTTGTGATTGCATCTATCTGCTGGGCCCAGGACAGGTCATCCGATATGTTAAAGCTGCTGACCCTCTCCACTTCTCATTTCCCCTAAGTAGACTGGCACATGTTGCCCTTCCATTTCCAATCAGTTTTAGTGATTTTGAGTGAGAGGTTGTTTTTGCAGCATCATTCAGCCAGATGTCCTATCTATTTCCTGTTCACTGATTCATTACCACCTGTGATTGGTCCAGCAACAGTGATGTTGTCACAGATTTGTATCAGTAGCTGATATGTGGTGAGTGTATATAAAGGAAAGTCAAAAAAGTTCAGGGAAAATATTAGGGCTTACAGTAAACTCATTAAAACCTTCTCTTTGATCATTTATCATAATTTGGCTTGGAGTCAAATTTTGTATAACTGCACAGCTATGCAGGCTCTATTACACTTACAGTGAGGTAGCCAGAAATCTCCAGCAGGATATCCTGCTATACCAACACTGATTAATGTTGACCAAAAATTCTATCCCAGCATGCCATAGGAATTGTCAGGAACTTTCCCAGGCAGAACCTGGCTGCAAGCTGAAGAGCCTACAAGAAAGATTTATTTTTCTTTCACAAAGAGATTGCTAGCAAAGACACAAATTATGTTATGTGTTTCCTCCAGAAATGCTCCACTGTGATTATCTGAAGAATTTGCATTGATTGAAGAACTTCTCCAGGTGAAACTCAGCTCAGACCTCTTCCCCATCCAAACAAAACAAAAATTGAGGAAAATTGCTGTCTCATGCTTAGACCAATTTGATTAAAACGTATGGATTTAATTAATAACCTATGCATAGAGGGCCAATACTAGAGGAAGGAACTTGCTCAATCAATTGACACGTGGATGATTGACTGGTATGATACTCTTCACGACTTGCAAGAAAACTGCAGACAATCTGATCACTCCGTAGGACTGACTACCTTCCTTGATCACTGCGGATGAGTTGTGGTCAGAATCATAGTTTAATCTAATTATAAGAAGTTAAGGTTACATTTAAGAGTTATATAACATGGAGGCACCTTCACAAACTCCCACAGACCCCGGTGACCCTGTGATATCAGTATCTGAGGCCAACGTGACAGCATCCTTCAGGGGGCTGATCCCATGGGAAGCATCCAGGTGCCCAGACAGGGTACCTGACCAAGTACTAAAGACCTGTGCTGATCAACTGGCTGGAGTGTTCACCGATATCTTTAACCTCTCACTTTGGCAGTCTGAGGTACACACCTGCTTCAAGCAGGCTTCAATTAAACCAATGCCTAAGAAGATTTGTTCCCATAACCTATTGGCTCACTTTTAAAGACTCTTCATCTCATGCTCTCAATATTTCTTCTTATTATTATTATTATTATTTTCTCTTTCATATTTTCTCATTCATTGTTGTCCTGTGCACGTTGGTTGTTTGTCTGCCCTGTTGGGTATAGTCTTTCATTGATTCTATTGTGTTTCATGGATTTACTGCATATGCGCACAAGAAAATGGATCTCAGGGTTGTAGACATTGACATATATATACTTTGATAGTAAATTTGCTTTGAACATTGAACGTGCCATACTTTTCAGGCACAGAACATGGAAGAAATACTAAATTCCTGTTTATTAATTATCATTGGTCAGGATCAAGATAAATTCAGAAAAAGAAGCTGCCATAAATTCAACCTTCCCTTTAACTTCGTTTTACCAATTTCTCATTTAAATTGAACAGCTTCATCACAAGGCTCCAGGACACCCATCCCACTGTTATCAGACTCTTGAATGAAGAATAAGATGGCCTCACAGTCTACCTTGTTATGATCTTGCACTCTATTGTTTACCTGCACTGCACTTTTTCTGTACTTTTTACACTTTATTCAACATTGTTATTGTTTCACTTTATTATAACTCAATACACTGTGTAATGATTTGATCTGTTTAAACAGCATGCAAGATTAAGCTTTGCATTGTATCTTGGTACTTGACAATAATAAACCACCACCAAAATGAATACAAAAGAACTGATTAAAAGAAAATTAAAATGAAGCGATATCCAAGTATTATAAAAGGAGAATGGAAGAGATTTTGAAGCTGGTGTTGAATGAATGATGCTCAGCAGCCTTTTTGTTTCTATGAGGGATCATCAAATTCAACCATTCACCACCATTGTATGGCATTATGGAAGGCTGATAATTTAATTTCAGCCAGGAATTTTGGATCCATATCCTTTTCACAATCCTGATTAGCAAAATTCTACTGTGTCAGTTTAAAATTATTACGTGTAAATGATGTCTTCATTTTGTGAGAGAAGATTCCAACATTTGGATGATCGCTGGTAGGTGATAAATGAGGGCTCCCTCAACTCTGCCCAGGTGACCCTCAACACAGGTGCCCCTCGAGGCTCTGTCCTAAGCCCCCCCCCCTTTACTCTCTGTATACCTATGATTGCATTACCACCCACAGCTCCAATCTGCTAATTAAATTTGCTGACGACACTACATTGGTTGGCCTAATCTCAAATAATAATGAGGCAGCCTGAAGAGAAGAAGTCATCACCCTGACACAATGGTGTCAGGAAAACAGCCTCTCCCTCAATGTCACAAAAACAAAGGAGCTGGTTGTGGACTTCAGAAGGAAGGGAGAAGGGTAACCCCTATTGACATCATTGGATCTGGGTTTGAGAGGGTGAACAGCTTTAAGTTCTTTGGTATACACATCACCGAATAACTCACGTGGTCTGTACATACCGGCTGTGTGGCGAAAAAGGCACAACAGTGCCTCTTTCACCTCAGACGGTTCGAGAGGTGTGGTATGGGTTCCCATATCCTAAAAACTTTCTATAGGGGGCACAACTGAGAGCATCCTGACTGGCTGCATCACTGCCTGCTATGGGAACCGTACTTCAATCACAGCACTCTGCAGAGAGTGGTGTGGACAGCCCAGCGCATCCGTAGATGTGAACTTCCCACTATTCTGGACATTTACAAAGACAGTTGTGTAAAAAGAATCATTGGGGACCCAAGTCACCCCAACCACAAACTGTTCTAGCTGCTACCATCCGGGAAACGGTACCACAGCATAACAACCAGAACCAACAGGCTCTGGGACAGCTTCTTCCACCAAGCCATCAGACTGATTCATTCACACTGATACAATTGTACTTCTATGTTATATTGACTGTCCAGTTGTACATACTATTTATCATAAGTTACTATAAATTGCACATTTAGATAGAAGTGTAACATAAAGATATAAACTCCTCATGTATATGAGAAATGTAAGAAATAAAGTCAATTCAATTTAATTCGACACATCATCAGATAAGGAACTTAACTTAGTTACCACTTGTAAGACATGCCAATAGTAGTCAGTCTTGCAGAAAACTCTCCAATACTTATGCTGGGAAAGTGCCATTGGATTCTTTGCTGCCTAGATTTGGAATTGGATCATCTTTCCAAGTGGAATCGTAGGGATGTTAATAGGATCAATTCCTTTTACTCAAAGTTTCCCTTTTTTAAAATGCTTCTATGTTCTTGTTGTTTTAGTCGCTTTTTTAAAGCTTCAAATTTTATTTTATTTTTGTTTGCTTATTTAATTTATAGTAGTTTAAATGTTTCTGTAGGATAGAGATATTCAGAGACTTTGATAAAATAAAACTTCAATAGTTTTGACTGCTACCACAACTGAATGCAGAGTTTCACTAAATTTCAAAGATACACCATCAGCAAAGAATCAATGCCTAGGAATTACTGCAGGAGACTGAGATACCTCAGGTCAGATAGATCGTCTTGTCTGCAGCCAGAGCTTATCTGTCCAGGCAATGGGGCAATCAGAACTGTGGCGACTGGGCAATGCCTGCGAAAATTGCTTCACTGAGGGGGCCACTTTTCTGACTCTATGACTATCCACCGTTGCTTCCCAATCATCCTAATGCTACCCTGCATGTTCTATTTTTGTTTCACATTTCCAGCATTGGCAGCATTTTGCTTTTATTCCTAACAGATTCCATTAGTAGTACCAATGACCTTGCCAGAGGTCTAGTTCCTAATCTGCAGCGGTGTTGCCATGCAGATGCACCTACCTTCACTGTCTGTGTGTGCGTTTACTGAAACTGTATTGATCGTCAGGTCTTCATTTTTACTTTATCACCACCTTTGAGGCAAGGTCATTATAGTTTCATTAAACATTTGAGCTGATGCTGATTACTTGAAAATTATATTGATCTTTTAGTTTTATCTTTCTTAATCTGTAAATGAGAAACAAACATGATGGAGTTTCTAAATCTTGACCTTGCTGACAGTTACAACAGACATTTCAGAATAAAATGTAACTTGGACACAATAGGGAGGGAAAATGCAATGAATCCAGTAAGCTGCTTCTATATAACCCCAATCAAGAAAATAGAACATGAATCTAATGGGCAAGATCAGGTGGGATTTGAACTGTTCCCTTACCCCTACAACTATGGTGCTAATCAGTTCCTGTCTCAGAGGTGACCTGCATCCACTCCAATTTGACTAAAACCACAACAGGTCAACAGCAGATGCAGTTTCTTTGCCTCTTCACTCAGCTCCGGATCAAAGCGCACAGCTGCAGAAGAGAAGGATGTGCCTTTAGAGCAGAGAGTAGAAGGAATTTCTTTAGCCAGACGGCTGAGGATATGTGGAATTCTTTGAAACAGATGGTGTGGAAACAAGTCATTGGGTATATTTAAAGTGGAGATTGATAGGTTCTTGATTAGTATTGGTGTTGAAGCTTATGGGAAAAAGCAGGAAAATCAGTTGAGAAGGAAAATAAATCAGCCACGATCATGAATTATATTTCAAAGCTTATTGAAACTTAGTAACACTACAACTTATTTTATTTATAATGATTTAATCTAAGATCTTTGATGGAACTACAAAACTAAATATATAGTTTGTTATATGACAGACATTATAAATGTAATATAGTATCTTGTACTGAGCTGAAGTTGGACTCTAAAAACTTACTCTACTCTTATGTTCAAAGTAAGTTTATTATCAAAGTACATACAGTAAGTGCCATTATATTCGACCCTAAGATTCATTTTCTTGCAGACATTCTGAGTAAATACAAAAACACTAAAGAATCAATGAAAGACTACACTCAAAAGGAAGGACAAATAACCAGCATACAAAAGGCAACAAACTATGCAAATACAAAAAGAAATTTAAAAAAAAGATGATGATGATGATAATAATAATAATAATAATAATAATAATAATGTGTATAAGATGATGAGAGGCATTGATTGTGTGGTAGTCAGAGGCTTTTTCCCAGGGCTGAAATGGTTACCACAAGAGGACACAGGTTCAAGGTGCTGTGGAGTAGGTATGGAGGAGATGTCAGGGGTAAGTTTTTTACTCAGAGAGTGGTGAGTGCATGGAAAGGACTGCCAGCAACAGTGGTGGAGGCGGATACGATAGGGTTTTTTAAGAGACTTTTGGATAGGTACATGGAGCTTAGTAAAATAGAGGGCTATAGGTAAGCCTAGTGATTTCAAAGGTTGGGACATGTTCGGCACAACTTTGTGGGCCGAAGAAGCCTGTATTGTGCTGTAGGTTTTCTATGTTTCTATGTTCCTAATAATAATAAATACTAAATATCGAGAACATGAGATGAAGAGTCTTTGAAAGTGAGTCCACAGATCGTGGGAACAGTTCAGTAATGTAACAAGTGGTGTTGAGTGAAGTTATCACCTCTGCTTTTGGGATTCACTTTGTAAGAGGTAGTACAATGTGGCCTTCCACAGCTGTGAAGCATCCCCCAGTGACTCATTGCCACATCACAGGTAAGATGGCCTTCTGGAGATCATACCTGGGTCTGTTGTATCTTGATCTCCAGACCTAGATGCCACTGATCTGGCCTTCAGCAAATTGCAGATCTCATGGTTCATCCAGGGCTTTTGGTTGGGAAAGACTCTGAATGATTTTGTGGGGACGCACTCACCCACAACTCTTTTAATAAAGTCCATGAGAACCATGGTGTATTGATTCAAATCCTCTGATGAGTCCTTGAACACGCTGCAGTTTACCGATTCAGAGCATCCTATGGCCTCTCCTCTGACTCCTGCAATCAACTCATTGTAGTCCTTATATCTGGAGCCTTGCTCTTTAACCTCTTGCTGTATGCAGGTAGGAGAAGGACAGCCAACTGATCGGATTTCCCGAACTATGGTCTGAGGATGGAATGATAGGCATTCCTAATTCTTTAGAAGAAAATCTACAGCGTATTACAAATCATTGGACCTACAATATTGTGCCGAACATTTAACCTATTCCAGTAGCTGCCTAGAATTTCTCTACCAGATAGCCCTCTATTTTTAAAAGCTCCATGTATCTATCTAAGAGCCTCTTGAATGACCCTATTGTATCCGCCTCTACCACCTTCGCCGGCAGTGCATTCCACGCACCCACCACTCTCTGTGTGATCATACGACTCTCCAGTCGTACGAATGCCACCACTCTCTAATCATACAAATCATAGAAGAGCAGATAATATATAATTGCATACAATTTTTTTCAGTTTATAAATACAGTAAAATATAGGGTGACTCAGTAATGCATAAAACATGATGAAGGAATTACTTCTTGTTATAATTTTTGACACTGGAAGAGCTAGCGGTCCATAAATAATTTTTGCATAATGAATTATAGATTGTGCTTAATGTAAAGTCACATAGTTAATTCTAGGTCACATTGAACATTAGAATAGACAGAAAATGGTTACAGGCAGGGATGTTTAGTCTGATGTGTCTCTGTTACTGATGGCAATAATTTGGAAACTGATTGTTCTTTTTATTTTTCTTGCTGATATGCTTCAGTTCATTTGTGTTGAGATTTAAGCACTGTGGAGCAATGGAACACTGAGTGGAGGACCTCCATCCAATACTAACTATCTGAAGTCTCAGAGTTCACCAGGAATTCTGTTTGACTTTATTGGATATTCACTCACAAGACAGGTGAGTGTTTTGTATGACAAATTTTATGACTTGCTATTCACAATGTCTGCCTGCCTACACTCACAAATAGAGCACCATATGCACTTCAGATTAATTTCAATGTGCCACCTTATAGAATCATAGAAACATAGAACCTTTGAAAACCTACAATACAGGCTCTTTGGCCCACAAAGCTGTGCTGAACATGTCCCTACCTTGAAAATTACCTAGGGTTACTCATAGCCCTCTATTTTTCTAAGCTTCATGTACCTATCCAGGAGTCTCTTAGAAGACCCTATCATATCCACCTCCACCACCGTCGCTAGCAGCCCATTCCATGCATTCACCATTCTCTGCACAAAAAAACTTAACCCTGACATCTCTTCTGTAACTACTGCCAAGCACCTTAAAACTAAGCCCTCTTGTACTAGCTATTTCAGGCCTGGGAAAAAGCCTCTGGCTATCCACATGATCAATGCCACTCTATCATCTTTTACACCTGTATCAGGTCACCTCTCATCCTCTGTCACTCCAAGGAGAAAAGGCCAAGTTCACTCAACCTATTCTCATTAGGCATGCTCCCCAATCCAGGCAATGTCTTTGTAAACCTCCTCTGCACCCTTTCTATGGTTTCTACATCCTTCCCATAGTGAGGTGACCAGAACTGAGCACAGTACTCCGCGTGGGGTCTGACCAGGGCCCTATATAGCAGCAACAGTTTGAAGGCCACCATGGCAACTGGAAATTTTAAATTTTTCACTAAATAAATCTGGAACTTGTTTCAAATGAAGTTAGCCCCAGTAACAGAAGTCATGGATGTGCATAAAAACTGATACTATTTTTGGAAGAAACTCTGCCACCTGTTCTGGCCTACATTTTCGATTCTATTTCCCTCTCCCTCTACAACTCCCCTACCCCTCCCTCTCCCCCTCCTCTTCACCTTCCCCCTCTCTCTCTCTCTTCTCCCTCATAATTGAAACCATTTGCAAATTATTAAAAGGATAATTAACATACTTTACAGAAGAGTTTTCCAATTATAACTTTTTGTCATTGCATTTCACTCTGAAGCCTTGCAACATTTTGTTATTTTCACCTTCATACCACCATCCCCTCCATGGACCACAAAAAATTCTTTTTCCTCAAATTAGAACTGTTGTCTCCTTAGAATCCATATTTGACAGGAACATAACAAGAACACTTAGTCAATTAAAGAATTTTAAAATGAAAAAAATAATCCACTGGACTTCTAATTAAGCCATTACTAAAATGCTGGCTGTCAAAATATTGATTAATGATACATCCCCAGCATAAAAGAACTAATTTCTATATTCAGCGATAAATAATGTTATGCATATTACATGAGACAGCAGTGAAAATACATATTTTCTTGAAGTAATGTAACTATAAAATATGATGCTTTTATATTACATGTATAACTAAATCTTTCATTGTGTTCAATGCTTGTTGCATGCAAAAACTGAATACAGCGCATTTCAAACTGAGCTATTAATTAATTATACTCTTTCATAAAGCACCTGGATATTGAGATAGAGATATCTGCATTTAAAAGCAAAATAAGACATTTTATGTATGACTTTTCTAAAATATTGCTCATAAGGTTGAACCAATGTCAATTATATCTCAAGTTTAGCATTCTAATTTATTATATGAATTATTGAAATGGAAATTTGTTTTGTTCTTATTTACAAAGCAATGGCAGTTAAAGAGCAATTGTTGAATACATCTACACAAGGGAATGAAATAATAGGTATTTACAGTACAAGGAAGCCAAATGTGCTTCCATAGTTTAAAGCATCAGTTAGGACAAAGCTAAAATACTAAATATGGTTCTCATCACACTGTTTCAGGAAGAATGTAAAGAATTGTAAATGGTTCTTTAGAGGGGTGAGGATATCATGAGGGTTGGGGAAGTTTGATTATGGTTGAAACAGAGAGCATTGAAGGAATATTGAATGGTATGTACTGTAATTGTGAGCAGGTCGATAGATTGAAAAGAAATGGTCAGTTCCTTCATGTAAATATCAATTATTGGGCACATAGAGTTAAGGCAAGCAGAAGAATTAGGGAGAAATTGAGGAAAATATTTCCATTCGATGACAGTAGGTTTTGGAACTGACTCCTTGAAAAAGTGAAAGAGATAAAAATCCTCTGTTATACTATTTATTGATTGATTGATTGTAATGTACGTATAATAATTTTTATGTCATGCACTGACCTGTTGCCACAAAACAACAAATTTCACAACATATGTCAGTGATAATAAACCTAATTCTGATTCATTACATTCAAACTACAGACATTGTCCTTTGCCAGATATTATAGACAGAATGGGCCAAATGTTTGAATACAGTCAATTTCATTGTGAAATTCATCGACTGTCTACCTCTAAAATGAGCAGAGGTCAGATGATAGGTACTTCTGATGTCACTTAAAGGTAACTAGTTATTTTTAAAGATGTTTAATTTATGGCTAAAGGCATTCATTCTGAAGTTATGCCTGAATCAATGAATGGGATGGATTGTGTTTGGCCCAGGCCTCATCTTGTATGGTAGCCCTATGACTGCTAAAACTTTTGAAACTATTCTTGTTCCAAAGTCCTGAAGGAGACACAGTTAAAGTTAATCAACGAACAATGGGCTCCATAGGCAATTGATCCCAAAGCTGTTCCACAGACGATCATAGTAGCTATCAGATTGCTCGTATTGCCAGAGGTTTTTTCCATTTTCCAATGTATTTGAAAAATCATTAGAATTGAAAAATAATTCATATGTTTACAATGTATTTTACCTGAATTTAAATAAAAAATATTACTTTCATTTAGAAACATAGAAACATAGAAAATAGGTTCAGGAGTAGGCCATTCGGCCCTTCGAGCCTGCACTGTCATTCAGTATGATCATGGCTGATCATCCAACTCAAAACCCTGTACCTGCTTTCTCTCCATACCCCCGATCCCTTTAGCCACAAGGGCCATACCTAACTTCCTCTTAAATATAGCCAATGAACCAGCCTCAACTGTTTCCTGTGGCAGAGAATTCCACAGATTCACCACTCTCTGTGTGAAGAAGTTTTTCCTCATCTCGGTCCTAAAAGGCTTCCCCTTTATCCTTAAACTGTGACCCCTCGTTCTGGACTTCCCCAACATCGGAAACAATCTTCCTGTATCCAATCCCTTTAGAATTTTATACGTTTCAATAAGATCCCCCCTCAATCTTCTAAATTCCAGTGAGTATAAGCCTAGTCGATCCAGTCTTTCTTCATATGAAAGTCCTGCCATCCCAGGAATCTATTTCTCAAAATAGAAAAGAAACACTTTTATCCATTTAATGAATGTTGGTAACCTCCTGCCATCAGATGCGGCTTAATTGCACTGGATTTGCTCCATTGACACATGACCTCAATGGCACAGTACGACAAGGAGAGGAATCATGCAAAACTACTACCACCTGCAGGATTCCCCTCAACTCACACAGTATCCTGGTTTCAAATGCATCACTGGGTCTAAACCCCGGGATTCCTATTCCCAGCACTGTGGGAGTATATTTTACCAAATGAACCTCCAGGAAAAAAATGGAATTAGTCAACCTGTGTTAGTCTCTCCAGTATCATCCACATCCCATAAATGAATAACAAAAAAATCCTCTAAATGTAAAAAAAACTTCGAAGATTCCCGCCATATTCAAAGATTGAAAGCACATTTATTATCAAAGAATGTATAAATTATACACCTTGAAATTTGTTTTCTTACAGTCAGCCACAAAGCAAGAAACCTGAATAACCCAATTTAAAAACAACCAAAAACCACTGTGCACAGAGAGAGAAAAAAACACAAATCATGCAAACAATAGAAGCAAGCCAACAGTATTCCAAACCAAAATTTCCATTCCCTTCCTCAAAGTTTCATTGCCTGTCAAAATGAGGTTAGTCGTAGTGAAGAGCAGTTTTGAACGATTGTTTAAAATGATGGCACAAATGAAAAAGGAGAATCACATCTGCTTAATAAATAACCCTAGGTATATTCCTTTTCTGAATTTCCAATAGCAATTCAATTTAACTTACAAATCATCATCGCATGAATATTACCTGCAGCAAAACATTACTGCTTTTTTTGAGTATGTCTACGTTTATGAAAAGACAGTCAAATGTGCTAATTGTGTGAACTGTGTTAAGTATAGGTTGAGCATAATATAATGAAGGTCGTTCCCATCTATCATGTCTGAAACTTCAAAGCTGCCTTCAGAAAGCAATGACCTCAATGTCTCTTGTTGAAGTGCTCCCAGCTCACCCCAACATTGGCCTCTTCTTGTTGCCCATGTATTAGAAAAGGGTCCACATCAAAAATGATGAATAGCTTTAAGCTGTTTCTGAAGAGAATGAAGAAAGGGTCGTAGTATGTTATTCATGTATAAATTCATTGCCAACCATTAATTATTTAATCAATAGTCTGAAGATTTATAACTGAGTTTAGTTCACATACAGTGCTACATTTAATAATATTTGGTAAGCTTTTATTTACACAGAACATAGAATAGAATAACAGTACCGGTCTTTCGGCCCATGATATTGTGCCAACCTTTTAACCTATTCTAAGATCAATTTAACCCCCTCCTCCTACATAGCCCCCATTTTTCTATTATCCATGTGCCTCTCTAAGAGTTTCGTCAATGCCCGTAATGTATCTGTGGTAAACTATGTATACCCGTCTAGACACGCCGCTCTGCTGACTGCTCCTGTGGCTCCTCCCAGAGACCCCTGTATAAAGGCGATTGGAGGCACTGCTCCCCCTCAGTCTCCGAGATGCTGTGCTCCGTTTGGCTGCTAATAAAAGCCTATCGTTAACCTCCCGTCTCCGAGAGTTATTGATGGTGCATCAGTATCTTCCTCTGCCACCATCCCTCGCAAGGCTTTACACTTGCTGTGTAAATAACTTACCTCTGACAGCCTCCTATACTTTCCTCCAATCTCTTTACAACTATACCTCCTTGTATAGGGCATTTCCGCCTTGGGGAAAAAGACTCTGGCAATGAATATGAGATTAGTCTCAAACTGACTCACTCTTGTGTAATAGTGACTGATGATTATCCAGGCTTTTAGTTTTAAGGGTCATGAAGAGATGAGTTCAGTGTCTTGAGCACATTTCAGTACAGTGTCACCCACCAGAGAGAATCCAGTACAAAAGCTGAATGGAAATACTGGACAGAAATCCAGACACTGCTACCTTTGACATACAATGGGGACTGTGAGTATGAGTGTCACAGAGACTAAGCAATTGAAGTGTTTTAAAATCAGAATCAGGTTTACTATCTCTGATATGAATAACATGAATTTTTTTTTGATTTGCAGTAGACATTAAAGTTACTATGAATTAGAAAATAAATAAATAGTGCACAAAAAATAATGAGGCAATGTTCATGGGTTCATAAATCTGACGGTGGAGAGTAAGAAGCTGTTCCTGAATCAATGACAAATCAATAGTGCAAAAAAAAGGAATAATGAGGTAGTGTTCATGGGTTCATGGACCATTCATAAATCTGACTGTGGAGAGGAAGAAGCTGTTCCTAAATCAATGTCTGTGGATCTTCAGGCTCCTGTATATGCCATCTAGCTCAAACTTTTATATTTTAAAGCTGTGACCACTTCCCCTGGCTTTGCCCTCTATTAATTTATAAACTTCTTTAAGATTACCTTTCAGCTTCCTTCATGGTAGCTTCTCACATTGTGCTGAAAACAGATGTCAGGATAGCTGATCTAAAATTCCCAATTATGCCCCCTCCTCTCCTTTGTTTAGTAGTTGCTTTACATTTACTACCTTTGATCCTGCAAATCTGGAGATTGTCACTGATGCTGGGTACCAGTACGATTGAGGCAGGAGGGAGTCACAGGCTGTAGCAGTGAGAGGTCGAAGATGTCCTTGAATACTCCAGCCAGTTGGTTGGCACAGGTCTTCAACACCTGGCCACGCACACTATTGGAGTCTGATGCCTCGCGAGGACTTGTGTTCTTGAGGGAGATTTTAATGGCATGTCTGGTGGACAGTTTATCTGAATGCATTTTTGAATGTTTGCCTGGCCAATTCCTTGCGTGAGAGCAGATCTTCGTTAACTATCTGTAACCTGTCTGCAGTGTCAGTCTCTGCTGAGAACTGAAAGCTTTGTTGTCTTGTCTGTTTGGAAACAAGCCGGAGAAAGAATTTTGAACTAAAAGCATAATACTAAGGTTGGAATTGCAGACATCTTTTAACCAGTTGAATGGCTGACAGCAGTTTGAAGTTACAATTAAGATGTAGCCTTGAAGCTGAAAGCTAATTATGATGCCTGTTGATAAATTAATGAAGCTTTAAAAAAAAGTTGCTTCAATTTTGTTACAGAAAGCAATAAATTCTAATCAATCCATTCTAAATACACTTCGTGTGAACTTTTAAAAGTGAGAAGCAGTGTAATAAGAATTAAATTGTTATAATACTAGTTTTGCATTTCATTGCTGGAAATGCTGCCAACAATGAAACAAACAGGGGAATTAACTCCTTCAATGTGGAAGTGGGATGCCTACTCCCAGATTTATCATTTTGCACTAATTCACCTCAGGCTTTGATTTCTTAAACATCAAGCATTTGGTTTTGGAATTTAAGGAAAATTTTATCAAGCCTTGTCACTTTTCATCAATCCATCACCAGTTCTGCATCATTTCTTAGGCTAAACTCAAGGATGTGATGGTTGTCCAATCAAAAATAACTGAAAAAGGGAAGAAAAGACCACTGAAGTCTCGAGAATAAAGAATAAGACAAAAAAAGTTTAGAAAGAGAGAAGAACTTAATTTCAAGTAACACAGAGACAAATTGAAAAGGCAGCTGGTTATTACAGGACTCAAGATGTTATATGTGAACACACACAGTATACAAAATAGCTTAGCTGATCTTGCAGCTCAGTTAGAAATTGGTAGGTATGGCAATGTAAGCATCACACAGTTGAAATAAGATCACGGCTGAAGGACATGTAGGTGGGCAGAAGGGAATAGCTGGTTTTGTTGGTAAGATATGGAATCAAAGCAGTGATACAGGATAAGATAATGCATTCTTTGGTGGCATACACTACTTAATCTCCTGAAACTCCTGATGAAGTATAGCCACTGGTGTGCCTTTGTCCTGATTGTGAGAATACGTTGTGCCCAGGATAGATCCTCTGAGATGTTGACCCCCAAAAACTTGAAGCTGCTCACAATTTTCAGCGCTGAACCTTCAATGAGGACCATATTTTCCAATCTTCCCCTTCCTACAGTTCACAATCTATTCCTTCGTTCAAATGAATTTAAATTAAGTTCAACTATTCTAAATACATCTGATTAATTTGCATGAAGAAACCTTTAAAAGTCTCTTTACCGAACTTCATCAGAGTGATTCAAAGGAAGATTTGGATGACATCTGCAGCAGTAGGACTGAGACAGGAGCCGCCCATGCCCCTGCAGGTGTCCAGTGCAGTTGCAGGACAAGCACAGGGTGCAGAGCGAGCTTCGGTAGAAGATTGGATCAGCTCACTAAGGAGATAGAGCAGGAGACACACACAGAAAATGTCAGACAGCATCTAAGGAAAAAGAGTACAGTCAATATTTTGGGCCGAAACCCTTCAACAGGACTGGAGAGAAAAAGATGAGTAGAGTTAAAAGATAAGGAGAGGGGAGGAATAAACACGTGATAGGTGAAACCTGGAGGACCACCCTTTCGAGGAGCTGAAGAGACTGTTCACGATCACTCCCACTCTCCGCCATCTGAACACCTCCAGACCTTTTGTGGTAGAAGTGGGTGCTGGAGCCACCTTTTCCCAGCGAGGACTGGATGGGAAGGCATCTGCTTGTGCCTTCTTCTAACACCATTGTGGAGTAAGAGACTGGGAGCCACTCACCATTAAATGGGCCTTGAAGAAATGGTGACATTGACATAGGGAACACTGAGCCCATCCTGATTTGCATTGACCACAGAACCATGTATCACGTATCCGTTCAGTAGACTGCCAGCTTAACTCCTTCAGGCTTGCTGGGCCCTCTTCTCCGAGCTATTCAACTTCACCATCTCCTACTGACATGGCTCCAAGAACACCATGACAGTTCGACCCAGCTGAAATGGTGATTAACCCACAGCCCATCATTCTCTCCTCTCAGATCCTCGCACTGATCATTTGGGATCTTGGGAACCAGGAAAAGGCAGGCCCTGCAGCACAAACCTGCTCTGGCCGACATAGCGGACAATCGATGTATGTCAGGAATGCTCTGAGGCTTTCCAGTGTCTCCACTTCGCGCCCCTCTCTGGCCATCCAGGGGCATGACAGACCCTGGATTTTCTGCAATGCCAGTTCTGGTAGCCCACCAAGATAGCAGATGTACATCAGTTTCTCACTGCCTGCCTTCAATGTGCCCAGTCCAATCCCTCCAAACAGTTATTCTGGGCCCCTGTTTCCCCAACCAGTCTCTCAATACCCATGGACCCACATTGCCATGGATTTCATCACAGGTTCATCTCCTTCCAATTGGGCTATGGTGATCATGACAGTGGTGGACCAATTCTCCAAGACAGCCTATTTCATTGCTCTCCCCAAATGTCCATTAGCTGCTGAGACAGTGGACCTGGGTCGCCTTCATGACTTCCCTAAGGATATTGTGTCAGATTGGGGCCCCCAATTCATCTCCTGCTTCTGGGAAGTCTTAAGCACCCTCGTCCTCCATACCTCAGTGAACTTGTGCTCTGGCTGTCACCCACAGTCCAATGAGCAGTTAGAAAGGACCAAGCAGCAAGTGCGATGGTTCTGCAATGTTTCGCCACCTTTAACCCTTCCACGTGGAAGGAGTATGGGCTGTGGGCAGAGCTGTTCTGTGATTTACACATCACCTCAGCCTTGGATATGTCACCCCTTGAAGTGCTTCCTGGCTACCAACCTCTATTGCCCACAGAGGAGCCAACAGCAAAGGTCCAATCCATCATTTCCCTGGTTCACTGATGCTGGAGTGCTTGGAAGAGACCACAGAGGGCCATCTTCCCTGCCAAACCTACCTACTGCCACTAGGCTGACCACTGTTAGATTCCAGCCAGACTACTCCAGGCTGGGGACCGTGTTTGGCTGCCCACCCAACATATGCGACTGTGCACCAACCCATCCCCCACAACCTCTCGCTCCTTTAAGATCACCCATTGCATCAATCCAGTTACCTACCAACTCCAGTTGCCTGCCTCAAGCCCATTGTCCAGGGACCACTCAACCCATCTGAACCTGCACATCCAGAACCCAGGATGGGGGAAGGTGGTCCAGTGTATGCCGTTCGCAGGTTGAAGGATTCACATTGTTGTGGATGGTATCTGCATTACCTGTTGAATGGTAAGGGTGTGGCCCAAGGAATAGGTCTTGGATGCCATCTAGTTTCACCTTGGTTACATTGAGGAGTCTCACTGGACCCATACGGATTGTCCTGGGCCATCATGTGTCAGCACAGGGGATGGGAGGGGTCCTCTCAGGTCTGCACAAGCAGGCACATTCAATTTTCCACACAGCTAACAGGAGTCACCTACTTCTTGTTTCCAACGCGTCACCTGCAGCCTATTTAAGCCAAGCTCCTATTCACAATCCTTATTCACTCATATGAACCAGCCAGCCTCGGCCAGTTGCACCTAACCTTCTGTTATCTTGTTGCCATGTCAGGTCTCTCTTTCTTTGTGTCCCCTCGTGGCTTGTTATTTTTCAATTTATTATTAAAATAATTGTTCACCATTAAATAATCTCAGCTGCTCTGCATTTGGGTCAAGCCTTCTCTAAGTTTCCTGCCAGAGAACACTTAAAAGGAAAATCAGGAAGACTAAAAGGAAGTATCTAGCCTCCCATGAAGTACAAATCATGAGGCCACTCTGGCAGGCAAGATGAAGGAGAATACCAAGGGTTTCTACAGGTTATATTAAGACCAAAAGCATAGCAAGGGACAAATTAAATCCATTTGAATATCATCTGTGCATGGAACTGAAAGAAATGGGGCGAATGTAAATGGGTTTTTTTGCATTTTATATACTCAGGAGATGAGCACAGAGTCTATAGAACTGAGGCAAAACAGCAAGAGGTAGTGAAGTGCTTGCTGAACTGAAGCAAATTAGGGTTGATAAATCTCCAGGGCCTGACAAGATGTCCCCTCAGATGTGTGGGAGGCTAATGGAGGGATTGCAGGAGCCCTAGCAGAGATATTTAAAACATCTTTAGCCACTGGGTAAGGTGCCAGGTGACTGGGAGATAGCTAATGCTGTTCTGTGTTTAATGAGTGGATCTACAGAGAGCAGCTTGCAATGAGTCATCATGCTCTGGTACCATCTGGTCACTGGATGTGGAATTCAGCACATGTGCTCCTATTTACAACAATAGTGATAAGGTCAAAGGGAGGGCAGCTTAATGTTCCAAGGAGAGACACCAAGAATGAAGCCTCTCCTGGTTCAACTGTGGGGGGGGGGGGGGGGGGGGTTAAGGTTTAAGGGGTAAAGGCAGGTAGGTGGAGATTAGTCCATGGCCAAATCAGCCATGATCTTATTGAGTGGCGGAGCAGGCTCGAGGGGCCAGATGGCCCACTCCTGCTCCTATTTCTTATGTACATTGATGACACAGCCAAGAAAATCCACCAGCATCTCTGCCTCCTCAGGAAGCTAAAGAAATTTGGCATGTCCTCTCTAATCCTCACCAGCTTTTATCAATTCACCACAAAAAGCATCCTATCTGCCCACAGCCACAAGAAACTGTAAAGAGTTGTGCACACGGCTCAGCATATTTCAGAAACCAACCTCCCTTCCATGGACTCTGTCTACATTTCTCATTGCCTTGGTAAAACAGCCAGAATAATCCCAAACCTCTCCCACCCTGGAGTCATCTCACTCTCTTCATTGAGCAGAAAATACAAAAGCCTGAAAGCGTGTACCAACAGGCACAAAGAAAGCTTCCAACCCACTTTCATACAACTATTGAACAGTTCCCTAGAATGATAAGATAGTCGACCTCACAATCAATTTTATGACCTTGAATATTATTGTCTACCTGCACTGCACTTTCTCTGTAACTGTTATCACTTTACTTGGCATTGCTATTGTTTTGCCTTGTATTATATCTTCACACTCTTGTAATGAATTGATCAGTATGAATGACATGCAAGATGCATGACAATAATAACCCAATTTACCGATTTAAATAGTTAATGGAGGAGCGGTACTAATTTCCCCACAATGCAGCAGTTCACATCCATTAACTTAAAAATTAATAGCATTAATAATGTTAGTGTTCTTTAGCTTACCATAATTCTGAAAAAAAATTCTAAGCTAGTATTAACTGGAAATGGTGAACTATCATAAACAAAACTTGTTTCCCTTTTTATTTTTCTCCTTGCCAGAATTTTAAAATTTATTCACAATTAGAAACGTAGAAGCATCTTTACTTGGACTCCAGGCTTTCTAAATCTACATAACCTTCAGCTCATGTCAAATATCAAAACACCAATTCATTCAAGTCAGCAAGAGAATGAGTTCTTTTAGCCAGAGGTTGATGAATCTGTGGAATTCATTTGCTACAGATGGCTGTGGAGAACAAGCCATTTGGTATATTTAAATCAGAGGTCTGTAATTTCTTAATTAGTAAGGGTATCAAAGGTTACGGGAAGAAGGCAAGAGAATGGGGTTGAGAGGGATAATAAATCAGCTGTATTGGAATGGGGAGGCCAACTCAATGGGCCAAATGGCCTAAATCTGATCTTATGTCTAAGCATTCAGAAAGAAAACTCTTCCTGTCAGGACTTCCTGAATAAAGCAAACAGAAATACAGGGCACTAAAATAATGTAAAAAATATTTTAAGATGACAAAAATGTATTTTCTCATAGGTATCTAACCCAGAGTAGCCTTTTTAATTCAGCTTATTTATGAAACTCACAATGCAATATTTATCTTGCCAACCAGCTTTAATCATATTATGATCTTCATAAAACAAAGGTGGCAGTGATTGGGATTTTAGGTTAAAACTGTAATCTCTTATCATTCTATTTCAGCAGAGCAATCTTTGTGATTTGTAAGATAGCATCATTATTATATTTATGCTTTCCCTGTATAGTGCTGCTCTAGGGATTCTTACTTAATCAACAATCAATAGAGGGCTGAGCAAAATAAATTGCTAGACCCCTGCTTTTCCTAATCAGGTCCTTAATCAATTGATGGAAGTTAAATCCTTGAGGCAACCAAAATAGATGATGAAATACATTTGCCTCACAAGTTGTGCCAGCACAAATCCCAAATCTTAATGTCTTATCGGTCATTCATTGATTATTAAAGCACAAGAGGTTTAATGCACAGTTTAATATACACTTTTTGGCACAAGGTAATGGACTGACATAAGCTCAATGTTCCTCAAGAGATGAGCAAAACTACCATTTTCATTTTATTCAGTGCAAAGCCAGAAATCTATACCAGCAACAATTGGTTAGAACATAGTTTTTAAAGCACTCTTAAAATAATATTCATCTTTTCTTAGTTCAGGAATTGGAATTGGAAATGGAATTGGTTTGTTACTGTCATATGTAGCACGGTAGAGTGAAGAGCTTGTCTTGTATGCTGCTCATGCAAATAAATTCATTACACAGTTCTTTGAGATAGCACAAGGTAAAACAATAACAAAATGCAGAAAATGTGTCACAGCTACAGAGAAAGTAAACAAAAAGGTGCAAGGTCATAACAAGGTAGAATATGAAGTCTTATCCAGCTAAGGAACCATTCAATAATTTTTTATCAGTGGGATGAAAATTGGTGTTCAGCCTGGAGGTACATGCTTTCAGACTTACTGCCTGATGGGAGGGGGAGAAGAGAGAATATCCAAGGTAGGGGGAGGTATTTGGTAATGCTGGCTGCTTTACTGAGGCAGCAATGAGCATAGACAGAGTCCATGGAGGGAGTCCATGACATGCCGAGCTGTGCCCACAACTCTCTGCAATTTCTCGCAGTCGTAGGCATACAGTGAATACTGTGATGCATCCAGATAGGATGCTTTCCATGCTGCTTTGATAAAAATTGGTAAGGGTTGACGGGGCATGCCAAATTTGTTTTGTATTCTGAGGAAGTAGAGCAAAATTAAATCCTCAGCAAACTCAGAACATATGAGCAGAGTTTTGCAAATGCCTTATTGCAATCTTCAAACCAGGACCTGTAATTATCTGCCATCATTAGAAAAATATGAAAAAAAAAATAAAAACAGGATCTGTCCAAACAAGGATCATATCTCTGTTCACATAATTTCAATTTTGTTACTATTTTCACCCTCAACCTTTTGATAAAATTTGGAATAAAATTCAAAATGACTTAAGAAATAATGTCCCCAAAATCTTATCTGCTCTGCAGACATAACGTAAAAGTTTCTACTGAAATTTCACATAAGTTGTGACCATGATAAAGCAAAATTACAAGGTTTTGTGGAAGTCTTTACGGATTTTAACAAGGTCTCTGAAGGTCCTGTATGGGAGGTTGGTCAGGTAGATCAGTCACTTGGCATTCAGGGTGAGGGTGTAAATTGGATTCAACATTGGCTTTGCAGGAGAAGCCGGAGAGTGGTAACAGACAGTTGCCTCTTTGACTGCAGGCCTGGGACTCGTGGTGTGCTGCGGAGATCAGTGCTGAATCCATTGTTGTTTGTCATCTATATCAATGATCTGGATGAAAATGTGGTACATTGGATCAGAAAATTTGCAGATGATACCGAGATTAGGGACACAGTGGACAGCGAGGAAGGTTATCAAACATGCAGCAGACCTGGATCAGCTGGAAAACTGGGCTATACAAACGCTGGTGAAATTTAATGCAAGCAAGTGTGAGGTGCTGCACTTTGGTAGGATAAACCAGGATTCAGTAGGTCTTACGCAATGAATTTTAGGACACTAAGGAATGCAGTTGAACAGAGTAATCTGGGAATACAGATCCATAATTCATAATTCCCTGAAAGTGGAGTCACAGGTAGATAGAGTAATAAAGAAATCTTTTGGCACACTGGCCTTCATAAATCAAATGAGTACAGGAGTTGGGATGTTATGCTGTCAACAATATAAGACATTGAGGAGGCCTAACTTGGAGTATGGTGTGCTGTTCTGGTAACCTGCCTACAGGAGAGATATCAATAAGATTGAACGAGGCCAGAGAAAATTTACAAGGGTGTTACTGGGACTTGAGGATCTGAGTTCTGGGAAAGGCTGAATAGGTTAGTAGATTATTCCCTAAAGCTAGAGGATGAAGGGAGTTTTGATAAAGGTAAACAAAGTTATGAGGAGTGTAGATAGGGTCAATACAAAAGCTTTTTTTTACTGTGTTTGGGTGAGTCTAGACTGGTGGTCGTAGGTTAAGAGTGAAGAGTGAAATGTTTAAAGGGAATATCAGGGGGATCTTCTTCAGAGAATGGTGAAAGTGAGGAGCGAGCTGCTTGAAGAAGAGGAACTTTATTGTCACCAAACAATTGATACTAGAGTGTACAGTCATCACAGCGATATTTGATTCTACGCTTGGCGCTCCCTGGAGTACAAATCAAAGTAAATATAATAAAAATTTAAATTATAAATCGTAATTAGAAAATAGAAAAGGGAAAGTAAGGTAGTGCAAGTCAGGTCCGGATATTTGGAAGGTACGGCCTGGATCCGTTCAGCTGTCTTATCACAGTTGGAAAGAAGCTGTTCCCAAATCTGGCCGTACAAATCTTCAAATCTTCCTGAACATTCTCCCGGAGTGAAGAAGGACAAAAAGTGTATTGGCTGGTTGGGTCTTGTCCTTGATTATCCTGGCAGCACTGCTCTGACAGCGTGCAGTGTAAAGTGAGTCCAAGGATGGAACAAACACAAGGAAATCTGCAGATGCTGGAAATTCAAACAACACACACAAAATGCTGGTGGAACACAGCAGGCCAGGCAGCATCTATAGGGAAAAGCATTGTCGACGTTTCGGGCCGAGACCCTTCGTCAGGACTAACTGAAAGGAAAGACACTAAGAGATTTGAAAGTAGGAGGGGAAGGGGGAAATGCAAAATGATAGGAGAAGCCCAGAGTGGCTGGGATGAAGCTAAGAGCTGGAAAGGTGTTTAGCAAAAGTGATATAGAGCTGGAGAAGAGAAAGGATCATGGGACGGGAGGCCTAGGGAGAAAGAAAGGGGGAGGGGATCACCAGAGGAAGATAGGCAGAGTGATGGGCAGAGAGAGAGAAAAAAAAGCAAACAACTAAATATGTCAGGGATCAGGTAAGAAGGGGAGGAGGGGCATTAGCGGAATTTAGAGAAGTCAATGGTCATGCCATCAGGTTGGAGGCTACCCAGCCGGTATATAAGGTGTTGTTCCTCCAACCTGAGTGTGGCTTCATCTTGACAGTAGAGGAGGCCATGGATAGACATATCAGAATGGGAATGGGACGTGGAATTAAAAACTTCTTACCCCATCCCTGGTAGGGGAATCTCAGACTGGAGGGCACAGCTTCAAAATAGAAGGACGTCCATTTACAGCAGAGATGAGGAGGAATTTCTTTTGCCAGAGGGAAGTAGATCTGTGGAATTTGTTGCCACAGGCACCTTAGGAAGCCAGGCCACTTGGTGCATTTAAAGCAGAGGTTGATAGGTTCTTGATTAGTCAGAATATGATAGGTCATGGGGAGAAGGCAGGAGAATCAGGTTAAGAGGGAAATGGATCAGCTATGATGAAATGACAGAGCGGATTCAATGAGTCAAATGGTCTAACTCTGCTCCTATATCTTATGGTATAGAGAATGGATACTTTGATAACCTATTTTAATAAAGCTGGCAAAAAATCAATATAATTGGATATCAACCAAGCCAAGATCATAGGGCATAACTTCACTGCCCTAAAATTACAACATAGAAAATAGTACAGCACAGGAGCAGGTTCTTCTGCCCTTTCCCGTGATGTTAAATTAAACTAACCGCATCTGCCAGCATATGGTCTATAACTTTTTATTCCCCACCTGTTCTATGCCAACTCTGGCTATACATCTACCTCCATCATAAGTTTATATCTTTCCATTTGGTCGCCCCTCCCCGAGCCTCCAAGAAAGCAATCCAGGGTTGTCCAGCCATATAGCGAGTAATATCTAATGCAGGAAACGTCCTTATCAACCACTTCTGCACCCTCCCCAATCCCTACCATAATCCAGCAAACATAACTGCACTCTACACTCCCAATGTAGAATAACCAAAGTTTCGTACAGCGTCAACATGACTTGCCAACTTTGATAATCAGTCTCCAAACCAATAAGGGCAAGCATGCCAAATACCTTCTTTCCCACTCTATCTACTTGTGTGGACACGTTGAGGGAGCTATGGACTTCGCAATGCTCCTTAGGGCTTTGCCAGTTATGGAATACTTTCCTGCTGCATTTGATCTCCAAAAGTGGACCACCTCACACTTGGCCACATTAAGTTTTATCCATCATTTCTCCACCTAAACTTTCAACTGATCCCTATCCTGCTGTATCATTTGACAACTTACATCAAGATCCATAATTTTTATGCCATATGCAAACTTGCTAATCAGCTTACATAAAAATTACTCATCATAATTCCAATATTTTTGTGTCATATGCAAACCTACTAACTACTAATCATCCCCTCTGTTTTCATCCAAATTACTTATACATACTATCAATAATAAAGCTCCCAGCACTGACGCTTACAGAACACCACTGGTAACAAACCTCAAGTCAGAATGACACCCCTCCGCCACTACCCCCTATGTTCTACGACCAAGCTAATTTTGAATCCATCCTTATCAAGTCACTATGGGTACCACATGCCTTAATCTTCTGAGTTAGTCTACTATGAGGGGTATTGTCAAATGTGTTAGTAAAGTCTATGTAGACAAAATCCACTCCCTTAACCTCATCAATTCTTCTACATTTAAGATGGCGCTAGTGGAACACAGCGATGACTTGCTGGCAGCAAGCAAAGGTACTGATTACTTTATTGATCAGTACCCTTTTTCTGATAAACAATCACTGCAATTGATAACCTGGAACTTAACTTTTGGAGATGTGATTAAAAGCAATACAGGTTGTACTACCTGGCATTTTTCAGATTTCAGATTCAGATTCAGTTTATTGTCATTTAGAAACCATAAATGCAATGTGGTTAAAAAAATGAGACAACGTTCCTCCAGAATTATATCAAAAGCATATGACAAAACAGACTACACCAGAAAATCCACATAACGTTTGGCAATCGCCAATCCGGAGTCCGGAGAGGCTGCTGCGTATTAATAATCACACTACCATCTTAGCGCATTCCCTGGAAAGGAGCTCCAAATCCACCAGACAAACAAGACCAAAAACTAAAGCTGCAAGACCTGCACAAAACCACATAGTTACAACATATAGTTACAACAGTGCAAACAATAGCATAATTGATAAAAAAAAAACAGACCATAGGCACAGTAAAAATAGTCCAAAGATATTAAAGGACTATAAGTTCAAAAGAAATCACCACAGTTTCCACAAGTCCCCAGGGACCCAACAGACTCGCCATCCCATGCCAGCGGCAGAATTGAATACCCCTGCTATGGACTTCCACAGCGCTGCCCAACTCAGCCTCGCAGACGCAGCGCGCAAAGAAAGCTCCATCAAAACCAGCCTCGCAGACGCAGCACACACCAAAAGCGACCTGACCGCAGCGGACTCCGAGTCCATCGAACCTCTGAGCTGACGACCATCCCCTCCAGCACAGCTTCTCCGAGCACCATCCAACTGAATTCTCACAGGTGCAGGATGGTTATGGCATGGCGCATATGGGCTGAATTGATGCAGTGGGGCCTGGACCCAAGAGGAAGGATCAAGCCAATGCTTGACCATTGCTGAAGCGGGCTTGGAGCCAATGAAAAATGCCAGATCCGTAGTGAGGCAGAGCCAAGACAGTGGGGTCCAGGCCCAAGAGAGAGGAACAAGCTGATGTTTGACTGATTTAAGCACCAGACCAGATTGGAAATGTTGGGTATGGGCCAAATCGAGGTGGCAGGGTTTAAGCCTGAGAGCATATTGAAGAGCCAGGTCCCGGGTCTGAGGACAAGGAATGACCCACTCTTTAGCCAGTTTAAATGCCAGCCCAGATTGAAAGTAAATGTCAGGGTGATGTTCCTGGAGGCAAAGAATGGGCCGGTGTTCAGCTTGCTGCTCACGAGGTTGACTCGTCTCTGTGCTGAACCAAGGCTGTGGCCTGCAACTAACAGACTCCTGGATTGGCTGTGACTGGCTTCGTGGCTGTGGACTCACTTTCGTGAACGTAAGTTCTGAATTACGTTTGCTTAATTTTATTGTTTGTATAATTTATTTCTGCACATTGGGTGTATGGCAGTCTTTATTAATGGGTTCTATTGGGTTTCTTTCTTTTACGGCTGCCTGTAAGGAGATTAATCTCAAAGTTCTTTATAGTATAAATGTTCAAAGGTTCATCTTTTATCAAAATATGTATGCAGTATACATCTCTGAGATTCTTCTCCAGATACATAACTATGTATACTATCCAGTATATATACTTTAATAATAAACATACTTTGATCTTCTATTTTTTTAACTTTGTTTCCTCCTCAAAAACTCAATCAAGTTTGTGAAATATGACCTCCCTTGCAGAAAGCAATGTTGACTTTAATAATCCCACACATTTACACGTGATGTAAATCCTATTCTTAAGAATCTTCTCCAATAATCTCCCCACTCTTGATGTAACACACACTCTCCTATAATCTTGTGAATTATCCCAATTGCCCTTTTAAACATTGGAACAACATTGGCTGTTTTGCAGTCTATGGATAAAGAAGATGCAAGGATCTTGGACAAGGCCCTAGCAATCTCCTGCCTTGCATCCTATTACAATAATGTTCACCTGTAATACAAACGTTCAGGCTGATTTTAATGTTTTCGGCTTTAAATACTGATAAACTGCAAGCTGTTAATTAATGATAATTTATGCTAGACATTAGCACATTATTTCTACCTAATGTACAATGCTTTGATTTATAATAGTGGCATTTTGCTATTAAGTAAATCAATATTCCATCTGTTCAATGGGAGCTTCATCCATATATTCATAATAAAGCCATGATGAAATGAAAAAATTGGAGTAGCTGAAAAGGTGTAATAACTCTTGGAAAAAAGTTCAAATACTTGGAATTGAAGAGGCCAGTTTGAAATCCAATTAGAAGAGACTACATATTCTGATAACAACGTTGATCAGAAATTAGGATGCTGATTGGAACATTTTGACCAGACTTCCTCAGGGATAACTCATGGTAAAACAAAGTGAGGCACTTAAGAACACTGGAATACCAAACAAGGTTGGAACTGTATAAATTGGATGATAAATGAGATACTTTTCTTTGTATCAGCAAAAAAAACAAAATTCCAATTTATTCTGGCTGCCAGTGCACCTTGTTACAAGTTAATGTACGTTATACCTAGTTGGTCACATCAGCTCAGTGAAGAAAAGGGATTAAGAACCTGGAGAGAATAATACAAATATATATATTAATATGTTGATCTAAATATACTGTTTCTGTGATAAAAGTGTTCTCAATTATCACTTTATTAGGTACCTCCTGCACCTAAAGTGGGCACTGAGAGTATGTTTAAAAGTTCAAAGGCCTCCTTTTGCTGTACCCATCCACTTCAAGGCTCAACGTGTTGTGCATTCAGAGGTGCTCTTCTGCACACCACTGATACAACAAGTGGTTATTTGAGTTACTGTTGCCTTCCTGTCAGCTTGAACAGGCCTGGCCGTTTTCGTCTGACCTCTCACATTAAAAACATGTTTTTGCTCACAGAACTGCCACTCACTGGATTTTTTTTTAATGTTTTCTGCTCCATTTTCTGTAAACTCTAGAGACTGTTACATGTGAAGATCAGCTGTTTCTGAGATACTCAAACCACCCCAAGAAGCACTAACAATCATTCTACTGTCAAAGTCACTTAGCTCACATTTCTTTCCAATTCTGTTATTTGGTCTGAACAACAACTGAATCTCTTGACCATGTTTGCATGCTTTCATGCATTGAATTGCAGTCACATGATTAGCTAATTAGATGTTTGCATTAACAAGCAGATGTACAGGAGTACCAAATAAACTGGCCACTGAATGTACCGTGATATGTTGAGGTATTGTTACTATGTGCAAAACATGTCCTTGTTAGCTTTCTTATCTTTCTATTGTAATATTGTGTGAATTTAGCGGAGAGAATTCTTCAATAAATGTAAAAACAATTAATTAGTTGCAATCATCAACCTCTGGCTGATTTTAAACACTTGGTTGAGGGTCCCCTTCCATTATCATTTGCCAAATTTCAGACTTATTTGACTGTGCATGGAGCTATTATCTTAACTTGGAGGTGTCCTATTGCTCATGATTGTATTCAAATGGGAATCTGTCCTCATATATGTATGTATGGTTTTGTGTTTGTGAGTTTTTATGTGTGTTGAGTAGGACATGAAGAGGCAGGTTGCTTTTTTTTTCTTTATTCCAAACCATATTCCTACACCTTCCATCAAACATTTGTTTCCAGAATTTGGCCCAAGTCATGCTGTAGACACAGACATATCTACATTACAGGGTGACAGGCCTAAATCTGATTCGGACATGTAGTATTAACCCGAATCTGTCTCCTTACTTCTTAATCAAGAGGTTCAAGAATATATACTAAGGAGATGTTGTCTGCTTGCATCATTGCTGTTTCAATTAGAGAATAAGGAGGAAAATCTCATGTTTGCGTACCACTAAATTGCACAATCAGCAGATAACTTTTGAGGCACAGAGTTTATTGAGGTAAACATGGCAGTCAAATGCAGATCACTCAAGGAAGCAACAGAGTGTCAGTTAGTATGCTGAAAAGGCAAAAGATTATGCACGCAAGGTCTGAAATCTGAAATGTAAACAGAAACATCTGAAAGGAAAACAGACAAATGCTGCAAATACTGAGCAAGTCAGGTGGCATCTGTGGAATGAGAAACAGAGTTGATCTTCTAGGCTGGCGACCTTTCATCAGAGGATGGAGAGGTAGGGAAGTGTATGCTAATCTGCAGAGCAGGAACAAGTAAAAAGATCACAAGAGCATATCCGCATTAGGGGGTCAACTAAGTGAGAGTACAACACATCTAGTGTTAATGGAGCTGGGAAGGGTTGGTGAAGGGTTCCCAAATGATCTACCTGGAAGAGGTATATATAAATATATATAATATATTTATATACATATTTATATATTTATCTCTCTCTCTCTCTCTCTCTCTCTCTCTCTCTCATTGTAACTGCACTGTTCTGTATTTCATACTTAAAACATTATTTTATTTTTATCTCATTCCTGACTTCCCTTCTTCATCTAATCACATCTTTTCCAGTCAGACCAGCTGCAATTTACCATCCTTAAACACCATCCCTCAAATGACACTGTCACCCTTTGCATCTGGATATTTCTTGGTCTCTGCAGAAGTCTTTTCTGCTCTCCACCCCTCCCCTTTCTGTACAACATTGGCTCCACCTGTTGTCTTATGTTTTCTGCCTCTGCCGAAAGATCTTTGACTCGCAACTTTATGTCTGTCTTCGCAGTTGCATTCAGGCCAGTCTACTGTTTCCAGCTGTTCAAAGGGAGCTTCATCCATATATTTATCATAAAGATATGACAAAGTGAAAAACGGAGTAGTTGAAAATGTCCATAACTTTTGGAAAGAAGTTCAGATACTTTAAAATCTGTTTTTACTTCAGTGAATATGTCATTTTGGTGAGTGAGCTATATCATTGGCACGGGATGTTTTCAAATTATTTTGGCTGAATCTGCTAATTCAAAGATTACATTGCATAATTACTCATGGAAGCTGTTTTGCAATATCAACTTAAGTTCCAAGTGCTGTAATGATCACCTACTTCAAATATATAGTCCTTGTTACAGTGGCAGGAATAACGTCAAAGGAACAGCACTTACCCAAACTGATTTCTAAGTGAAATTTGCTTTCTGTTGTTTTTCCCCCTTTCCCCAAAGCCTGGGGAAAATAAAGTGTACATACAATTAGGTAAACCACCACCTTGAAGGTTTCTCTGCTCTGCTCAGCATGCCAAAACCAAAGCTGTAGCATTTGTGCTGACAGCTATTTGATCTGAATTTATTTGTCAACGGGGGCAATTTGAAGAGAAAGGAAACTCTGCCTATCCAAACTAAATTGCATGGGCTGGAAATTCAATTCCATAACTCATTTTTTAAGCACTACTATCAATTTGCAGCACAAAATTGTTCACAAATGGCAACTAACAGACCTCATAGTGGTAATGTTGACCTCATGTGACAACCCTACAGAGAGGTATCTCGAGAAAATATGGATGACATAAATCCCTATGCTCTGCTCGACGGTATCCTAAGATACCGAATCACTTTCATTTGACCAGCAGTCAGTGAGGAGGACACACAGGAAAGTGGTCTTAACTTTAGAGACATGCCCTGACCATGTGATTTAAATGGATCATCAATGTCTTGTGCATTTGTTGCACAGTCATGTTGTAGATGACTGCAAGTTAAACTGTTCCACAGAGCCTGGGTGAACACCGAGCTCCAGTTCACTAAACTTGCCAGGTAAAGAGCAGTGGATTAGTATGGTCCCACTAGGCTTGCAATTGGGCCAGGAAAGCAGGGAATGGATGGAAAGGTATGAGTGGCTTACAGAAGGAGACAAAATAGATAGGGATGAAGGATTCTAGCCAGGAGAATTAACTGGAGGCCAGACCCCTATCTCCAGCTGTGCGCACCTTGATGCGTGTGTAGTATACAGTTTATTTTTAATGTAATCTGCCATTTTGATCTTGTGGTCGTTGTTAGTCAGACTGGTCTTTTTTTCAAAAAAAAACAACCATGTTGAAATACACATTTCTTGTTCTGTTAGTCCAGGCCTCTCAGTTGCTAGCCTCATAGAACATAGTATACAGAACAATATAGTATGCTACAGGCTGTTCAGCCCATAATGTTGTGCTGACCTTTTAATCTACTCCAGGTTCAATCTAACCCTGTCGTCTATTTTACTTCCATCCATATTCCTGTCCAAGAGTGTTAAATGCCCCTAATTTATCAGTCTACCACCAATCATAGCCTCAATGGTCTCATTATTTAACCATTGCACCACAACTGTAACATTAGAACGTAAGTAAGAACACTGTATCTTATGTGTTCTTTTACTCATCCATTTTGAACACAGAAAATCTTTTCTAATATTAATGCTCCTCAGGATGATAAGCTGAAAGATGCACCATTGCATCTCGGGGGTTGGGGTTTTGATGCTGTTGTCATTTTTTTGCGAGGAGGGGGTTGAGGTTCGGAGTTTTTGATGTTCTAGCTGCAGTCTTCTGGGTGGGTAATCTGTTGGTTTTTGTGCAAGGGATGGGCTGCGGGGGGTTGGGATTTAGTGTTCTAGCTGCCATTTTCTGTGTGGGTGATCTGTTAGTTTTTTTGTGCAAGGGGGTGGGTGGAGTTTTTAGGTTTGTGAGTTTTGTTTCTTTTTCCTTTTCATGCAGGGAGGGGAAGCCGATGCCTTTTCTTCAAATGACTTCCATGTTTTTTCTGTATTTCATGGCTGTCTGGAGAAGACAAATATCAGCGTTGAAATGTACATTCACACTTTGACAATAAATTGAAACTTTGAACCTTTGCAATTAGTAACTTCATGAAGTATGAAGAAAATCCTTCACACCAACTGAGTTCTCAGATATCCTACTCTTATCGCAGCACCAGCAATAGTTCTCCAGATCTTCACTCCTAGTTGTGGGATTTCTTACTGACATCTTATCTTCATGTGGTGGGGCATTAACCTTTGTCTACCAGTGCACAGGAACACCCAGGATTATCCATTTCAGGAAGTATTCTGGAGTTATGAAATTATAGATAGCATAATTATGGATTAATTAAAATCAAGCCAATCTTCAGGAAATAATACCTGTACACAATTTAACATCCAACTGCTACTTTGTAGCTTGTGAAACCATACAGTGATTGTGGGACATTCTTATTCTGTCCCATCGAAGCTAAGACAAGGAAGATAGTAGATGAATGTTCATGTTAAATCAGTGATCATTGAAACCAGAATTGAGATCAGGGAAGTAATTATGAGACCATCAGCTGTTTTAGCACATTATTAATGGTGTACCCCTGCCAATTAATGTGCAGTTCAAGACAGGGGCCCGTTTTGTCATGTAGTATTCTGTCTCGTTGTATATTCATTGCACCATCTTTCAACACTATCATTGGGTATATTTAAAGCTGCGGTTCATACCTTCCTGATTAGTAAGTGCATCAAAAGTTATGGGGAGAAGGTAGGAGAATGGGGTTGAGAGGGAAAATAAGTCAGTCATAATCGAATGACAGATGAGACTAGACTGGCCAAATGGCCTAATTCTGCTCCCATATGTTATGGTCTTATGGTCTAACACGATAAAAAAAGGCAGGGGGGTATATTTTGGTGTGTGGAGTTTGTGCTTAGAGGCTTTTGGAACAGACACCAGTTCTTCTAGTTGGGATGTGTGACCACTGTTATTATGTAATTCTGTAAAGTTATCTGACTATACTTAAAATGTTAAAGTAGGTGATTATAGCTACTGAAACTGCAATTAAATGTTTATTGTTGTCTTTGTGTTTAAAAAATTTGTATTTTTGTACTTATACAGTTTATTTTCTTCTGCACATTGATTATTTACGTATCTGTGCATATTTTTTCATTCTTTCTGTTGTATTTCTTTGTTCTACTGTGAATGCCTGCAAGAAAATGAATTTCAGAGTAGGATATAGCGACATACACATGCTTTAATCATTAACTCACTTTGAACTTTAATCTTTGCTGCGTCAATGAAGGCTTTCCTATTACCATGTAGCTCAGTTTTAGTGAGTCACAACAGTTGAAGTCTTCTTCCTGGAAGTTGAGGTCAACAGCATTGAGTTTTGAGATTAGCTTATGTCCCTAGGCCTATGTACATTATATGCTATGACTCCCATCAGAACAGGTTTATGAGCTGCAATTTGACTGCCAGCAGTCACCAAAATCAGCAATCCCTCCTCTTTAAAAATTAGAGCCATGACATCAGGAAATGCTGAGGATTTTCAATTCTTAAAATCACTTGTACTTGAAGTATATTCACGGGAAAAGCGACATGATTCCAAGGCAGACACACTTTTGCACAGGGTGTATATTCAAAGATCACATGGGAAACATCATTTTAGGCAAAAATTGGTAAGTTTGAGCAACACTGATTCAAATCGAACAGCATTATGTAACAGCATTAACTGTAATATGGCCTGGTTATGGTTTGACAAATTGAGACTGAGATGAACAATAAGGGGCCTAATTTTATAGGAGAGAAGTGATACAAGGATTTTTTTTTATTTTGAGGAATATCAATGGGCCTTTCACTTTTCAGATGTATATTATAATGGAAAAATGTTGTTCATAGGTTATGAGTATTAAGAGAAATATTATAAATGGAAAAGATTTTAGATGCTCAAAAATAGACAAATCAAGGGATAATGCTCATATTGAGAAAGGTTTCTCTGGATGTATTCAGAAGTACAGTTCAATGCTTGGATTTCCAGCATCTGCAGATTTACGCTCATTTTCTACTCCATCCAGTTTGATCATAGTGCCACATAATATGGGTGGACATTATCTTTATTGTTAAGATTATCTCCTCATAGACCATAAGGTATTCATTCACTTCTAGTGCTTCTTCAAAGTGTTGTTGATATTGGATCAGCTGAAGATAATTGGAAATCAAGAGGAGGCTCTCAAGGTCATATTTGACTTCAAGGGGAAGGAAGTCAATTCCAAAGTCTTTCTCCTGTCTAAGTGCCACTAAATATTTTTCTCAGCCATCTCAGAGGACATTGCTGGTCACCTGTCAATAGATATTTCCTACAGATTATTGATGGATTTTTTTTCAATACCTAAGGAATTTCATGGATGCCATTGGCTAGGTTAGTGTTCAAAAGACATTTCTAAGGTGAACCACATAGTTATGGATTGTTAATCCAGGTCTTTGCATTACTAGTCTTTTTATTTATCGACTGATTCACTACTAATGAAGGGTCTTCACCTGACACATTGACCATAGTCTTTTCCACAGATGCTGCCTGGTCTACTGAGATCCTCCACAATTTTGTGTGTGTTGGATAGAATGGGCATAGAATAGACTAGTATCTGTGATTGGGAATTCATGAAGCACTTTGGACCAGAGTACACCACCACAATCAGTAACCTCATCACTTGACATATTTCTGTTACTGTCTGACGAACACTTAGCTAAGAAGATTGCAGCAAGGCATGCAGGAAACAGCAACAGACAAAGTTAAAAAGGAAATACCAACCCACTATAGCTACAATGCAGGTGTAGTAAAGAAAAACATTGGGAAATAGAGATAATTCATCCCACAATCAATGAATCAGACTAATACTCTTGTTCCTGCCTCTTCCGTGAATGTTAGTGGTAATTCATGAGTTAATGGGAGAAGGACTCTCCATACGGCTCATTGGCAGAACCCAACATATAGTTAAAGCTTTCATCACCACGTTTAGCATGAAGTGCCAATCAAATGATTCATCTCTGCTTCCTCCTAAGAGACTATTCCATTGCATAGTTATCAATAAATGGCTAAGAAGATTAGATACAGCAAAGATTTGGGGGTCAGAAAACAGCCCAGCTTTAGTAGTAAAGACCAGTGTTCAAGAAGTTTCCAAGTTTGAAGTTCTAAGTAAATTTTTTACAAAAGTACATAAATGTCACATATACAACCCTGAGATTCATTTTTGTGGACATACTCAATCCATAATAGAATAATAACTATAATAGAATCAATGAAAGACCACACCAAAGTGGACCTTCAACCAGTGTACAACAGACAACAAACTGAACTCCATACAGAAAGAAATAATAATAATAAGTAAACAATAAATATCAAGAACATGAGATGAAGTCATTGAAAGTGAGTCCATAGGTTGTGGGAACATTTCTATGATGGGTGAGTAAGGTTGAGTGAAGTTATCCCCCTTGGTTCAAGTGTCTGATAGTTGGGGGTAATAACTGTTCATGAACCTGGTAATGTGAGTCCTGAGGATCCTGTACCTTCTTCCTGATGCCAGCAGTGAGAAGAGAGCAGGTCCTGGGTGGTGGGGGTCCCAGATGTTGGATGCTGCTTTCCAATCAAGAGCATTAGTGTTTCCATACCAGGCTGTTGAAACACTAACACAACCAAGCTGTCCTGGTCCAGCTGAGAACGCTACTACCAAGTAATGTGGGTAAGTTTATAGCATGTTCTTCTCAATAATTCAGAGCAGCTAATTTTTGCCTCAACTCTCAACCAGCAGCAAAATAATAGAAAGTGGTACTGACAATGTTAAGAGTGACTCCAACTCACCAGAGGCCAGTTTTGCTTTAACCAGGACCAATTAGCATCAGACTCGATATAATCACAGTAGATGCATGATCCAAACAGCTGAATTCTATAAAGTGAGAGTGGCTGTACTGCACATCAGAATAGCATTTCATCAAGGACATGCTATCAACTTACCCATGTTACTTGGTAACTTTGCCACAAGCACCTGAAGGCAAAGCTGAATTCAATGGGCATTCTAAGGAAAACACTCTAGAGATAAGAATTGGACCTAACAGGCCTAATTTGGGTAAATCATCCCGGCCCTGATTAAATGAAAAGCTACTAAGTTGATGCTTTGTTATTTTGTGTTTTTGACCCAGTTCAGATTAGTAAAACAAAAAAAGGCAACATTGAACAGCACTAGAACATCAGAACACTAGTCCTGATGAAGCGTCTTGGCCTTAAAAGTTGACTGTTTTTTCATTTCTATAGCTGTTGCCTGAACTGCTGAGTTCCTCCAGCATTTTGTGTGTGATTCAAGAGATTCAACTGTTGTTCAGTCCAAACGTCAGAATGGGGAAGAAATGTGATCTAAGTGACTTTCACTGTGGAATGATTATTGGTGCTGTTGGATTAGACTGTAAAATTGTTTTTTTATAGTTTTAACTTTAGAGTCCTAGTTAAGTACAACACATGTACAGGTTCCTCAGCCCATCTAGTTCATGTCAAACCATTGGAGATGCCCACTCCCATCAACTTGCACCAGGACCATAGCCCTCCATACCCTTACTACCTACGTACCTATCCAAACATCTTTTAAACATTAAAAATGAATTTGCATGCACTACTTGCACTGGTAGCTTGATCCACACTCTCACAACCTGTGTGAAGCAGTTTCCCCTCATGTTCCCCTTAAACTTTTCACCTTTCACCCTTAACCCATGATCTCTAGTTATAGTCCCACCCAACCTCAGTGGAAAAAGCCTGCTTGCATTTACCCTTTCTTTTCCCTTCACAAGTGTGTGTGTGTGCATGCACCCTTAACTCCTGGTGGAGTCATCAGGGTGCCGTCATAACAAGCTTTTTGCACCAATCATTTTGCTGACTGCTCATTGTATAGCATGTCTTGGGCATCTGAAACTTGGCGGAGCCCATCCCTCTCCAGGTTTTTCTTTTATGATGTCAAGTTGCTAGCTCGACACTCAACCCAGCCACAGATGGAGAGCATGCAAGGGAGCCGGCTGGATTCGAATTGTGTATGCCTTCATCAAATCTTCCCTCAATCTTCTATGTTCCAAGGAATAAGTTCCTAACCCATTCAATCTTTCCATGCAACTCTGGCCCCCCAGAGCTGGCAACATCCTTGTAAATTTTCTCTGTACACTTTCAATCTTATTTACATCTTTCCTGTAGGTAGATGACCAAAACTGCACACAATATGCCAAATCAGGACTCACCAAAGTCTTATACAACTTCAACACAACATCCCAACTCCTGTACTCAATACATTGATTTATGAAGGCCAATGTGACAAAAGTTTTCTTCATGGCCCTATCTACCTGTGCTGTTACTTTTAATAAATTATGGATATGTATTCCCAGATCCCTTTGCTCTTCCACACTCCTCAGTGCCCTTCTGCTTACTGCGTAAGACCTACCTTGGCTGGTCCTACTGAAGCACAACACCTCACACTTGTCTGAATCAAATTCCATCTGCCATTTTTCAGCCTATTCTTCCAGCTGATGCAGATCCAAGCCATGATAGCCTTACTCACTGTCCACTACACCCCCAATCTTGGTATCATCCGCAAATTTACTGATCCAGTTAAACACATTATCATCCAGATCATTGATGTAGATTACAAAGAACAAATGGCCCAGCACCAATCCATACAGCGCTCCACTATTCACAGGCCTCCACTCAGAGAGGCAACCCTCTACTACCACTCTCTGGCATTTCCCACCAAGCCAATGTCTAATCCGTTTTACTACCTCATCCTAAATACCAAGCGACTTAACCTTCCTGATTAGCCGCCCAAGCGGGACCATGTCAAACGCCTTGCTAAAGTCCATATAGACTACACCCACTGCCTACCATACCACTAAGCCATATTGACTATCCTTAATCAGTCTCCGTCTATCCAAATACATATATCCAGTCCCTTAGAATGCCATCCAGTAACTTCCCCACTACTGATGTCAGGCTCACTGGCCTATAATTTTCTGGTTTACTTTTTAGAGCTTTTCTGAAACAGCAGAATAACATTGCCTATCATCCCATCCTCTGGCACCTCACCTGTTGCCAAGGATGATTTAAATATCTCTGAAAGAGCCCCAGAAATTTCTGCACTTGCCTCCCACAGGGTCTGAGGGAACACCTTGTCAAGCACTGGGGAATTATCCACCCTAATTTGCCTCATGACAGCAAACACCTCCTCCTTTGTAACCTGCATAGACTGCATGTTGATGCCATTTTGCCTCACTTCTATAGACTCTGTGTCCATTTCCTGAGTCAATACAGATGCAAAAAAAATGCATTGAAGATCTTCCCCACCTCATTTATTCCTACCTGCCAAAGGACCTCCATTTTGTTTCTTAACCAGGGCTTCTATATCTTTTGAAAACCTAGGTTCCCTACACCTGCTATCTTTACCTTTTATTCTGACAGGAAACAAGATTTCTTCAGTTATCTAACATGAGGTGATAGTGGATCACTGGAAAACAATGCTGAAGAGGTAGTGATAGGGATTAACAAAATGGCAGATGAATTAAGTATTTTGCATCAGTCTTCACTGTGGAAGACACTAGCAATATGGTGGATATTCCAGGTGTCTGGGAGCATGGAATGTGGTGATGTGTGTTTTCAGAACTTTGTAGATTCTGCTCAATGGGAGGGAAGGAAGAGAGGATACACATGATGGGTAGAGTCTTTGATCACATTGGCTGCTTTACCAAGACAGTGAGAAGAGTAGATAGAATCCATGGAGGAGAGGCTAGTTTTTGTGATATATTGAGCTGCGTCCACAGCTCTCTGCAGTTTCTTATAGTCACAGTTACCACACCATTGATAAAAATTGGTGAGGATCAAAGGGTTGATACCAAATTTCTTTAGTCTCTTGAGGAAGTAGAAAGGAAGCATCTAGTTACTAAAACTGCCTCAAAACCACAATTTCAATCATTCATTATAAATAATGTTCCCAGACTCTCAGCTCTCCCCTTATCCAAATAAGTAGGTTTTGGAGTGATAATAATGTAATCAAAGTGACTGCAGATATAACAATGGTAATTTTTCAATCATTGCACTTCAATAGTTATGACCTCAGCACCACCTTCTACCTATCTTATTTAAAACAGAAAATGAGAGAGAGAAGTTGGTGTTGGATTAGACTGTATAATTGTTGCTTTCCTTGTAGATTGATTTTCTTATGCTGGTTTGTATTTTTATGTAATTACTTATTTACATGCAATTGTTCAGTGTTTTCTAGTGGTTGCAGTTGCTTTTGTAACAGTTTTGGTGCAGTTGTGGGCATTGGAATTACTTGCAGAGGGGATATCTTGTTGGTTGTTTCAAGCAATAGAATTTAAATGGAATTTATTGCTGTTAAGGCTAGACAACGTTGCATCAATCTAATTTTCCCCTCACTACTAGTCTCCGCTTTCACTACTCTCCTTTCCTAAACCTTTTGATCTTTTAGCACTTAGTAAATGATTGTAAGCAACAAGTTTTATGCCTCATTCTTGACTTCCAAAGAACCTCGGATCAAAACCATCAGTATCCAGCATTGGTAACAGATTTCGTATTAGCTTAGATAATAAAGGTTTTAATATTGTTGCCAGCAAATTTAAACATGTACAGTCAAATCTGAAAATGGAAAGCCATGAAAATTATGTTCAGTAAAGGAATGGAGAGTTTATTTTATTAGAATACATTAGAAATGGGACAGATTACATTCAAACATCTGTGGGATAAGGCATGCTGGAGTCAGAACATTATGGTTACATTCAGCATAAGGTATAGTTTAGCTTCCATAAATAAGAGATCATCTACAGGTGCATCATCTAGTTTATGACCATCCCTGTGTTCACTGACCTACAGTTGCCCGCAATTCTAAAACTGTACAGTTTACATTTCATTTATGGCTTCGTCTTCCCCTATCCTTATAATGCTCTCCATTCCTACAAGTGTTTCTCCAGTTCTGATTTCCTGTCTATTCCCAATTTTCTTCATTTTTCTGCATGAAAGCGTTAACCATTTCAACTGCTTCCTAAATGTTTCTCACATCCACTTCCCTCTTCATTTTAAGAAGTTCCTTTAAAACCTTAACCTTTGACCCAATACCTTGCCAGCCTTCCTTCTGGCTGTTTATGTGAATCCATGTCATATTGTGTTCAAAATTGTTCCAGTGTACTCCTTCTCTGTGCTAAAGGTACCAGTGTTGAGAACATTGAAGCTACTTTTTGTCAGAGTGAGATGCTCTATGGAATTGAAATATAAAAGTAATAGCCAAAGCAAATGTCAGTGGAATAGAAAATAGTCATCTCCGCCAAGCATGCATATATAATTGAGCTGAGCATTGTACCCTGAGTAAATGTTCAGTTCCATTGATTTCCATTGACCTTCTTCAGAATCTCAGGATACAAATAATGGAACCAGCACTGCAGCTGCTACTGGAAGCATAAGTTGAGAACAAGGGTTCCCCACACAGACCCCTCATTTAACAGTTGAGGTCCATGGCTTGAAAAAGGTTGGGAACCCCTGGTTTAGAAACAGAATCCACAGGTGAGGAATCATCAGGCACATTCGCTGAGGGCAAGAAAAAAAGGGTGGCAGCTCTTGGGGGGACAAATCTGTAGGCAAGTTCTTCTTCAAAGGACTGTGATAGGTACCCTTCTGCAAGCCGAGCAAGAGTGTGCAACAGGTGCTGGGATATTTAGAGTACAGAGAGTTTTATGGTTTAGCTTGTTCATTCCTCCTTCTATGGTCATGGAATAAAGTTAATATCAAATTATAAAATTGAAGATCAATTATTTTTTGAATGGAATCGGGAGTAGTGGGAAAGCATTAAGTGTTAAACAGATGATTAGCAACCTCTAATACATTTACTAACAGATTTGCTACTGAATCTAAAATATGCTGTGATTTGGTTCTGAAGTTGCAAAGCATTAAAATGGTTTAGCGATGTTGAAGTATTATACTGAGTAAATAATAGCAAGCGTGATTGATGCTGACAAGGTACACTTAGAAATGATCTCTTATGCTAAATGGTCTAGAAGTTTATAATTGGAATAGAGAGTTTCACTGCTGAGATCTGGAAAGGAATCACATTATTGGTGCAGTGCTGTAACTGGTACTGATGATTAATAGTACAACCAATCTTCTTGTGTCTCCACTCGGGGAAAAAAAAACATTAAGGTCTGGAGCATTAGACCACAACTAAAATGACTTCAAATGTATTTACAGTAGAAAATCAACAATGCAGTGAATACTTAACGTACTACAAACAAATTGGGATTCACCTGCTGGGAGCAACATGGCCCTGATAGGGATTCTGTGTCATAAATTAAAGGAGGTTGATTTGCAAGAAACAGGCAAATGCTTGTCCATGTACACCATATCACAATGTTCTTGACTCCAGCAAAATTTCAGTCCAAATCTCAGTGACATGTGGGCAGAGTTCACATAGTCTCCCTGTGACAGCTCGCGTTCACCTGGGTGCACTAGCTTCTTCCTACATCCCAGCGATGAGCCAGGAAGTTAATTGACTGCTCTAAATGATCCTTTAAGTCAGTTAATACATAAAGAATCAAAGTAGATTTGGTGGACACATGGGTAAGAGAATGTGTTGACAGATAAAAATTAGTTGGGAGAGGGGGAATGATATTAATAAAACTAATCCCTTGGGAACTGCCATGGAACTCAAGGAGTTAGATGGCTTCCTTCAGTGTCGTAATTGGCAGATATAAATTCATCTGCAGAATCATAAATGATAAATCAAATATTGATCTCATGTAATCAATAAAGCAGATGATAAGAACTTTGGCCAAACATTTAAAACTGATTGACATGCAAATTAAAGTTTTCAATATTTTGCAACTAGAGTAGATGAAAATTTCTTGCTAGTAACCAAGATAGTTCCAACTGAATCTTAATTGTTGAATGAGACATAGGATTGTAAATGTCAACTTTTGTGCAGCTGCACATCAGTCATTTATGAGAGCACATCAAATGCCATCAGGTTCATGGAGATTTCTGTTTGTTCAGCGATTACCAACGTCCATAGAATCATGATCAGTAAAAACATAAGCACCGTGTGTGTGTTCACTGAACAGCATTTCAAAACTGACCACTTAAGTCTACGTATCCACCGTGAGATCTTCCTGCCTATTAGGCCATTGGAATAGTTAAATAGCTGGTGAGTTAAATGAATCCCAGCTTAATGCTCTTTTAGCTAGATTACATCAGTTAACCAGACTGACTGATTACTCAACAAGTGTTCCCATTTCAGGTATTGGATTACTTCACAAATTTCCATTCCTAATCACGTCTGAAACCAATTTCACCCCAAAGACACATTTACTGCCCCTAAAAGAATGGTCATTAATTCAACTATATTACAAGCACTTTTTAGCCTCTTTCTAGATGGTCAAAAATTATCAGGAAACATCCACAAGTGACATGATAAGCAACATGACACAAAATAAAGTAGAAGCTGCATTAACATGCACCAGAGCTAATCAAATAACAGCTGCATCAGTAAAATGTGGAACTGTTTACTTCTCTGTAATATTATCATGCAATGAACAGAAGCCTTGATGAAGTATAGGCTTCAGTTTAGTTCTTCAGATGATAGTCTTTCCCTCAGCAGATTCATATTTTTAACGTTGTGGAGAGCCATACAGAAGGAAGCCAACAATGTGCCAGTCACCTTAACATCCTGTACAGTAGGATCTACTTAGTCTCATCTGTAACATAAAAAGAAACTCAAGTGAGCCTGGAGGGCCATCACCTGGGTTGATCAGCATTTCCACTACTGCCCTGAATTGGGGAAATTCTCAATGAGAACTCTTCGGTGAAGCCACTCAAACAAGAATGTGGTGCTGAGAGTGATCATGCGGGGAAAAGAGTGCATGAATGCAAATAGGAATGTAAATGGCAACAGAGAAAATATACACCAGAATCTAATATTTGAGGTTATTCTCAGCCCAGAAAAAAAAAACACATTGGTGTCATTGGGAGATTATGTTGTGTCAAAACTGGCTAGCATTGAGGTACCTACCATATGATATTTGCTCTTGGCTCTGCAAGAACTCCTGGAAGATGAAAGAGATCAACCTTCTGCTTCCTAACATTTTTCATTGGTCCCAGACTGTCTAGAAAATGTAACTTGCATTTTTATTCGTACGTACGGCTGTTTTCGTCCTTCTGCACCTCATCAGAGATACCCTGGGCAGAAACAGACGTGCAGCCTTGCTCTCATGAGCTGAGAGACAGCTGTAAGTGCCAGGTGTCTTTCTGCATTAATATGCACCTTGAATCTAGCCTACTGATGTCCTCAGAGTGGGAGTATAGTGGCAATGGTTCCTCCTTTTTCTCTATATTTATGCGCAGTGTTACAGTACAGGCAATAGTGGACCGGTACTCTCTCCCAACATTCAGCCCATTGACTCCTCTGTCCTTTTCCCTCCTTTCCATGACAATACTACACATCACATATACTTCTAATAGTGCAATGGACAGGTACACACTAAGGGGTGGAATCCTGATGTCGATTAGCTCATGTGAGTGCGCAGTATTTAACCACACAACGGCTGCAGAAACAGAGCTAAATGCTCAAAACACAAATTGCTGGAGTAACTCAGATGACCAGACAGCTTCTATGGAAAAAAAATGCAGTTGATGTTTCAGGCCAAGACCCTTCGCCCATCCTGCCAAAGGGTCTTGGCCCGAAACGTCAACTGTACTATTTTCCATAGCTGCTGCCTGGCCTGCTGAATTCCTCCAGCATTTTGTGTTGCTTGAATTTCCAACATATGCAGATTTTCTCTTGTAAATTCTGAAAGCACCACATGAGCTATAGGAATCAGAGTAGTGTATGGTGACATATACGTACATGCTCTGATAACAAATTTTCTTTGAACTTTGAGGTGCTTTCACATGAATCATTTTTGAATACTGTATAAAGCCAAGGCTGAAGCAGTACGAATCCACTTCCACATAGAAGAGGTTTAATATTCCTGCATAACAATTGAATTTTAATGCCATTTTAATATCATTGCATCTGCACAATCTGTCCAATCATAATGTAAATTCCTCAGTGCAATAAACATCACTTGGCTGCATTAGTTAAAAAACTTTAAAGCTATGATCTAAACAGACGCTGTCATCCCATGTCACCCCAGTTAGCCAGCAAACATTAATTACTTGACCATAATTTCACAAATTTGTCATTATCAATTAAGTTGAAAATGTTCAAGTTATTAACGACCTGAACCTGGACTGTGATTCTGATTCCTGAAGTTAATCTGTCATGGGAAATTAGTTAGATGTGGGTTAATTACATCCATGTTTGTCTGAATGCATCAATTATTTGAAAAGGTTAGCTAAGAGGGCAACAGTGAAGGATTTCCCTAATGTAAAATGGAGGTTTCGATGAAATAAATAAATAAATCATTAATTTTCTATCATTTGAAAAACCTTAATCTAAGGTACCTTTTTCATTTGCTTAATGAATTGGAGGTAGCATTTTAATTTCAAATTTTGCAGACTTTAGAAGTCCCACACACATTGTTTAAATGGATTATAGCCTCCAATCTTAATTATGTTTTCCAAAGTAATATCAATTCTATTCATGCAGATTTTTATCAGAAATAAGCTTGGCTACAATTAATGCCATATAATAATATAGAGAACTACATTATAAACACAAACACTGCTGAAGGGCCTGGGCCCAAAACACCGACTCTTTATTCTTTTCCACAGATGCTGACCAACCTGCTGATTTCCTCCAGCATATTGTGTGTGTGTTGTTCCTTATTATTTATTATCTTGGTCCTTTGAGTTAGATTGGAACAAAATCTTCAAGTAAGTAATGTTGATTTTAAACTGTAAAATTGCAGTTCATTGCTCAGTCTTTGGCTGTATAAAGGCTTCCAATCAGAAACAAGAGAAAATCTGAAGCTGCTCAAAATCTGAGCAAGCCAGGAATCCTACCAAAGGGTTTCAACCCAAAGCATCTACGGTTCTCTTTTCCTAGATGCTGCCTGGCCTGCTGAGTTCCTCCAGCATTTTCTGTATGTTCCTGTATGATGACTGGTTAAACGATGGCAACAACAAAGTATGAAGGTGTGTATTCAGGATCTGTTAAACAGCTCCCCATCTGTAACTAATGGAATGTGGCTGCCCTATTACCATGGTGGTTTAGTTATAATATCAGAGACCCAATTGCAACATCCAGCCACTTGGTCCATTGATCTATAGATACGAGTTAGAAACACCTGTAGTTGGAGAATTTAATCTGAAGTAAAAAGCTTGTGTAACATGCTGTAAGGCTTCACTGATAATGTAATGGTTTCTCCGTAGCATTAATGTTTGGGTTATGACTAGAGATAACAGGGTTTGGTTGCTTTTCGTTCTTGAGAGTCTGGAAGAGAGATTTTCGCAGTCTCTGGCTTGCGAGAGAAGGAAGGCACATGCGGAGGGAGCTGGAAGACCACTGGACGGAGTGAACTGGGAGCGAGGGACTGAAGGTTGGTAACACTCGGAGGAGGTCGATGGTTGACGAATGGCCGTATTTGTGAGCTCCAACATGCACTTTAGACTTTTCTCTTAAAATGGGCCCTTCATCTTTTTATTTTCTTCACTAACCCTATACAGTATTCAGATTAAGATTTATAAAGTTCAATCAGTTAATTGCATATGGTGTGCTGTCTGATATTTTGCAGTTCGGATTTGTAACCAGGCAACACATCATGCAGCATCCACACAAACGAGATTTCTCAGTTTGGCTGGGCCAGAGGTTGTCTTCCCCTAGCCGAGCTGGCCGAGCCTGAGGGTCACACTCGTGTCAATTATGATGAACATAACACCACCAGGTTATTGAAAAACCCTACCTGAACCACTAATGGTCATTGATAAAGGTAAATGCTAACCTGAACCAGTCTGTCTGACACGTGACTCCAGAGTCACCATTGTGGTTGCTTTTTAACAATTGTCCAAAATGGCCAAGTGAGCCACATAGTTTGGAAGGTGGGGTGGGTGAGGGAGGTGAAGGGAGTAAATTCTGGCATAACCAATGACATCCAGATCCATGAATGAAGTGAAAGGAAACATCTTCAGGATGCATTGCAGCTCTTTACCAGAAGAATCAGAATCAGAATTAATATCACTGGCATTTGTCATGCAACTTGTTGCTTTGCAGCAGCAGTACATTACAATTTTTAAAAACATACATTACAGTAAAAAAAATAAACATTAGATTAAGCAGTGCAAAAAAAAGGGAAAATACATTGTGAGGTAGTACTCATGGGTTGATTGTCCACTCAGAAATCCGCTGGTGGTGGGGAAGAAGCTATTTCCTGAAACATTGAGTGTGTGTCTTCAGGCTCCTATATCTCATCTTTGATGGTAACCATGAGAAGAGGGCATCTCCTGGGTGATGAGGGTCCTTAATAATGGATGCCACCTTCCTGAAACATCTGCTTTTGAAGGTGCCCTCAATGCTGGGGAGACTAGAGCTATGAAGGAGCTGGCTGAATTTACAACTTTCTGCAGCTTTTTCCCAATCCTGTGCAGTGTCTCCTCCATACTAGACAATGATGCAACCAGTTAGAATCTCCTAGTCTGCAATCTCCAACATCTGGAAAGACAAAGACGGCAATATCATTGGAAGCCTTATCACTCCATCTTTCCCCTAATCTATACATACTGTGCAGCTCTTCTATCAGTCACAGTGCATGCGGACAGACATCGAAACCCTGGTGTGGAGGAACGACAGACTTGCATGTAGTGACAGAAACAAGTTTTCATTTGCAGGAATATCAACAGAACATCAGTGGCTCAACCAAGCAACATGGCAAGGTGAATCTTTCTCGGACAACAAGGACCCTATAAGTGCTAACTGGGAGTCCAATTTAAACAATTGCAGTACGCAGAAAACCCATGCTGGTCAAAATAAATTGAGAAGATTAAATGGAAAACACAAGGGCATAGCAATTCTAGTTAAGACAACAATTAACAGATGGAGGTGCATAACATCTGGACATATTCTAGAAAATTCCTCCCTAACCACACAATGAGAAAATTTTCACCCATGTCTACAGTATTTCAAAGACAGTAAAGGATGGACAAGTGGAGGTAATATTATGCATGTCCCTATCAAATGATATTTATAAAATTAAATGTCAGTGGGTTAATTTTACTGGCTAAGTAAAAGGAGGCCAGGATATAAATCCCAGCAGTGATATTTATCAAGGCCAGCAGGCAAAATATTAACCTTTTAGTTTAATCCCTTGACAGAGCAATCTGAATTCTTCATTCCACATGTGCTTAACTTAATAATGCCCAAATTTGTCTTGCTGAACAGCCTTACATCAACTAATTGAGATTATTTTAACATTAGCATTCCCTAACTCTGTCTGGATTTACCCTGCTAAAGGAATTAAATCATCAATGGAATCTTTTTCAACAAAGCTGTGAACCAACAATTTGTTCTTAAATTTGTCCTCATAATTAGCAGCATTGAAATTTCAACCAAGTATACAATAATTTGCAATTGAGGACATTCAGATATGGCACCATAATTCAGCTGTAATTGTTTGGAATTACTAATTACAACCTGGTTGATGTAATTCAAGATTAGAATTCTTGGAGTGCTGAAAGATTACCTGCTTAGACCCCTCCCCTCAATAAAAATTGTTGTTGGTTCTCATTAGGCACCAAATAAGGCACTCACAACCACAGGGCAGAATTGTGGTGAAGTGATTAGTGTATTTGTTTTACAATCCCAGCAATCATTGATCAGGGTTTGATTCCTGCCACTGTCTGTAAAGAGTTTGAACACTCTCCCCACGATTGCAAGGATTTCCTCCGGGTGCTCTAGTTTCCTCCCACAAGATGTTCAAAGTTCAAAGTCCAAAGTAAATTCTGTATATGTTAACATATACAACTCCAAGGTTCATTTTCTTGTGAGCATAGACAGTAAATTCAAGGACACAACAGAATTAATAAAAGACTGCACATAGCAGGATGGACAAAAAGCTAATGTGCAAAAGACAAACTGGGTTACGACAAGCTGAAACAAGCAATGCCTATTGGTCAGCTGACAAAAAAATCCCAGGCTGACTTTCTCTAATTGATTGTTATTTTGATCAACATCTTGAATGTCCTTTGGGTAATTAGTTTCCTTTGGGGTATGTAGTTGAGTTTTGAGTTTGAGGTTTTGTAGTTTCATAGTTTTTCTGAATAAAGGAGTAATAAAGTTTCAGCTTTGTCCTGTCCCTTGGCTTCAGGCCTCATTAGTAGTTACAGGCAAGTGAACACAACAAACTGATGATGTGCTGCATTATATCGACATGGCAATTTCAGCATCAGATTTACATGCAATTCTACTATAGCAGCAAGCTCAATTTAAGGCAGCCCAGCTGAAGTTAATTGAAATCTTGAGCAGCAGGTTATCAGTATGTGCAATGATGTCAGTGCAAACATTGAACTGAACTCACGTGAGTCAGTTGAGTCCCTTACCAAATTCCAGTTCAATGCTGCTTCGGGAATTTCTTTTGATCATGGTTTAAATGTTACCAAGATATACTCTGGGTTGAATTTGCCAGTAAAGGTGACTCATGCAAGATATGTACTTTGCTCCAAAAATTATTTTAATTTCATTCTGCCTAAGATGGTACCAGTTGACGAAACTGCCCGACAGCTGACATTCTTGGAGAGCATTCATTCTCTTCAGTGCTCACTACCAATGCCCAAAACTCATTAAATATGATGCCAATGACTTCATCACATATGGCAGTGTTATCAATCATAAATGTGAAAAGTTCAAGCTGAGGAACATGACTGAGTCACTGTTCAAATGTCTGATATTTATTTGCAGACACCTGGCAATGTAGACGTTCACAAATAGCACCTGGCCGTACTGGAGCAAAACCTTGATATGTCCTTACAAGCTGCCATTCAGCATTTGATCAACCTGAAACACGATTCCAACCTGGTTGAACAAAACCATATCAATGCAGTCTCCGATGGCCCAAACATTAACACTCAGCAGGTCTCCAAGAGGCCCAACACAGCTTGTTGGAATTGTGGTGCATGATATTATGCAAAAAAAATGCCAATACAAGAAACACATTAACAACAAATGTTAATGCCATGGTCACAAAGAATGCTTTTGCTATCTAAGCCAGTGAAACACAGGACAGGAAGTTTCAAACGCTATCAAAATCTACAAGGAATTAATGGTCACATTCAAAGTTGACTTAGCCCCCAGGAGAAAGTACGTCAATGTATTTATCAACAATCAGTTGATCAAGCTACAATTTGATACAGCATCGGACATCATTATCTGCAAAGCATGTGGCGGGCAATTGTGTCCCCACCAGTCAAATCAGATCATTGCTATTCCTGCAGTGCAACCCTCTAGCTGATTGGCAAACTGACTGCATGGTTATCTTACAGATCAGCCAGATCTGAACGTTCTTGGCATTGACTGGATGGACAAGCTTGATCTCTGCAGGATTCCTCTGGATAATCAGTTCGAGAGACTATACATCATCTGCAAAAGTGCTATGCTGCACTGTTTCAAGAGGTTTAACTGCTGAACCAAACTGCAAACAGAACTCCATCTCCATCCAGAAGCTGAGCCAGTCTTCTGTCTCAAAAGACCAGTACCATACCCTGCCTTACTAATCATATAGCAAGAACTAGATTGACTGCAACAAGCTGGTGTGATCAAAGCTGTCAACTACTCATGTTTGACAGCTCCAAAAGCAATTATCAAGAAATTCAACAGTACAATGAGGTTGTTTGTGGATTTCTCAACTGGTTTAAATGAAGCTGCGAAGACACACCAGTACTCATTATCAGTACTGGCAGATCATTGCAAAATTGAACAGTGGTCGATACTTTCCAAAGTTGGAATTGGCTGAAGACCAACTCCACATAGATGTGACAGAACATTCACAGGAATTTCACAGAAAACTGCAAGCTGTATGTACATATTTTGCTAACAAATGTACTTTGAATCTTTAAGGAAGCCTTGGGAATCATCTTTGCAGTGAAGAAATTCTGAAAGATGCTTTAGGGCAGGCACTTTACTCTCCTTACTGACCACAAGCCACGGTTGTCCATCTTTGGGTCCAAGAATGACATCTCGGTGTATACAAAGGTAGGCAATGATGTTCTTAGACTACAATTTTGAAAATAAGTACACATCATTCCAGGAGCTTGGTCAGGCAGACATCCTCTCTAGACTTGTGAATCAGCAGGTTCCTGAAAACAAAAACACAGCTGTGGCTGCAATTTCAGCAGATTCTGAAGTCCACTGGGTTGTTTGGGATGCTACTGGAGGTCTTCCAGTCACAGTGAAGAAGATCAGAGCAGCACCAACTGTAGATCCTTTTCTTCAATGTATCTCCAAGTACCTCAATGACAGATGGCTAGCCAAAGCGGAGGAAGATGTTGAACCCTTTTATTGACATCATACATTGTCCTCAACTGTGGACTCTTGCCTAATGCTTGGAGAAAGAACAGTGATTCCACGAACACTTCAACCAAAAGTACTGCAACAATTCCACCGCAGTCATCGTGGATTAAATTGAATGAAATCCCCAGCAAGAAGCTTTGTGTACTGTCCTGACATCGATAAAGATATCACATCCATATGCAAGCCATATTCTCAAAGCTCTAAGGTGGCAAAGAATCCCAAGTAGAGCCAATCCACAACCATGGCCTTAGGCTACCAGACCTTGGAATCGAGTACACATTGACTTCACTCACCCAATCAGTGGGTGTACCTACTTTGTCTTCATTGACCCCTATTCCAAATGACCAGAAGTATTATCTACGACAGAGGCTACCATTCAACAGCTTCTGCAGAACTTTAGCCACTTTAGGATACCAGAAATTCATGTTTCTGACAATGGCGCTCAAGTCAGTTCACAGCAGTTTGCTGCATTCTGCCAGTACAGGGGAATTACACACATTCACTCACCCCCATAGCATCCCCGGTCCAATGGTGAAGTAGAGGGGTTTGTTGATACCCTCAAATGGTCATTTCTGAAATGAAGAGGGTGAAGGAGCATTGGCAGAGGCTTTCAACACATTTCAAGTTACACCACATCCAAGCGTCAAGGGGAAGTCACCAGCTGAAGCACTTCTGGGAAGAAAACTGGGCAGTGTCAAATGCAATGCTGTCCAACATCCAAGACAGCAGATGGTCAGGTGCAGGTGCACAAAGACAGCCACACAAACCTTGGGTGAAGTCATTCATGTTCAGAGCTGCAGCATAGATCAGTCAGTATCACAATGGGCAAGGCCCCGGGGTACCAGATCAGATTGGCATACGGATGGGCAAAGGGCCCTACCAAGTTATCAAAGACAGACATTTCTGGTGTCACCACATCAACCAGTAATGACCACGTGTTCCTGAAGGCACAGCAGATTCATTAGGCAGATCCTCAACCACAGAGCTGGACCTTCCATCTTCTCCTGGAAGGGTTTGATTTACTATAATCGAGCCAACCATCAGCAGCAGCAGCACATTCTCAAGCAACTTCACGACAAGAAGGTGACAGCCTGCAACTATTAAGAAAGATTAATCACCAGTGTAATGTGGTTGTTCCAATCCACATCAACCCTCGTCTCAAATCCCACAGGTAATTATCTCCAAGAGGGAGGTGTTATGGCGAGCCAAAACAACCCACACCAATCCCTAGCTGACTTTCACTGATTGATCATTGTTACAATCAGTGTCTTGAATGTTCTTTGAGTAACACATTTAAATAGTTGAGGTTTGAAATGTACAGGTGAGGTTTGAGTTTGAGGTTTTGTAGTTGCCTGGTTTTACTGAATAAAGGAGTACTTCTAGTTTGGATTTTGTCCTATCTCCTGGCTTGGGGTCTGATCAGCTGTTATAGGTGAGTGAACACAACACAGCAAATTCAAAAGAGAAAAAATATAATAATAATAAATAAATAAGAATATCAATAACACGAGATGAAGAGTCCTTGAAAGTGAGTGCATAGGTTGTGGAGATAGTTCAGTGATGGGGCAAGTGATGATTAGTGGAATTATCTTCTCTGGTTCAAAAGTCTGATGGTTAAGAGGTAATTACTGTTCCTGAACCCAGTTATGTGGATCCTGAGACTCCTGTACCTTCTTTCTGATAAGACCATGAGAAGAGAGCATAGCCAGTGTGGTGGGCAACCTTGGTGATGGATGCTGCTTTCCTGCAACACTGCTCCATGCAGATGTGTTCAATGGAGTGGAGGGCTTTACTTGAGATGGACTGGGCTATATCCAGTACATTTTGCAGGATTTTCCATTCAAAGGCATTGGTGTTTCCCTACCAGACCATGATGCAACCAATTGATATACTGTCCACTACACATCTATGGAAGTTTGTCAAAGTTTCAGATGTCATGCCGAATATTCTGAGGAAGTCGAGGTGCTGCCATGCTACCTTTATAATTGTACTTGCATGCTGATACTGCAGCAACCAGAGATACAGTACTCTAGTTGAGGTCTGACAAATGTTTTATAAAGTTTTACTATAATATTCCTGCTCTTGTATTTTACACCCCAACTAATGAAAACCAGATTCCTATAAACCTATTTAATTACCTTATCTACATACGCATCCATTTTCAAGATACTTTGGACTCACACCAATATATCTCTGTTCCTCAGTTCTCCCTGGGACTTATACCATTCATGGTATATGCCCTGGTATCAGTAGTGCTCAGTAAGTGCATCACCTCACATCTACTAGGATTAGCCTGTGCTGGTGTTTTAAATGCTTGCAGTACTTTTTTTTCTCCTTATCAAGTGCATCCTAAACTATTTTAACAAGCGAGTTCTGGCAGGCAAGAGAGATCTTGATCGATGATACCCGTGATGTCATTTGATCTGCAATTTCTTTTGCAGAACTCAGCAGTCCAAAAGACATGCAAGAAATAACTTCAGGAAAAAAAGGCAAAAAAAATTGGAAATAAATTTCTCTTTTCATACTTAGCCTTACAATTCTGGACCACTATCATTTGTCATTTTCCTTCATTCACTTGGTTGCTGCAGGCCCATTGCTTATATAAATATGGAAGTCACCACTTGAAGCAAATAAGAGGAAGAAAGATAGATATATGAGGGATAAAGAAATAAGTGTTAAACTGATGCCAGCATGCTTGAGTGGGCTGTAAATCATGAACTGATTGGGTCAAATGGCCTAGTTCTTTGCCATACAGCAATGCGCAAAAGTCTGAGACACATATATATCTAGGGTGCCCAAGACTTTTGCACAGTACTGTTGTGATTTTATGTAGTACAGTATTGCACTGCATTGCTGCTGCAAAAATAAATCATGACAGATGTGAGTGATGATAAACCCAATTCTGATATGGGTCTCTATTGTGGACTGAGAGGGGGAAGAGGGCAGGGAGAGCAGTAAAAGTTGGGAAAAGGGGAGGGGATAGGGGAAGGAGCAGGAAGCACCACAGAGACATTCTGTAATGATCAATAAACCAATTGTTTAGAAGCAAATGCCTTGCCTGGTGTCTCAGGGCTGGGTGTGTTTGCACCCACACAACCTCGCACCCATGGCAGTATTTTCTTTGCCTCCTGGTGCACATCCCTCCTGTGGGGCTTCACCCTCGCCATTCCCAACATCATTTCCAACCACCAGACTAACAAACTCGCTCTCTGCTCCACGTTGACAAATACAGTACTGTCAAAAGTCTTGGGCAGCCAGGCTATATGTACCTGCTTGTGCTTAAGATATACAATACTGTGCAAAAGTCTTAAGTAATCTTTGGAATCTTTTATGACCTCTCACCTCACTCGTCCAGTTGCTCATTGACAACTTGAGTAGTATTTTGGATTGGTATACTTAAATGAAATCTGAGATTTTTAAAAAAAATCACATAAAGCAAAGCTACCTTTATCCACACTCCTGTGGTCTCTTGCCTTCAGTTAAAACTGGTGCTCAAAGCTCTTCTTATAGTGCTCAGGAAAGTTTTGATGTGAAATGTAAACAGTGGTGTTTTGTTTACGTGATGAATAAAAGTGTAAATGATTTTTTTTAATTAAATTTGAATTTCACTGAATTGGGAAGCTCTTCCTTACACAAAGGCTCCGTTACAAAATTGAAATTGGCTATCCACTTTATAGCAAAGTCTTATTTTACCATGGAATAGCCAATCATTTGTATGTTTATTATACACATGCTCAGTGGTGACTATGATGCCCGTGGGAATAACCACAACACAAAGCTGAATTTGTATTAAAGCAATATTAATTATTGTTATAGATAGACATTATATTTAGTATCCAGGCAGTTTAAATCAATTTTATGTCGAAAACTAGGTTTTCCAATGGGATAGATCCTTCATTCAGATTCAGATTCAGTTTATTGTCATTTAGAGACCACAAATGCAATGCAGTTAAAAAACGAGACGACATTCCCCCAGAATGATATCACAAAAGCATATGACAAAACAGACTACACCAGAAAACCCACGTAATGTTTGGCAATCCCCAATCCAGAGTCCAGAGAGGCTGCTGCGTATTAATATCGCGCTACCATCTAGCCCATTCCCCAGAAAGGAGCTCCAAATCCACCAGACAAAAACAAGACCAAAAACTAAAGCTACAAGTCCTGCACAAAACCACTTAATTACAACATATAGTTACAACAGTGCAAACAATAGCATAATTGATAAAAAAAAAACGACAATGGGCACAGTAAAAATAGTCCAAGATGTTAAAGGACTGTAAGTACAAAAGAAATTACCACAGTTTCCACAAGTCCCCAGGGTCCTGACAGACTCACCATCCCACGCCGGCGGCAGAAGAGAATACCCCCGCTATGGACTTCCACGGCGCCGCCCAACTCAGCCTTGCAGACACAGCACACAATGGAAGCTCCGTCGAAACCAGCCTCGCAGATGCAGCATGCACCGAAAGCAACCTGAGTCTGCCGAAAGGACTCCGAGTCCGTCGAACCTCCGACCATCCCTTTCAGCACAGCTTCTCCGAGCACCATCCTCTGCCAAGCGTATTAAGACAGCCCCACCAATGGCCATCAGCAACACAACCGAGGGCTGGGGGCCTGTTCTTCCCAGCAGAGTCCCGGACCTCACAGCAGCAACAAAGGTCTTCCTGGAATTCTCCGATGTTTCTCCGTGCTTCCACGTCCGTTTCCAATCGATTATGATTGCCCACGACACCCCACTTCACAAATAACAGATAATCAGTTCGGGAGTGGCCGCTGCAAGCTGCGTCGCGCCGCCATCTTGGATCTCTACCATTTCATCTGCAGAAGCTGGGTCCAGGTCCAGTACAGAATAATAATATTAAAAACTCCTTTTTCTGACAACTCTATGGTTCTCAAATAAAAAGAGGATTCCTGAAACCTTATAGACAACAGTCAAAATTAAGTTTATACACAGTCCTTACAGCTGGTAAGCTGCAGAGAATTTCAAATTATACTGGGTTGCTTTTCAATTCAAGGTCTATAGATCAACTACCAAAGCATTAGCCTTCTGCATCACAAAATACAAGAGGTTTGTTTCATTATATCAGTAGGTAATGTCAGGTAAATGGCCAAAACCGAATTGCTTGGACTGCCTTGGGTTACTGAGTTTTTAAACTATAGTCAGACTGCAAAATAATTAAAATACGCAAGTCTAACTGTATGATTTGGAAGATTAAGATATTGCTGTCATATTTCAGAGGAGTGATTAAATACACTGCAACAATGTGAGCCGCCTGCAAAATGTTGCCGTGTATTCCCAGTGTTGTCTCAGTTCATTCACTCACCTTGCTTCATTCAGTTTAACTTTAACAGATTCCATAGTGTACAGAGTCGCTTTGGAGGATTCTACAATTCATGTTCTGTTTTCTTTTATTATATATCTATTTATGTATTTACATACTTATTATTTAATTGCACAAATTGTCTTCTTTTGCACCTTGTTTGTTTGTCAGTCTTCGTAGAGGTTTTCATAAATTCCATTGTATTTCTTTATTTTCCAGTATACAACTGCAAGAACATTCTTCTCAAAATAGTGTATGGTGACATAAGCACGAGAAAGTCTGTAGATGCTGGAAATCCAAAGCAACACACATAAAATGCTGAAGGAACTCAGCAGGTCAGGCAGTTTCTATAGGGAGATAACAGTCAACGTTTTGGGCTAAGACCCTTCTTCAGGACTGGAAATGAAGGGGCAAAACACCAGAATAAAAAGGGGGGGGGTGGGAGGGAGGTGAAGCCAAATGGGCCAGAAAGATAAACTGCTGGAGATGAAGGAATCTGATAGGAGTGGACCATAGGTGAAGTGGAAGGAAGGGACCAGGGGAAGGGATAGGCAGGTGAGAAGAGGTAAGAGGCAAGAGCGAGGAATAGAAAAAGAGGGGAGGGAGCAGGAATTTTTTTTTTAACTGAAAGGAGAAATTGAAATTCATGCCATTAGATTGGAGGCTACCCAGACGGAATACAAGGTGTTGCTCCTTCACCCTGAGAGTGGCCTATCTTGGCACAAGAGGAGGTAATGTGCTAATGTATCAGAAGGGGAATGGAAATTAGAATTAAAATGTTTGGCTACTGGGAACTTCCATTTTTGGCAGATGGAGTGGAGGTGCTCAACGAAGTGGTCCTCCATTTTAAGACAGGTTTCACCAATGTTAGGGAGGCCAAATCTGGAGCACCAGACACAATAAACTATGACGTATACATAGCTTGATGATAAATTTACTTTGACTTTCACTTTGACTATGTTGAGATTGTGTGAAAGCAGTAAAATTAAAATTACGTGGAAACTGTAACCAAGCGGACTTTTACCTCCCCTCTCATTCATGCAATTTTAGATACCAACTTCAAAACCTGTCTAAGTATGGAGCATGATGTCAGAGGATTAAAGGACTCAATTTTAGTGTCATAATCTATGACAAAATTTATTGTTTAAGCTTACTGATAAAAGTTAGCATGACATTGATAAATGCATAAAACTGAAGCAAAACCATTCAAACGGATCAGGTCAAGAAGTATTTTTGGAGAGGGGTGGTTTCAGGTTGATTTAGACAAATTGTATTCGATTAACTTAAGTTCTTGGATTTTAAAAAATCTCAGGAGCAACTTAAAGATAGTAACTTTAATGAGTTCTTTATTTGAATTTTTGAAAGCTGTTGGAAGTCCAATGACAATATTAGCCTTTTAGATACAAGGTATAATGGCAGAGATGACTAAAATAACTTGCCGAAGCAATAGAAAGCACAAAATGGTGAATGACTGTTTTCAAAATCATGGGGAATTGTATGACGATATTTTTCAAAGGCTGCATTTTTGAACATTAAGGGAGTTAGGGGATGTGGAGAAAATGGTAGTGATGTGAAAGATTACTGATCATGCAGCAGACAGAAAGGAGCAGTTTATCTATGCACAACTATGGTTCTTCTGTTCTTATGTACACTGCACATTTTGATCGATATTAATGACATGAACAGGCCACAATTTGCTAGTATACGATTCATTGATTAAGACGACAATTGTGATTGCCATTAGGAAGGTACAAGTGGTCTGATAAACGAGTGGATAGATTTTGGGTCTATAGGAGCCAATGTGTGGGGTAGATTTTTAACAGAAACGTAAGAAGTGATACAATTTGAAAGAAAGAATGCAAAGGTGCTGGATAAATCAAATAATGCAGCCTTCTTAGACACACAAAGAGCAAATAAGTTATGCCATTTCTTCTAGAAAATACTTGTTTGGTCTCAGAGTGTGGTGAGCATTTGGTCTATGAAGACAGAGGAGGAAAGCTCGTTTAACACAACTACCAGTTTTATTGTGATTAGCACAAAAACAGACTGGGCACTATGACCCAAGTGGAGAACTGTCCAGTCACATACAGGCAGGGGAAGTGATTATCACACACCCAAGTTACAATCAGGGTGACCCACAAACACACAAGTGAATAGTTGTACAGCCCAAGCTAAAGTGTAACAATAAATGAACTTGAACAACCCACCATAATCCCATGAACATGTTTTAGAACAAGAACAGTAAACAGCTATGGTCACCAGGAATGATGGGGTGAGCTGTCAACCACATTCTCCTCGGATCACTACATTGCACCCACCTGAGGGATCGGCTGTCCCCGGCAACCCCAGAGTTCACAACGAAGTCCGACAGTCTCGATGGTGGTCTGCGCTGCCACCTGGGGTGTGTCTGGAGCCCTCCCAGGGGAGGGACTACTTGGTGAAGAGAGAGAGAACACAGAGTGTGTTGATTTGTGGTCACTGGGTTGATGGTGGTCTAGGGTCGATATGGTGACAGCCCATACATTGCAGTACGACTCCCTTCCGCTGTCCAGGCAGCTGCACAGCATTGGAGATGCGACTGAGCACCTCTCGCAGCCCTTCCCAGTGGATTTCCAGCTTGGGCGATTGTCCCTTTTTCCAGGAGGGGCAGTAGACCCATACTCAGTCCCAACTGCAGGCATCCCAAACACATTTTTGTCAGCCACTGACTGCACTTTGGTCCTGCCAAGCTGCATCATGAACAGCCCACAGGTGCCCCCTGAGGTGCTGCAGGTACACCTGCCCAGCCTTTCCAGGAATCTTTGGTACAGGAGGAGGGGTCAAACACCAGATCCACCAGTGTGTGCTCTCTCACCCAAATATGAGTACAGCCAGTGTACATCTGGCTCTCACCTGAATTGTTGACTAGTATGCTCACAATACGATTCCAACAGAGTCCTTAAGTGAGTGTAGCTATCTCCTTTTTTCCAAGAGCCTGATGGTGAGGGGTAGTAACTGCTCTTGAACCTGGTGGTATGTCAGGGTCTGCTGGCTCTCCTTCGCACTCCCCACATGCCCAGCAACTTTGGCAGCACAGCAGGCAGTATTTTGCGGGGTTGAGGCAAAGGTTCAGCTGGCAGATGGCGGCAAAGACCTCTTCCAAGATCCGCAGGGCATCATCAGAAATAGCAGCACGCGCCAGGACATCATCCAAATAGTTGACACAGCAACTCTGCAGAATGTGGGCCAGCACCCTCTCTATCAGTCTCTCAAGTGTGGCCAGGGTGCTACACAGGCCAAACGGCATTACCTGGAAGTGCCACAGCCCTCGACCAATGGCGAAGACAGACTGAAGCCCGGCCTTGCGGCCAATTCAACCTGCCAGTAACCACTGTGGAGCTTGAGAGAGCTGAACCAGGTCTAGTCCGTGATGTAGGCCAAGGCAACATCAATTCAGGGCAGTGGGTAGAAGTCCTTCAGGTCCACAGCATTAAGATTACAACCAGTCCTTCTTCATGACCAACACCACTGAGGCAGTCAGAGGGCTCATAGATGCCAGCCTTTGCCACCTCTTCCATCAGCTGTTCTGCTGCCTGGCATTTGGCAAGGGCCAGGTGATGGGGCCACAGGTGGACATTCTGGCCATCCCCAGTGTTAATGTGGTGTTGGACCAGCTCCATGCACCTGCAATAAGGAATTTCTCCTGATGGGAGCAGAAAGTGCTCATGGATTAATTGACAGAAATGCAGAGGTCAGAGCATTATATAATGAAGCCAATTAACCATTAATCTGTTAAACACCAGCTACTTTGTAGCCAATTATTTACTAGTCAGCAAATGAAGTATTCTAATAGTCATTCAGTATCTATATGAATGTCCCATTGCCACTCTCAGGACAAATTGGAAAATGACACTAATTAAGTGAAGATAACTTAATTCACTGGAGCATGTGTATGCCTCTTTGGATGTCAGTGAGACAAGGAAAGCAAATCTTTCGCTGGAGTGTGCTGATGTGCGTTTTCTATTTCCTGTTGATCTCAAGAATCTGGCCCTGCATAATTAAAAATGTAGGGAAGATAAGTACATGATAAACTGTAATAATGTTGAAACAGCAGAAAGAAAGAATAGCTTTGTATCTCAATAGGTTTAGAACATTACAGCTTCAAATTAGATTAAGGTTACACATTGCAAACTATTCAATATAGTTTCCTACCTGATCTTGAAACAAATTTGCTTTTAATTACCCTATAATTTTCTTTTAATTATACTGCGATACTGCAATATGCCTCTTATGTTGAATATTGCAGATTCCCAGATTTTTGTCTTTAAGTAATCATAGCCTCAAGCAATCCTTATGGGAATAGATATCTAATTCTGAAGTTGTTAAGCATTCAAACTAATTTCAGAAAATTGCAGCTACCTTGAAACATGAATTTTGCCAGTGTGTATCTGGGTACATTTGATGTGTGAGGGACAACAAATGAAGTTTCCCGTGTGTACCTCAGGAGTGAGAGATAAGAGGCTCTGACAATTGTGTCAGAAATTTCATTATTAAACAATTAGATTTATTGCATGTCTGGCAATGGACTTGTACACCTCAATAGAAACATACAGATATGCACGCATAGAGAGGAAAAGATTCTGAAATCTTTTCCCAGAATTATATTAAATTCATCAATGTCCATAATGTTCTTAACTCTTTAAATAAAAAAACAAACAAAAATTAGTTGTGAGAGGGCAATTGTCATGTAAAATTGATAATCAAACATTCTATCAAGAATAACTCTTTCTATTCTCTGAGTTAAAAGTTGTGGATTCATAGAGTAATCATTGATCTAAAATTTTAGTGTTGTTCCTATTATAACTGATGCTGTCTGACTTGTTGAGTAATTTGTTATTATACTCTTTTACTTAATCTTTGGATATTAACTCTCTCCTCTATAAAAATAGCTTCTCTTTATTCTAGCAAAATATCCAGGCTGTGGAGAGAAGTCAAAGCATTGCTTCCTAGAGTGCAAATCACCTAGGAGGAAAGTAGTTTCCAAAGTTAGAGGTCATGCATTCAATGATTACTTGACTACTCTCAGTGCCCATTTTATAAGGTACCTCCTGTATCTAATAAAGTGGCCACTGAGTGTATGTTTGTGGTCTTTGGCTGCAGTAGCTTATCCACTTCAAGGTTTGACTTACTGGGCATTAAGTGATTCCCTACATCACACTAGTATTGTGCATGGTTATTTATTACTGTCACCTTCCTATCAGATTGAACCAGTCTGGCCATTCTATTCTGGCCTCTCTCATTTCCAGGGAATTTTTGACCTCAGAACGGCTGCTCATTGGAAGGTTCTGTTCTTCACACCATTCTTTTAAAACTCTAGAGCAGGTTTTCCAACTTTTTTATGCCATGGACCTATGAATACCATTAAGCCAGGGGTCCATTGACCCAAGTTGGGAATCCCTACTCTAGAGACTGTTGTGCATGAAAATCCCAGTTCACCATTTGCTATGATACTCAAGCCACCCTGTTTGGCACGAAAAATCATTCTATAGTCAAAGTCACATTGATTGCATTTCTTCCCCATGCTGATGTTTGGTCTAAACAATAATTAACCCTCTTCAACATGCTTTTATGCATTGTGTTGCCACATCATTAGCTCATTAGATATTTGCATTAGTGAGCAGATGTACAGGTGTGTCTAATCAAGTGGCCACTGAGGGTAAATATATCATTGAACTATGGTCCATCTACTAACAAGGCAGACAGAAAACCACGAAGAAATTTAAATTGAACACCCAATCATGAACTTCTTTGTTAATAGTAGCGTAGCAGTTACCATGATGCTTTTACAGCTCAGGGTGTCAGAGTTCAAGTTCAGTTCTGGCACTCTCTGTAAGGAGTTCCGTACGTTCTCCCAGTGACTGCATGGGTATCCTCCTGGTGCTCCAACTTCTTCCCACAGCGCAGAGATGTACTGCTTAGTAGGTTAATCGATCACTGGAAAACTGTCCTGTGACAAGGCTAGGGTTCAATAGGTGAGTTGCTGAGCATTACAACTCATTGGACTGGAGAGGTCTGCTCAGTGGTGTATCTCTAAATAAAAACTAAATAAACATGTTGATTTTGTTCAAAAATAAAATTGGAGCTTCGAGTCAATTAACGAATGTCATCCTTTTCTCAGTATAACATTCTATACAGCAGAACAGTACTATATTTTTTTCTGATCAAACCAGATTGTTTTGTCGTAGTATTTATTTATTCTTTCATAATTATGCTGCTGCCTAATCTTCATTAATCATGAGTCTTTATGAAAGGTGTCAGCCCAAGACGTTGACAATTTGTTCATTTCCATGGATACTGCCATAGCTGCTGAGTTCCTTTAGCATTTTATGTGAATACCCATAACTGGAAAAGTACTGGAAGTGATAATATTCATAATTATTGGTATAAAAAATTTATTTGTCTTCATCTGTACCTATTAATGCATATCAACAATTTTCTTAAACACCCTGAAGAAGTGCCAACATTTTTGACAGAAGGTAAAACATATCTTTTACCTAAAGGCAAACCACAAAAGATTCATCAAAACATCATCCTATCACTTATTTACAAGCTAAATATAAAATTGTAACATTGTGTAGCTCGCAACTAATCACCACTTACTTAGATAACCACAATATACTCACAGATGAGCAGAAAGCAGGCATAAGGGTATGGAAGGATGTAAAGAACAACTGATATTAGATTCCATAATTCTAAATCAAGCCCACTGGGAAAGCAAAAGTCTTTTATGTTGCTATATTGACTACCAAAAGGCATTTGACTCTGTCACACATTTATGGTTAATAAAAGTTCTTAATATATATAAACTACACCCAATATTTATGCAATTCCTGCAACATCTGATTAAACATTGACATACCAATAGCACCATATCTGTTAACAACCAAAAAAGAACAACTACCATTATCAAAATAAACCGAAGCATTTTTCAAAATGACTCTCGCTAGCTTTAACCCCGCTCTCTAATTTACTGAATCAGATAAAAATTAAGTATCAAATCAGAAACAAGAAAATGATCTATACCTTAACGCACTGTCTACACATGAATGATTTAAAATTATGTGTTCCTTCACCAGTTAAGCTAAAGCAATTAGTTCAAATAGTAGAACTATTTTTGAAAGATATAAACATGAACTGCCGACTGGATAAATGCAGAACATTAAACATAAAAAGTGCAATAGAGCTATTAGAATACAAACAGAGCAGCAGGATACAATACAACCGATGGATGAATATGAAACGTATAAATACCTTGGATTGAGAGGGTAAACAGCTTCAAGTTCCTGGGCATCCACAACATCAAGGACCTCACATGGTCTGCGACACACAAGCTGTGTGGTGAAAAAGGCACAAGAGCACCTCTTTCACTTCAGACAGTTGTGGAAGTTTGGTAAGGGCCCCCAAGTTCTAATAACTTTTTTACAGGGGCACAATTGAGAGCATCCTGACTGGCCGCATCACTGCCTGTTATGGGAACTGTACCTCCCTTACTTACTGGATTCTGCAGAGAGTGGCACGGACAGCCCAGCGCATCTGTAGTTATGAACTTCCCATGATTCAGGACATTTACAAGGGCAGGTGTGTAAAAAGGGCCCGAAGGATCATTGGGGACCCATACCATCCCAACTACAATCTATTCCAGCTGCTACCAAATGGGAAGTGGTACCACAGCTTAAAAGCCAGGACCAACAGGGTCTGGGACAGCTTCTTCTACCAGGCCATCAGACTGATGAACTCACGCTGATTTGAGTGTACTCTATATTATATTGACTGTTCTATTTATTATAAATTACTATGATTGCACATTGCACATTTAGATAGAGACATAATGTAAATATTTTTACTCCTTGTATATTTGAAGGTGTAAGAAATAAAGTCAGTTCAATTCAATTCAATTCAATCTGCGATATCAACAAGTAAGAAAGCAGATCATAGTGTGATAAAGGATAAACTTTTGACAGAATTTACTTAAAGACAAAAGAAAATCTGTCAAACAGAGCTCAGTAGTGAAAATAAACACTTCTGTAATACCTATATTAACATATTCTTCTGGCATAATATCTTGGTCTAAAACTGATCTAAAAATTTACAGAGAAAAATAAGAACTGAAATTTCAAATAGCAGAAAACATTATGTACATTTGAATGCGCTTAGATTAACACTACCTAGGACAGAAGGGAGAAGAGGATTAACAGAGTTTAAAAATCTACACAGCAGTCAGATAAAACTTCTTAAGATATACTTTAATCAACAAAACCAGGGATCAGCACTCCACAAGAAGCATATGCAATTCTGATAAGAAGTATACACCATTAGACCACTAAATTTAAATGAGAGCACAACCCAGAAGAGTGAAGACATTATCACCTCTGAAGAAAATGTTAACCAATGGAAGGGCATGAACCTTCAAGGAAGACAGCCCTACGATCTGAGCAGACTACAGGTCGACAAGGAAGTGTTAAACACCTGTCTTAGAGTTGGAGAACCCTTCCTATAAACAGAAGGCTTCCTTGTGGCAATACAGGACTGGGTGGTTAACGCAAAAAAAAATCATCAAGAATACACAAAAGACCAACAAATTCAAGATGATAAATGTAGAAAATGCTGAGAAAAGAAAATAGAAGCAATCCAACACATTAGAGGATCCTGTAGCAGTTTAACATCACTGATTACTTACCCAGGCAAGCATGGTAAACATCATACATCAAAATCTTGCTTTAAAATACAAACTCATAAATGATATCACACCTTACTATGTATAGACAGCTTGATCCAGTTTTAGAATCAGAATACCATGAATTATATTATGAGCAATCAGTTATCACAGATAGGACAATCCATAATAACCATCCAGATATAATAATATAGGATAAACAAGCAAAAACAACTTATTTAATAGATACAACCATTCCATACACACATAACTTACAGAATTCAATAAGTGAAGAACACCAGAAACACGCCAAATTAAAAAAGGAAATTGTAAGATTTTAGAACATGAACAGGGTATACAAATTGTAGTATCTACAACTAATATCATCCCAAAGGCACCACACAATAAAATTAAATAATTAGGGATACACAGTAATATCTATGTAAATCTTCAGAAAGCCTCAATACTAAAACACCACTTGAATAGTCCAAAAGTACCTAGCAATTGACAAATGAGTTTGCTTGACTACGCCCATACCTTAGGTTTTACCAGCTTGAGCTGAGAAAAAAATAAATTCGAAGAAGAGTAATGGAAGACATCTCCATGATCTGAGCCTACTACACATTGACAAGGAAGCGGGACAGTCTGGCTCAGAGATGGAGACCTCTTCCCTGAAACAGAATGATTCCTTGTGGTAATACAGGATCAGGTGGTTAACACAAAAAAATATTAAAATTACTTAATAAAAGACCAACAAATTCAAGATGATAAATTAAGAAATAGCAAGGAAAACCAGAAACAAACCAACACATTGCAGGATCCTGCAGCAGTTTAACTCAATCTGATTACTTATGCGGGTAAACATCATTCACCAAAATTTTTCTTTAACATACAAACTCATTAAAGACACTATACCTTACTATAAATATAAGCCTGATCCAATTTTAGTCAGATTATATTATAAACAATCCATTATCACAATTAAGAAAATCTATAACTGTCCAGATATAATAACGTAAGATAAATTAGCAAGAATAACTTACTTAATAGATATAGCCATTCCAAACACACACAACATATGGAAATTAATGAGAAAATTGAAAGTCTATGGAACATGAATACGGTATACATTGTCTCAATAGTAATATCTGCAAGTGGTATCATCCCAAATTCATGACATAATAGCATTAAACCACTAGGTCTACACAGCAATATCTAGGTAAATCTTCAGAAGGCCTCAACACTAAACACCACTAGAATAGTCCAAAAGCTTCTAGCAATTGAGAAGTGAGTGTGCTTGGCTTTGCCCTTACCTCAGTTTTTGCCAGCTTGAGCTGAGAAAAAATATAGCTTAATAATAAATAAGGAATAAACATTGAGAACATAAGATGAAGAGTCCTGGAAAGTGAGTCCATAGGTTGTGGAATCAATTCATTGTTAGGGTGAGAGAACTTATCCATGTCAGTTCATGAGCCTGATGGTTGAAGAATATTAACTGTTCCTGAATCTGTTGATGTGGGTCCTTAGGCACCTGTACCTCCTTCCCGATGTCAGCAGCAAGAAGAGAGCATGGCCTACATGGTGAGGTCCTTGATGGTGAATGCTGCTTTCTTGTGGTAGCACTCCTTGTAGATGTGCTTAATTGTGGGGAGGGCTTTTCCTGTGATAGATTGTGATTTAGTATCCTTTACTTTTTGTAGGATTTTACATTCCAGGGCATTAGTGTTTCCAACATAAGCCATGATGCAACTAGTTATTGAGTGAATCTCAACGGTGAAAATAAATGTGGTATTGGAGAAGCTCCTGGGCATATGATAGAAAGTTCAATATATTTCATGGTATTGATATTATATCAGACACTTAAATGTGATAAAGTAAACTGAGCAAAGAAACAAAGCATTCTCAATAGAGTTGTCTTTTACACAGTCTAATTATTGGAATATTTGTGGCAGCATTTAATTAAGTTGATTACAGATCCTCATTTCAATTGATGCTGAACAGTATATAGGAAAAGATGATATATAGTTGTTGAATTTTGACCATCTCTTCTCTGAACCTTGAGTTAAATTCACAATAGTAATCATTGCTCCAACAATTCTGTATTCACCCTTCAAGTATTTGGGAATTTTCATAGAAGACATGAAACTTATTGATCAGCTCTTCAAAATGCAGATAAGTCCACAGTTAATTTTATAAGAAGAGCTATGAGTAACAATGGTAAATCTTCCAATAAATGATTTTTCCATTGTGAGAATATGCTGCTTAACTGCATAAATTTACAACAAACAACTAGAATGGAGATGTTTCAATCAAAGGAGCAGGGTGAAAGTCGCAAAATTGGTTACATGCATACAGACTTGTGGAATCAGTCAATGAAGAGTTGAGATCTATTACAAGGGTTTCAAAGCAACGTAGCCTGATCCATCATAAACAAAAATGAACCAAGATAAGTACTACATACTCAAAACTGTCAGTGGGGAGGGGCTGGCGTAAACTTTATTCAGTTTCACAGGTGGAGCTTGGAGACAGCTGATTACAGCCAACAGAGTTTGCCTTAAAAAGGACAGCCTGTCAACTACATTGCAGTCAGAGAGGTGATATGGCCAGTCACCAGCATTGCTGGAATGACCACTGAGCCAGAAATGACCTTTGGAAGGTGGGATCTGGTTAGTCTCCAGAGTTTGCGCTTATCAGGTTGTTAGCTAATTAATATTCCACAATGCTCCCCTCCGATACATACAACAGACAATGGACAGTAGGTGCAGGAGTAGGCCATTCAGTCCTTCTAGCAAGCACCGCCATTCACTGTGATCATGGCAGATCATACACAATTAGTACCCCATTCCTGCCCTCTCCCCATATCCCTTGACCCTACTATCTATAAGAGCTACACAACCCAAAGAGTCAACAATGAAATCAGGGGGATAAGGTCACAAATTAGACAATGATTATGCAAGTATCAGCCATTATACTCTTGTAACCTTTCAATTCCATCAGCTCAGAAATTCTGCTCTGTTATTGTTTATTAAAACCTGCATCAGACTCTCCCACAACTATTAGTAGTTCAATCCCATAGCAAAAGAAAAATGGACAGGGAGAAGTGCTTACCCTGCACATAATTATGATTTGTTTCATTTGGGACTTGTTTCAAAAATAAACTTTTGAGAGATTTTATTTTGATCATATCCCTTACATAGAATATAGAACATAGAAACCTACAGCACACTGCAGGCCCTTCAGCCCGCAATGTTGTGCTGACCATGTAACCTACTCTACATTTTCTGTATCTTTAAGACAACATTCATCTGCTGTTATCCACCCGGCATGTTTAAAGCTTCCGTTTTAAAATAATTCACACCTTTCATTATGAGCTGGATATAGCTTCATAAATTAAGTGAAAGTCTCCCTTACTGTAATGAGAGGTTGGCAGCAGTGATTATGGCCGCATTATGCTGTATAACTGCTGCTTCAACATTAATGATGTTGGAGTTTTGGATAGCTAGGGTAAATTCACACTCAAAGACAAGTTGCTCTGCTCAGTTTAGCTCAGATCTTCCAGCTAATTACAAAGCTGTGCTACAGGATGCCCAGTATTTTCAGTTGGTTTCATTTTATTCCTAATATTGTTGAAGCAATAAACGCTAACAGGATTTCAATGTGCTGGTACCAGTTTTGCAAAATAAATTAGCAGTCTTCGTAAACAGGGTTCCAAAGTAGATCCTGTAAGTGATGGCTTTCACTTTCCAAGCTTAGAATGTGTCTCATTTATTGAGCCAGAAATGAAATGGGTCCTTTCAAGTGCTCATACAAACACTAATGGAGAACTGAGTGTGCCCACCAGTCCTGAGTCAATCAAATGGAATGGGTGAATGCAAGTTCAGCAAAGAGCGTTATTAGAGATATGAATTTATTTATTGACTGCACACATCAGAAAACAGAGCTCACAGCCGTGTAATGACACTGGTATGGAAGGTTGGCAACAAAGAAATGGTTTAAAACAGAACCAAGACCCAGGTAGCAAGTTTTGTGAAGGTATCCTACCACACACCTCACAGAAAGGATCTATAATGGCTCTTAACAGTTTTCTTTCTACTTAGTTAGCTGCATAATGTCCATGCTTCCTTTTTGATTTCCAACATAGTTCGTCTTCCTTATCACTTAAGTTGATATTTCCAAGATCTCTGAACGTAACAACAATCATTGGTGTCATTCTATATTCATGCTTCACATTTAATTCTGTCTTAAAACTGCTCAGCATTTCAAAAATTTCTCACTATCTGCATTTAAGGTCTCATTTCCAAACATTTTCTGAAGATGGATGTGAGATAATTCAAATCTGACAATCAAATATGGGTTATAATTACATTCTTCTTTCATGTGTTTGAAAAAGTTTTTCGCAGATCTGAACAGTTACTCCTGGGCTGTGACACACATTGAAGCTATCCTGACTCTGCGAAGTGTGAAGGAAAGCTGAAGATCTTATATGTCTTCAGTAATGTGGACTGTCCTTGCTGATTTATGAATGTTAGGCAGCATATTTTTGTATGAACCAAACCCCAGATTAAAGCTCTCTTGTAAAGCTTTCAAATATTCAGCCTGTTACAATGAGACATGCAGCTAATCGCCCCGATATCGTTCTGCTGGCTTCTGTTCAGTCTATTTTGGTTACTTCACTGTAATGTGGTAACAAAATGAAATCAGTAGATGCACCCTTCACTTTGAGCAAAAGCTAAACTACACTTTAATATTGTAAAATGAAGTTATTTATTCTTGGTTTTCAATCATTACATACACACAGTGGCCACTTTATTAGGTACACCTGTACACCAGTTCATTAATGCAAATATCTATTCAGCTAATCATATGGCAGCAACGCAATGCATAAGAGCATGCAGACATGGTCAAGAGTTTTAGTTGTTGTTCAGAGCAGATACCAGAATGGGGAAGAAACCTAATCTAAGTGACGTTGACTGTGGAATGACTGACAGACTGGTTTGAGATTCTCAGAAAGACCTGATCTCCTTGGATTTTCATGCACAACAGTCTATTGAACAGTTCACAAAGAATGGTGCAAAAAAAATAAACATACAATAAGCAGTAATTATGTGGGTGAAAATGTCTTGTTAACAAGAGGAAGTAGAAAATCGCCAGACAGGTTCAACTGACAGGAAAGCAACAGTAACTCAGATAACCACACATTACAACAGTGATGTCTAAATGCACACCATGTTGAATATTGAAGTGGATGGGCTATAGCAGTAGAAAATCATGAACATACGGTAGGTGACTAATAAAATAGCCACTGAGTGTATTCACACTTCATAGAGGAAAGCCATTCAGCCCACCCAGTGAAGGTAAACTCGTATTGGAGCAAAAGAGACTTGCTGAGTTACTCCAGCGGACTGTTTGTTGCTTCTTAGCTCAGTCCCAGTGCCCTGCTTATTCCCTTCCTTCATGCCTACCTACTTTCCTTTAGTAAGTTCCAAGTTAATCTGCTTTATCTGCCCTTTTGGAATGTAATCAAATAATTATAGAATCATACAGCACAGAAATAGGCATTTTGGGCCACTGTGTCTATGACAACAATTATTATACTAATCTTTTTTTTTATTCTCCCCATACTCCCATTACCATCTCCCAGATTCTGCCACTAATCTACACACAAGGGGGCATGTATAAGAGCCAGTTAATCACTCAACCCCCATGTCCTTCCAATGTAGAAGGAAATAAGGGCATCCAGAGGAAACCCATGTGGTCACGGAGAGAAGATGAACGTCCATTCCGTTGGCATCCAAAGTCAGGATTACTCTTAGTTCCCTGGAGTGGTGAGGTTGCATTTCTGGTAGCTGCACCATTCTGTTCCCATTATGTCTATTTAAAATAAAGGTGATTTCTTTTTCTCTCAAATCACCCACCCTTTTCACACCATCCCCATGCTATTTCTTTTCAGCATCTCTGAATCTGTGGTCACTTGGGTTCTCAACTTGCAGCAGCTGTTAATAGGGTAAATATATAGAAATCTTTGTTGCTTTTCAACTTTAAATAAAAACAGAACCAGCTGCAAATGCTTGGCAGGATAGTTCACACGTGTCAAGAGAGAAACAGAAGGTTTCATCAGAGACCTCATCAATATAAAACATTAACCTTACTTTTCTCTCTCCACAAACCTGACCGAACCTTCCAAACATTTCCAGAATCTTCTGATTTTATTTTAGACTTCCAGCATCTAAGAGTTATTCAATTGTCTCAAACATTTTCCAAGAGAACAACATCTGGTTCCCAGCTTAAAACTTGTAACCTCATTCCTAGAAGCTTGCTTGTAAATATCTCCCATATCCTCCCTTGGGTTTTCACATCCTTCAAGTGGTGGTAAATGGAATAGTATATAGCACTTTCCATCTATGATCAAAATCTTGGTTCAAATATAGCAGTTACATATTTTATGCTTATTTACAATGTTCCCTCTAATTTGTAAGGACCAGTGTGCGCAAAAATCTTGTACTGTTCATTTTTATGCCCAGTGACAACATGAATAATTTCTTCAATAAAAACTGTATAAATAAGCCACTTCTAAAATCTGCAGCCAAATCATAGCAAACTCCACATTGCCAACATTGTCCACATCAAAAACCAGAAGAGGAAATGTGATTGTGTATCATTGTGAAATATACTTAATATGCCAACAAGGTAGACGGTGACAACTTTTTATGTAGTTTAAATTCTTTTGTGCACAAGAACTAAACTTTAGAGGGAACATTGCATATTAATATATCAGCTAACAGTCCTCTCCTGAAGCCAGGACAGAGATGGTCACAGGCCCTCATGGGATTTGATGAAATAGGCCAATGGATCGAGATACTAACCCGTAAGGAGTTTGTACATACAGTACATTCTCCCCGTTTCCTCCAGGTGCTCCAGTTTCCTCCCACATTCCAAAAACATACAAGTTAGTAGGATAATTGGTCACATGGGTGTATGTTTGGCCAGAAGTGCCTATTCCTGTGTTGAATCTCTTAATAAAATAATAAAACATTATCATTATTCAGTATATTTTTAAAACTAGCCCTTGAGAAACACAGCCAGGTATAAAATGCCAATCTGAAAGTGGTTGTTTAATATGACTCCACTTTCTGCCTTGTACTAATTTTTTACCCAGGCTGACTTTGACTCTTTTATCCAGCAAGCCTCAGTTTTGCTAACCACTCTTTTATGTGTCAAAACACCTCCTGAAAATCGATTTAGATATCATCTTCTATATTCCTTCAGTGCATGAATAAGTAAGAAGGAAGCAATGTCATTAATCTTATGAGAATAAATTTAATCGTAACCTCTCAAGTAGGCTTCAAGGTCATCGATGTCTTTCCTGTATAATACGGTCTATTGCCTGTGCCCTTGGGAGATACAACAAGAAAGAATTTGCATTTATACAGTGCTTTTATAGCCAACTAATTAGAATTAAGGATGATGGTGATTGCAGTAGCCAATTTACAAACAGCAACGACATAAATGTCTCACTTTCCTCCAAATCTTTCATTGGCCAAAGAGTGTTAAATGTATAATGAAGTAGCATCAGCATATTGCACTTTGCCACTAAATTCATTCCTTTGAAGTCTGGAGGCTGAGGGGAGAATAGTCCATCAAAATTCAAAATTCAGTGTTTGAGATATCTCTGCTTTAGGAAGGTTATCACTGAAATCTGTCAACTGAATCTGAGTAGGCAGAAAACCACATTTTTAGTAGTCAGCAAAACAATTGTTATTGTTACCTTCTCCGAAGCCAATGATGAAAATATCAGTGATGTATCTACTTGTATAACGGATGTCACTGAGGCAATTTGTTCAAAAAACTAGCAAGTGGAGAGGTTCACCAAGCTTCCTGTGGTGCAAGTTGCTATAACCTATATATCTTGTCTTGTCTTGTCCATACTGTACCAACCGCCGCCACTAGGCTATAAACGTGCAGGAGCAGTGTGTGGTTAAGTGCCTTGCTCAAGGACACACACACACACACACAGCCTCGTCTCAAGCTCAAACTAACAACCTTCAGATCACTAGCCCAAAGCCATAACCACTTGGCCACGTGCCAAATACACGAACATTCTTTTTATAGTTGACATATTCCACTTCCTCTGTACATAATTCCAGTTAGAAAGGGATTTGCAGAGTACCTTCCTTCTATGGTAATCTGTTTTACCACTAAAGCAACCACTAGAGGCTGATAATGTGGCTTGAGGCAACCATTTGCAGTCCAATTGGGTGCATGCAGTACACATACACAGGCTCAAATCACCGAATCAAAGGTGCCTCAAAGCATACAGTATGTGTACATGTAAATGGACTTGTCATGTCTGTGGACAGCTGAGAATGGAATTATACAATGGCCTGAAGTCTAGATGCAGACATACCTGACCTCTTTTTATGTCATTGGTCCCCACACCACTTTCAGGCCATTCTGTAACATACTGAGCTGAAATCCTGAATCACTTTGTACTCACACCCTCAGCTTTACAATGACCACAAGTGGTACAAGTAGCATGGTCCAATCTATTCAAATGGTGGCACAAACCTACACTTAAAGAATGCTTATTTGTTTTGCTTTCATTGGTATTAATAGTTTATTACTTTGCTTAATTAACATGTACAAAAATGCTGGATGAACTCAGCAGGTCGGGCAGCATCCGTTGAAAGAAGCAGTCAACGTTTTGGATCAAGACCCTTCATCAGGACTCAGTCCTGACAAAGGGTCTCGACCTGAAACGTTGACTGCTTCTTTCAACGGATGCTGCCTGACCTGCTGAGTTCATCTAGCTTTTTTGTACTTGTTGATTTGACCACTGCATCTGCAGTGTATTTTGTGTTTACTACTTTGCTTAACTTGTTTGTAATTTTACGTGACTTTTTATCAGCTTTTTATATATCTCTAATCATTGGAAAGTTTAGTTCCCTTACCCCATACTGCTCACTTCTATCAAGATCCACAAACTTGGCTGTGCAGGTAGGTCCATTGTCTCTGCCTACCAATGTCCGACAGAACTCATGTTCTCAAACCTTGACTCCATTCTCTCCCTTTTGATCAGTCCCTTTCCACCTACATCTGCAACACTTCTCATGCTCTCGATCTCCTCACTAACTTTCAATTCCCTGGCCCTGACCACCTCATTTTCAACATGGATGTTTAGTTCCTAAACACTTCTAGCCTCATCAACAAGGCCTTATAGCTCACAGCTTCTTTCTCAATAAAAGAACCAACTATTTCCCCTCCATCACAACACTCCTCCATCTGGCACAAATGGTCCTCACCTTCAACAATTCCTCCTTCAGCCCCTCCCACATTCTCCAGACTCAAGGGAAAGCCATGGGCACACGCATGTGCCCCAGCTATGCCTACCTTTTTGTTGCCTATGTAGAACAGTCTATGTACAATAGTCCAAACCTTCCTTGCTAATACTCCCCAACTTTTCCTACGTTACATTGACGACTGCATTGGTGCTGCTTCATACACCCATGTTGAGCTCATCAATTTCATCAAATTGCACCCTTAAATTCACTTGGTCCACTTCTGATACCTCCCTCCTCTTTCTTCATCTGTCTCCATCTCTGGAGACAAACTGCTGACCAACATCTTTTATAAACCTACTAATTCCCATGGCTATCTTGACCATCCCTCACCCCCATCTCCTCCATTTCCCAGACATCTGTGCTCACCCCATTTTCTTGCTGCCTTAAATGTGGTGGAGTTCCTCTTGTTCTTCCCCCTTGAGCCTCCACATCCAACACATCACTCTCCACAACTTCGACCATCTTCAAAGGGATCCTACCAACAAACGCATTTTTACCTCCCCCCTCACGCCACTCTCCACTTTCTGTGAGGATCATGATTCTCTAATCCATTTGTCCTTCCCAGCATTTATCCCTGCAAGTGGCTGAAGTTCTACACCAGCACTTGCACCTCCTTCCTCACCACCATTCAGGGCCCAAAGCAGTCCTTCCAGTTAAGGTAAAATTGCAGGGCATTGTGTTCAAGAGTTCAAAGGTCAGGAAGTTATGCTGCAACTTTATAAAACTTTGGCTGGGCCACATCAGGAGTATTGCAAACAGTTCTGATCACTCCACTATAGGAAGAATATATGCATGTGCTAACATGAGAAGCTGGATAAGTTTGGATTGCTTTCTCAGTTTTGGAGGCTGAGGGGAGATCTGATCGAGGTTTACAAAATTATGAGAGGCATAGGTAGAGGGGACAGAATATCTGTTCTCCAGGGTTGAAATGTCTAATACCAGAGGGCATGCATTGAAGATGAAGGGGGTAGGTTCAAAGGGGATGTGAGGGTTAAGTTTTTTACTCAGAGAGTCCTGGATGCCTGAAATGCACTGTCTAGTATGGTGGTAGAGGCAAAAACATTAGAGGCTTTTAAGAGATGTTTGGATAGGTACATAGATGTAAGGAAGATGGATATGGACGTGGTGTAGGTAGCAGTGATTAGTGTTGGATGATCTGATTTGCCTTTTAGCTGGTTTTGCACAACAGTGTCGGCTGAATGGCCTGTTCCTGTGCTGTACTGTTCTATATTCTATGTTCAAAATCTGCTGAGGTTGTCTATTGTATCCGGTGCCCCCAATGCAGCCTCCTCTACACTGGTGAGACCTGTCAAAAATTGTCAAACACCTCCACTCGGTTCCAAAAAGTTTTAATTTCAATTCCCTTTCCATGATGAGGCCACTCCCAGGTTGGAGGAACAACACCTTGTATTCCTTCTGGGCAGCCGCTGACCTGATGACATGAGCATCGATTTCTCCTTCTGATAAAATATTTTTCTCTTCCCTATCCCTCTCCTTCTATTACCCGCTCTGACCTCTTACCTCATCATCTAAACCTTATCATGTAATAGTAAACTTCCTAGCACGTTGTGATAATTGCTTTACACCAGATGATTTTCTTCCACCTTCCTCTCCAGAGCCAGCTGACCCTATCACCGATCATCTTCTCTACAACTAGTAGCGCGCTTTTGATGGAATGAGGCAACGATCAAGAGCATAGAAGAAAATCCTGAAAGTTCGTGATGATTGGTAGTACTTCATCTGCCTTCCCTGAATTTCTTCTTCAGTGCCTTTGTCATGGAGGTTTTCCATTTGAGGCTGCTCTATAAGAAGATATGGAACAAAGTTTAAATCTATTTTATGCATATATAATGAATGGATGTCTACCAAAACCACTGAGGAAAGCTTCCACACTTCCCCGCAGTGGACATCTGAAATGGACATTTCCATTCTGTAACTTTGAGTGCCTCTTTGGATTGGTATGCTCAGCACGCTCAGTACTCGGCTAAACTTCTTGATGGTCGATGCACTTTCTAACATTCTGAGACTTCGTGACAATGTAGAGATGCAACAAGCACATTGAACATCACCTGGAAAACATTTAGCATTTTTAGAAGCTGTGAATTGCTTCAATGTAGATATTCAACATACAAGCTCAAATATTAAACCGACTATATTCAGTAACTGGAGATTAACCTTATTCATCTTTAAACCACACATGGACTTACACTTCAGATGCCAAAATTATAGTGCTGTGACAAATTCTGCAAGATTATAATATAATCACTATTGATCTTATCCAAGTTTTTAGTTTTCCTGGTGGCTGTCATCTTCAGTTTTGGTTATTTATGCACCTTACACTGAGCTAAAGCTATACCTTTCACGTTAATAATGCTTAAATACTACAATTAAATTTCTTCATCGTGTTTTTTTTTCATATGACCACCCACTCCATAACCGCATCCAAAGCAGCCTTAAGTTGTGAACAGTTTGTAGCATCTATAAGGGAAACATTGGACATTCTCATCAAGGATATTTCCATTTGATTTAGCCCAGCCAATCAAGCTGTACTCATAGATTTGGTTTCACACTGGCTCCTTCTGCATCACTCCCACCATCTCCACTGACATCACAGGCCAATGAAAACAGGAGATACTGAGGTGGTGAGAGAAAAACGGTCAACATTTCAGCTCTTTCAATCAGAATCCAAAAGAATGACAGATGAACATGTCAAAATCATCCATCTCTCACTACAAGCTTATATTGTATAGATCAACCAATATGAGAACAAATAATATAAATATTTATTTTTTACTCTTGCAAGAGTTTGAAGATATTTTTTCTTCACTGAATCTACACTTTGAGAAAAACTAAATGGAAAGTGAGCAAAATCTCAAGGCATATTTCATTTGGGGTTTGAAGAGATTTAGTTTGTCACCTAAAATACTTGAGAGCTTCAATAGATGTACCACGGAGAACATTCTGACAGGCATCATCATTGTCTGGTATGAGGCAGGGCGATATACTGCATAGGATTGAAAGAAGCTACAGAAAGTTATAAAATTTGTCAGTTCCTTCTTGGGTACTAGTATGCATAGTATCCAAAACATCTTCAAGGAGCAGTGCCTCAGAAAGGGGGCATCCATTATCAAGGACCTCCATCACCCCAGACATGCCCTCTTCTCATTGTTACCATCAGGAAGGAGGTACAGAAGCTTGAAGGCACACACTCAGTGATTCAGTAACAGCTTCTTCCCCTCTGCTATTCAATTGCTAAATGGACATTGAACCCTCTTCTCATTATTACAATTTGGAAGGAGGTACAGAAGCCTGAAGGCACACACTCAGCGGTTCAAGAACAGCTTCTACTCTTCTGCCATCCAATTCCTAAATAGACATTGAACTCATGAACACTACCTCACTTTTTTATATGACTTCTGTTTTGCACTATATATAAATAAATATAAATATAAATATATATATATATAAAACTGTAATTGATTTACTTTTTTTTCTTTCTATATTATGTATTGAATTGTACTGCTGCTGCTACATTAACAACTTTCTCAAAACCTGCCAGTGATAATAAACCTGATTCTGGTTCTGATTTTGATCTGAGCAGTAATTATTCAAAGAATTTCCACAAATAGTTTATGTCTGAAGTTTTTAAAAAGGCAGCTGCACAACAAAGTTTACAATAAGGCAGTATGTGTATTTTTTGCTCTGACATTTATCTTACTGACTGATCCAGGCTAAACTTGATCTATTTTCAAAATAAGAAACACTGGAGTTATTTCAACCCCTCCCTATGCATTTTCATGTTTTATTTCTAAGTTCAATCTGGAGCTTGCCACTTTCTCAATTTAATTTTTTTCACTTTCATTTTAATTCAATAGAGAATTAACAGGTGGCTGCACATCTACCGAAGTTATTTACTTTTTAATTCCTTGCCTTTCAGCCCCAATGGACTATGAATGGAAATGCCGCCTTTCAGTATTGTAAGTGACGGCAGAAAAAAGAAGGTAATTGAAAGAGTTTCAGTTGACTAGTTTTCTTCATTTGATCGGTATTAGGTGTGATAATATATCTGTGCCATCTGAACCACGGAGAGGAGAAATGAAGCTGCCAACGATTGTGATGCTGAGAAGAGGATAAATATTTTTAATTATTGCCTTATTAAGGGTATTTTAATAGACAGAAAAGAGCTAGCTGTTACTTTTAGGGTCCCAGTTGAAGAAATACTATATCAAGTAAATTTCAAATTATGCTAATCCAGAAGTCGCAATTACATTATCCTTTAAGAAATTCGTCTTTGCTTGGACTGTGACACAGTCAAATTTCACAGCAAATTTTCTTACAGAATAACTATTAAACTTTTTTTTAGCAAATTGGCTGGCAGACAAAGTTGGATTGAGCCAAATGTTGCTTAATTCAAAATTTGGTGCTAAGAGATATAACCTTTTGTCCCTGAACTGAAGTTATTGTACATTCAGCTGACCACACTTTGTTGCATTTATCTGATGTGTTAGGTGGAGGAAAGGGACAATGCCAATCCAAATACACTTTCTAGTGATTCTGCAAGTCACAAATTACAAGGGAAACACTGTAAAGAGAAGTTTGACCTTGGTCACTAATGCTGAACAAGAACAGAAATATCACTGACCCATGTTTTATGTCCTATATATTCACTTCTATTAACTACAACAAAACTAAATGCAGAGAGATAACTAAAACCAGCATTCAATATTCTTGCATATGTTGAGAACAAGCATTCAAAGGTAACTTTTTCCCTTTGTGCATAGAAGAGCTGATCTGTTAATATACATATACATAACATTTCTTGCACGGGTGTCAAGTCAAGGTGGGTCAAGAAATTCATTTAAATATTTAGTTTCTGTGTATTAGTGCAATTTTCAAATTCTAGATGTAGAATTGGATGAGTGTTTTATTAAAATGTGTTTCTTACTGTAAGTTTTCAAAAGTCATTTTCGTTTTATTTATTTTGTTTTAACAAAAGTTACATCTACATGAAAATGATATAACTAGCAGTGAACTTGATTGTGAAGCTTATATTCTAATTGTAACATCTTGCTTGTATTGTGCAATGCAATATAAAATGGCAGTGCATTTGTTTGACAAGCACTTACTGTATTTGTACTTGTATGTTTCCCATGGCTGCAATTTTAGATTTCACATAGAAACACGGAAACATAAAACCTATAGTGCAATACAAGCACTTTGGCCCACAAAGCTGTGTCGAACATGTCCTTACCTGAGAAATTGCCTATGGTTACCCATTGCCCTCAACTTTTCTGAGCTCCATCTACCTGTCCAGGAGTCTCTTATAAGGCCCTATCATATCCGCCTCCACCACCGTCACCGGCAGCCCATTCCACGCACTCACCACTGTCTGCGTAAAAAAACTTACCCCTGATATCTTCTCTGTACCTACTTCCAAGCACTTTAAAACTGTGCCCTCTCTTGCTAGCCATTTCTGCCCTGGGAAAAAGTCTCTGACTATGTACACAATCAATGCCTCTCATCACCTTATGCACTCTCATAAAAAACTTGTAAACTTAGTAAACATAGTAAACTTGCCAATGACACCACAGTTGTTTATTTATTCAGCCTACTCTCATAAGGCATGCTCCTCAATCCAGGCAACATCCTTGTAAATCTTCTCTGTACCCTTTCTATGGTTTCCACATCCTTCCTGTAGTGAGGTGACCAGAACTGAGCACAGAACACTAAGTGGGGTCTGACCAGGGTCCTATGTAGCTGCAACATTATCTCTCGGCTCCAAAACTCATCCCACGATTGATGGAGGCCGATGCATTATATCCTTTCTTAAACACAGTCAACCTGCGCAGCAGCCTTGAGTGTCCTATGGACTCAAACCCCAAGATCCCTCTGATCCTCCACACTGCCAAGAGTCTTACCATTAATACAATTAATGCTCTTCTGCACACTACATGGCCACTTGAGTTACTGTCACCTTCCTGTCGGCTTGAACTAGCTACTGTCCTCTGACCTCTCTCATTAACAAGACCTTTGTGCCCCCAGATCTACTGCTCACTGGATGTTTTTATTTTGCTTCTCACACTATTCTCTGTAAACTCTAGAGAATGTTGTATATGTAAACAACTGAACCTCTTGATCATGTCTGCACGTTTCAATGCATTGAGTTGCTGCTACATGAATGGCCAATTAGATATTCGCCTCAACGAGCAGATGCACAGGTGTGCTTAATAAAGTGCCAACTGAGTGCATATTACATATCATACTTTGAAATATCCTCATTGAAAAGGAGAATAAACCTACAGCCATGTGAATTGCAGAGCATCTCACAAATCTGTGACCTCTGACATCAGAACGTCCTTTGAGAGAGTGAACCCTTGTAAGGCATCAAGTCCCAATGGCATAAATGGCAGAGTACTGAAAAACTGTGCCAACCAACTGGCTGGTGTGTTCAAGGACAACTTCAGTGTCTCACTGCCAGAGGTGGAAGTTCCCACCTGCTTCGAAAGGACATCCGTTATACCAGTGGCCAAGAAGAGCAGAGTGAGATGCTCCAACAACAACCACCCAGTGGCACTCACATCTGCTGTGATGAAGTACTTTGAGAAATTGGTCATGGCTGGAATCAACTCCTGCTCGAGAAGGGACCAGGACCCACTAAATTTTGCCGACCATCGCAACAGGTCCACAGTGGATGCAAGCTCACTTGCTTTCTACTCGGCTTTGGAGCATCTGGACATGCGTACATCAGGCTGCTGTTAATCTATTACAGCTTGGTTTTCAACACCACCATCCCCTAACTAATAATCAACAAGCTTCAATTCTAGGACTTTGTAGCTTCCTCTGGAACTGGATCCTTGATTTCCACATCAGGAGTCCCCAATCAGTGCGGATTGGTAATAACAATTTGTCCTCAATGGCGAACCTCAAGGATGTGTGGTCATGACTGTCTCCAACACCATCAGTAAACTTGCCAATGACACCACAGTTGTTTATTTATTCAGCGATACTATGTGAATAGGCTCTTCGGGCCACACTGCCCGGGAACTGCTGACAAAAGCCTAACCTAATCATAGGACAATTTAGATTGACCAATTAACCTTTCACGTAAGATGACACCAGCAAACAATGCTACCAACGGTGACATCCTGCAGACAGTTCACAAAACTACTTATTTTACTTCTTCTTCTTTCAAATATGACTCTATGACTAAACTGTGTCTGACTGGAGCCTGTGAATTACATTTTGATGGTGTGATTTTGGGCAGATGGAGCAATCTGTTGGCTTTGCTGTCTCTGAGGGAATTTGGTGAGGCTTCAAGCAGAGTATGTGGCCTAGAGGCCTACTAGGAGCCTGGAGACCATGCTTGACTATTGCTTCACTCCAAGTGAAGCGTCGAGTAAGGTTGAAGTCGATGAGAGTGGGCGGGTGTTCGGTGCCATTTGAATGTAATTGACCGATCTTCCTCACCCTCTTGCTAACTATTTTTGGAGGAAAGTGCAGGAGACTTGGGCTCCATGCTGCAAGCATTGATCAGCAGGGCTGTGAACTCGTTTTGGGGGACTTTGAGGTTCATAGTGCATGTACTTCTGGATTCTGAATTCTCTTTTTTTTTGATTTATTAAGCATCTTGATCGATGTAGACTGGGCTGCTTCAGTGAAGATTGGCCGTGCGCTGAACTGAATTAAACTGAATACTAAACTCCAACGAGTACAGAATGAGAGCCATCGAAAGCCCCTCATATGTTAATCCTTTCATTTCTGCGATATATTCTTGTGAACCTTCTCGGAATCCTCTCCAATGCCAGTGCATCTTTTCTTTTTTTTGTAATTTATTTTTTATTGAAGGTCATCATCAAACAAACATTTCCATAAGATGTATTTCAGACATTGTACATAAGAGACCCAAAACTGTTCAAAATACTCCACTGATCTCCCTCCTGGCACTTATCCTTGCAAGCAGAACAATTACTACACCTGCCCTAAACCTCCTCCCTCACTACAATTCAAGGCTCAAAACAGTCCTTCCAGGTGAAGCAACACTTCACCTGTAAGTCTATTGGAGTCATTGTATTGTGTCCAGCACTCCCAGTGTGACCTCCTTGTATTGGTGAGACCTGACATAGATTGGGAGACCGCTTCACCGAGCGCCTATGCTCTGTCCACTAGAATAAGCAGAATCTCCCAGTGGCCACCCATTTTAATTCCATTTCCTGTTCCCATTCCAGGCCTACTATACTGTCATGATGAAGCCACACTCAGGTTGGAGAAACAACACCTTGTATTTCATCTGGGTAGTTTCCAACCTGATGGCATGAACATCGATTTCCCAGATTTCTGGTAATGCTTCTCCCCTTCACCATTCCCCATCCCCTCTTCCCTGTCTCACCTATCTCCTTGCCTGCCCAATGCCACCCTCTGGTGTTCCTCTCCCCTTTTCTTTCTTCCATGGCCTCTGTCTTCTCATATCAGACTCCCCTTTCTTCAGCTCGGTATCTCTTTCAACAATCAACTGCCCAGCTCTTTAGTTCACTCCTCCCCCTCCCGGTTTTACCTATCACTTTGTGTTTCTCTCTCCCCTCTCCCAGCTTTAAATCTATTCCTCATCTTTTTTTCTCTGATTCTATCAAAGGACCTTGGCCTGAAGCATCGACTGTTCTTTTTTCCTTAGATGCTGCCTGGCCTGCCGAGTTCCTCCAGCATTTTGTGTGTGTCACAATACTCCAAGTGTGGTCTGACCAATGCCTTATAAAGTTTCAACATTACATCTGAGCTTCCCTTTGCTTTTGTTACCATTGATACAACCTGCAAGTTAACCTTTAGGGAATCCTGCATGAGGATTCTCAAGTCACTTTGCACCTCTGAGTTTTGAATTTTCTCCGCATTTAGAAAATAGACCTCAACTTCATTCCTTCTACCGAAGTGCATATCCATCAACATTCCCTCTAATTTTTTTTTACAGCTGCACAGACCAACCATTGCTCTGAGAAAGAAGTTTCTATATGGTCTGAAAACTATGTGGCACTTAAAATGTTAACATTTACATCACATAAAGAAAATTTCTGTGGCAGGAATGCATAAGCTATGTGTGAGTGAGCATTTCAGCTTACAGGGAGCAGTGATGACCATGTACTTCCCTACATGATGTTCTATCTGCCACTTACCCCATTCTCCCAATCTTTCCAAGTTCTTCTGCAGACATCCTGCTTCCGTGGTATTAACTGCCCACTCCATCTGTCTTCGTATCATCTGCAAACTTGACCATAAAGCCATCTATTCTCTCATCCAAATCAAACCAAATCACCCTCAACCGCTTAGGAACAGCTTCTTTGCCTCTGTCATCAGATTCCTGAATGAAAACTCCCTCACTATTTTGGTCTCTTTTAGCACTATTTATTTATTTATATATATTTTTACAGTAATGTCTACATATTGCTCCACAAATCAAAAATTTTCATGACACATATCTGTGATAATAAATGTGACTGATTCAGATTCAAACTTTTAACATGATCTTACATAAAATAAGAGGATATTCCTGAGGATTGTGTCTAAAATTCACTGACAAACATTTGGGTTAAGTAAATTTGAGCTGGCATTTGAGCTGTCCTTATCTGGAGAAAATTCTAAGACTACCCTTGAAGCTGCATCCAGGATGCACTTAAGGAATTACCTATCATCAGCTGAGACCTAACATAGATCTTGTTCATGTCGAAGCAAAAGATATTACTTATATTTGTCCTCTGTGAATCAGTTATCTTAAAATTAATAAAGCTTCTGTCACCAAAAGTGCTTTTATTTAACTTTTACTCAACACATATCAAATACTGGTATTGAAAGCATTGAATATTTAAACTAATGGCTTGTAAACATTATACACACCTGCTTTACTCATGGAAGAGTGTTGGTTTGTTGCTTAAATTGAGTTGTGTTTACAATGATTTCTTTCATTTAACATGACATCAAATTTTTATAAATTGATGAAAGTCATAATTGTATTTCTAATCAAACCTGGACAATTACACAAAGCTAGCACTGGATTACAGACATAGTTCATGAAACTCTCAAAGTGGCCAGCACCGCCTTGGGTCAATTAAATAAAAGCTTGTTTGATGATCAAGATGTCAAGACTTGGCTAAATTCTACCAAGTAGCAGTGAACCCTAAATGTTTAATGTGGGACCTGTGCTACTTAGAGCAGGCACCTGGAAGCATTGGAAATGTATCACTATTTTGTCTCTGCAAGCTTATCTGAACTTATTGGAAAGATAAGCACACCACTGTCAGTATCCTCTCCAAGTCCTAGTTATGCTCATCTCTGCTGGGCATGCCAAGTCATTTGAATGTTGAATGCAGAGCTCCTGAAATAGACATAATACTTTGAGCTCTGCCACAGGAAGAGATAATCAAGCAAGCTGACAAGACATGTGATCAAAGCCACCTTGAAAATTTGCAACATCCCACTGACTGTTGGGAATCCTCAGTCTGTGCTTGTTTGAAGTTGCATTTTGATGGAATTGCAAATCTCAATTTCATGCACTGGGTACATAGAAGGCATGTGTAAATGAAAGAGGAAGTATACTATCTCAGAAACTACCTATCCTCCAGCCACCTCAAGCAATTCCCACCTCATGTATCTGCATTTTACAACACTGTCCTAATCAATCACCTCAGATTCTATGGAACAGGAGTAAAAGCATATCGTCCTCATTGCCAGCGGAATGTAGAAGAAGATGATTCCTGGGGTTGCAAGAAGCCAAGTACTTCTTCAAAGAAAAGTTGAAGCTCAATCCATAAGTAGTTAATATCCACAAGCAAACATTTTAATGGTGCTCAGAAATCTGTCTGAACTTCAGAAGCCTCCTGATATGTATTTGTTCAAAAGAAAATATTATTAACACAGATCATACAATGGTTTGGTTTTCATTGTAGGTTGTAATGAAACAGAAATGACTATATCATTTTCCATTCTCCATAATTTTTGTCAACACAGAATATGTTTCAATTGTACTGATAATTGAAAATACATTGTCAGCATATAGTTGAAATGCTTACAGATGTGGCTCTGTTCTCTGCCTATTGATTAGACACCACTGATTATTTGTAAGATCACTTAGCTTCATGAAAAACTGGACGAATATTGTTAAGCTGGCAGGAAGGCTGAAATTCACTGGTGTTGCCAGTTTTTACTAACCCCCAGAAGGAACCACTGTAGAGTTTGAGCCACAAAATAAGGTCTTTTCACAGAATAAATTCTTTTTATATTGGTCTTGACAACTTTCTTAAGTTTTACAAATGACTGCAAGATGTTAGAGCTTTTACTGTCTACAATTTTATTTAAGACATTGTACTTTTCAGTAATGGGTGGTGAGGTGGAGTTAGGCCCCTTCCCTCTGCTAGTCTGCAGGTCACCCTTGGGCAAGGTGCAGCACCTGCTTAGCCCCCTCAATCAGGGTCACATGAAGCCATGTGAGCTGGTGGTGGATGGTAATATAAGCAGCTGGTGCATATCACAAGTGCTGGTTATGCGCACTGATGCCAGGCAGACAATCTCTGAAATGTACTGATAACAGCTAGGATCACCCATTTTGTAAAGACACTACCCAGAAGAAGGCAATGGCAATCACTTCCGTAGAAAAATTTGCCAAGAATAAGTATGGTCATAGAGCCATGATCACCCATGTCATGCAACATGGCACAGAACAAATGAAGAAACATATAAAGAAATAACTCTCCCACAATCTGTGTGTTTAGATAGCCATATCAAGTCATTCATCCATTGTTTGTGGCTTAGTTAACATCAGTTCATGATACATGTCTGTGTTGAGATTACATATGGGGAATGAAATTTTGTTTATATTTAAAGTGGCAAACAATATTTGATGCAAACCTCACCCATCACCTTCTAGCTATCCTCCCCCTCCCACCTTTTGATTCTGACATCCACCCCCTTCCTTTTCAGTCCTGAAAAAGGGCTTCAACTGTCAACCGAAGCATCATCTGTTTATTCATTTTCACAGATGCTGCCTGACCTGCTGAGTTCCTATCTCACTGCATATGAGTTGCTTTGGTATAAACTATATTTTGTTGGAATAATATGGGCCATCATTCTCTTTTAATAATTCAAAGCTGTCACTGCCAATTTCACAAAGGAACTAGCATGATCCTTCAGTCCTCTGTCATATTAAAAGTATCTCATGACTTTCTTGTTATTATAATGATTGTTATCATTTATTATAAATGATTGCAATTGAATTGAAAGTGTAAGGAAATGGAAAATTAATGCCAATGCTAATTTATATGAATATTAGTCTGAGAAAGCTGAAGAAAAGGTTGGACTTGGTAGAAATAGCTGCAAGTGAACAGACTTTTTGATATGTCTTTTCAAGGTATCTGTGTGCCACGACTTGTAGGAAGGACCAGACCAAACACTGTCTCGACTTTTGCAGTTACTCACATTGGAGTTGCTTCATAATACTGTTTGGATGTCTGCCAGGTTTGGATAGACTAAGACCTTGGAAGAAATTTAGTATTTTAACAACGTAGGTTGAAGTTGAGGTTGAATTCAACAAGTTTTTATCTTAAGGGTTTGCAAAACTAGATATAATCGGGTCAGGCAAGTTGATAAATCTGTGGCTTCTGGTGGAGTGAAGTTAATGTAGTGGATAAGAGGGCAAATGTTCCAGACCAGTCAAGTTCATATCATCAATTGCCTAGCCTACATTTCATGAGCTGAGCTGGGTGTTACTCTGCAGATCGCTGAACAGCTTTGAGATCTTGTTAATGAAGAGGATTTCACTCATGTCACTCTAACACAATCCGTTTTCTTTTGTGGAAAGTTACTAGCTATGCAGAGGGAGTTCCTTATAGGAATTCCACTACCATTGGGATCTCTTCTGGGGAAGGTATGACCTGTACAAAAAGGATGGGTTATACCTGAACCCGAAGAGCTCTAATATCCTTCTGGGCACGTTTGCTGTTGAGGAGAGTTTAAACTAAGTTGGCATTGGGGATGGGAACCAGAGTGATAGGGATTGAGGATAGGGCAGTTGATATACAAGTTGATGCAATGTTTAGAGAGACTGTAAGGATGAACAGGCAGATGATAGGTCAACATTTCAATCAGAGCAATGAGGTGAAATGTAACATGGGGGCAAAATCGAAAAGGGTGATGAGTACAGGACTGAAGGTGTTATATTTGAATATATGTAGTATATGAGATAAGGTAGATGTTGTAGTGCAGTTAGAGATTGGCAAGTATATCATGGACATCACTAAGATGAGACTGAAAGAAAATCATAGTTAGGAGCTTAACATCCAAGGATACTCCTTGTATTGAAAGGACAGGTAGGTAGGCAGAGGGATTGATGTGACTCTGTTGGTATAACGTGAAATCGAATCCTTAGAAAGAGGTGACATTGGATCAGAAGATGTAGAATCCTTGTGTGTAGAGTTAAGAATCTGCATGGGGAAGAACGATCCTGATAGGAGTTATATACAGGCCCTGGAAGAGTAGGCGCGATTTAGAATATAAGTTTCAATGGGAAATAGAAAAGCCACATATACAGGTAATGTTACAATAGTCATGGGAGAATTCAATATTGGGAAAATCAGTTGGTGCTGGATCCCAAGAGAGGGAATTTACAGAATGCCTACAAAATGGCCTTTCAGAGCAGCTTGTGTTTGAGCCCTCTAGGGGAAAGAAAATTCTGGATTGGGTGTTATGTAATGAACCAGATTTGATTTGGGGGCTTAAGGTAAAGGAACCCTTAGGAGACAGTGATCTTAATATGATAGAATTCACCCTGTAGATGAGAAGTTAACATATGAGGAGCATTTGGTGGCTCTGGGTCTGTACTCACAGGAGTTTAGAAGAATGAGGGGGTCGGTGGGCTCATTGAATCTATTGAATATTGAAAGGCCTAGACAGAGTTGATATGGACTGAATGCTTTCTATAATGGTTTAGAGTAGGACCAGAGGGCACAGCCTCAGAATAGAGGGACATCCATTTAGAATAGAGATGAGAAGGAGTTTCTTTAGCCATAGTGTGGTGAAACTGTAGAATTTATTGTCACAGATGGCTGTGGAGGCCAAGTCATTGAGTATTGAGTATATTTAAAACAGAGGTTGATAAGTTCTTGCATAGTCAATTGTCAAAGGTTACAGGGAGAAGGCAGGAGAATGGGGTTGAAAGGGATAATAAATCAGCCATGATGGAATTGTGGAGCAGACTCAAAGGGTCAAGGTAACTGAATGTGCACCTATGTCTTATGGTCTTCATGGAGTCTGTTAAAAGGAGAATCAATATGGGTTAATCCTTATCCTGGGCATTGGGACAATAATAAAATTTATATTTGCCTAGAGAAGCAAGCTGACATTGAATATATGTATCATCTGAAACATGAAATAGACTCTAAGGGCTGGGATTAACATTTCGGCTCATTGCCATTTTTATCTATTGTGGTAGATGTACCTATTCCCTTGCCCGTAATCCATACATGTTGTATTTTATTTTTCCATGCTTCAAAAGTATTTCATTGGCTGTAAATCGCTTTAGGGAAACCTGAAGATGTGAAAAGAGTGTTTATTAAATGCAAGTCCTTCTTTCTCTTTTTAGCATCTCTAAAAACAGTAAAAACTATTTCAGAAATCACTTGTGCATGGAAAATAATGCAATTAGCAGTAAAGGCACTTTAGCCAGAACTGAAAATCTCATTATTTCCACATCTCTGGAGAAAAACCCTGATCTGAATAGAGAAGAAACCAATTAACTTTCACAAGTGGAAAGCTTCTAAAATTAATGCCGTACAGAATCTCTTCAGGGGAAATTACCGTTCTGAAGAAAGAAGAGAATATATTCAGTGAGGGAAAATTGTTCAGATTCTCACAGCTTTGATTAACAATAGATTAACTTCTTGGACTATGAACATAATGATGAATTAATAAGTCTGAAAAATTCTTGTATTAGGAAATAAGCAAACTTTGATTTGTTTATCCTCTACTTCTATCTATTTATATGGTCTTCGCAATTAGGGGTACCTTTAAATGCAAGTTGGGCCAGTTCTGCACAAAAGTCTATTCTAGATTTAGCTGCCTGCAGTTTTGGTAACGGTGGAAATTAACAGTCAGATGATGGAGAGTTTGGCAGCCATGTTGGAACTGTCATTAGTGGAGTAATCCATTTCTGTCGTGGATCAAGAACTGTAAAGGTCCATACTTAACAGGCAGACATCAGTTAAGCATCATCATTAATTTGTTCTTACTTCTTACTTTAGGAAGTAACCAAAGAGCCATCAAAAAAAATCATCCTTTATTGAAAGCAATAAGCTCTCAACAGACAACGATGCAGTAAAATTCATAGTGCTTGTTACACCCAAGCTACACTGCTTCAGGCATTGAACTTAAGCTGAGTGAGCACTCCAGATACCCATCCTTCAGCAGGTAATTTGAAAAGTAGTAATGATCAATGGCTTCAGTGGAAGCTGATCTAGTCATTCTAAGAATACAAACAGCGGTAAAGCCACATGGCACCATTGTCGGATCGAGCAATGTTGACTACAGAAGAAAAGGATTTACAGGTTTGGAAAAGTTTATTTTTTGCTAGAAAGTTTATAATAAAGAGAAGGGAAGGGCTGCCGATAGGGTAGTTCCTCAATGCAAAGCACATAGGTAAGACTAGGCCAATTCCAAGCAAATGTAACTGTTTCATTTTGTTTCAGAGGAAAGAGAGAATTTGAATTATATCAAGTATTCTATGTCCCAAGGCACTTCATAATGAGTTAAGCACTTCATTTGTTGTACACTCTGTGCATGTCCGTGGTCTTATGCTACATAACCCAACCACTTCAAGGCAAGACACGTTGTGTGTTCAGAGATGTTCTTCTGCACACCATTGTTCTAACCCATGGTTATTTGAGTTACTGTCACATTCCCAGTAACATGCCACGGCCATTTTGTACCCACCTAAGAAGGCAGACTGAGGTGTTCATTTGGTAAAAAAGGCAATTTTCCTCTGCAAAAGGGAAATATTTGAGCATAATGATTTAGCCATTTGGTTTTGCAAGTTTCATGAAATTTCTGCTGAAAAGATCCACACATATCTCAATGGGAATCTAAATATTTGATCAGGTTATCTGTGAGAGTACAATTATACTGTATATACGCAGTTTACCATAGACTAAGGTTATTAAGGTTTATACTTTTTAAAAAAATCAGTGTAGCTACCCATGTTAAGTTTTCAAAATTGTAAAGCCTCTCTCTTTGCAATTGTTTTGTAATGTGGAAATTGTATCGGTGGGGACAATAGGTTCACTTGGTCTTGCATTTTTCACTTCCCTTTTACTTCCAATATGACAGTTCCTTTGGGATTGAACTTGCTGATAGAACTGGATTTCCTTTTGTTTAATATCCACCTGTAATGACGGATACAGGTAGGTACCATGACTATCCGGGTTTACTGTTGAAAGAAGGACTGGATGAACACATCACGAGAATAGCAACTCTTCAATCTTCAAGTGACACAACAGATGAACTTGCTTAAATCCAGCCCTTTTCTTTGGTCTTATATCACACATTCCATAATATGCCACCCCCTGTCATGCCACTGATGTGATCTTGTTCATAAAATGTCCAGGAATGATCCAATAATTAGTCCTGTAATTAATTCTTGTAGAGTATTTTATGAAGTGCTTTGAATGTATCATAGCTTGACATGACCTCAATTATATTATTTACTAAGACTACTAAGTGTGGTGGGGTGGAGTTACATCTTAACCAATGGTAGTGTAAGGCACTCCTTCCCTCCACTAGCCTGCATGTCACCCTTGGGCAAGGTAAAGCACCTACTTAGCTCCCCTGTCAGGGTCACATGAATCCATGGGAGCAGGCAATGGATGGTCCTATGAGCAGCCGGTGCATATCACAACTCCTATTTATGCAATCACTGACACCAAGCAGATAATCTCTGAAGAGTATTGATAATGGTTGGGGTCATCTATCTTAGAAAGACACTGCCCAGAGGAAGGTAATGGCAAACCACTTCTGTAAAAAAAATCGCAAGAACAATCGTAGTCATGGAAGACCATGATCGCCCACATCATATGAGATGGCACATAATAATGATGTAATGATTTAGAGTTTGCCCCACATGATATATTTTATAAATTATTGTATCTGACTGCCCTTGATTCTTGTTAGCAATCAGAGTGACTGCTTATTGAGCTGTTCTTTGGTATCAATATGACTCCAAATCCTGTAGGAATCATCTCATTTTAAGGATGTCCATTAGCTTTTGTGTCCAGAGACACTGTCCGGAGTCAGAAATTCAGGTAAATTTTATCAGAGAAGTTTTTAATTGTGGTTGCTCAGGACCTGACAATAGGATTAATGTATACAATAAATCTGTCAGAATTCAGAAGTGAACAACTGGGACCTATATTCACTTTATTATATTTTGATGGAAAGGACCAACAGGGAGAGGAAAGTCTGCAGGCTGATAATGGAGCCTGCCTTATTTTCTGCTGCATTAAGTTAATGGTTGGAAATCAGGCATTCTTGGTAACGAAATTAGTCTTCCCATCACTGCTGTCTTCCAATTGCCCTTTACAATGCAGTGGGAGGAAAGCTTTTCCATGGTTGCTTCCTTTGTTCTGATCTTAGGTCACATTCTGTAATGTCAACCTACCTATCTCTTTCAAATGTGTTCTTTTCACTTTCCAGCTCTTTCTCCATCTCAAGTATAAAAAAATGTTGCTGGTCTTGTAGTAATTGAAAAATCAGTGGTATTAAAAAGCAGCCTTTTGTTCATTCTATGCAACAGTATTTTTATTAAATTGTCCCCATGTTCTGCTACTGTCAAACCTTCCAAATATATGATAACGAAAGAAACTCAGTGGAACTGAAATTTTACAAGTCATTAATTATAGTTGCAGAAGCGGTAGTGTTACTGACATTTTCATTGATTAGATTTGATTTGAAATGCCAGCAACACAGGAAGAAATTTGAGCAAGTGTAAATTCTCTAACTGGATATAATGACAGGATGTTAACAGAGCTTGTGCAGAAGGCTGAGTTTTTGCATTTAAGTATAGATTAGTCATTGGTGGCTAAGTTCCATTGAGCTCACTGGGTGCTGCAGTTATTAGCCAGTAATTGGGGTAGTCTGATTGCTCCATTCTTTATACTCTGCTGCTTTGATGAGAAAGTGGAATGTATACTATAAAAACAGACATATAACATTCAACAATCTGCATGAGTTGAATTTTATTATTATATTTCCCCAAAATATCACTCAAATTATGAAGATGACATGGAAAGAAAACATGTTTTATCCAACCTAATGTCTTTATTAGTTATAATCAAGGTTTGTAATTAACAGAAACGATCACTCCTCAAGTTTTGAAGGACAACTTCAATTTGTCTTCTGGGTAAATGTACCAGGAGTATGGTCAGTTTTAATAAGCTCTGAGGTAATGTTCTCATCTCATGCTTCAGGCTCCCATTAGACATATCAGGAGACTCATATTCAATCCTCTTCACTGATGCATCAACAGGCAATCCCTATGTGCTCATTAACAGCTGAAGCATAGCAACCGGCATAAGTAAATCAACTCCAACAAGGAATAGTACTCAAGATCAAAAGTAATAGCAACCATGTGGTTATAATACAACTTGTTATATGCTGAAAAATATAGATAATACTGAGTATTGATCAGGGGCAATCCATCCTTTAAAAAATAACTAAAAATTTGCTTTAAGCAATCTTAAAATAATAGATTATATTGAGCAGTTATATATTAGTTTAATTTTTCCTTTCCCTACCATTGTCATGCCATCTAATTATGGTCAAATGTTTTGAAGTATAGAAATATACAGTATAGTTAGCTCCAACCTTATTCAAAAGGCTAAACACAAAATACTCTGCAGATGCTGGGGTCAAAGCAGCACGCACAATTCCTCCAGCCTGTTGTGTGTGTTGCTTATTTAAAAGGCTCCCTGTCCAGTGCTATCACTTTTTAGCCTTGGCTATAGCTTCCAATTCCTGCGGGCACTCATTTAACAATTATTTTTCGTAATATCACCCTACAATCCCACTTCTTATGCAATGATGTCCTGACAGTTGATGTTCCCCAATTGTAATTCATCCAAAACACTCTTATCACCTGCTCCATCCCACATGAACTCCAGCACAAATGGGCCCATTTATTGTTGACGCAAGATACCGCAGATCAAGTCAAGTCAAGTCACTTTTTATTGTCATTTCAACCATAACTGCTGGTACAGTACACAGTAAAAATGAGACCTTTTTTAGGACCATGGTACTACATGAAATAATACAAAAACTACACTGAACGATGTAAAACAACACAAAAACTACACTAGACTACAGACCTACCTAGGACTGCATAAAATGCACAAAACAGTGCAGGTATTACAATAAATAGTAAACAAGACAATAGGCAGAGTAGAGGGCAGTAAGTTGGTGTCAGTCCAGACTCTGGTTATTGAGGAGTTTGATGGCTTGGGGGAAGAAACGGTTACATAGTCGGGTCGTGAGAGCCTGAATGCTTCGATGTCTTTTCCCAGATGGCAGGAGGGAGAAGAGTTTGTATGAGGGGTGCATGGGGTCCTTCATAATGTTGCTTGCTTTGCGGATGCAGCATGTGGTGTAAATGTCTGTAGTGGCGGGAAGAGAGACCTTGATGGTCTTCTCAGCTGACCTCACTATCCGCTGCAGGGTCTTGTGATCCGAGATGTTGCAATTTGCAAACCAGGCAGTGATGCAGCTGCTCAGGATGCTCTCAATATAACCCCTGTAGAATGTGATGAGAATGGGGGTGGGAAATGGACTTTTCTCAGAACTTCGCAGAAAGAAGAGATGCTGCTGGGCTTTCTTTGCTATGGAGCTGGTGTTGAGGGACCAGGTGAGATTCTCCACCAGGTGAACACCAAGAAATTTGGTGCTCTTAACGATCTCTACCGAGGAGCCACCGATGTTCAGCGGGGAGTGGTCGCTCTGTGCCCTCCTGAAGCCAACAACCATCTCTTTTGTTTTGCTCACATTCAGAGACAGGTTGTTGGCTTTGCACCAGTCCATTAGCCACTGCACCTCCTCTCTGTAAGCTGACTCATCATTCTTGCTGATGAGACCCACCATGGTCATATCATCGGCGAACTTGAAGATGTGGTTCAAGCTGTGTGTTGCAGCACAGTCATGGGTCAGCAGAGTGAACAGCAGTGGACTGAGCACACAGCCCTGGGGGGCCCCTGTGCTCAGTGTGATGGTGTTGGAGATGCTGCTTCTGATCAGGACTGACTGAGGTCTCCCAGTCAGGATTCAGATGCATTAATCTGGAGCAACAAGCAAACCCCTGGAGGTCATCAACAGGTAGAGCATCATTTGCGAGAGCAGTGGATTAGTTCATGTTTTTGGTCTAGAGTCTAGACCCCTTGTATTGGTCCATGGCATTAAAAAGATTGGGAGCCCCTGGTCTAGATCCTGGACACAAGAGATTGCAGAAGCAAGAGTGAATCTGGAGCAACATACAATCTATCGGAGGGTCCCTGTGAGCTGAGCGTCATCTGTGGAAGGAAATGCATTGTCAATTTTTCAGGTAGAAGTCCTGCATCAAGACTGAAAGTGGGGAGAGAAGATACACAGGTGAATGGTAAATAGAGACATCATTATCTCTCTTTGTCTTTCTCTGTCTATCATTCACCTGCCACCGTCTTCTGATTACACTCCTTCTCTTCTTGCCTACTTGGCACAACCTACCTGTCATCTTACACCCCTCCTCTGTCCACCACTGTCCATTTGACTCCTGTCTTACTTCATCTCTTTATACTAACCATCTAACTGAGACTTCAGAAGAATGTGCCCTCGAATAAAGTTACAGTTAACTCTAAAGAGATCATCGAAAACTGACTTGTTTCAGAAATAAAAAGGATCTTTTAGCATCATGTAGCAGACACCAACAGAATCAACAAACTCATTTGTAAGGCCAGTGATGTTGTGGGGGTGGAACTGGACTCTCTGATGGTGGTGGCTGAAAAGAGGATGCTGTCCAAGTTTTATGCCATCTTGGACAATGTCTCCCATCTACTCCATAATTTACTGGTTAGGCACAGGAGTACATTCAGCCAGAGACTCATTCCACCGAAATGTAACACTGAGCGTCATAGGAAGTCATTCTACCTGTGGCCATCAAACTTTACAACTCCTCCCTCGGAGTGTCAGACACCCTGAGCCAATAGGCTGGTCCTGGACTTATTTCCACTTGGCATAATTTACTTATTATTATTTAATTATTTATGGTTTTATATTGCTATATTTCTACACTAATCTTGGTTGATGCGACTGTAACAAAACCCAATTTCCCTCAAGATCAATAAAGTATGTCTGTCTGTCTGTCTGTCTACCTTTAATCTTATTTGACTAAAATTATCATCAATTGGATCTTAACTATCCCAGGATGGGTAAGTAACTGCATATCTATAGTTTTTTTTTGATTAGGGTCAAAATTGCTCATATTAAAAACTTATCAGGAAAAGGTTGCCTTTATACATTTGTGCCTTCTACATATCTGAGAATTTCTTAAAGTGCCACAAAGTCAAATGCACACTTCTGAATTATGGGCATTTATAGTTGATGCATGGGAATATGATCAGAATCAGAATAAGGTTTAATATCACTAGTTTATGTCACGAAATTTGTTGTTTTGCAGCAGCAGTACATTCCAATACATAATGAAAACTATAAATTACAGTAAGTATATCTTAAAAAATAAAATTAAATATGTACTGCAAAACGAGAGAAAAATAGTGCAGTAGTGTTCGTGGATTTATTATTCATTCATAAATCTGATGGCACAGGGGAAGTTGTTACTGAAGTATTAAGTGTGTGTCTTCAGGTTCCTGTAACTCATCCTTGATGGTAGCAATGAGAAGAGGGCAAGTCCTGGGTGATGGAGGTCCCTTACGATGGATGCCACATTTTTGATCTAACACTTTTAGAAGGTATCCTCAATGGTGAGAAGACTAGTGTTCCATGATGGAGTTGACTGAGTTTACAACTTTCTGGAGCTTTTACCAATCCTGTGCAGTGGCTTCTCCATATCAGACAGTGATGCAAACAGTTACAATGTTCTCCACAGTACAATACAGAAATTTGCAAAATGTCTTTGGTGACATAGCAAGTCTCCTTGACATCCTAATGAAATACATTGCATCAATAGGTTCGGCCCAGGATAGGTCTTCAGAGATGTTTACACTCAGAAACTTGAAACTTCTTACCCTTTACACTGCTGATCCCTCAATGAGGATTGGTGTCTTTCCCCTCGCCTTCCCCTTCCTGAAGTCCACAATGATTTCCTTGGTCTTACTGGTGTTGAGTGCCAGGTTGTTGTTGCGACACCACACAACCAGTTGATCTATCTCACTCCTGTATGTCTCCTCGTACTAATGGGATTAATGACCTTATTCTCAAATGAATCACTGGCCTGAAAACCACTAAGATTCACAACTGCTATAAGTACTAACAAGAGAAAATCTGCAGATACTGGAAATCTGAGCAACACACACAAAATGCTGGAGGAACTCAGGAGGCCAAGAAGCATCTATGGAAAAAAGTACAGTCGATGTTTCAGGCTGAAACCCTTTGCTAGGACTATAAGGGTGAGAGTAAGCGTTCGGCATGGACTAGAAGGGCTGTGATGGCCTGTTTCCGTGCTGTAATTTTTATATGGTTATAAGTGCTGGTGTGTGATATTTTTATACCTGCTCCCACCTCAACTTAACAACTGCAGTCATGAGTGAATTCAGAGCTATATTCAAGAAGAATTAGTAATGGGGACGTGAAGTTTGCAAAATCAAGAATATTTTTGTAAACGTGAATCTTAAATACTCTGTGAAATTTCAAATTGTCTTTCTTCATTTTGAATATTCACTTTCTTTTGAATTTGTATGACTATAAAAAGCCATCAACCTGATTGACAAGTGCAGCAAATCAGGCAGAAAACCCCCGCCTGGCCCCTTTGCTCTGACAAGATGTCACAGCAGCAAATGCTGCCCAGCATAGACAGCAACACAGAAGCAAAGATGACTAAAAACAGAGAGGTTTTCAAGGAGGTGTTTTCAGGAAATATCTTCATTTGATGTGATCATCCTGTGCAAGGAAGCCTGAGCAGAATTTCCAGCTATGGGCACCACTTTATTGAATTCAACTCCCTATCTCTGCTTTTCTTGAAACTTAGATTTTTTTTCTAACAGAAGTGATGCATATTTTCTTCCAATGAAATCATGCTACTCAGACCCAATAAACACTCTCCACAAACTGAACTAATTGGCTTTCAAAGTACATTTTCTTTTCCCTTCGGAGTATTGAATTTCAAAGTAAAATTTCAATTTAAAATGGGCCACTTAAAATTTATCCCAATTCCACACACTCAGAACATTGGCAAATCTCTTTCATTTTTGTTTTTGTTATTTTCTTGTAGCTTGTTTAGTGCTGCAGAATTTATTTCCCCACCTTGCATTCTTTCTGTCTTAGGCAAGCTCTTATAGAATCGCCTGGGTTCTGAGTGCAAAAGGTTATGCAAGCTCTAGCATTATGCCAGCTGGAGTGGTTACGTGTCCTCAGAAGCTGTTAGGGGAAATAGAACTTGTAGGGGGTGTTTAAGGTTCTTGGGGGAGGGTGGTAATTGGCACTCTAACTTGGCGCATGAGACCTGACCAACTGTGTCACTCATTGAAACATTTAAGATTGAAACATATAAGATTATTGATTGAAACGTATAAGATTATTAAGGGATTGGACACGCTGGAGGCAGGGAGCATGTTCCCGCTGATGGGTGAGTCCAGAACTAGAGGCCACAGTTTAAGAATAAGGGGTAGGCCATTTAGAACAGAGATGCAGAAAAACTTTTTCACCCAGGGAGTGGTAGATATGTGGAATGCTCTGCCCCAGAAGGCAGTGGAGGCCAAGTCTCTGGATGCATTCAAGAGAGAGTTAGATAGAGCTCTTATAGATAGCGGGGTCAAGGGATATGGGGAGAGGGCAGGAACGGGGTACTGATTGTGTATGATCAGCCATGATCACAGTGAATGGCGGTGCTGGCTAGAAGGGCCGAATGGCCTACTCCTGCACCTACTGTCCATTGTCTATTGTCATTGCTGTCGTCAATATCTGTTAGGTATTCCCAGTTTGTGTTAATTTTTAGCCCCATAAATCTGTGTGGTGTGATATCTAAGAGTCTGAAGGCAGTGAAACCTTGAATTCTAATCCTGCTAAGAAACAGAAACAACAGAAAATGTGTCAATACAATGTTACATACCTGGAGTATGGCTTTATTCTGTTTCCATCAGATCAGCCATGCTCCATGTGTTTGATTTGTAATATGGTACAGTCTTATGAAGCCATGAAACCACTAAGATTGCAGGAAAACTTCCATAAAAGATACCCTGAAAAGGCTACTTATGGTATTACTCAGTTCCAGAGATGTAAACCATTTGGAAAGCATTGCACACTCAAGTCATTTGCCAAGAAAGTTAAAAATGACCTTGAAATTTGTATCATTGCTGCTTGTAACAATACCAAAATGATAGCAAAATTGGTGAAAGATTAATAATGCCTGTTGTACTAGAAGTGCTCACCACTGTTCCTAAAATGGATACCAGTATTTTAAAATCAATTCCTCTGAGTGATAAATCTGCAGCTCTTAGTATTGATGAAATGAGTGATGGCATAGAGTATCAACTATGCACAGAGCTACAAAAAGCAGAATCTGGGATACAACTGGGTGAATTGTCTGTGTGAGACAACGAGGCATTGCTAATGGCATATGTACGATTTATCAAAAAATGGAAGTTTATGAAGAGATTCGCATTTGTAAAAAGTTAAAAACAAGTATCAATGGAGAACCAACGTACAATGAACTCAAAATGTATATTCAGGATAAAAGTATTCCAATTAGGAACAAGATATCTTGTGCAACAGATGGAGGACCATATATGACAGGTCAGCATGCTGGTTTAATGGCATTTATGAAAAAAGAAATTCCATATCTGATTGCAATCCATGGTATAATTCATTATCAACATCTCGCAGCCAAAAACCTCTGCCAGTAACTTTTTTCAAGAATGACTTGTAATATCTGCTATCAACAAGATTAAAGCTCATCCATTAAATAGCAGAATATTTCACCAATTATGCCAAGGTAACAATGAAGAGTTTGAATGTTTGCTTCTTCACACTGAAGAGTGTTGTCTGTCAAAAAGCTGCTGCTTAAAACATTTCTTTGATCTTTTTGACACTCTGGTTGAATTTTTTTCTCAAAGTCAACAAGAGTTTGGGAAACAAGATTGACTTCAACGTGGAGATGTGGCATACCTAGTTGATCTGGATGACAAAATGAACATTTTAACTATGAAATTTCAGGGTGAGAATTTCAATTTAATCCAAGCAAAAAGTGTTGTGTCCACTTTTATCAGAAAATTGAAAACATATAAGCAAAACATTGGAAGAAATATGTTCTCACAGTTTCCCTGCATGAAAAGTATGACACTCTCTTTCACTGATGGTGATTTGCAAGAGTTCTGCTTACACCTGCAGTCACTGAAGAAGAATTTTCAGAATCGATTCAAGAATTTGAATGATCTGAAATTTCTGGACAGGATAATTAACCCTTTTTTTGCAAGTTGGAAGAACTGGAAGAGAGCTTGCAAAAGAAATAATCAAAATTCAGAATGATGCAGAAGCAAAAATGTTTTCAAAAATGTCAGCTTTTGAGCTATGTAGCTACACTGCCATATAAAGTTTCCTGGTTTTTGGAAAAAAGCTAAACTGCTCTTTGGTACTTTTCTATGATCCTATCTTGTTGAAAGAGGCTTCAGTGCAGTGAACCACATACTCTCATAAAACAGAAACTGCATGGATATTGTTACACAGATGAGATTGGGCCGGGAACCTTCTGCCAATTTTCAAAGTTCAAAGTTCAAAGTACATTTATTTTCTAAGTATATATACATTATCTAACCTTGAGATTTGTCTCCTTACTGGCAGCTACAAAACAAAGACACCTAAAAGAACTCATCAAAAAGAAGATTATCAAACACCCAATGTGCAGTGAAAGAAAAATAAACAAATTATGCAAACAGTAAAAGAAAGCAAGTTTGAATTCACAACCAAAGCTCATGAAAGGCAGCCTGTCCACAGACACAAAGCTATAGCTGCTGTTCAACGCAGAGCCAAGAAAACGTCACGGTGCAGTGAGACAAACCAGACTGTCCCTCACCCGAACACCCCGACATTTTCTTTTTTTTGTAATTTATTTTTTATTGAAGTTCATCAAACAAACATTTCCATAAGATGTATTTCAGACATTGTACATATATATCATATAATATATATCACAAAATCTCCACAAAGTATTTATCTGGAGTAAACACTTATAGAAAGGAGTGGAAAGAAAAAAACAAGCAAAAGGAAAGAACTATGTACAAGTAGGGAGTGATCTTTTTTTTACAACAGATTCATTGATTTGTGAAAATAAAATCAGGCCTATGAGGCATTATGTAGTTAAACCATTTTTTCCAGTATGAATCAAATTGCTCCAGATTATGATTAACAGATGCTGTTATCTTCTCCATTTTGTAAACGTCCATTGTAATTTCCATCCATGTATTTAAAGTTGGGCTCTCCTGTGATAACCATTTCCTAGTAAGAGTCTTTTTACCAGCCACCAACAGTACATTCATTAAATATTTAACTCTTTTCAACCATTCTTGAGGTATATATCCAAAATATATGGTCTTACTCTCCAAGGATATTTCACATTTAAAGATGTCTTGTAGGGCATTGTGTATCCCCCTCCAATAGTTTTTGATAACAGGGCAGTCCCAAAAAATATGATAATGATTTGCATTTTGATTTGCACAATTTCTCCAGCAAACAGGGAGGTTACTATCATAATGGGATTTCTGAGAGGGTGTAATAAAATATCTTATCAAATTTTTCCATCCAAACTCCCTCCATTTCTGTGAACTGGTACACTTCCATTGATATCTCCATATTGTTGTCCATTCTTCCTCAGATATAATTATCCCTCCTTCCTTCTCCCATTTTGTTTTAATGTATGAAGTCGAATGTGTTTTAAGATTTGACAACCCCTTATACATGCTTGAAATGATTCTACAACCATTATCTGAATTATATGCTTTTCTGAAGAGCTCTATCAAGCATGTATTTGCCTTGGTTACATTTTTAAGCATCTTATTAACATATTGACGCATCTGTAAATACCAATAATATTCTTGTTTTTCTAATAAGTGTTTCTCCTTAAGCATTTCAAAGCTGAACAGTGTTCCTTCTTTCATTATGTTGCAAAAAACTGTTATTCCTTTAGCTGTCCAGTCCTTAATTCTAGCAACCAATTTATTTGGTGTAATATCAGAGTCATATGCACAGCATTTAAGAATTGCAATATCTCCCTCTAGATTATATTCTTTTATAGTAGTTTTCCATACTTTAAGAGCCAATTTCACCCATGGGTTATCAATAGTATTTATGTACCTTTGCAGGCTGTTATCAGCCAAAATTGCTTGTATGGGAACAGGAGTACCCACTCCTCAATGTTTTTCCATTGAGCGTCATATGATGGGTTGCACCAACATATCACAGCTCTCAATTGTGCAGCAAAATAATAATCTCTAAGAGAAGGCAAGCCCCATCCCCCCCCTTTTCCTTTTCTAATTGTAAAGTTTTGAGATGAACTCTAGGCCTTTTACCCTGCCAAATATACCTTGATAGCATCTTGTTCCATTCATTGAATTGATTTTGATTCATCTCTATTGGTAGGGTCTGAAAGAGATATAACAGTCTGGGCAGTATATTCATTTTAAAAGACTCAATCCTTGAACTCAGACTGAAAAAAGGAATACCGTGTACTTTTGCTTCTGTTTAGCTTGTCAACATTTTTTAAGTTAGCCAAACCTTATGGCTCTTCTGAAGCGGGTGAGGACTGTCTTTGGGAAACTCCCGGTCTCTTCCTGATATGTTTCTGTCAGCCTCCTCCCATCTCCTGCCTTCTCGATTCTCGCACTATTTCCCAAGCCAAGCAGGACAATTCCTCAGCCAGGCTTTCCTTCATTTTGGTCATGCTGACAGTCAACCCTCTGGCCTTCATGTCTGTAGTCGTCTCTTCCACTGTCTGGTACAAATGCATCCCATTGTCATAAGACACTCGAAGTTTAGCAGGGTATGGAGTTTGAAATCTAATCTTATTTTGCTTTAATACTCGCTCTACTTCGGAGTATTCTTTGCGTTTCTGGAGGAACGTTGGGGGGGGGGTAATCTTGGTTGAAATATATTAATTTATCCTCTACAAACACTCTTTTCTTACCCCAGGCCCTTCGTAGAATCTCCGCCTCGGTGTTGCACTGAAGGAATTTCATTATTCTTGAGTTTGGCTTTCTGTCCTGCGTAGGTTTTGGGACTAACGCGTGGTGGGCTCTTTCGACTTCCAGCTTCATAGCCGGGGGAAGATCCAGCGCATCCTGCAGTAACTTTCTGACAAACTCCATCATAGACGAGCCCTCCGCTCCTTCGGGAACGTTGTAGATTCTGATATTTTTCCGCCGAGCTCTTCCCTCCAGGTCAAGTAGTTTACCTTCTTGGTGATGTATTATTTTTATTGTCTTACTCAGTATCCGTTCCACATTTTGAATGCGATCTTCCACCTTTTCAATGTGAATCACTGCCATCGCTATTTTTTGATTAACGCTGGCGAGCTCTGCCTTAATATCACGGAGCTGCTGCTTTATATCTTTCTGGACCTCCATTATTCCTTTCAGGAATTCGAAGACATTCACCACCTCACCTGAACGAGGCCCGGCACCTGCCTCGCTAGCACGCGGTTGGGTCAGAGAGCCACTCGCTGCACTCCTCTCGGACACAGGCTCCGCAGTGTCGCTTTTTTTTCCCATTTCTTTTCATCATTCTTGCCCCTCTTTTCAGTTCAAATATTTTTTGAAAAATATTATATTTGATGGGTTAACGAGGCTTAATATGCATTTTTCCGGAGGAGCTAGTGACTTAAGCTGCAATTCTCGACGATGACGTCACCGGAAAACCCACCCTGATCTTTTCAATCTGACCCAGCACTTAAAGTGTCCAAACATTGCGTTGTTCCTTGTGCTCGGACTTGGGTTCCATCACTCCGATACATTCTGGGGCCTGGACCCCACTGCCTCGATTCGGCCTGTACCCGACGTTTCCAATTTGGCTCAGCACTTAAATCAATCAATTTGCTCCCACTTGCCTCGCCTCGGTTCTGCCACATTGAATTGCCACCAAGTCCAGAGAGAAGTTATAGACTATTGTTTGCTGTGATCTTTTACCAGAGAAAGTCTTATTAATAAAGTCACAGTTAAAAAATGGCAAGGTGTGTACTTGCAGTCTTTAACCTCAAAGACACTGAACCAAAAACTGGACAGCGGAAATAGGCTGGATAGCCCTTTTTTGGCTGGCAGGGATAAAATGGTCCTATTTGTCTTCTGTATTAAAAGAGATTTGTATTCTATGCCATAAATTTGGTGCTGTGGAATCAGGATTCACGATTACTTACAGAAGGACCAATATAGTCATACTTATATCATAGTTCATTTATGTCAGGCTGCTGCATTAAATCGGCAGCAGCAGTTCACCACAGGACAGTATACTTTAAAGGTCAGCATCATCGGAGAAAGGAGTGTGAACAAATTGGAGAAGAAAAGCAATCTTGAAACAACAACAGGAGCAGAACATTTACACATGACCTTTCCAGTTTCTAATATTGTTCTCTCTCTCTCTTCGCCCTGTGGTCCACTTCCTTTTGTGTTGCTGCGAGGTACATCTCAATTAGTAGAAATTTAACACAAACTTCTGAAAGTTGTGGATTTAAGGCTCACTACAGAAACCTGAGATTAAAAAAAATAATTAAGCTGATTCTCAGTGCAGCACCGGGGAAGAGCGCCATCTAAATTTATGGTTTAATCTACAATCCCAAATATATCAGCCAAATCCTCTAAGGAATTACTGAAAGAGATGTAGACTATCATACCTAGCTATTATTTATTTTCAAACAATGCCTAAAAACACCCATGGGCTAAACTGGAAAACATGTACAAAGGTCACCGTGTGTGATATACTCCCACCTATTCAATTTAATGCAGGATTTTTATACTGGCTGGGATGATCATGATTTCAGCAAACATCCATTCCTGTTTATGCTAATTAATAACTTCATAAAGTCATTTCAATCTGCATTTCAGGAGGGGCTGTAACCATTTCAAACCACCTTACACTCATTTAGAACTGCCCAGAAAACATTGCAATGATCTCAAGGATTATTAAAGTCAAGAACTGATTGCTGAATGTTGTGATTGCATCACTCTATATATCAGACTCTCAACCCCTGCCTGTTTTAGCCAGGAAAAATACCTAATGTATTTCATTATGCCCATTCATAGACTCCGTCACCATGGACCATATGGACCTCCCAGCAGTCACATATTGCCAGACTATTTACTCAGAGAAGACATAATACTCAAAGAGTACAAAATATTCATTAGCTCATTTCCTGTTTCACATTCTATATTCTATGTTCTCCTGCAGGATAAGGTGGCACACAAATAGATATAATAGTAATAAAATGAAAGGAAACATAAATATCTGATAGCTTATTCCCTATATGTAGAGGAGTGGATGATCATCCCAACACACTTACTCCTTGCATTGGTATGTCTTTTGATTTACAAGTTTAACCTCTAACCAAGACATCCAAATTTGCCAAATAAAGAGGGCATGCCTTCACAAATTCCACAATCACCTCAGATAGAAATATCCCAATGATGTGAAATAATTGCATTAATAATAAAAAAATCCTCTTCCCCTGAAATGCATACAGAATTGATTTAATAGCCTTATTTCTAGCTACAATGAAAAAGAATGTAAGAATAAAGTGAATTCACTATGAAGACTGTGAGAAGACAATGGAATGGATGAGTGAAGATGATTCAAGAAAGACAGCTTCAAACTGCAAAGTCATTTATATATTAGCTGTACTTGTTCATACCACAACCTTGGGCTTTGTTATTAAGTAAAATCAAACTTGTGTTGATGATTTATTTGAGGTCCTATGTAAGTGAAAGTCCTTGTGTTGTTAAAGAAATGTAGCTTTCTGTCTACTGTGTACATCAGTGGGACAAATATTTCTATTTATTTGTTTCAACTCTTCAAGGTTGTACCTCCCATGGATCCATTCAGGAACTCTGGCGATTCCTCATACCACCTCAGCATATCCTGGGGCCTATAGAAAGTAAGCTAAAAAAAAAAGCCTTTGCATTTTACACGATAGGTTATGTAATTATTTCATTGTGAAGGCATCTGATGATAACATCTACGATAATGATAGGGGATAGAAGAATGGGTACAATTTGTATTTTAAACTGAAATTAGGGCAATTATGAAAACATGAAAATAGACCTAGCCTAAGTTTGCTGGAAAATTAAATTACGGGATTAGTTAGTTGAGATACAGTGCCAGATGCTTCATGGGATCCTTCTGATTACAAGACCACAAGGCCTACTTAAAATCCGTGTAAATAACATTCACTGACTCTCCTTTGTCTATCCTCATACAGAATATATGTGCGTATGAGAAAGAAAAATTACCCTCCATCTGTGGTTAGCTAAAAAAAAATGTCTAAGTTATCAAATTTGTGGACAAAGCATTTAATTGAGCAACTGCAATAGCAGATTAAGTTTTAGACACAATTTAAATATAACAATGAATAACTAGAATATTGATAAGGAAGTCAAAAAGAGTATAAGATAAAGTTATATCAATTAAACAGGTAATTATGTATCTGCTTTCACCTTAGAGATATTAAAAATAAAATTAGAAATAAAATAGCTAAAAGCTATAAATTGAGACTTGGATTTGGAGGAGTAGCTCAGGAATAAATAAGAACTCTGTTGCAGATACAGGCTGACAAGTCCTCCAACCCTGAAAGAAGGAATTAAAAGAAGGGACTGCTGAGATAGTTGATATATTGGTGTCAATTTAACTGAATTCCTATATTAAGAGAAAGAAATTATATTGAAAAGAAAACAAATGTAAATTATTTATTCAACAGAGGAGAGTAACAGTAGCCAGGAAACTATGGTCTTGTTATCTTAACATCATTGGAACATGCTCGAAGCTGTTGTTGAAGGCATTATAGCAGGTCATTAGAGAAAGAAATCAAGTAATCAGGCAAAAGAACATGGTTTCATGAAAGAAAAATCATGCTTGTCCAAATTATTAATTCTTTGAGGACTTAAGGTGTGCTTTGCATAGAAAAGGAGCCAACAGATTTACAATATTTTGATTCCCAGAAGGCAATACCTAAGGTGCCACAATTAAAGGTCAACATGATACATAAAAGCTCATGATATAGGAGGTAACATGGCATGTACCGATAACTGGCTGGTTAACTGGAAACAGAATGTTGGCATAACTTTTTTTTTGCCAGTCAGAAAAATGTATAAAGATGCTTATCTAATTACTAGGTCTAATTCCTAAACCTCTCAGACTTTGAAAGGAGACAAGCTTCTATGGCCTGCTTTGTTTCTTGTCAAAGTCTTTCAGGACAAATTTCATGACATATACCGGTGATATTAAACTTGATTCTGATTCTGATTCAGAAAGTTCTGCAGGACCTCAGCTGCAAGCTGATTGTGGTGTCACCGCAACCAGCAAGATGAATCCAAGAATGAAGGATCCTGACACAATTGGACACACATGTTCATACCAGCTTAGTGTAAGCATGGGAGACCATTTTGGAGAATCTGGATAACGGACTGATAGAATTAAACATTGTAACTCTCTATCGGATTTAGCATTTTACAGAAATATAAGTAATTACAAATAAAGAGAGATTTAAATCCTTTGCATCCCTGAAAGATACTTCTTTTTCTTTCAAAGTCACAAATGCATGCTAACACTGAAATTAGAGGAAATATATAGAAATGGTGCATTGAGCCCCATCTTCTCTCAATAAAAGTAGTTTACGTATTTTTGTTATTACATCTTGGCTGTTCTCAAAATGTCTTGGTAAATGCTAATTGTGCACGGCTTCACCTTTTTGTTAGTTCTGGAAATTCAATGACCTTCAATTGTTTAACAATTGGCATCCAGTTATTACACATAAAGAGAATTTTAAATATCAGCCTCAGCACTCACACTAGATTGCTTCTGACTGCAGTCATTTCCTTTTCTGTTCGGCTGCTAAACAGATAAAGCACATTACTGTGATTTGGCATCATGTTATGTGCTTTTTTTGAATGTGGAGATCCTGATTAGACAATCCACATCAAATTACATTAGTTATACATTACAGGATCAAGGTTCAAAGTTCAAAGTGCCAAGGAGATTTATTATCAAAGTACATTTTGTCATCATTTTCAAGCCTGAGATTCATTTTCTTGCGGGCACACTCAATAAATGCATAATAGAATAATAACAATAATAGAATTGATCAAAGACCGCACCAATTTGAGTGTTCAACCCATGTGCAAAAGTCAATAAACTGAACAAATAAATAAATGAGCAATAAGTATTGAGAACATGAGATGAAGAGTCCTTGACAGTGAGTCCATAGGTTTCAATGATGGGACAAGTAAAGTTGAGTGGAGTTATCCCCTTTGGTTCAAGAGCCAGATGGTTGAGGGATAATAACTGTTCCTGAACCTGATGGCGTCAATGCTGAGGCTCCTGTACCTTCATCCTAATGGCAGCAATGAGAGCAGGACCTGGGTGGTGGGAGCCCCTGATGATGGATGTTGTGCTCCTGCAACAACGCTTTGTGTAGATCTGCTCAGTGGTGGGGAGAGATTTACCCATGATGGACTGGACATCACTACCTTTTGTAGGATATTCCACTCAAGTGCATTGGTTTTACCATACCAGGCCGTGATGCAGCCAGTCAACATACTTTCCACTGCACATCTTCAGAAGTCTGTCAAAGTTTTAGATGTCATGTCAAATCTTTGTAAACTCCTAAGGAAGTAGAAGCACAGCTGTGCTTTCTTCATTATTGTACTTACATTCTGGGCCCAGGACAGGTACACGGAAATGACAACACCAAGGAATTTAAAGTTGCTGACCCTCTCCACCTCCAATGAGGAATTGTCCTCTGGTTTCCATCTCCTGTAGTCAATAATCAGCTTCTTGGTCTTGCTGACATTCAGTATGATGTTGTTGTTACAGTAACACTCAGCCAGATTTTCAATCTTCCTCCTGTATGCTGATTCATCACAACCTTTGAGTTGGCCTATGACAGCGGTGTCATCATCAGACTTAGATATAACATTGGAGATATGCTTAGCCACACAATCTTAAGTAGAGCTGGGGGCTAAGCATACAGCCTTGAGGTGCACTTGTGCTGAAGGAAATTATGGAGGAGATGTTGTTGCTAATCTGGACTGACTGGGGATTGTAAGTGAGGAAATCAAGGATTCAGTTGCATGAGGAAGTATAGAGGACAAGGTCTTAAAGCTTATTGATTAGTTTGGAGGGGATGATGTTGAACTTAAGAATATTGTGTCAGCCAATCAGGATGGTGGGATCTGCAGAAAGTCCTAGAGAGAGCGGTGCGGAGATTGTTTTGTGATGGACAGTTGTCTGTTTGGAGCTCATATTGGTGAGAGCTGTGGCGCAGAATGGAAGGAAAGATGCTGCAGAATGCTGCGGAAAAGAGAGTCCCCGTTGCAATAAGTGCTTTGTGCAGGTAAATGACTCCACTGAGGAGGGCCAATACTCCTGAGAGAGACCCAGTTTGTTCAAGATAGATTTCAAGGGAAGTTCAGATCGTGGCTCATGTTTTCATGCAGACCCTGGGTTTGGCATTGTGAGTAACGGTTATACCCAGCTTTGGAAGAGATGTTCCAACAATTATATGTGCATTTAGATTGGATTAACTGTGATGAACTCTTTTCTTCTTTCTCTTAATAACTACGATAAAGCTGAAATTGGTAAATATACTTTATTTATATTTTTATGTAGTGTATGATTTGTTATTTCTTACTGTCTGATGATTGTGTATAGACAGTGGTTTGTGTATTTAAGCCTGTAATTAAACTGGTGTCATGGAAAGTAATTAAGGTACTTTATTTTGGATGCTGCAGAGGTGAAAGGTCAGTGTAAATTGAGGCAATATGTACAACATGCTGGAGGAAATCAGCAGGTGGGGCAGCATCCGTGGAAACATGACTGCTCGTTACCACGGACGCTGCCCGACCTGCTGAGTTCCTCGAGCGTGTTGTACGTGTTGCTTTGACCCCAGCATCTGCAGTGTGCTTTGTGTTTAGTGTGAATTGAAGCAGTTATCCACAAATGATGCTTCTATTCTGAGAGGGGTGGATATCTGAATTCCCAACAAGCTGCTATTGAGAGTGCAGAGCTCTGTAAAAGTGTTGGGAGAAGTTATGCTGATTGAATGGCATTTTGACTAATCAGCTGGTAAGGATGGTGTGTTAGTCCAAACTAGCAGTGACATAACTGAAGTTATGCTGCAGGAGAACGTGGAGAGGTGGGGTCATAGACAGCCCATATTTTTGGAGAAGGGGAGCATGTAGCTAAGGGTGAAGATTCTAAGGCCAAGTTGTTCTCATTACTGCAAAGTAAGGAGAAAGAGATGTCTGATGTGAAAGATCTAACGGATCCTTCAGTGGCTGACGGAGGCTCTGAGCTGGTTTCGGGTGTTACATCACTGGTTGATAAATGCCAAAGTTATCGTAGGTTGGGAGAGTTCTCTGCAGTCAAACCAACACCCAAGGAGGAAGAAGAATATGAGGCCTGGGCAAAGCAGATGTCTCAGTTAACGGATGAGTGACAGTGCTCAGATAATATTAAGAAGCAGAGACTGGTAGAGAATTTAAAGGGTCCAGGACTGATACACTGTAGTGATGTTCCTAAAGGCAGAAAACCCACTTGCCACATCAGTTAATTTCCTGGAACTTCTGGCTGACGCTTTTGGCACTGCTGAAAGTGCAGCCGATCTCAGGATGAAGTTCAGGCACACATTCCAGGAGGAAGGAGTGAAGCTGTCTGCCTACCTTTCAGGTTGGAGAAACCTCTGCATTGTTTGTATCACAAAGGGGCATTCAACTGTCTGAGAGAAATTGCTTGAGGATGGAGCAAGTTGTGAAGGACACACTGTCACATGACATGATTGTTCTGCATTTTTGAATGATCCACAAGATGTACCTTCCTCCATCTTTTATCGAGTTACTCAGACAAGCTAAATAGGAGGAAAACATGACTGAGAAGTGGAACATTTCCAAAAGCTAAGTAGTGCCTTTAGTGGTAGCCTCTGATGCTAAAGTGACCCTGATGTTACAGAGATAGAGCTTTTAAGGAATGAGGTGGAAAACCTTGGATCTGAGCTGATTCAATGGATGCCTACTAATGTTTCAGTTAAATGTCATACGCCCTTTGGGAAACCCAACCCACACAGGAATGCTGCTCAAAAGGGTCTCTTGACTAGAGAGACAACTGGTATTTTCTGTGACAATTGTAGAGAAGATGGACATTTCAAGCGAGATTGTGAGGGACAAGGGAATCTTCAAAAAGTAAATCAGTGGTTGATCAAACAGAGAAATTAAGGGGCGGAACTATGGAGGGACCTAGTAAAGGAACAGGCCACATCTCAGAGAAGATACATTCCAATCAGTATATCAAGGAAAATAGTAAAGCACAAAACAATATTCCTAAAGGGTTAATGGGACTAAGCTCTGATGTATTCATATGGATTGAAGGTGTTTATGCTAGAGCTATACTTGACACAGGTTCTCAATTTACTTAGCTTTATAGATCCTTTTACAACCGGTATTTGGCACATTTACCATTGATGCCTCTCAGTGCACTGGAGATTCAGGAGCTTAATACTGATGAGTGCCTGCATGATGGTTACTTGAGGTTGAAATTGGCGTTTTCAGAAGCAGATGTTGGAGTAAATGAGACTATTGATAAACCAGCGCTGGTCTGCCTGAATCCGATTGGAAAAGGTGGAGCTTCCATTCTTGTGGAATAAATGCTTCCATTGTGAGAAGGCTCATGGGAGTATGCAAGTAGAGTGAACTTCTTGAAAACTTTGTCCATTCATGCTGTGATCAGAGATGCTTTTGAGAAGGTGCAAGTTCCTCGAAGCAGAATGATGAGCAGAAACGAGGAACTGTGCAGTACACTCTGCGAAACCTGCATGCAATGTTCTGGAGGAATAGCTAGAGTGACAGGAACCCCCAAATTTACTGGAATGTCCAATGCCTCAGCTATCCAGGTAGATGTTCATGATGATTAGGGAGAAGAGTCACACTTACCTGCAGGAATGCTGGCAAGACCTGAACAGCAGAAATCTTTGGCTGTCTATGCAAACAAGATGACAATGATTATCAGGAATGCCTTGGGAAGAGATGTTACCATCAGACATCAGATGCCACATGCCCCTCTTTTCCCTGTGACAGTGATTTTCCGTAGAAATGGAAAAGAAATATTGTCCAGGATCGAGGAAGTCAGCATTGCAATCATGCAACTTTGGTGACTCATTGATACTCAAGGAATGGAAAAGGAGATTAACTAGGAAGATGTTTTCCATTGACGACTCTGAAGTTGTTTGCTCCAAAAGTGCTTACCACACTGTAAGAGTGACCGAGGCCACCCCTTTCCAAGACAGGTCTTGCCGGTTAGCACCGGCAGAGGTTGAAGATGTTCTGCTTAAACTGAAAGAAGCTAAGTTCAGTCATCAGGCAGAGGGACCTGAGGTAGGAGTCGTAGACCGGAAAGGTCACAAGGAGTGGCTGAAGCTGAAGAAGCTAAAGGAGGTCTCAGAGAGTCGAGAAACCCCTAGCTGGGCTGGCAGAGGATGCACCTTTGAAACAGAGTGTAATGTCCATTCCCATGGTGAGATATATGCTTCTTCAATTTACAAACAGATTGAGGGTCCTGAAACCACAAAATTAATTTAAATGTTGTGATATTAATAATGGTTAAATAAATTCCATAGTCATGAGCACATGACCATTTTTGAGAGGGGTGGGGAGAATGTATGATTTCTAATACTATTCTGTAAGATTGTTATTTTAGCAGTTTTCTGCAAAAGCGATATGACCTGCTCGTAGAATTTTTTAGTTTCAGCTAAGATAAAAAGCCCTGCTGTTCAACTTAGGAATGTTGTGTCAGTCAATCAGGATGGTGGGATCTGGAGAAAGTGGGGCAGAGAGAGTTTTATGATTCACGGTAGTCTGCTTTGGGGCCTTTTTGGCAGGAGCTGCGGAGCAGGCTGGAAGGGAAGATGTCACAGAATTCTCTGGAAAGGAGAGTCCCCATTGTAAGAAGTGCCTTGTGCAGATGACTGGCACCAAGGAGGAAGGCCAGTACTCCTGAGAGAGAGCCAGCTTGTTCAAGATGGACTTCAAAGGAAGTTCAGATTGTGGCTCGTGCTTTCACGCAGTCCGTGGGTTTAGTGTCGTCAGTAATTGTTATAGCCAGCTTTGGAAGAGACGAGCTCCAACATCTATGTGCACATTTAGACTGGTTTAACTATAATGGACCTTTTTTTTGATTCTTTTCTTTCTCTTAATAACTGATACAGCTGAAATTAATAAATATACTTCCATTTTTAATTTAATGTGGTGTACGATTTGTTCATTCTTGCCATTCTATAATTGTTCATAGGCAGTATTTACACAGCATTCACTCAAATCAAGGTTTCATTAATCAGAAACATCACAATGTTCCTGTTGGGTTGAACCCCAAATCATACTGATCCTAGATATATATTGTTTGTGAAAGGTGGTCTCCTGACCGCTGAGTAACGTGGCTGTTAGCAGCAGTAGCTACTGAGCCATATCTGTAAGGCGGTTACACTCATATATATGCCATTTTCTAAAGGAATCTTTCAGTGTCGGAGATTACTTGCTTCCACTCTGCTGTTGAGAAGGGGATAATAACTATTGAATCAGGCATAAATTCTTGGAGTGGCTATTGCATAGCTGTTCCTGAATGCACTTGATATAACTAAAGTCTTCTCCAATGCAAAGAAGATAATAGATAAAAATTTTCTTGGTTTTTTCATTATTAGGGACCTTGAGTAAGTCACATTCCTCATTTTGCTGCTGCTTATGGCAAAGGAGCTTGTTCAATCCCAGCCAAGGGTTGACAAAGTATAAATTGGGAATTTGACTTGGAAAACCCAAAGGGACAAATAACAGGAAAAAAAGGTAAATTAATACTGATGCTGCTGGGTATGGATGTCTTCTCTGTGAGTTATTTTATTAGGAACTGATAGAAACTGTAAACTGACACAAATGTGACAACAATTTGATTCCCAGCTCCAATGGTGAACCTGAAGCTGTTCAGGTCCCAACTATTTTCTGTTTATGTGAACACAGCTATTTCATTACACAATGCAAAATTGCTCCGCCAGTCCTAGAGGACTGAAGTTTTATTTGGTAGCATTTTAATGAAGATTATTATTTATTATTAAGATTATTTGGAAAACAAGTTACAAAAGAATAGTTTGGCTGCTGACATACACATCAGATTTTAAGAAGTGAACAGTTTTGATGAAACGAAAGTCCATTTTATGGAAACTTTGTTCCAATAATTGCTCTCCGTCAGGGACAGTTGTATAATATACTCTCTTTATAAATTCCTGTGCTTGAAATTGAGGCTTGCTCTGATGAACTTTCCACTTTAATCATAGGTCGTATGGTTTTTGTTCTTCACTTTTGTTATCAGTTGATTGGTAGAATCGGCATTACTGAATGAGGTAGCATCTAATTCCTAACACACTTGCAGACTACCAGTTATATTTAATGCCTCCTTCTCCTTCTTTGGCAACCACTTAGCATCAAAGATACTTTACTTCCACACTGGTTCTAAAATAACCGGGGAGGCCAAAGATGAAACACTAATACCTCATAAATTGATTTTTATAAAATGGTACACTCTTTCTGCAGTTTTCACTGGGCTTCGACATACTCATGATGAATTGGCTCCAGATTCTCAGAGCCATCCCGAGTGCTCCTTCTCCTCTTCTAATGATCATGGTACAGGGATTAACTGGTGTCAGTGAGAATGTTGCATTCTTTCAAAAGGCCTTGCAGATATTCTTAAATTTTTAAATAGAGTAAAGAGACCAAATAAAAAAAATAAGGGAGGATGGCAATGACCAAAGAGAAGATAGTGTTACCAAGCAACACACAGAAAACGCTGGAGGAACTCAGGCAGCATCTCTGGAGGGGAAGAAGCAGCTGAGACCCTTCATAGATGCTGCCTGACCTGCTGAGTTCCTCCAGCAGTTTGTGTGTCTTTGTTAAAATTTCCAGCATCTTCAGAATCTCTTGAGTTTAAGAGTTATAGAACAAGTATTGATAAAAATGGTTAACCATAATGTCAGAGGAAATCTTGAGTTACAATTTCTGTACAGCAGAATACATCTGCTGTGCATAGTGTCTGTAATAAAACAGGAGAGCTGTAGGCAATCATGCATTTACAATAACCTGGCATGTTGGAGATTACTGAGTCACGACTACAGAAAACTCAGGACAAGGAATTAGATATTGTAAATTAGAAAGGACAGAGAGGAAAATTGTGGAAGTTGAATCATGGTATTTATTTGGGATTAAGTAATGATGACAGGTAGAAAAGAACTCATCTATAAGAAAGGCACAAGTAGATAAAGATTAAATATAATAAATCACAATTACAGGAATAGCTTATAGACCAATCTAGAAATATTCAGATTCAGATTCATTTATATATCACATGTATCTGAAAATATACAGGAAAATCCATTGGACACGCTAAGGATACACTGGGAGCAGCCTGCAAGTGTCACCAAACATACCGGCACCAACATAACATGCCTCAAGCCTTGGCAAAACAACACTGAACACAACAAGCAACAAAACAACAGCAAAGAAAGCCCATTCTTTCTACCCCATTCCACCCCACCCCTCCCAATTCGGCCAATGAGTTTCAACTTCCAGACTTAAATATCAATCTTCAGCATTCAATCTTCGATATCAATTCCCAGACTGGCCACTGATGTGATCCTGAACTCCAGACTTCGATCTCTGTACTCACTGACTCACCGGCCTCGTGCTTCCTCTTTGCAAGGACATCAAGTGGGACAGCCCGGCAGCAACTGATGTCCTTCAGCAGTAGACAGGCAGCATCTTTTGTCCCCAGGGCTGAAATGCCTAATACCAGGGGACATACATTTGTGAGAGGGGGGTAAGTTCAAAGGAGAGGTGAGGAGCAAGATTTTGACACAGAGAATGGTTGGCGCCTGGAGTGGTGGTAGAGCCATTACATCAGGGACTTTTGAGAGACATTTAGGTAGGTGCATGAATGTGAGGGAAATGGGCATTGTGTAGGCAGAAAGGATTTGTTTAATTGGCTATTTGATTATTAATTTAATTGGTTTGGCCAACATTGTGTACTGAAGGACCAGTTGCTGTGCTGTTCTTCGTTCTATGTTCTAAGTTCACACATCATGTCACTGATCTTCAAGCATGGAGGAGAAGCCTGGTCTCTGAATGCCCTTCGTCCCATATCCACATCAATATCCTTCAAACATAGAGCAGAGGCCTGGACAAATATGCAGATGATTAAGTAAATGAGGGATAAAACAAGATAGTATTATTAATAATCACGGCAATTTTAGTTTCACAAAATACAAAAAAAATGATAGTTAAAGGGATGAGAGTACTATGTTCTTTCAAAGTATACAGTATTCCTTTCCAACTCTAGTGGAGAATAAGGCAATTACAAGGAACATTAGAACATAACCCCCACTCCCCCCCAGGGAATTTATTTACATATTTACTTTTAAAAAAGAGCTCAGGAGTTCATTCTGGGTAAGAAAAACAATTAGTTGATTGTTTAATGTCATTTCCTGTACACAAGTGTAAGGAGAATGATACAATTGTTACTCTAGACCCAGTACAGGACAAAAAAAAACACAAAAGATAAAGTTTAGATCAGTGGTTCCCAACCTTTTCTATGCCCCACACCCCTAGGAAATGTTTGATTAATGTTCGCACCCCCTACAAAAGTAATATCACTAACGTTACTACCACTTCTCAAGGCACACTGGCAGCTGGCTGAGTGATGACTCGTGACTCGTCACTCAAGCACACAAGCCACTCTTTGTCGCACCCCCTGAAGTTCCATCTCACGCCCTCTGAGAGTGCGGGCACCCCAGGTTGGGAACCCCTTGTTTAGATAAAACATATTATGATTATTATTAATAATAATAAATTTTATCTGAATTTTATCTTTTGTGCTTTTTGATAATAATAACAAAATAAATATAAATACACAAGAGTACTTAGATGCATAGACTGACTATGTCCATTAAGTGACGCTAGGTTGTACATAAGGTGACTATCAGGAAATAAAGAAGTGATGGAGTTAGTGGGTGGAGGAGGTAATCAGCTTTGCTGCTTCAGAAAGGTAATTGTTTTTGAGTCTGGTGGTCCTGGTGTGGAAGTTACGTAGCCTCCTCCCTGATGGGAGTGGGATGAACAGTCCATGAGCAAGGTAGGTGGGATCCTTCATGATGTTACTAGCTTTTTTCCAGCACTCTTCTATATATACGTCCTTGATGGTGGTTAGGCTTGTGCCAGTGGTGCAGGGAGAAAGGATCTCCCTGTTGTAGATCCTTTCAGTCTGCTACAGTACAGTTTCTGTACCAAGCATTGATGCAGCTTGTCAGGATGCTCTCTGCTACACATCTGTAGAATGGAGTGAGTATGGATGTGCAAAAGCCAGCTCTCTTCAGCTTCCTCAGAAAGTAGAGGCCTTGGTGAGCTTTCTTGACTGTGCAGGATGTGTTGTGGGACCATGAGAAATTGTGTGTGATGTACACTCCCAGAAGTTTGAAACTGTTTACAGTTTCCACTGCTGTGCGCTGATATAAAGAGGGGTGTGGGTGGTGCGAGCTCTTCTAAAGTCAATAGCCAACTTCTTTGTCTTGTTGACATCGAGGAAAAAGTTATTTGCCTGGCACCAGACCTCGAGCTCTTCAACCTCCTCTCTATAGGGCACCTCATCATTACTGATGAGGAACCCCATCACTGTCATGCCATCAGTGAATCTGACAGTGAGACTGCTCTGGTGTTTGTCAGTGCAGTCAAATGTGAGCAAAGTGTATAGCAACAGGCTCATCACACAGCCCTGGGGGTGGGGGGAGGCACCCACGTTGATGATGATGGGGAGGGAGGAGCTACCTGACAACCTGAGGTCTGTAGGTTAGGAAGTCCTACACCCAGTTACACTGTGGTTATTTAGACCTAGAAAGAGGAGTTTGTTCATCAAGGTGTGGGACAATAGAGGTGAATGCCAAAGTGAAATCCAGAAACCATATTCTGACATAAGTGTCCTTGTTCTCTAGGTGTGTCAGGGCCAGGTGCATGTCAGATGTTATGGCATCTGTCACAGAGTGGTTTTGTCGGAAAGCATATTGGAATGTGTACAGTGTGGCAGGATGGAGTTTTATGGTAAGTGCCATTACTGGTCATTCAAAGTACTTCATGATGATTGCTGTCAATGCCACTGGACAGCAGTCATTTAGTTCTAAAGGCTGACTTTATGCAGAGTCCTTCCCATGTCTGTTGCTGTTATGGACAGTGGCTGCTCACCTAAGAGGTGGGTAGCTTTTGTAGCCAGCGTTATGTTGTACACCTTGAAGTGGCCATGAAAGGAGGTTAAAGCATCAGGGAGTGGGGTGTCACTGGTACAGTTGATATGCTTTTTCTTACGTAATCACAAATGCCCTTGATGCCCAGCCGCATGCATCAGTGATTGTTATCAGACGAGTGTTCCTAAATTTTGTGTGTGCGGGTGGTCTTTGCCCTCTTAATGCCTAAGATGAGGTTCCTGCTGGCTGCTCTGAGAGCTGTACTGTCACCGGACTTGAAGACAGTGTCCCAGGCTGTTACGAGGTGGGGACAAGGGTGGTGGGAGAGGACCCACAAGTAGGACACAAACGCTTCTTTCTTAGGTACAATAAAATAGTGTTTATTACTCGCTACACAGAAGATCGGGAAATCAAGGAGGACAAAGAGGAACACGAACCTCGGTCTAGGGAACTAGGATCGCCGCGGACCTTGGACAATGGAAAATTGATTCACCGCCGCCAGACACTTGGATACCATGGATCGCTGCAGCCAGAAACGTGGACACCAAAACACAGGACAAGGAATCTTGAACCAGGACTCCTCCCTCAGATCAGGCATCGAGCCGGGACTCTTCGAGGGGTAAACACAGACAGCGGGCAGGAACGTCGAGCCAGGACTCCGCCTCCAGATCAGGCATCGACCCCGGACTCTTCGAGGGGTAAACACAGACAGCGGGCAGGAACGTCGAGCCAGGACTCCGCCTCCAGATCAGGCATCGAGCCGGGACTCTTCTTCGGGGGCAGACACAGACACTGGGCATGACATCGAGCCGGAACTCCACCTTCAACTCAGGCATCAAGCCAGGACTCTTTTTCAGGGGGTAGACACAGACACTGGGCATGACATCGAGCTGGAACTCCGCCTTCAACTCAGGCACCAAGCCGGGACTCTTCGAGGGATAGACACGGACAAGGGGCATGAACGTCGAGTCAGAACTCCGCCTTCAACTCACCCCTGGTAGATTGACCTTGCCAGTACCAACTCTGGCGACGGAAAGTGAATTGCTGGTACTCCGATGCGGGCTGGATCACTCTGGCTTGTCGTAGCAGCGGCGACCTGCGAAAGCTTCTTATCACTCTCGCCTTGAATGGCTAAAGCCAGGGGCTTATAAGCTGCCAGTTCAGGTCGAGTGCAGATTACCTTGATTGCCAAGTTCAAGGGACACATGAAAAGGAATTAGAAGGGAACAAGGCGTCAATGGTCCGGATCGCAACCTAACTAAATTTAAAGGGGAACCGATCCGGACCATGGCACGGGCTTTTCCTAGGAAGCGCACCTCTGTGTTCAGCCGGGGCTCTGGTTGGGCCATGTGGTACCAACATAATCTACACGCTTACTGATATAGCCAATGTCAGATGAGGCATACCCTTCATGCTCTGTGTCTACTCTGTTTGTGGCGACCTTTTTGAACATCTGCCAGTTGGTCCATTCAAAACAGTGTTGGAGCATGGAGACTGCATCATTAAGCCATAGTTTTATGGGAATAGAATGGTAAGTCTATTGTTTCTGTTAGTTCAGTTAATCTAATTCAGAATGACATTAGAGAACTCTTCAGACTCCTATACAGAGCCTGCCCCATATCCCAGACAATTAGCAGGGTATTGTTAGATAGAGGAGATAAAGCCCTGAGTTATAGAGCAGTAATAAACATTACTGTTTTTCATTTAAGTATCTGAGTATTCTGTGGAGAGCATACTTCAGGAGTGACTGTCACCTTCCTGTCCATATGGCTTTCACATTGTTCTGATTTTTTTTTTAGAGACTATACCTTCAATATTGATTTCCCATTTTTTGGTCTTCTAAAGTTGACATTTCTGCTGTTTTGTCGAATAACTCTGATCTTTCTGAAGAAGTTTCAGTCCACCAGACTGATTGAGCAATGTGATTTAGGGAAGTGTTATGTTGTAGCGGTGTGCTACACACAGTTAAACTGCAGTTAAAGAAAAAGATTGTATTTGAACTTCACAGCCTTGCTTTAAAGCCTCCCCGGGTGCAGATGCCGTAGGAGGTACGTATTCACAATCCCCCGCAGGCTTTTCCCTTTGTTAGTGAAGCAGACCTGGCGCCCTTTTGGGACTGGCCTTTATGCTGGCGTGCTGGCTATTTGTGAGCTGGTTCAAGTGCACTAGGAAGTGGGTGGCCACAATGTGACTAATTTAGATAGGCATCTTGGTCCGCATGGATGAGCTGGGCCAAGAAGACTGTGTGTTGTATAACTCTTATTTAATAAATGTCTACCAGGTGCCCTTTGAGGGATGGTTTTGGGCTGCATTATTTTGCAATGGGAAAATATGAGGAGGAATTACTGAGATGAGTGAGTGAGTGACCAGTGACATGTAAAAAGGAACACAGAATCGTAAAATTGTTTAACCCACGAAGATGGCCAGTTTGTCACCTTGTGTCTTTCTGAAAGCTCTGATTGATTCTATTTCTATTTCATCTATAGATAGTGAATTCCAAATTTAAATTACTCTCTGAGTAAACAAAAGTTTTTTTTTCCTTATGTATCCCTTGCAGTATTTGTACAATTTTTTAAACTGGTGTCACTTGGTCCTCGAATCAGCTTGCAATGGAACAGCTTTACTCTGATTACTCTGTCTAAACCAGTCATGGCCTTCTATTAAATTTCCTCTCAACATTTTGTGCTCTATGAACAACACTGGCTTCTCCAGCCCACCTTTATAATAAAAGCACTCATCCTTTTCATAGAAAAGGTGCAAATTAAATTACTTTTCATATATATTTATTATAAATAACTGCAGATATGATATTGATAAAACATTGTGTTCGGATATCTGTGTGCTTTTCTGCAGGTGAAGTACAGCTTGAAACTGCAGTATTTGTGGCAGTGAGCCTTAGTAAAATTGTCATTTGAAGTCATGTGCCATCCCAGTTTCATGTGCTTCGGTCCCCTGACTCCTCCTTTCCTTTCTGATAGCTATTGTATTCTTTCAACTATATAAATGTAAGTTCCTGCCACATTTATTTACCGGCTGAAGTATCTATCAAGGTACTAACGCCAAGATTTTTTATTCATTTACCAGCTGTAGCTGGGTTTACAAAAAAAAACACAAATAGATAAAACAGTTTCAATATGATTGCAGGCACTTGTTTGGATCTTACTCAAGAAATCATTACACCGACTCTCATTTAAGAGAATACAAAGGATCCAATATACTTAAGAGAATTTATGCTCCAGCCCAGTGTTCTGAGGATTCATTAAAATCACACTAACTGTTACCAGGTGCAGGTACAATAACAGAGAATGAGACAAACATTCTCACTTTCACTTACACAGGCATCCACACACAAAACCAAAGCCTGCATTGTACATAAACAAAAGCATTCATTCACAATTGCACAGATATTGCAATTTCCAGTTCACCTTTAGGGCAAACACATGTTCATGGCCAGCAATACCTTCCAATTTACATTCTTCAGCCAATATAATTGCTGCAATAAATTATTTTTAAAGTGTATGAAATGTAAATAAATGAGACTTATACCTCTACATATATCTAAACAAGTCATTCTGTCACTTAACAAAGGTTGACATTTGCTTTAAATAACACAGACGTTAATTCAGAGTACACATACATACTCAGATGTATACAAAAGCAGATATTATATAATTAAGATATTTGCACATAACAATGTACAGGCAGAAACTCATGTTAAGATTTGAAGATACACAATACAGTAATTTTTTAAGCATTATATTCAAGTGTAATTATGAGAACTAGTGACATTTGGGTATACATACAAACTACGAAAGTGTACTTAACTACCTTGGGAACTCTGGAGTTCAACCATTCACATGCAATTGAACATGTGAGTGATGGATACCACAAATGGGATTCCAGTAATTGAGTAAATGGGCCTCCCACATTATGATGGGCCCTAGCTCCAAACCTAACCCTATAAATGGGTTTAGAAAAATATTGATTTTAATGAGGTTTTTCAGCCTGTGGAATAGATTTTTAATGGTCTTTTTAATGCTGGTGATTCCTAGGTATTGCAATATGCTCTTAATGAATGCCAAGGCATTTAAAACCTCTGAAAAGACTCAGAGCTTTAACAGGAGATAAAGCTCTACCAGCACTTCTTTCCGTCTTAAGACCAGAAGACCATAAGATGTAGAAGCAGAATTAGACCATTGAGCTTGATCCAGCATTTCATCATGGCTGATCCAATTTTCCTCTCAGTCCCAAACTCCTGCCTTCTCCCTGTACTGACTGATCAAGAACCTATACATAAAGACTTAGCCTCCACAGCTGCCTGTTGCAACCAATTCCACAGATTCACTGCTCTCTGGCTAAAGAAATTCCTCCTCAGCTCCATTCTAAATGGATGTCCATCTACTCTGAGGTGCCGTCCTGTGATCTTGGACTCCCTTGGCATAGGAAACATGAATTTTGCTTCAAATATTGGTTCCATTTCATTTGTTAGTCTCCCAAGGTTATATATAACCTTAGGTTATATAATAGGTTATATAACATCCCTATGTGTCCAGATGAAATCACAATCAACTTATAAGATTTTTTTCTTAATTGCAGCTTTTGTTCCATCACCACGAAATGAGCAGTCACCTGAATTAATTTCCCACAGTTCTGCCCTCAACCCCACATCTCTCACCTAGAGTAATGATAGAATTACTTCAGGTGAAAACCATACGGACAGGAAGGTGACGGTCACTCAATTAACTCAACTGTGATGTGCATAAAAGCACCTTTGAATGTGCAACACATAAAACCTTGAAGTGGGCTGAATACAACAGCAGAAGAACATAAACATACACACAGTGGCCAAATTTTTTTTAAGTACAGCAGAATCTTAATTAATTTGCCGCTGATTGCATGTTGCAAAAAATGCATAAAATCTCCAGTAGATTTTCCCAAAAAAAAGAATTACAGTGCTGCTAAAACGAGTAGTAGTTTCTCAGGACTACATATCTGTGCTACTGTATTTTTTTAAAAAAGGCATGATTATATACCATGCTAATGAGACTCCAGTAAAAAAAAGGAAGATGTATTATATTAAAGCAGGATTCTGAGGCTTTTGTTGGTAACAGCAGAAAAAAATTCAGCAAGCAATTAATGATCCTTTCAGAAATGCCAAGCATGCAAAAGCAGAAAAGGGAATCTGAATAATAAAGTTAAAATACAAGTAAAAGCATATTTTATAGCTGGTAGAATGACAGAGACTGTTGTCGTTTAAATGACACAAAATATTGGATGAATACCTGTTTGGGTATTGGTGATGATCATTGTTTGGCAGTCCAAACCACCTGAATCCAACAGACTGAGCTGGCAAGAGTACACAATGGATTTGTTTTATATATCCTATTATGTTTAGTTCACTCGTGTTTGATGTTATTAATTTCTGACAGTAGCTCTATCGTCTGTCGCCGTCTATCGTCTGTCGCCGTCTATCGTATCGCCGCCTGTCGTCGTCTATCGTCTGTCGCCGCCTGTCGTCTGTCGCCGTCTATCGTCTGTCGCCGTCTATCGTCTGTCGCCGTCTATCGTCTATCGCCGTCTATCGTCTGTCGCCGTCTATCGTCTGTCGCCGTCTGTCGTCTATCGCCGTCTATCGTCTGTCGCCGTCTATCGTCTATCGTCTGTCGCCGCCTGTCGTCTGTCGCCGTCTATCGTCTGTCGCCGTCTATCGTCTATCGCCGTCTATCGTCTGTCGCCGTCTATCGTCTGTCGCCGTCTATCGTCTGTCGCCGTCTGTCGTCTATCGCCGTCTATCGTCTGTCGCCGTCTATCGTCTGTCGCCGTCTATCGTCTATCGTCTGTCGCCGCCTGTCGTCTGTCGCCGTCTATCGTCTATCGTCTGTCGCCGCCTGTCGTCTATCGCAGTCTGTCGTCTATCGCCGTCTATCGTCTGTCGCCGTCTATCGTCTATCGTCTGTCGCCGCCTGTCGTCTATCGCCGTCTATCGTCTGTCGTCTATCGCCGTCTATCGTCTGTCGTCTATCGCCGTCTATCGTCTGTCGCCGTCTATCGTCTGTCGCCGCCTGTCGTCTATCGCCGTCTATCGTCTGTCGTCTATCGCCGTCTATCGTCTGTCGCCGTCTATCGTCTATCGTCTGTCGCCGCCTGTCGTCTGTCGCCGTCTATCGTCTGTCGCCGTCTATCGTCTATCGCCGTCTATCGTCTGTCGCCGTCTATCGTCTGTCGCCGTCTATCGTCTGTCGCCGTCTATCGTCTGTCGCCGTCTGTCGTCTATCGCCGTCTATCGTCTGTCGCCGTCTATCGTCTGTCGCCGCCTGTCGTCTGTCGCCGTCTATCGTCTGTCGCCGTCTATCGTCTGTCGCCGTCTATCGTCTATCGCCGTCTATCGTCTGTCGCCGTCTATCGTCTGTCGCCGCCTGTCGTCTGTCGCCGTCTATCGTCTGTCGCCGTCTGTCGTCTGTCGCCGCCTGTCGTCTGTCGCCGTCTATCGTCTATCGCCGTCTATCGTCTGTCGCCGTCTATCGTCTATCGTCTGTCGCCGTCTATCGTCTATCGTCCGTCGTCTATCACTGCGTCGGTGCGGGCAGCGGAGCGGGAGCAAGGAGTGCCCGAGGTCAACAGACGACTGGAGATCGGAGGATCAGCCGTTGTAGGTAGGCCGAGACCGTCGGACCTAACGGGACAGTACCTGCGGAGGAAGGTAAAACTGCGCAGGCGCGGGTGACGTCAGCGGCGAGCGCGGAGTTTAAAAAGAGGCCCACTTTTAGGAGCAGACAGCGGAGCGGGAGCGAGGAGTGCCCGAGGTCGATAGACGACTGGAGATCGGAGGATCAGCCGTTGTAGGTAGGCCGAGACCGTCGGACCTAACGGGACAGTACCTGCGGAGGAAGGTAAAACTGCGCAGGCGCGGGTGACGTCAGCGGCGAGCAGAGTCCTGGGCTGGCCTTCGGTGAGAGGAAATCAGTGAGCCTGAGGTAAAAAGGTAAGGTCGGTAGGTACTTTTTTCAATTATTCTGACTAATTTGGGATCAGGTAATGGGGGAGACAGTTAGAGCAGTGGTGTGCTCCGTATGCAGTATGTGGGAGGTCAGGGTCAACACAGGTGCATCCAGCTGCAGCTCCTAGCAGACCGAGTTAGGGAATTGGAGCTGGAGCTGGATGAACTACGGATCATTCGGTAGGCAGAGACAGAGATAGATAAGAGTTATCGGGAGATAGTCACATCGAAAAGACGGGAGGTAGGCAAATGGGTGACAGTCAAGAGAGGCAGGGGGAGCAGACAGAGAGAGCAGAGCACCCCTGTGGCCGTTCCCATCAACAATAAGTATACCGTTTTGGATGCTGTTGGTGGGGATGACCTATCAGGAACAAGTTGCAGTGGTCCTGTCTCTGGCATTGAGGTTGGACCCTCGACTAGGAAGGGAAGGAGGGAAGAGAAGAGAGCGTTAGTGAAAGGGGATTCTGTAGTCAGGGGGGCGGATAGGAGATTTTGTGGGCAAGTTCGGGAGTCTCAGATGGTATGTTGCCTCCCTGGTGCCTCCCGGGACATCTCAGATCGGGTGCAGATTATTCTCGAGAGGGAGGGCAAGAGCCCAGATGTTGTGGTCCATGTAGGGACCAACGAGTGAGGGGGTCCTGCGTAGTGAGTTCAGGTGCGAAGCTGAAGGGCAGGACCTCCAAGGTAACAATCTCAGGATTGCTACCTGTGCCACGTGCGAGTGAGGCAAGGAACAGAAAGGTTATACAGATTAATACGTGGCTGAGAGGATGGTGCAGGAGGGAGGGCTTCAGGTTTTGGGATAATTGGGCTTTGTTCCAGGGAAGGTGGGACCTGTTCCGATGGGACGGTTTACACCTGAACTGGAGCGGTACTAACATTCTTGCAGGGAAGTTTGCTAGTGCTGCTGGTGGTGGGGGGGTGGGGGCCTTTAAACTAAATCTGCAGGAGGCAGGGATCCAGAATGTGAGAGAGGATAGCGAGATGAAGAATAAAGGACAGGTGGGGACTACACGGTTCTGGAATATTAAATGTGTAATAGAGAAAGGTGAGGCAGAACAAGTGATAAGGAGGACACATGTACAGAGGGACAGTCTGATGGAACATGGAGTTAAATGTGCAGAAAGAATAAGTAAATTTAGGAAGGACAACAAAATTCAAGGGGCGTATAGCCCGATGGGAGTTTAGGGAGCTGGGTTAAGCACAATAGGCAGCGATTTAAACAGAGAGAGGACAATGGGCTAAAAATTCTATATCTGAATGTACGAAGTGTCAGAAATAAGGCGGATGAGCTTGAAGCTCAGGTGCAAATGGGTAACAAGTTGAATAGGGAGTTAACTTGCATGTGGCAAAGGTAATGTCGCAGTAGTTATGGGGGATTTCAACATGCAGATGAACTGGGAGTATCAGGTTGGTGCTGGACCCCAGGATAGAGAGTTTATAGAGTGCCTACGGGATGCATTCTTGGAACAGCTTGTACAAGAGCCGACCAGGGACAAGGCTATTCTGGATTTAATGTTGTGTAATGAACAGGATTTGATAAGCGATCTTGAAGTAAAGGAGCCATTAGGAGGTAGTGACCATAATATGATAAGTTTTTATCTGCAATTTGAGAAGGATAAGGGCAGATCGGAGGTGTCAGTGTTGCAGTTGAACAAAGGAGACTATGGAGCCATGAGGGAGGAGTTGGTCAAAGTTAAATGGACAAATATCCTAACAGAAAAGACATGGCAGATATTCTTGGGAATAATGCACAAGGTGCAAAATCAGTCCTTCCCCCAGAGAAGGAAGGATTCAAAGGGGGGAAAGGGGCCATAGTGGTTGACAAAGGAAGTCAGAGATTGCATAGCATTTTTTAAAAAAAAGTATGACACAGCTAAGGTGAGTGGGAAGACAGATGATTGGGAAATTTTTAAGGAACAACAAAACTTAACTAAAAAGGCAATATGGGGAGAAAAAAATGAGGTATGGACGCAAGCTAGCCAGGAATATAAAGGAGGATAGCAAAAGCTTTTTTAGGTATGGATTGAGCTCCCAACGCAAACGGAGCATTCTGCTGGCTGTCTCTAGACCACCGGCAGGATGAAAGTATAGTCTCTTCATAGTTCCTGAAAATAAATTGATATCAAAACACACAGGAGATTCCTTTCCTCATAAGGCTGTACCCATGAAGGGCCCTGCCCAAAAGGAGGGAAATTAAGCCAACTTAATCTTATCCGAGAGGTATTTAGCAGGTTTTAATGAATGCTAGAGAAAATTGCATTAAGAAACAGTGGCAAGGCTTGGAGTCTCCATTATAGTGCTCTAGTGCCGGCAGGTTAATGGGCTCCTCGCAATAGTTCAGGATAAACATAGCAGGACACTGAATGTAAATCTTGTCTCCCAGTTTCAGAGACTTTCTGCGAGGATGCTAGTATCGGATGGAGTAAGTGTACATGCCATCCAACTACCTCTACTTGGCAGGTCAATGCTTTATGTAATTGATCCAATGATACTAGTGTCTCCTGGAGTAAGTGTTCATGCCATCCAATTGCTTCTCCTTGGTAGGTTAATACCCTATGTAATTGATCCTTTGGGTCCGTGATGGCTGTGTTTTGCTGTAACAAGATCTTCAGGTAGACAAACCAATGTATGGAGTAAACTCGAGACTCAAAGGTAAAAAGTAACACTGAGGATTTATTGAAGAACATAAGAGTGGAATGACAAATAACTCGGAGCACACTTACTTGAGAGAGCTAGAGTACAACAAACATGAGTTCACTCAGAATCCAAATTCAGGACTCAGCAATGAACGCTAGCTGTGATGAATTTAAATAATGCATATAGCACAGGAAGCCCGTGTGTATGAAAATCAAACCTCAATAAACTTAAACAGGATGCACAATGAACCCACAATCAAAACAGAAGCGGCACAAAAAGCACAAGGAAAACTTAATGACTAAACCAGTCACTTAACCAGCTCTAGCTAAAACAAATCAATGAAGTTCAGGTGCATCAGATCAGCAAGGCCTGATACTATCTGGCACCCTGCACTGATCTGTAGAGTTCATGACATCATAAGAAACCTAATGGTTACTTACTAAGAAACCTAAGGTCAAGATAACTGAGCCCTTGAACAGTATTTTCATGTCCTTTCTAGCCACAGGCGAGGTCTTGGAGGACTGGCAAGTACCTCTAATTGCACCTCTATTTAAGAAAGAAACAAGGGAAAATCCTGGGACTATTGACTGGTGATTCTCATGCCAGTTGTAGGCAAATTTTTGGGGATAGGATATATGAGCATTTGGAAACCCATGGCCTAGTAGAGAACCAACATGGCTATGTGCGTGGCAGGTCATGCCTCACCAAATTGATTGAGTTTTTTGACAAGGTGATGAGAGATGGAAGAGGGTAAGGCAGTGAATGTTGTCTACAAGGATTTTAGTAAGGCATTTGACAAAGTCATTCATGCGAGGCTAACCCAGAAGATTAAGATGCATGCGAAGTGGCTGTTTGGATTCAGAACTGGCTTGCACATATTAGACAGAGGGTAGTGGTTGAAGAGACTTATTTGAGCTGGAAGTCTGTGATTATTGGAGTTCCACAGGGATCTGTGCTGGGACCTCTGCTGTTTGTAATGTATGTAAATGACCTGGATGAAAATGTAGCTGGGTGGGTGAGTAAATTTGCTGATGATACCAAGATTAGTGGAGTGTGAATTGTAAAGAGGACAGGCAAGGAATATAACGCTATTTAGATCAGTTGTAGATAATGGCTGAGAAGTGGCAGATGAAATTTAACCCAGATAGATCTGAGGTGTTCTACCTCGGTAGGACATATGCAAAGAATAAGTACACTGTTAAGGGCAAAGTCCTTAAGAGTGTTACTGAGCAGAGAGATCTTGGGATCCAAGTTCACAGCTCCTTAAAAGTGACTACATAGTTCAATGAGGTGGTTAAGAAAATTTATGGAATGCTTGTTTTTATTTGTTGAGGCATTGAGTGCAAAAGTCAGGAGGTTATGTTGGAACTTTATAGTACTCTGGTTAGGCCACATCTGGAGTTTTACATAGAGTTCTGTAGGAAAGATGTTGAGGTTTTGGAGAGGGTGCATAAGAGGTTTACCAGGACACTGCCTAGTTTAGGGGGCAAGCGCTATCACGTGAGGCTGGATAAACTTGGGTTGTTTTCTCTGGAGCACCAGAGGCTGAGGGGAGATCTGATGGAGGTTACAAGATTATGATAAGCATAGCTAGAGTGGACAGAGGGTATCTGATTCCCAGGGTTGAAATGTCCAATACCAGAGGGCATGCATTCAAGGTGAGGGGGGGTAGGTTCAAGGGCAAAGTGATGAATAAGATTTTTCTTCAGAGAAATATCGATGCCTGGAATACACTGCCTGGTACAGACAAACACATTAGAGGCTCTTATGAAATGTTTGGATAGGCGCATGGATGCGAGGAAGTGGAAGGGATGCGGATATGGTGTAGGTACAAGGGTTAACGTCTCCATGTTTTTAATTTGCATGTTAGCTGGTTCAGCACAACATTGTGGGCTGAATGGCCTGTTCCTGTGCTGTACTGTTCTATGTTCTGTGTTTATGAAACCTGAATTTCATCCTTTTTCTGCCTATTTTTTAAATCAACCAACTATCTCTCTCCTCTTTGGAAGAAGCCATGTGCTGCACTTTTTAACTCGATCATCTCTTTAAAAGTTCAAAGTAAATTTTATTGTCAAAATACATACATGTTACCATATACTATGCTGATTCATCATCACCACCTTTGATTTGGCCTATAACAGTGGTGTCAGCAGCAAACTTGAATATGGCATAGGAGCTGTGCTTAGCCACACAGTCATGGGGTGTAAAGCGAGTAGAGCAGGGCCCAAGTACACAGCGCTGTGGTGTACCTGTGCTGATGGAGATTGTGGAGGAAGTGTTGTTGCCAATTTGGTGCCTACAAGTGAGGAAGTCCAGGATCCAATTGCTCAAGGAGGTTCTGAGGTCAAGGTCTTAGATCTTATTAGCTTTCAGGGGATGATGGTATTGAATGCTGAGCTATAATCAAAAAATTGCATCCAGATGTTCCAGGATTAAGTGAAGAGCCAATAAGATGGCATCCTTTCCCTTTCAAAGAAAAAAACATGCTGTGCTTCAACAGGTAGGTAGTCGTCTCAGGTTCACTTTGAAACTTAATCATTACCACTGTTTAGTTTTGTAACTCCTAAACATAAAATTAATCAAAAGAAAAATATGAGAGCCGGGAGATGCGGGTTTACTTCAATTTTACTTCAGTGAGGCGCACTCTTTTGATGTGGTGGCATAATGATGTATGCCATTCACATACTTTTACATATAATCTGTAATGCATTATGTAAACAATAGGGAATACTTAGCAACATAATATACAGTACATTAAGTAAAATATTACCAAAATATTAAATACACACCAGATTCCCTCAGGTTGAGTCAAAAGTAAGGAAGGCAATTGCAACATTAGCATTCAGAAAAGCAAAGATGTAATGCTGAGGATTTTTATAAGGCATTGGTTATTACCACATCTGGAGTATTGTGAGCAATTTTGGGACCCATATTGAAGAAAAGATGTACTTGCATTTGAAAGGGTCAAGAGGGGGTTTACAACAATGAGCCTGACAATTAAAGGGTTAATGTATGAAGATCGTTTGATGGCTCTGGGCCTGTATTCAATCAGATTCAAATTAAAATTAATTTACTTATCAGATATGTATCAAAATATACAGTGAAACATGTCTGTGTGAACAGCCAACACAAACTAAAGGATATGCTGGCACAAGTTGCAAGTATCACCACACGTTCTGGTGCCAACATAGCATGCTCACAGCCTTCAACAGAACAAAACAAGAAACAACAGGAACAACAATTGAACAGTAACAAAAACAACAACAGCAAAACAAACCTCACTCCTCCTTCCACCTCACCCACACATTCACATACACAGACCCCAGGACACGCCATCTCCAGGTCTCCAGTGGACTTAGGCTCACAGACATTGGCCTTCGACTTCTCCTGTTGAATCACAGAACCAGGGCTCTGGTCATCAGACCTAGATTTCTGGACTTTTGAACAACTTTTGCTCTTCAGTCTTTGGTATTGACTGGAACTCACAAACGGCAATGAATAAGGATCCTTAATGAACACACCAGATTCTAGACCTTGAATGATGAAATCTCCAATGACCAGGAGCCTTAACTGTAGGCCTTGAACTTTACCTTACCAATTTGAATCCCTAGTGCCTCCTGTTTACACAAAACTCCTATCCCAGAACCTGCCAATGACTGGAGCCACAAGCCCTTGGCCTCGCTGGTCTGCTTGCCTGGTGACTGATCAAAGATGTCCTTCATCGACTATCTATGTCACTGGCCTTCAAAGCAGAGGCGTAGATTCAGTCTTACCTCTAATTCCCCCATCTCCTGAACTAAACCCTATCCTGACCCCAAAAGCATTCCTACAAACCTAGGAAACAGTTAAATCTGAGCCACGGTCTTGATGGAGTCTGCAGCTCAGCACCATCTTAACTGGACTGGAGCTTAGAAGAATTAAGGGGGATTTCATTGAAGCCTACAGAATATTAAAGTAAGATGATAAAATATAACACGTTAGATAGAGTGAACATGGAGAGGATATTTCTAATAGTGGGAAGTCCAGGACCAGAGGCACAGCCTCAGAATAGAAGGATGTTCCTTTAAAACAGAGAGGAGGAGGTATTTCTTTAGCCAGAGGGTGGTGAATATATAGAATTTATTGCCACATATGGTTATGTTGGCCAAGTCTTTGGGTGTATTTAAAGCAGATGTTAATAAGTTCTTGATTAGTAAGGACAACAGAGGTTCTGGGAAGAATGGGATTGGAAGGGAAAATAAACCAGCCATAACAGAATGGCAGTGCAGATTCAATGAATGAATGGCTTAATACTGATCCTATATTTTATCACCTTATGGTCTTGACTGACTTCTCCCTACCTTGTAAAATAGTCCTTTATGTTTCACTTAATCATTCAGCTCAGTATTTTTCTTTCTTTTTTTGCAGATGATGCCAAATGCTATTTGCGAAATATAGTATTATTTCTGCTTCATATTTCAAATAACTGCAGTATTGTGCAATTATTGCATAGTTTCAGTATTGTTTTCTTTCTTTCCTTTGTCCTCATCCATGTCTTTCTCTTACCATTCACTCCAAACACATCAAAAGCATTTTTTAAACCATTAGCAGCCACACTATGCCAGATAAATCCGTAACTGAAGCTTTTTCTCTTCGTTTTTACCCTCTGTCCACACTAAAACGGTGTTTTCGTCCCCCGAAACTGGAGCTTTTCAGAAACACTTTACAAGGTGGATATTTTTGAAAATGCTGCTCGGGCAGATCAGTGTGGACGGAGTAACCAGAGTCTTCTGAAAACGCTGTCAGACGGCAGCGTGCAATTTCATTGTTTTCTTGAACGCAACCTAACAATTTCAGAACAGACGGCAATGAGACTGAAGCCAGAAGAGTTAGAAATGTACTCACCAAATACTTTGACCCATAACTTACTGAATAAATAAGTATACTCACTTTGCTGTTTTCTGTCCTTGCTCGTATGAAGGTGGTTTACCTATTTATGCAAGTACTTCTCTGACAACAGATGTGTAACAGCCCAATGTAACATTGTATGGAAATACAAGATAACACTGATGCAGGCTTGTTTTATACATTTAACAAGATGCGTTATTAATGCAACAGAGTTAGTCAGTTTTTCAATGTTCATCATCAGCCGGGTCATACAGTCCGTGAATTCCCTATCGGTTGCCTCTGTACACTCCAGTATTTGTTGTTGTTTTTTAAGTTTTAAGTTCTCCAGCACGAGAGCCAACAGCCGTCCGTCGTTTTAAGTGTTTCTAGTCTGTAACTACACAGACACGCACTTTTATGGCGAGATTTGACACCAAACATGTCGCTTGTTTTCGGTAGATGTGTCCTACGCATGCGCAGCAGGAGGAGATTTGCCAAAATCTCCATTTCAGTGTGGATAGAGATATTTTCAAAAACGCATAGTGTAGATGCCTATTGTTTTTACGCAAAACCAGCGTTTTCAAAATTATCCGGTCTAGTGTGGATGTAGCCGTAGTCTCCTTTGGACTCCATCCTTTCAGTAACATCCCTTTGTTCTCCCCACTCCTCCCACTTCTCTGCAATTTGGACACATTTCATTAGCTCCCAGTTTTGATGAATGATTATTGATCAGAAATGATCACTGTTTACCCTCTCAACAAATGCTTTCTATCCTGCTTTCTCTTCCCCTTTTACCAACCATGATTCCCCTCTCCTTACCTGCATCCCACTCACAGTCCACAATAGCGACACATATTGGATTCAGATTTATCGTCACTCAATAAGTTTAATGCGGCAGCAGTACAGTACAATACATAAAATCATTACTGTATGTCAATCAATATGTCCATGTCTGAGATCAGATTCAACTGAAGTTGAAACTAGAACTGTCATGATTGATTAATTAATATGCCTTGTTAGTTAGAAGCAAAGAAAGTTTTTAGATATTTCTATTCTCACCATAATTTTGGACAATAGCAAAAAAGAAAGTGAGATGGCATGTAATTGTTGTCCTATCCTTCATAAAATTAAAATCCTTCATTTGCCAAGTTCATGATCATGTCTGGCTAGTTGATGGATATCTTCCAAAGAATCCTTGTGACAGAATTGGTCAAAACAATCCATCCGTTGATGGTTGCATAATTTTATCTTGATTGAATCAGTAAGACTGTAATTGCACAGAAAATCATGCTTTGACCCTTGAAACCAGAATATTTTAAGACAATTAAATAAATTAAAGGCAATGGAATATTCCCCAGGTTGCTCCACGAGGGTTGATGCGTGGAATGCACTGCCTGAGTCAGTGGTGAAGGCAGATACTCTTGTGAAGTTTAAGAGACTACTAGATAGGTATACGGAGGAATTTAAGGTGGGGGGTTATATGGGAGGCAGGGTTTGAGGGTCAGCACAACATTGTGGGCCGAAGGGCCTGTAATGTGCTGTACTGTTCTATGCAGCTGCAAATAATTTTTGAAGCTAGTTTTCCAAAATGGAATACTGAATTCTAACATGTGAGGCTGGATAAACTTGTGATCAGTTAACTTCTAAGTTGAATGCAGGTTAACGATACTGAGAAAGATATACAGCCAAAAGTTAATAAATCTAAGGTGAGGCAAGGTAACCACAGTAGAAATCAATGTCTTTCCTATACAAAGGAAATAAGCAAATACAATTAAAATTATGTTGTCGTGCATTTTTTAGCAGTTGTCTGTTGTACCATGAATTCACAGTACTACAGCAGTCAACTAACTAGAGGTAATAAAATTCAGGTACAGCACCTGTCCCAGAAAAATCACTGATGAAATGCAACAGACAATGTTTTACTGATCTTTGGGGAAGTGAAAATAGCTTTGTGTAGCACCTGAATGCTGTTGGCAAACCTTTCATAAAAATCACAAAACTCAGTTGTGAGAGTCCCAGAATCTGAGCTTTGGGATTCCCTCCTGTAACACAACATGTAGCACATGATCTGGATGATGGAATAGATGACTTTGTGGCCAAGTTTGCAAATGATACGAAGATCGGTGGAGGAACAGGTAGAGTTGAGAAAACAGGGAGTCTGCAGAAGGACATAGACAGATTAGGAGTACAAGCAAATAAATGGCAGATGAATATAATGGAGGGAAGTATATGGTCATGAATAAAGGCATAAACTATTTTCTAAAAGAGGAAAAAGATTCAAAAATCAGAAGTGCAAAGGAACTTGGGAGTCCTCATGCTTCATTCCCTAAAGGTTAACTTGCAAGTTGAGTTAGTAGTAAGGAAGGCATAGGCAATGTTAGCATTCACCTGGAGTAATGTGAACATTTCTGGGCCCCTTATCTATTGGCATTGGAGAGGGTCTAAAGGAGGTTCATAAGAATGATTCTGAGAATGAAAGAGTTAATGTATGAGGATCGGTTGATGGATCTGAGCCTGTTCTCACAGGAGTTCAGAAGAATAAAGGGGGATCTCATTAAAAACCTTTGAATATTGGAAGGTCTGGATCAAGCGGAGGTGGAGAGGATTCTCGGATCAGAGGGATGTCCATCCAGAACAGAGATGACAATGATGGTGAATCTGCAGAATTCACTGCCACAAACAGCTAGGAAACCAAGACAGTGGGTATATTTAAAGCAGAGGTTGATTGATTGTTGATTAGTCAGGACATCAAAGATTATAGGGAGAAGACAGGAGAATGAGGTTGAAGGGGATATTAAATCAACCATGATGGAATAGCAGAGCAGACTCGATGGGCTGAATAGCCTGATTCAGCTCCTATGTCTTATGGTCTTCTGCGGATACGTTGGATGTTTGCAATTGAGTAGCATTTACCATTACAGATGCAAGTCAATCCTTAAATGGAAATTACACTTTGTAAACAGCACTCTTCCACCTATTGAAGAGTAACTGCAGAGTGCTGTTGCTCAAAGAATGGATTTAGTAAAAATGAGTGGATGAGACAGAGCCCGGGGGGGGGGGAAATAATAATAATAATAATAATAAATAATAGTAATAATAATAAATAATAATAATAATAAATAATAGTAAAAATGAGTGTATTTGCAGAGCCCGGGGGGGAAATAATAATAAAGTATATTCCATTATTCAAGTAGGGAACCAGGGATAATCCTAGAAACTATAGATCAGTGAGTTTCTCGGCGGTAGTAGGGAAGTTATTGGAGGGAATTCTTAGGGATAGCATTTATCAGCATTTGGAAAACCCATAGACTAGTAAGTGAGAGCTAGCATGACTTTATCTGTCACACTTACTGCAAATGCTTTCTTTGAACCACCAGTTATTTACATCATGGGAGAATTTGCCACATCAATAACATTTTTGGCTTTATCCGCCATCCAGGACATTTTATGCATTTCACATTCTAAGCTCCTTTTCTGCAGTTCTGCCGCATCCTTTGCAGCAGTCTCTAATGATATTGCAATGGCCAATGCACGTTTTCAGGTTAAGTCTCTTTCAGACAATAGCCTCGTTTGGGTTCTTTGATTATGCATGCCACAGACAAGCCTGTCTCTTAATGATTCAGAAAGTCCATCTCTAAAACTCACAGTATTGGGAAAATTTGCTCAGTTCTGCAGTATATTTAGAAATGATTTCATCCTTCCACTGGTTCCCTTTGTTAAATCTAAGTCTCTCAGCTATTACCAAAGGTTTAGGGTTCACGTGATATTGTAGCAATTTTGCTGGCTTTTCAGGAGATACTAAGTTGCATAAAAGCTTGTATGTTTATGCACCCATTAAGCTATAATGCATGAATACTTCCTTTTCTTCCTCTACGTCGCTTGCATTACAATACAGTTCAAACATCTCGATATATGATTCATAGTCCTCATTAGCAGTTTCAAATTTGTCATCTGTCCTGGCTAAGGCGATCATCACATTATTTTTGCTTTAATTTTGCTAATTATGTACCTTTCACTATGTACTATGCAGTTACTCACCCGTCCCTTTGTTAGGATCCATGACTGCTTTCTCCATACAGTTTAACTCTTTCCTCTCTCTATCTCTCTTCCTTCCGAAGTCTGTCATCCATAACTGTTAGTGCAGTTGGTGATATTTGCTGACATACAGGTTTGTACTCATTGCCAATTTGTTGTGTCTGTACAAATACATGTCAATTAAATAAAGCATGCATGTGAGAGGTGAAGTTTACTGATATATTCACATTGCAGGGAGAGAGACAGAGAACAGATCAATGTACTTAGGCAAGTTATCAATCCATACATATTCCTAAGGGGAGTCTTTGCTCTAAAAGAAATAGATCCATACATTACAGCATACAGTTCTGGTTGCCCCACTATAGGAAGGATGTCAAGGGTTTGGGGAGGCTGCAGAAAAGGTTTAGCTAGTGTATCCAGAGATACCTGCCACATGACAGATGCACTGCCACCTGGCTGGTCGGAGGACACACCACATGCCAATCAACATTTGGTCCCTCCCAACTAATCAATGCACACCTAAATTTTTGGTCACCTTAAGTGGATTCTCTCACCCAGCCCTATGCTTTAAAAGGTGAGACTTGCCCTTGGCTAGCCCTCTCTTACAGACCACCACATTGGAGATAAGTGCATTGATTTATGCTTGGAAAGGTCTATCGTTTGTCCTGGTAAGGGAGCCGCAGCTATCCAAGGTCAAGGGGGATAGTTGTTGTAGTACTTTTCCCTTGTTCTTTGTTTGTGTAACCGTACCCTGTCCCCACACCCTTCCTGTGTATTGTAGTTGCTTGTGTTGACCCAACTTCCCCTTGTAAGTAAATTCCTTATTATTAAAACTGTGTGTGTTCAGGCCTCTACTGTTGAGACTCAAAGAACCAGTTATTTTCCATCACAACATTTGGCACTGCAGAGCAGGGTCTCATAGGTTTTGGCTGGGCACAGGGGATAATGTTCTGGAATAAGGGGAAGAAAGCCAGTGCAGGCACCCAGGATAAGATTCCCGGGTGAGCTGATGAAAGGGAGGGATTTGAGAGTCTGGCCAGCATGCTGGCAGACCACGGAAAACCAGTGGACTGGTCTGAGCAGTTAGAGCCCCGTGGAAAGAAGCTGGGCCATCATGTGGTCTCCCTCCTGAAGGAATCAGGGTTCCCCAAAGTCAAGGGGAGTCAAAGGGGTGCCTTCTGGTTGTTTGCGTCCCTGCGGAGACGCCAGGTTAGAATTACTGATCACCTGCAGCACTTGTGTGGTCAGAAGGGCAGGGAAATTGAAGACGTCAGTCAGCGTTGTTGCACGCTGAAGGAAGCAGCACAGGCTGCCCAGGCCCGAGCCAATGACCTTGAAGTTAGGGGAACTGAACTTGCCTGTCGCCTCATAAAGCTTCAGCAGGCCAGGGCAGCCCGTCGGTCTGGCTGGCAGCCGGACCCATTAAAGATTCGAGCCTTAGTCCAGTGTGGTGACAAGCTTGTCGCATGGCTGGGGGATGGAGACATCTGGCTGGATAGTGACAACGAGGGGGAGACGGCCGAACTTTCCCCTAGTCACTCGGAGATCCGGGTCTTCTCCCCCAAGGAGCTGACCCAGTTGGCGGATCGCTACCACCAACGACCAGGCGAGCACCTCGCGGCCTGGCTGCTCCGATTGTAGGACGAAGGGGGGCCCAACCTCAGCCTCTCCCATCAGGAGGCAAGCGCCCTGGGAAGCCTCTCTGGCCGGCAGAGCATAAACAATGCGCTGCGGGCGCCACAAGCGGATCCCTGTGGGTAGTGACCGCGGTACGAGCTCGCTATCCCACACTTCTGGAGTGGGATCTACACGGGCACCCGCAATGGGGTACGATCAGTGAGGGCACCTGGGTTATCAGGGAATGGGCACTGGTCGACGGCATCTATCAAGCTGCCTGCGACCGTAACTTCCTTGAAGACACACGAGTGACCGGTGCCCTAGCGGGATACTTGGTCACTACCGCACGCCCCGATCTTAAGTCGGTAATCCTGCCCCTTCATGGCACCAGCTAGTGGTAGGACCGTACGGGATGCCATCACCCTCCTGGAGGGATTAAAGTATATGCACGGTACGCAGGTCCGGAAGACCGAGACAAGGGCCCTAGACACTATCTCTCAGATATACACGCAGGCAGCTGTACACGGACCTACTGCGTGCAGGGGTGGATCGTAACCAGATAGATGGCATCCCCATCCCCAACCTATATGCCCTGTGGAAGGAGCATTGCAGGGGGAAGACTACTTACAAAACGACCACCCACACCGAGCTAGCCTCCGCGCATTCCCTGCCTGAAACTGTCTCGAAGGCCCTCAAAGCAGAACTCAGACAGCTCGTCAGGCAGGAAATGTCCCACCTCCACCAGCAAAGTGCCTCAGCCCCAGGCGTGGCAGCCCTCTTCCCCCCCCCCCATAGGATGAAGGCCAGGGCCCCCGGCGCATTTGCTCTCTCGTCCTTTCCCGCCCCGGAGACCTGAGGCCACATATACCCGTCACAGTACATTGGGGAAAGGGAAACGCACAGAGGTGGACCTGAGGCCACATATACCCCTTCCCCAGCACACGATTATCCCAGGCAATCCTGCCTTATGGAGGGTTACGGACATGCAGACAGAGGGATTGGGGGGGCTCCCTGTTACCAGCTAGGGAGGTCACCCTTCGCCTAGCCATAGGCTACCATTCCCCCAGACGTGTACAAGTCCTTATTGCCTCCTCCCCGGAATGTATCCTCGGAATCAATGTTTTAAAGGGCCAATCACTTGAAACAAACGGGCAAGTTCACCTCCGGCATCGCGCGAGCCACTATTGTCGTCGGGGCGGCTAAGTGGGAGCCAATTGTTATATTCCCCTCCCTCTAAGATCATCTGTAACGGTCAGTACAGAGTGCCGCGGGGACGCCAAGAAATAACAGACTCCGTTCAAGCCCTGTTACGGGAGGGAATTATTAGAACCGCTGCCTCACCTTTCAATAGCCCCATTTGGCCCGTCCGTAAGAGGAACGGCTCCTAGCGGATGACAGTTGATTATAGGCAATTGAACAAGGCTGCACCCCCCCCCCCCCGCCGCCGCCGCCGCTGTACCTGACATTGTCACCCTTATTGAAGACATCACCATCTGTGGTCACGACAGGCCAGATCACGACGCCAACCTCCAACGATTTCTCCAAGTGGCCGCAGCTCTGAACCTTACTTATAACAGGGACAAGTGTGTGTTTGGTACCACCCGCCTTGCTATACTTGGATATGTCGTGGAAAACGGGGTTATTGGCCCTGATCCCGAACGGATGCGCCCCCTGTTAGAACTCCCTCTTCCCACCACTCTCAAGGCCCTCAAACGGTGCCTGGGTTTTTTTTCCTATTACGCCCAATGGGTCCCCCATTACGCAGACAAGGCTCGCCCCCTGGTCAAGTCTACCTCGTTTCCCCTCTCTGCTGAGGCCTGCGCGGCCTTCAACTGCATTAAAGCGGACATTGCCAAAGCTACGATGCATGCAGTGGACGAGACCGCTCCCTTCCAAGTGGAGTGTGATGCCTCCGATTTCGCTCTGGCTGCTACCCTCAATCAGGAAGGCAGGCCAGTAGCATTCTTTTCTCGCACCCTCCAAGGCTCCGAAATTCGGCACTCCGCGGTGGAGAAAGAAGCCCAGGCCATAGTGGAGGCTGTTAGGCACTGGAGGCACTATCTTGCTGGCAAAAGGTTCACCTTGCTGACCGACCAGCGCTCGGTTACGTTCCTGTTCAGCAACCAACAGCGGGGCAAAATCAAAAATGATAAGATTTTGCGGTGGAGGATAGAACTCTCCACCTACAACTATGATATCCTGTACCGGCCTAGCAGACTCAATGAGCCCCCTGATGCCCTATCCCGGGGAACATGTGCTAGCACACAGCTCGACCAGCTGTACGCCCTTCATGCACAACTTTGCCATCCGGGGGTCACCCGATTTTACCATTTTGTGAAAGCTCGGAACCTGCCATACTCCCTGGAGGACATCAGGACGATGACCAAGGACTGCCAAATCTGCGCTGAGTGCAAACCGCACTTCTACCGTCCTGACACGGCACAACTTGTCAAGGCCACCCGCCCTTTTGAACGACTGAGTGTTGACTTTAAGGGCCCCCTTCCCTCCACTGACCGCAATGTCTATTTTCTCAGTGTTATCGACGAGTTCTCACGGTTCCCCTTTGCCATCCCCTGCCCCGACACCACTGCCACGTCCGTCATAAAAGCCCTGCGCCAGCTCTTCACTCTGTTCGGGTATCCCTGCTATATCCACAGTGATAGAGGGTCCTCCTTTATGAGTGAGGAGCTGCGCCAGTACTTGCTAGCTAGGGGCATTGCTACCAGTCGGACCACGAGTTATAATCCCCGGGGTAATGGCCAGGTGGAGCGGGAGAATGCCACAGTGTGGAAGGCCACACTTTTAGCCCTTAAGTCAAAAGGGTTGCCGGTCTCTCGATGGCAGGAGGTCCTCCCTGAGGCACTGCACTCTATCCGCTCTCTGTTATGTACGTCCACCAATGCCACCCCTCACGAACGCCTATTCTCTTTTCCCAGGAAGTCTGTCACTGGGACCACCCTACCAGTTTGGCTGACGTCCCCGGGGCCAGTGCTGCTCCGGAAACATGTGAGGAGCAATAAATACTCCCCGCTGGTAGAGAGGGTTCACCTTCTACATGCGAATCCCCAGTATGCCGACGTGGTCTTACCTGATGGGCGGGAGGACACGGTCTCCATCCGCGACCTGGCACCCGCAGGTGCAGCAGACCACTACCCTGAAGGCTCTCCGGTAACTATGAACCCTGCACCAGAGTTGACACCATGCTCACCAGGCCCTACACAGACTCCTCACGACACTTGTATACCGGGCGTTTCGTACGCATTTATACCAGGCGCCTTGCACATGCATGAGGGATCACCGGCGCCTAGTGGGCAAGAACAAGCGCAACCTCCGTCCCCTGTGCAATCACCAATGTTGCCGGCATCTATGCGGTCACAGCCGGTGCTACGTAGATCGCAGCGACAGATTCGACCGCCTGATCGGCTTGACTTGTAAGAAACTTCGCCACATGAGGACTCTTTCAAACGAAGGGGGGGTGAATGTGGTGAACTATGTGCCTGGCGGGACACGCCCCTGCTGACTGCTCCTGTGGCTCCTCCCACAGACCCCTGTATAAAGGCAATCTGAGGCCTGACGCTCGGCCTCAGTCTCCAAGACATTGTATGATAGACACTCACTCCTGGTTCCTTCTTCTAGTCAATAAAAGCCGATATCTCGCCTTACGTCTCAGTGTGAGTTATTGATGGTGCATCACACTGGACTACCTACTCGCTGCTGATGGTGGAACGTGTGCAGTGGTTGGTAAGGAATGCTGTACCTTTATCCCTGATGAGTCCATCAACATCACTCACTTGGCCGCTCACATTCGGGACTCGGTGGGTAAAATTCAAAAAGCAAGGGACCAGCTCCTCCAGCACAAAACCTCATGGGGCAATTGGTGGCCTTTTGGGTCCCTGGGGGGGGTGGTGGGCAACTGTCATTCACTGGTCCATCGCACTCATTCTTGTACTCGTAGCCATTTCTTTACTATGTTGCGCATGCCAGCTGATTAAGAGTGTCTCTGCATTTACTTAGCTGCTCAAAATTGGTTAGTTCTGGTATTTGCGATTTTGTTCCACCCTCTTATGTGTGTTGGCTATGTGGTGCGTCTTCCAAGGGGTGGAGTGTATCCAGAGATACCTGCCAATCAACATTTTGTCCCTCCCAACTAATCAATGCACACCTAAATTATTGGTCACCTTAACTGGATTCTCTCACCCAGTCCTATGCTTTAAAAGGTGAGACTTGCCCTTGGCTAGCCCTCTCTTACAGACCACCACATTGGAGGTAAGTGCATTGATTTATGCTTGGAAAGGTCTATCGTTTGTCCTGGTAAGGGAGCCGCAGCTATCCAAGGTCAAGGGGGATAGGTGTTGTAGTGCTTTTCCCTTGTTTTTGTTTGTGTAACCGTACCCTGACCCCACACCCTTCCTGTGTATTGTAGTTGCTTGTGTTGACCCAACTTCCCCTTGTAAATAAATTCCTTATTATTAAAACTGTGTGTGTCCAGGCCTCTACTGTTGAGACTCAAAGAACCAGTTATTTTCCATCACAACATTGCATACAGTTCTGGTTACCCCACTATAGGAAGGATGTCAAGGCTTTGGGGAGGCTGCAGAAAAGGATTAGCTAGATGCTGGCTGAATTAGAGGGCATGTGTTTTCATGAGAGGCTGGACAAACTTGGGTTGTTTTCTCTGGAGTGGCAGAAGCTGAGGGGAGATCTGATAGAGGTTTATAAAGTTTATGGGAGACATAGTGTAGACAGACAATATCTTGAAATATCTAATACCAGAGGGCATCTATTTTCTTTTGTATTTGCATAACTCAGTGCAAATCCATGGTCTCTTGAGACTAACGGATGCCTATATGCTATATAAGGGACTAGCTTATTTGGCCATTGAATACTGGTTTATTTGGTTCAGCAACATTGTAGGACCAAGGGCTGTTCCTGTGCTGTACTGTTCTTTGTTTAAACTTTCCCAAACTACGGATATATATGGGAAATGGTTACCAGGATGGTGCCTGTCAATAGCAATTCAACATAAATAGTATCTAATAATGACCGCATTTTGAGAAAGCAGCCAAAAACAGATGATATCTTGCCCCTTAGGTAAGGGTGGTAGCCCAAGTGCAGTAGTAAGCAGCAGTCCGTCAGCTTTTGCAGAGATTAAGGCAGTTTCTTGGATTGATCCCATGGACAGGAGATTGACAATTATTTTCAAAGCCATGAAAAGGAATTTCTGGACTATCTTTAAACCTGCACTGCAGTTTGACACCTTTTATAATTGGTGTATTTTTTTTTACAAAACAAACAAGGCATAGGATAAGCTGGGCCATTTTGGAAACATATGGGGAATACTTCACTCATACGCACACAGTATCTACACGTGAGTTAGGAAGAACAAGTAAGCCAGGCAGCTCTCAAGCTTACCCCACTATTTAATAAGGTCATGGTAGATCTGTTAGTAACCTCAAGTCTCTGACAGATAAAGAGAGGTGACCCATTGAGGCAAAGAGTCAGCAAAAAGTATCACTGGTGTAATAGATTAGGGAAAATTTCAAAGCATTTTATAAAGATATTAAGAGCAAGAGAATAACCTTGGAAAGATAGGATCCATCAGTAACCAAAGCTGCAAGAGAGTCTGTTGAGACAGGGGAGGTAAAAATCTCATCAGTATTCACTAAGAAGAAGTCATTTTTGTTAGAGTATTCAAGGAGAAGGTCAGTGAATTCCTAGAACATCCTATCATCAAAGGTAGCACATATTACTTGTCTTGGCAAGCTTAAATGTGGAAAAATCCTCAGGGTCTGACAAAATTGGAAGCAAGGGAGGAGATTACTACACCCTGAAGCAGATTTTTAAATTTTTGCTATCTACAAGAAAGATGTCAGATGATTAGAGAACAGCATTGTAGTCTCTTTATTCAAGAAAGGAAGCCAGACAGCATGGACTTGCTTATTGGTGACTGATTTGATTGAGTTTATTGAAGAAGTAGCAAAATATTTTGATGACAGCAGTGCAACTGATGTTATCTACATGGATTTTAACAAAATCTCACATGGGACGTTGCTCCAAATGTTAGAGGCTATGAGATTCCAAGCCAGTTGACAAATTGAAATCAAGATTAGAACCAAAATTACCAATAGGAGGTTGAGGCTAATTTTATAACTGAATTTCTGTGACCAGTTTTGTATAATAGGAATCAGTGTTGGGATCCTTGCTGTTTGTTATGTAGACTATTAATTTGAATATGAATATAGGAAATGTTATTAGTAAGTTCACAGACGATACAAATATTCAAAGTGTTTTCAGTGAGGATTGTTGCAGGATACAGTATGATATTGATTAATGGATAGAGCAATGGCAGATGCAATTTAATCCCCTCTCACCTCTTACAAATCTTTAATTAATTTTTGGAATGTTGTTTGTATCCTCAATGGTAATGCAAAATATCTGCTCAGTTCAGCTGCCATCTCCTTGTTTTCCATTAATTTCCCCACAGCCTCCTTTTTTTTCCAGCATCAACACTCACTTTGCTAACTTTCTTATACAGTTACTAAAAAGTCATTGAAAGTCTAAACATCCAAAAAGCCCTGGATGTTATGGCAAAGTGGATTTCTTTTAGTTTGGGTCCACTTTTCTTAACCAACTCTAAATTCACCTCTTTCTGTTTAATGGCACTGATCAGCCTTTACCCATTGTTAATTCATCTTTCTAGTGAGGGACCATGAATTTGCAGATTATCTGATGCAGAGGTTGAAGGCCTGCAAAAGACCCATGGAGGTGGCCAAAGTTATTTTGAAAGGGTGCCTCCCCAGAGTCAACTGCACTAGGATGATCACGCCCTGATCTGAAAAACTATGCTGGTGCCTGAGTCGTTGACCATTGCTCCCTTACCATGATTTTTTTATGTCACTCACACAGTCAGAAGAAAAATTCCACTAAGTTAGCCCATCATTAGTGTAAGAGATTACTTCATTAATGCACAGTCGTGCAGAACAATTCAGCAGAATCAAATTGGCATTATTAGCCTCTCTGACTTTCTTCTTAATAAGCATTTTAGTTAGGTGGGAAAAGTTCTCTGTATTTCCAAATTACTGACTTACTTTCTCGTTAGTTAAAGAATTGTGTAATTAAAATCATAAATCAGCTGCAAGGAAATTGCCTTGAATAAATTTGTCTTCACCTAAATGTGACTGAGAAGGACAATGTGGTGATCAGAAACTGCATCCAGCTTTTTTTCCCCCAATGGCATAGAACTTCTAACTCTGTAAATATCTCATGATTACTGTTATCAATTTACAGCTATGAGCTTTATTACTTTGAGAAGTGATTCATATTTGCATTAAATAAATATACACCAGCAAAATTCCAATAATTTAGATTCCAATTGTCTGGAAATTCTAGAAATTAGAAATCTGGCCCATTATTGGTTGAAAATGTGAGCAGGAGACAAGAAGAGTGTACAGAGAGAGCCAATGGTCAGGAGGGCCATTGTCCAGACTGTATGCTGAACAAGTGGCTAGAACCAAGATTTGAATCCAGAACATAAGGAGTTATGAATATGGGTAGACTTACAGCCAGAGCCACAGTCTGGGGTGCTCATATATTTCCTGTTCCCTTTAGACTCATATGGCTCACTGGAAAAATTGTTATAAGACCATAAGATATAGGAGCAGAATTAGACCATTTGGCCTATCGAGTCTGCTCCATCATTTCATCATGGCTGATCCATTTCCCTCATTATACTACTGCTTAACATATAAAGGAAATGAAAGAAAAGCAGGTTTGGATATTAGCGTAAAATCCAATAGTCCTGCACAACTGAAAACCCAAGCATGCCAGGTTATCATGGTTAATCTATGCTTTTTTGCTAAAGGGAATATAAGCAAAACACTGTGCTGTCCATTGTTAATATTATTTGCTAATTTACACATTAACCTATCCTCTACATTTCTCATTGTGCTGGATTTATTAGTGCCATGTTCCTCCTGAAGTGGATTTCCCTTTAAGTATCACCTAGTACTATTTGAGAATTTCTGACTGTACAGATCTCTGGTGTGTGCTTGTCTAATTTTACATTGCATTGCCATCTCCTTCTGCAGGCAACAGAAAAACTGGCGAGAGAGCTTGAATCATGGTTTGCAAAAATAGATTGGGAGCAAGAGATCAAAGTCCATTTTCACTCTTCCAACCACAGGAAACAAATCAAAGCAAATAACTCTGTTCATTGTTTACTGCATCATTGGCTTATTTATATCATACATTTAAAAATGTTATAAAGAAAAGAATTCCAATATTACCTGACGATACTGAAAAAAGGGAAGTATATTCTTGGCCTCACGGGCAAAACTAACATTGCACTTTAGTTGCTCAGCATGCATCTCTGTTGATTACCTTTCAATGAACATAGAATAGTACAGCACAGGACAGGCCATTCAGCCCATGATGTTGGGCTAACCTGTTAACATACTCTAAGATCAATCTACCCCTTCCCTCCTACATAGCTCTCCATTTTTCTATCATCCATGTGCTAAGAGTCTCTTAATGTCCCTAATGTATCTGTCCCTACCATCACCCTTGACTTGGTGCTCCATGCAACCAGCATTCTTTGTTTAAAAACATATCTCTTTTATCTCCCCTATAATGTCCTAAAAATCACCTTAAAATTGTGCCCCTCATATTAGCCATTTCTGACTTGGGGAAAAGTCTTGTTGCATTGAACTTGGCCATGAGTTCATATAATAAAGAGATATAATAAGGCAAACTTTTCCAGGGTTTCTTTGTGACTCTGTAAATATTTTTTTCAAATATAATATTTATACAATTCCATTTTTAAAATGATGACTGAATCTACTTTGCCCATTCTTTCAAGCAACACATTACAGATAATAACAATATAATATTTTCTTCAGTTTCTCTCTGGTTCTTTTTGCTAATTACCTTATATCTGTCTCCTTCTGGTGCTGAACTTCATGCCAGTGAGAAACTTTCCCCTCTGTGTCTTGTTAATCTGCCTTAAATTTTGAACATCTGTGTTAAGTTTCCCTTTGACCTACTCTGCCTTCAATTAAACCCTTTGAATGACATCTCAATCAATAGAAATCCTTCATTCCTGACACTGATGAATCATTTGTTTAGAACCTGCATGCTCTTGCCTTGTTATATAATATTGTTGAATCAATCCATAGGCAGAATGGAAAAACAATGTTCAGCTGGTTCTAGATTTCATTTTCAATTACTTATGTTTCTTAGCATTCTAAATAGTCATTCTTGAGAGCCTTTTAGGAGTGCGAGCATTCTCGTTTTCATCCCTGTTCACTGTCAGTTCTCCTGTGTGACAGTAATCAATATCAGCTGCAATGAAATATATCCTGCCTTGCTGAATTACTTAGAAGAGACAGGAACATGTACACAGATAGTTTCATTTCCATTTTTCTCAAATCCATTGTTGAGAAATAGTATTTATACATTTAAATGATATCTGCAATTCATCAGACAAGTTTCACGTTACTATAAATATTTTAATTAATATTTTGATTTTGATTTGAACATTTAACATGAGTTAGTTTAAATAGGCTAGTAGAAACAAATTGTTGGGTTATAGATGCATCAAAACAGCAAACACAGAACATTTGGGGAAACACTTCTCCAAAGATTTTTTTCAAACCTTCAAAGGTGTTTTTTCACTCCAATAAAAACTGACAGCCATTGCCTTGCTGTGGGATGGAGAAAGAAATTTCGAGAATTACTAGCTACGTTAGGAGTTGTTTGTGTGGCAGGCAAAGAGGAGAAGGGGGAAAATAAATGTTGCTTTATAATTGGTAAAGAATTATATACAAAGTTGTCAAAGCTGACAGATTCAAAATAAAGCTAATGCGTCAAATGCAATGAAATTCTTCTGCCTAACATTTCCTTGTGAAATAGAAGCTGTCAATCAGTTAATCATGCTGGCTTGAAGTCTAGTTGTATTAGTGTTGGGTGTCAAAGTAATGTGTTTTCTTAGTAACAGATGGAGCTCAAAATTGTACAGTGCTCTGTGGTTGCTACACTGCACATTACAGAACTCAAGAAAATTAGACAAAGAATTCCCTTGTTTGTAACTACTTCATCCTACTCTTTCTGTTATCTTTCCTTTCTAAACAAGATAGATTATTTTTCCCATTGTTACAATGTTCTGAACCAATTCAGACCCATGTAACAAAACAATGCTCTTCAGCATCAGATTTCAGGCCTGCTGGTTTTTAAGACTATTTGCCATCGAGAAACAGAGAAGTGCACGGTCATAAAATTTTAAATTAACAAATGAACATGTTTTTGGATAGAACAGAAATTTGCAAAGTACATGTCTACATATGCATGCTGCTACAAATAATTTAATATTATTAACGCAGCAGTCTTTGGAAATCCCATTCAGTTTTTAAAAGTGGGGTCTGAGGCCCAGAGGTGGACTGAGTGGGCCAGAGGTCAAAGCCTACTGAAGTGAGTCCAGAAGTTTGAAGCCCAGCGTCTGCGAGTTCAGGTCTATAGTCTGGATTTGTGGCCTATCAGTGGGTTGGTGAGGGATGGGGTATAAGCTGTTGTTGCTTGTGTGTTGGCTGCATGTTGTGGTGCTGAACATAGTGAACATGATATGTTGGCAAAACAAAATGTAGCAACACTTGGGTACCCCAATGCATCCTCAGATTGTGTTGGTTGTTAAAGCAAATGATGCATTTCACTATATGTTTTGATGTACATGTGATTAATAATAAATAAATCAAAAACTACAAAACTGTGTACATTTTTAACCAAGTGCAACACTAATAGCATAAAGGGCTATATATGACAGGGATTAAAAATTTGGCTGTGGTGCCATAAGAACAACCTCTGACTCAATATCAGCAAGGTCAAGGAACTGATTATTGGCTTCAGGAGAAGGAAGCCAGCGGTCCATGAGCCATTCTTTATCAGAGGATCGGAGGTAAAGAGGGTCAGCAACTTTAAGTTCCTTGGTGGTGGTATTTCAGAGCGCCTGTCCTGGACCCAGCACATAAGAGTGATTATGAAGAAAGCACCGTGGCGCCTCTAATTCCTTTGGAACTTGCAGAGGTTTGGCATGACATCTAAAACTTCGACAAACTTCCATTCAGGTATAATGGAGAATAAATTGACTGGCTGCAGTACAAGGTGGTATGGAAGCACCTTGAATGAAAAATACTACAAAGAGTAGTGGATATGGACCAGTCTATCATGGGCAAAGCTGTCACCGCTATTGAGCACAGCTACATGAAATACTGTCACAAGAAAACAGTATCCATCATCAGTGACCCACACCACCCAGGAAATGCTGTCTTCTCACTGTTGTCATCAGGAAAAAGGTACAGGAACCTCAGGATTCACACCACCCGTTTCAAGAACAATTACTACCCCTCAACCTGATGGCTCTCGAACCAAAGGGAATAACTTCACTCAACTTCACTTGGCCCATCATTGAAATGTTCCCACAACCAATGGACTCACTTCAACAAGATTCTTTGTCTCATGTTCTTGATATTTCTAGGTTATTTATATATTATTATTATTATTATTATTATTTATTTCTTTTTGTATTTGTACAGCCTGTTGTCTCCTGCACTCTGGTTGAATGCCCAAGTTGGATGGCCTTTCATTGATTGTGTTATGTTTATTGTTCTATAGATTTATTCGATATACCCACAGGGAAATGAATCTCAAGTTTGTATATGGTGACATAAAATAACTTTGAGAATAAATTAGAATTGTTTTGAACTTTTGAAATGTGGATCTTGAAACATGTGAACTGAAGAACCTATTAAAAAAACTGGGAAACCTAGCAATTTTTCAACTGCCTTTTGAATAGTAACTTCCCAGGCAATTTTTCAACTGCATTTTAAACAGTAACTTCTCCAGTTTTGAAACTACAGCTATGTCTCTGATACAAATGCTTTAATCATTGTGATTGGCAGAAACAATTACCAGATATGTACTGGGAAGATACAGAAGTTCAATCACATTGTGGATTAAAGTCCTTGCACAGGCTCACCACTCACAAGCCAACTGAATTGCTAATTCCATTGCAGTGGGTCCATCCTGCTGACCTAAACAGACCCAGAGTCCAGCATCTGGAGTCTGAACAGCAACGAGGAATTAGAATGGAGTGGTTTGGCCCCTGAAGCTCCATTACAGTTCTGATAACTCACAGACTCTTGTCCTGTACTTAGCTGGATGATTTGGATGTTAGCATCTGAAATATTTCTGCTTTCCTCTGACATTAAAATACAGTAATTTTTAAATATCTGTTCATCTAAAATATATAAAAACTTATTAGAATATATTTAAATTTAAAACATTAACCTAGTCAAAATGGTACCTTAAAAAGTCTACAGAGATTGCCGAATCAAAAAAAAGTCATTTCTGAGTTTTTGATTAGTAAGTCTCCCCTCTGCGTGTTCATGGGTGTTTGGGGAATGCTACAGAAATTGTTTCTAATGAAACATTGGGATTATAACCTACATATCTTGGGTTTGCTACTATTTGAATATTTAATATTGGTATTCACCAAAATTGAAGAAGTATTACAATGCCAAGGATTTTAACTCACAATTTCTCTGTTTCCTATAGTATTCACATAGCCCATTATAATAAAGTGCCATAAAGAGCATGCATTGTTCCACAAAAACTCACCAAAGTTCCTGCATATCTGGGTAAGTTTAAAATATAAATATTTTAATGTAACAATGTTGGAAAGGGCAAAGCATAATCTAAAATGCAAAGAGCTTTTCAATACGGGAATATTTAAGTTAGTCACAAGAGATGCTAGAATGCTTGAGCATCACACACAAAGTGCTGGAGAAACTCAGCAAGTCAGGCAGCATCTATGGAGGGGAATAAATAATCCACATTTTGGGCTGAGACTCCTCATCAGGACTGGAAATGAAGGAGACAAAAAAACAGAATAATAAGATGGAGGGAGGCGAAGGAGTTCAAGCTGGCAAATGATAGATGCAACCTGATGAGTGGGAAGGTGGGTGAAGCTGAGATGGAGTAAAGGGCTGAAACAGAAGGAACTATGAGAGGACAGTGGACCATGGGACAAAGGGGTAGAGGGCAACCAGAGGAAGGATATCCCACTGACTACCTACATCAGTTTGATTTCCCATTCCCATTCTGACATATCTCTCCATGGCATCCTCCACTGCCACAATGAGACCAAATTCAGGTTGGAGGACATTTTACTCCTGGGTAGTCTCCAACCAGATGGCATAGACATCTATTTCTACAACTTCTGGTAATTATTTCTCCCCTCTGCCTTCTCTCCTTTTCCATTCCACTTTCTAGTTATCCTCTCATCCCTTCTCTTCCCGTCACCTGCCCATCGTCTGCCTCTGGTTCTCCTCGCACTTCCTTTTCTTCCACTTTGACTTCAATATTGACTTTGAAATGTTACTTTTCTTTGTAGGCCCATCTGTTAAGCTGATGATATTTTACTCTTTCAAGACACATTAAATATTTCTTTCAGTATTTCAACAGTGCTTTGCACTTCCCCGTCGGATTGTTGTGCGGCCCAATAGCACAATTGAACATACCGAATTCCATACTTCCAAATTAGATTCTGCTATCTAAAGCAATTTCATCCAGGATAACATATCAGGTCACCTTTGCTTATCAGATAATGTTGCATTTTAAGTTCCTGAATTAAAATTGAATCTTTGATTAAAAGTTAATTTGAATGAATGTCATCCCTTTTAAGAATGCGCTATCATGCTGTGGCCTATATCCAGCAGTAGTTCACATTTCTGGTGAAATGGTGTATGCAATGTTTAGCCTGTACAGATAATGTATGTACACACATTCGTGGTAGTTAGGTCCATAAACAGGGTTCACGATTTTAGCAGTTTCCAATATTTTTTACTGATTCTTTATATTCCTGGCAGAGTGCTATACCTTCATAACTTAAGAACCCACATATATATTACAAATTGACAACAAGGATATGAAAGTAGACCAGTCTTGGAAAATGACGTAACTGCCAGCTGGTGAGCATTGTGGTAGTTAATAGGGTTATTCCTATGCTACACAGTTAGCCATTCCCACATGGGAGGAGTTCACATATTATATAAGCAAGGTTATCAGTAAAGTTCAGTTCAATATCATGCATGCTGGTGTCTTGCTGTGCAAGTACCTGGAGTTGTTCACAGGCCTGGGGGTACTGAAAGAAGATTACTGTACCTTATTTAACTGAGGCCAGGAGTGACGGCATACTCTCTGACCACAGTGAGGGGTATGCCAGTCCCTTTGATGAACGAAGTCAAAGCTAAACTCATCAGAATGGAGGCACTTGACATTATAACTAGTGCGTATGGATCTACTGACTGGAGTGCTGGCATTGTTCCTGTTCGCAAGCCGGATGGCACAGAGAAGATCTGTGTTGATCGAACAAAACTGAATAATGCAGTGAAATGGAAGAAGTTTATTCTGAGCATACATTGGGTTCTTCACCAAACAACACAAACTCAAGGTTCTGGCAGATCCATTTAGCTCCTGAGTCACAAAAGCTCATAACCTTTATCACACCATATGGACACTCTGCCTTCAAGAGACTCCCTTTTGGCATCTCATCAGCCCCTGAACTCTTTCAGATGAGGATGAAACAAATTTTGGAGGGATTGGAAGTAGTAGTCTGCCACATGGATGATATACACATCTTCGGAGTCTGAAGTGAAGAACATGGCAAAAGAACGGAAGCTACCTTGGAGAAACTGAAACAGGCTGGAATCGCCCCAAACAAAATGAAACATGAATTTGCAGATTTGGAGGTGAAGTTCTTAGGCCACCAACAACCCTCAGAGGGAGTGCAACCTACAAATGTTTCATTGGCAGAGGAAACAAAGCCACTGTATGACCACCACTCTCAGAGAAACATTTGGACCTGGGATGCACCACAGGAGAAGTAATTCTCATCACTTAAAACAGAGCTTATCTCACCACCAACATTGGGATTCTTTGATCTGAACAAAGCAACCAAAATCTCAACAGATGCTTCTTCCTTTGGCCTTGGGGGAGTGCTCATGAAAAATTGCAGTGGTGTATGGGATTTGGTGGCATATGCATCAAGATCCCTGCCTTCTAATGCACAGAGTTATACCCAAATCCAAAAGCAGACACTGACACTCAAGTGGGCTTGGGAATACTTTAGCTACTACTTGATAGACACCAAGTTACTACTTGAAACAGACCACAAGCCAATCGTCAGCCCCCTCAGCTTGAAATAATTGGATGACTTACCTCCATGTCTGCAAAGATTCAGAATGATGCTTATGCAATACTAGTGTGACATTGAACATGCCCCTGGAAAATCTTTCACTACACCAGACACAATGTCGAGGATGCCAAGCAAAAATGAGTGGAGAGAAGCTCAGGTACATGAAAGCTTTCTTGCTTCACAGAGTAAACTGGACAAAATTCACGCTGAGTTGAAAAAGCACCAAATCTGCAGCATGATCATGGAATACTATATGAATGGCCAGCTGTTGCAAAAGGAACTCACAAACTCAAAGTTTACCGGCTTGAAAGAGACACACTCACTTTTCTTGGTTTGCTGTTAAAGAACTCTAGGCTCATCATTCCTGCTTCTAGGTATGACAGAGTCACTAGTCAAATCCAACAAGGATATCAAGGCATCAAAAAATATCATCTAAGAGCAAGGCAATTCGTGTGGTGCCTGAGTTGAGCACACAGCTAGGAGATTATGTAAAGCACTGTGAAGCATGCAGAAACCTGCAAAGAAATAATGCAGAGTTCCCAGACTTTCCATGGCAAATTGCAAGGACAGACATTTCTGAGCTGAAAAAAAGATGAATATCTTCCCACTGTGGATTACTACTCATGGAATGTCGAGGTGTACATGTTGACCTCTACATCCTCAGCAGCAGTCATATAGCACCTGAAAGCAGTATTCAGTCGCCATGGAATACCAGAGACACTTGTGTCAGGCAATGGTCCACAGTTCTACTGAAGGCAAAAGAACCCTACAAAGCACTGCTAGTTTATTGCTCCACACCTCTTGAGAATGACTGCAGTCCCTCAGAGCTGTCAATGAACTGGAGACTGAGAATAAGCCTGCCTGTTCTTCCTTCCTTTCTCCAATCTCACTCACTGGACTTAGACAAAGTGAGATATTTTGAGACAACACAGCATGAGAAAATGAAGAGCATGAATGATCTCAGACACAGAGCAAACTTTTTGTTGCCGCTCATGAGTGGTGAAGCTCCTTTGGTTTCAGACCAATCCACCAAAAAAGCAATAGTCCAGCACCATGCACCACGATCATTTGTGATCAGAGCATGGCAGGATGAAATCAGGCAGAACCAGCATGAACTGATTCACTTTCAGAGCCAAGGAAAGGTAAAGGAAGAAATAGAGTGGCCTGATGCTTTTGACAAGGACTACTTATCCGAGGGGGATGCACCTGTTCACAAATTTTCATTGCATCAGGCATAGGACCATCGTACAGCCAGCAGATGTTAGTATTTGAAGCTCTGGAATCTCGATTTTGCACCATTAAGCTTCGACAAAAGCAGCCGGCATGTGCAGTATGCAATGAGAATCCAGCAATGAAGGATTTGATTGATTATGAGATATTCTGTGGCTCAGCAGGAATCGATCAGGTCAAGAGAATTGCTTTGTTAGATCATAGTGAATTGAGATTAAAAACAGAAGAAAAAACATTGACTGCAGAAAGACTCTTTGCCAGGATTGGGGTTTGTTTAATAATAAGTTTGCCTGGAGATGTCAGGGGCAAGAGTGGTGAGTGTGTGGAATGGGCTGCCGGAGGAGGCAGAAACAATAGGGTCTTTTAAGAGACTCCTGGATGGCTAGATGGAGTTTAGAAAAATAGAGAACGATGGGTAAAGCCTTGGTAGTTCTAAGGTAAGGACATGTTCGGCACAGCTTTGTGGGCCAAAGGACCTGTATTGTGCTGTAGGTTTTCTATGTTTCTATCTGTTCCAGAAACTTCCAGGAACCTATACTACGCTGGGTCATTAATCTGTCACAATACAGAGATATACAGTATTCCATAGCCTATTAGCTTAGGGCAAGTGATTAAAGAGGCAGAATAATCCTTTCACATCGCCAGAGTGTTCAGGTAGTCTATTCTGACCTTTATTTGAATTAATCTTTTCTGAAAAGAGTTCTAATGTTGAAAACATTCCACAAAATAAGAATGCTCTTAAATAAAAAGGAACTGGAGGAAAAAAGGAGGAAAGAAAGAGAGAACATTAAAACAAAAAGAAAAATCAGTTATAACAATTAACAATTTTTATACAAAGGGAGTGAGAGGCTGTTAAAAACAAAGAGAAAAACAGTTATAATATTGGTAATTCTTTGTGTGTTTATGTAAGGAGCTTAAGTTATGTGCTATGAATAAAGTGAACTGAATTGCTCAATTTCAGTGGCAATAATTTCAATGCAGTTCTATAAACAAGAAGTACATACTTAGCTTTTCTTTTTTTCAAGAAGGGAAGGCATAGTGGTAGTTAATAAGTTATAACTATGTCACTCAATTGGCCACTCCCACAAGGGAGGAGTTCACATATTGTACAAACAAGGTTATCAGTACAGTTCAGAAGAATATCCTGCATGTTGGCATCATGGTGTGTTCTGCACTATCCCCCAATATCAAACACAGCAGTGAGGACAATAGCTATGAATAAACAGGATTGTTAAATGTGTATCGTCTATTGCAAGCATGGAAGACAATACTAGCTAAGTTTACTTATTAAGATAAAGGAATAACATAACTTGAAGGAATCTTCAGCATGTATTTTGAATAGAATTGACAGGAATTTTTGTGAATAAGAATAAGGTTTTGCAATGAGAGGAGTAATTTTGTGTATATGTTCACTGGGATAAGATAGCTCCTCCTCAAAGTGTCAACATTGCCCTCCATAGATGCTGCTTGTCCTGTTGTGTTTCTGCAGCATGTTGTGTGTTGCTGAGAGACTTCCCAACAGTCCAACAGCACAGGAATCACATTCAAAAATGTGCTGTGTTTCATTTAATAAGTTAGAGAATGGGACAAGTAAGCTGCAGAGAGAGGAATGTTTGTCAATTCTAGCAAGAACAGTATCAGAAGATGAAGAAATAAAATCTTTACTCAGATTCCTCAGTATTTCAGTTTGTGCATACAATACATTGAAATGTCTTTGAAGAGGAAAATCAGTAATGATCATAAGGATCTGCCAGGACGATTAAATCACAAAAAGATAATAAACAGCAATACAGGAAAATCATTTATCCAACTGAAATGAGTTTTGAAATGTTGAACATGTCAGAAATTCTATTGATACCTTGGGGAAAAAAGTGCCCTACACTTCCACCTACACAAATGTCACTTGATAATTTTAATCACAAACTGTCACAAAATAAGCAAGGTATTGATTTAGAATCAAAAGTCAAATGGACTGTGAGAGAATGCATTGGAACTACCAAAGGCAGTTGATTAAAGAAATTTGATTCAAGGAATTACATTCAGGCAGGAAAGAATTGTTTCAGCATGAAGTACTTCAAAATCATGCCAAAACTAATGGGATAGTATGTAGATTATAGATTATAATGTTGATACTGATACCAAGCCAATTGTAAAGTCACTTTACTGTAAGGTTTGATCTGCCCATGTGCAATGAAGAAGCAGATAGAGGGAGAGCTGGTTAAACTAGAGCAGAGTGTAATCCTGGTGAAGATGTACGAGAGTGACTGGAGACCACCAGATGTGTTCATACCTCTGTGGAAATATCTGTTCAACTGGTGGATAGAGGAAAAAAAACTTTAAAAGGATAGACTGAATCAGTAAAGTATACAGTTACATTTTTTCCTGTTTTATCCTTCATGTTCCCTATTTCTTTTTTTAACTTCAATGAACATACTGGAGACTCCAGCAACTCAGTATGCTAAACTTTTCTTCTATTTAATCAAGAAATGTTATTTTCATCTTTAAATCAAATGTTTATTCCACATCACTTGCCACATGAATGTGGTAAATATGGATGAAGGATTTCTTGTACTTTAACTACTCTTCTGTTGTATTTTTATTGTATTCTTCCTTGTGTATTTGATTAAAAACTGATTTGCTTTTACAGCTTTAGCATACAGAATAGTTTGGCCAATTACATAACAGATAGTTCTGGCAAAAATATAAACTTCTTGCACTAATTTATACATTAAAGTGTTATATTAATCACAAGACAATGTGCTTTCATGGTGTGAAACACCATTTCTTCCATGACTGGCACAGTCATTCCAAAAGTATTTTTCAAGCTTCCACTTCTCTCTAAGCATCAGTTGCTTTCTGTAGATCGCATACACTTGATCATTTTTGTGTGGCATTTACCTGCGTTAACAGCCACAGTATCTAGAAGTATTGCAAAAGATAACATTGAGGTATTTGTGGACTTAAACAAGTTTTTGCATGTTTTTTTGATATAAGGTAAATAATGACAACATGATACAGGATTGATGGAAGAATATTTTTCTCTGCAGGATCTGGAGCTCCTTTTTCAATATTTCACTTTAATGTGCAAAGTAAATCTTCATTCCTGTCCAATTGAATTGCAGCATCTTCATTTTGATCACACTTTACAGAAGAATGCTAATAATAATTACTTTGATATGCACCAGTGAATCCTTAAATTATCATTGTTTTAAATTAATAAGGCTGTTCATGAATAACATTGGCATCAAAATTCAAATCAATCCCTAAATTATCCATTCTCATATAAAGTCAAGTCATTTTTTATTGTCATTTCGACCATAACTGCTGGTACAGTACATAGTAAAAATGAGACAACATTTTTCAGGACTATGGTGTTACATGACACAGTACAAAAACTAGACATAAAAACCAACACAGAAAAAAGAACTACACTAGACTACAGACCTACCCAGGACTGCATAAAGTGCACAAAACAGTGCAGGCATTACAATAAATAATAAACAAGACAATAGGGCAGTAAGGTGTCAGTCCAGGCTCTGGGTATTGAGGAGTCTGACATCTTGGGGGAAGAGACTATTACATAGTCTTGTCATGAGAGCCTGAATGCTTTGGTGCCTTTTCCCAGATGGCAAGAGGGAGAAGAGTTTGTATGAGGGGTGTGTGGGGTCCTACATAATGCTGTTTGCTTTGTGAATGCAGCATGTAGTGTAAATGTCCCTAATGGAGGGAAGAGAGACCCCGATGATCTTTTCAGCTGACCTCACTATCCGCTGCAGGTTTCTTGCGATCCGAGATGGTGCAATTTCCGAACCAGGCAGTGATGTAGCTGCTCAGGATGCTCTCAATACAACCCCTGTAGAATGTGATGAGGATGTGGGGTGGGAGATCAGCCTTCGCAGAAAATAGAGACTCATATAGTTAGATCTTGTTGCTGCCCGACTGTAAGTGGATGCAAGGCATTTTAAATTATTTTCCACATGGAATTTCCTTAATTCTTGACCCAATAAATAGTGATCCAAATCCTTGATGCCATTTATTTAAATTTCTATCAAAAATAAAATGTCAAATTGCTCATCACAATATGCAATTATCAAGTGAATTTCTTTCCATCATTTTTATGCATGCTGTTAGACTTGACTCTTCAGACATACTCCAGTAAATTAAAAGCTTTAATCATAGTTCAGAAAAAGTCAACAAACCGATGATTGCATTAATCAAGTCCAGCTGACACTTGACTCATCATAAATGTTCAAAAGAGTTGAAATGAAAAGGTTTGGAAAGTTAAAAGTAAAAGTTATTAAATTATTTTACTAAGTAATAGAGGACAAGAGATGATCAGCTTTAATGCCACAATTAAGAATTTGAGAATTACAGAAAATCAGAATTTCACGGATTCCTGCAACATTTTAGCCAGCCTGCATAATAAAAGCTTCTAATAGAGGCTGAGAAGTCAAGAATCTTAAGAACCCTGGTAGGCAAAAGGAAACAAGAAGGGCTCGATAAATGAGGTAAGTGTCTACTATTTATCAGTGTAGACCAGAAGTAACTGGAGTCTCACACCTCTCCTTCCAATGCTCATACAGAAGTCTACCCTGCCTATTTGTCATTATGCTACTTAATAATGGATGTTCTTCCAAAGTCTCCTTCACTGGGGATTCCATTTTCCTACAACCTACAAGTTGACTGATCCATAATTCCCTGGATTTATTTTAGCCTCCTTCTTAATGTGTATTGCATTAACTGTCAGACCGTACTCTGATGCTACACCATTTTACAGAATATGGAGAAATGGATATGGAGAAGTTAAATATATGTATAAGTTATATGTATATATAAACTATGTGATGCAATATGAGTTGATTAGTTTATGTAAGATATGCTCTTGACATACAATATTTCAAAAGTATTTGTTATAACAACAAGTATTGTATCAGAACCAGAATTAGGTTTAATATCACCAGCATATGTCCTGACATTCCTTTAATTTGTGGCAGCAGAACAAAGCAATACATGACAAATTTAGGAAAAAACTGAATTACAGCATGTATATGTATATTAAATAATTAAATTAAGATTAATCGTGCAAAAGCACAATTTTAAAGAAGTATTGGGGTAGTGTTCATGAGTTCAATGTCAATTTAGAAATCAGATGGCGGGAGGGGATAAAGCTGTTCCTGAATCACTGAGTGTGTGCCTTCAGACTTGTATACCTCCTTCCTGATGGTAACAGTGAGAAGAGGGCATGTCCTGGGTGAGGGGGGGGTGCGTAGGGTCCTTGGTGATGGAAGCTGCTTTCCTGAGGCAGTGATTCTTGAAGATGTTTTGGATATTATGAAGGCTAGTACACATGATGGAGCGGACCAATTTTATAACTCTCTGAAGTTTACTTCGATCCTGTGCAGTAGCATACCTAGCCCATACCAGATGGTGATGCAGCCTGTCAGAATGCTCTCCATGGTACATCTGTGGAAGCTTTCGAGCATTTTAAGTGGCAAATCAGATCTCCTCAAGCTCCTGATGAAATATAACCACTGTCCTGCCTTCTTTATAGATGTATCAATATGTTGGGACCAGGTTAGATTCTCAGAGGTATTGACACCCAGGAACTTGAAATTGCTCACGCTCTCCTCTTCTGATCCCTCTATGAGAATTGGTTTGTGTTCCATCATCTAACCAATTCTGAAGCCCACAATCAGCTCTTTGGTCTTCCCGACATTGAGTGTTGCTGTGACAACACTCAGCTAGCTGGTACATCTCACCCCACTACATCCTCTCATCACCATCTGAGATTCTGCCAACAATGGCTGTATCAAGAGCAAATTTATAAATGGTGTATGAACTACACCTAGCCACGCAGTCATGGGTATAGAGAGAGTAAAGCAGCGGGCTAAGCACACATCTCTAAGGTGCAACAGTGCTGATTGTCAATGAGGTGGAGATTGTGGTCTTCCTATTAGGAAGTCAAGGATCCAGTTGCAGAGGGAGGTACAGAGGTTCAGGTACTGTAGCTTTTCAATCAGGAATGATGATGCTAAATGTTGTGCAATAGTCAATGTACAGCATCCTGGAATGGGTGTTTGTATTGTCCTAGTGATCAAGGACCAAATGGCAAGTCATTGAGATTGTGTCTGTTGTAGGCCTATTATGGTGATAGGCAAATTTCAGTGGGTCCGGGTCCTTGCTGACGCATGAGTTGATTCTACCCATGACCAACCTGTCAAAGCATTTCGTCACCATAGATGTGAAATAGCTAATAGCTATTAAGGCAGCTCATGCTGCTCTTCTTGGGCACTGGTATGATTGTAGCCTTTTTGAAACAGATGGGTACTTCAGACCATAGCAATGAGAGATTGAAAATGTCTTTGAATATTCCTGCCAGTTGGTTGGCACATGTTTTCAGAGCCTTACCAGGCACTCCATCATGGCCTGCCACCTTGCAAGGGTTCACCCTCCTGAAAGACACTCTGGCATTGGCCCGGAATGGTATACAGTATATACCTGTTCTACCTCCTGGGTGAACAAAGAAATAATTCAATACTTCTATCATCTCTTTATTGTTACTTTTCATTTGTTCTGTCATTCCTTGGATATCAAAGTACATTTTCTCTTTAGTTTTCCAAATGCTGTTTGAATTATTTCTTGATATCCTTGCATTCGCAATTGTTGTGTACTCCTCTGCTATTGATATGATTAATGCGTTCTCCTTTCCTGAGCATCAACTGTTTCCTTATGCCTTCATTCATCCAAGATCTCTCATTGAGTGTATAGTTTGTTCTTTCCTATTTATAAACTTATTTTTCAGCAGTCTGGTGAATTTAAATGCTTCCCATTGTCATCCAATTCTATCATTTGCCAATATTGTTACCTGTTGACTTCCCAGGGTCTATTCCCTGCACTGGAGTATGAACATTTCTCCAAAATATAAATTTACACTCAGTGGCCACTTTATTAGGTACAGTTGCACACCTGCTCATTAATGCAAATATCTAATCAACCAATCATGTGACAGCAACTCAATGGATAAAAGTATGCAGACATGGTCAGAAGGTTCAATTTGATGTCCAAACATCAGAATGGGGAAAGAAATGTGATCTATGTCACTGTATCTGTGGAATGATTGTTGATGTCAGACAAGATGGTTTGAGTTTCTCAGAAACTGCTCACTCCAGGGAGTTTCACCCACAACCGAGAAACAAAAAAAATACATCCAGTGAGCATCAGGTCTGTAGGTGAAAATACCTTGTTAATAAAAGAGGTCTGAGAAGAGTGGCCAGACTGGTTCAAGCTGAAGGCGACAGTAACTCAAATAACCAAGCATTATAACAGTACTGTACAGTCGAGCATTTCTGAGCACACAACATATCAAACCTTGAAGTGGATGGACTACAGCAGCAGCAGACCACAAACATACACTAGTGGCCACTTTATTAGGTACCTCCTGTATCTAATACACTCAATGGCATTGTATTAGGTACCTCTGAGTGTATTTTTGTTATTCTTATGTCTTACTTATCATCATTTTGGTTACAGCAGCATAGATGTTCCTCCACAGTTACCTCATCTGGTTCATTCCCCATTACTCAATCCTACATCCTATATATTGGGCTTGAAAGACATTCTACATCAAAGTCAATGTTGAATTCATTGTCATATTAACAAGTACAATGGAAACCTTATTTGCAACATATCATCAGCGTTCACAAGAAAAATATAAATTATACACAATTTTTTAATAGAACTCAATCTGAACAACAAAAAAGTAAGTCCAAAGTGGTCAGAGTGTTTATAATGCTGCTGAACTGTAGTGATCAGGGTTTTGCTGGTTGGTTCCAAAAACAAATGGATGAAGGGACGTAGCTATTTTAAAAACATATGGTGTTGAACTTCAGACTCCTATACCTCAAAGTACACCACAGATGCTGTGGCCAAATCAACACGTACAAATGCGCTGGAGGAACTCAGCAGGTCGGGCAGCATCCGTGGAATACCTCTTTGCTGATGGTAACCATGAAGAGATGGCATGTTCTAGAGGGTGGGAATATTTGATGATGGATGTTGCCTTCATGAGGAATCCCCTCCTGTTGATACTTGCATTGGTGGGGAGAGACATGCCCATGATATTTTGAGCAAAGTTTACTACTCTCTGGAGCTTCTTAGATTCCTGTGCATTTCTATTGTAACACCAGGACACTTCCAACAGAACGCCTGTGGAAGTTTGTTGGAATGTTTCGATGTCATGCCAGACCCCCTTAACCATCTAAGAAAGTAAAGATGCTAGGACATTTTTTTATGATAACATCTATGTGCTCAGCCCAGGACAGGACATGTGATATGACCATCCAATATGCCCAGGAATTTAAAACTGCTGACACCTCCACCATCATCCCCAATGCAGACTGGCAAACGTTTGCCCTCCTTCCCCTTCCTGAATTTCTTATCATATACATTATAACAATTGCATTTTGTATCACCTTATGCTTAATTTCCTATCAAAATTTTTGAAATTCCTTGACTATCTTGATTTGCTTTATTTTTGTTTACTCATTTCCTATACTTCCTACACATTTTCCTCCACCTCTCTTCCACTGTTGACAACACCTCATATTATAAATTGTCCTCAGTTATCTTTTATCTCAGTCTACATGGTTTCAGTTTTTGAATTTCTTATAATAATCTGTTTATCTTGTAGATATTATTATCACTTGGAAGTACCACCATCACACCTCCTATTTTTCTCTCTCTATCTTTTTGAAACACATTAGGCATTTGAACATCTAATCACCAATCCTGACTTTTCAGTAGCCATAACTCAGTACTCCAGACTATGTCTAGTTTCTCCTAATGTATGATTGCTCCAGATCCCTTGTGTTTTAATGGACAGTAGTTAAAATCATTTTGAAAGGAATTCTTCCCATTTTGGGATTGATCAGTTAAATAGGTTTCTCTTTTATAACACTATTCCCTCTCTTGTCATCAGTGCCCTTCTTTATCTTACCTTCATTTCTGTTTCCCATTTTGTTTATATTTAGGCTTGTGATTTTGTTTTTTGGTAGACTAGCTTCCCCTCCCCACCCACCTTTAACATTATTAATTTTCCACCTTCCTTGGTACTGTTTCTAATACCAGTTTTTCCCAGTTGCCTAGACACTGTAATCAAACCATGTTGTACCAGACCAATTAAATAAGTAATCAAATGTTCAACTAAACTAATCCCGTCTACCTATACAATGTCCATATCCTTCAATTTCCTCACATTCTAAACATTTCGGAAATGTATCGGCAGCCTCAGGTAGTGCATTCCAGGCACCCACCACTCTCTGTGTAAGAAACTTGACCCTCACACCTCCTTTTAAATTACCTCCACTCTTCTTAGTTAGATGTCCTCTAGTATTAAACATTTCAACCATGGGAAAGTGATACTGTCTGCCTACTCTATCTAAGGCTCTCATCCCATCTCCCCCTTGGCCTCCACCTCTGCAGAAAAACACATCCCATTTTTGTCCAATTTCTCATTATAACGCTATGCCCTCTCATCCAGGCAGTATCCTGGCAAACCTCTTCTGCACCCTCTCCAAAGTCTCGACATCTTTCCTATAATGGAGTGGCCTGAACTGTGTGCGGTGCTCCAGATGCAGCCTCACTAGAGGTTTATAAAGCCGCAACATTATTTCCCAACTTTTCAACTCAATGCCTTGTCTAATAAAGACGAGCATGCCATATGCCTTCTTAACCACCCTAAACTCCAAACGAGCAAAACAGCAATTGACTCAGCACAGCAGTCAAGTATTTCTCATTGCATTGTACACCAATTTCAATCACTAATGAACTTATTTCAAAACACTGGATACAGCAGTCTTCAGAAGACACAAAATTCTTTTGTTAGGGCCAGGTCAAGCAAAACACTATCAAATGCCCCAAGCTGATAGCAATCAATCCCACATCATTGACTCAAAGTGGCTTCATTTTCCAAGGACTTAAGCTATCACTTCAAATCTGTTGAGTCACCAATCAGCACAATACTCACAGATATTAAAGTGGTTGGTGACCGTGTAGCTTTATTTGAACATGGAAAACAAAAGGAGAAAATATCCACCATCCCACTACAGGCGAGGAAAGAGCTGATGGGAGAGTGCTGAAAAGAACAGAGATCCCTAATAACATGTAAACACCTATTGTTGACCACGTCCTGTATTGTGGCCTGTGCATGTGTGAGGATGGTCTAAGGGTGCCATGGTCATGTGTCGCATCAATTATCATTTGCAGTTAGAATGAGGAGTTTTGCAAAATGTATTAGTGTTGTGTTGTCTTTTTTAAATATCTGGCTGCTGCCTTGAGCAGTGTAGTTAAGCAACTGAGAAAAAATATGCCGAGGATCTCCTTTCGGGTTCTGGAGGCACCCATCCCACGAGACCGACTAATCCCTGTCCTAGAACTAGTTAAAATGAACATCTGTCTTCCACATTAGCTCTTCAGTAATATCTTTGTTCTCCTGATATTTCTGCTTCTATGCCAACTTTTATGCAATTACGTATAAGAACTTCCAGGGTTGTTGCAGTATATAGTATGGAATAGATTTGTCAGTAGATTTTTAAAGCCCATCGAAAAAGTGGCAGCATGACTGCATTCTGGCTGAAGAAAAGAAAGCAGAGAGCAGTGCAAAACATGGTGATTGGCAGCAGTGTCCCTGATTAGAACAGTAAGATTCCACATGGCAAGTGATGATGGCCAAATGATTTATTATTATGCTGTTGGTTAATGAATCAATTTTAGCCAGCACACTAAAATGAACTGGGTACTCTTTTAATGGTGTTGTGTGATCTTTTACATCCATCTAAGTGATGAGACTAGGCCTCTGTTTAAATAAGTCACTCTTTACAGAGTAGCTGTCCTTCAGTAGCAGTAGGACTACTGACAAAGCTCTAGCATGGATTACATAAGATGTAGAAACAAGACTTTTATCGGTATTTACAGATGCAACAGTATGTTAATAGGAAGGTTAAAAATGTAACCAAGGCAAGTACATGTTTGATAGAGCTATTTAGAAAAGCATATAATTCAGATAACAGTAGTAGAATCATTTCAAGTGTGTATAAAGGTTTGTCAAATCTTAAAACACATTTGACTTCAGACATTAAAACAAAATGGGAGAAGGAAGGAGGGATAATTATATCTGAGGAAGAATGGACAACAATATGGAGATATCAATGGAAATGTACCAGTTCACAGAAATGAAGGGAGTTTGGATGGAAAAACTTGTTAAGATATTTTATTACACCGTCTCTGAAATCCCATTATGATAGTAACCTCCCTGTTTGCTGGAGAAATTGTAGAAATCAAAATGCAAATCATCATATTTTCTGGGAATGCCCCGTTATCAAAGACTATTGGAGTGGGATACACCATACCCTACAATACATCTATAAATGTGAAATACCTTTAGAAAGTAAGACCATATATTTAGGGTATATGCCTCAAGAATGGTTGAAAAGAGATAAATATTTAATGAATATACTGCTGGTGGCTGGTAAAAAGACTCTTACCAGGAGAGCTCAACTTTAAATGCATGGATGGAAATTACAATGGACATTTACAAAATGGAGAAGATAACAGCATCTGTTAATCATAAATTGGAACAATTTGATTCATACTGGGAAAAATGGTTTAACTACATAACACCTCATAGGCCTGATTTTATTCTCACAAATCAATGAATATGTTGTAAAAAAAATGGATCACTGCCAACTTGTACATAATTTCTCCTTTTCACTTATTCTTCCTTTCCTCCCTTTTCTATAAGTGTATACCTCAGATAAATATTATGTGGAGATTCGTGACAAATATGAATGTATGATATATATGTACAATATCTGAAATACATCTTATGGAAATGTTTATTTGATGATGAAATTTAATTAAAAATAAATTACAAAAAAAATGCAGAATCAAACTAATTAGCCCAACCAGTTTCTACTGGCATTATGACCTAAATTCTCAATTTTATACAGTAATAAGAGTGTTATCTTTGAGAACACATTTGATAAGAATAGGACGATGTACCACAATGTGTGTACTGAGATTCTTGCACACCTGTACAGTACTGAAAACAAGTGTGTCAGCAGGCTATGACTCCCAAAGCAACAGAGGTGAGGGGAAAGTGGGTTCTTTCTCTTTTCACTGTCTCTCTCTCTCTCTCTCTCTCCCCCTCCCCCCTCTCTCTCCCCCCTCTCCTTCTAGGAAGGGGCTCTGTCTTTTCTCTCTCTTTATTTATTTCTCCTTTTTTTACATTTTCTCTCTCTCCCTCTCCCTCTCCCTCTCCCCCTCTCCCCCTCTCCCCCTCTCCCCCTCTCTCCCCCTCTCCCCCTCTCCCCCTCTCCCCCCCTCTCCCCCTCTCCCCCTCTCCCCCTCTCCCCCTCTCCCCCTCTCCCCCTCTCCCCCTCTCCCCCTCTCCCCCTCTCTCCCCCTCCCCCTCTCCCCCTCCCCCTCCCTCTCCCTCTCTCTTAGAAAGTAACTATTGGACAGTTTCGGTGGGAAATATCCTCCAATGCAGGCAGTCAGCAAGTGGGGATGTGATCCATCAAGTTATTTGACATCTGGTGATCAGTAGTCCAAAATGTCAACCAATGTGCTGTATGATGCATGGTCATCGTCAATTAATCTCACAATATTTCATGGAATCTTAGACCATGGTTGAGAGGCTAATTTAAGGGTTATAATTTTAAATATGCTTTAAGATAATAAGGGCTGAGGATGCCATATGCACGAGAAAATTCAAAGGATCATAAGAAGGTAGAAGGGATCTTTTGACTTTATAACACTGAGCATTATGAGTGACTGTGTTCCACTGAAAAGGAGTCCTCTTCAATCAAGCACATTATCAGACCCTTTGATAGATGATCCAAACGGAGTGAAAAATTACAGCTCTCCAGCAACAGGAATAAGAGTCAGGAAGTTGGGGACTTATGTCAAGACCCAAAAGATTAAGAGGATAAAGAAAAAGAGGAGAAAGACTATGATCTGTTGAGCTGATGACCTTTATGACAGATGCATTTTTAATAAATGAGCTTTGCCCTATAAATAACAATATGAAAAATGCTTCTTGAAGATTGTAAAAATGCTCTTATCTGGTGCTGTGGAATATACTTCTGTAGTTTGACAGGGGCAGATACATGGATAAGAAAAGTATTAAGGGATATGAACCAAATATGGAAGAATAGGATTAGCACAGATAGGAATCCTGATCAGCATGGACATGCCTGTTTTGTGCTGTACAATCCTATGACTTCCTGTGAATCTAGTTGGCACTATATCTGCTGTTGTACTCGAAATAACACAAGCTGAGCTAATTCCATGATTAAAAGCAGAATTATACCTATCATTTCATTTATAAAGTGACTGCAGTGTTTCAGCATTTTAATACCATGCTTTCTGGCAACATCTATGACTATTTCATTCCACTGGGCTTTTACACCAATCAGTGCAGTTCAGAAGTTCAGATCCCAGGGGACCAAGAACTTCTCTCCACTTCCCATGCACTCTCCAATCACGTCAGCTGAGCACTGATGCAACTAGATCCATGGAGATGCCAGGATCTCCTCAAGATGAGATTCTGTTCCCTTCATTGGTCTGGAAGGGGCCTAAACCTGATGCTCAGTAGATGGGCAGATGTCACTGCTGTGGTCTGAACATGTCACCAAATTGCAAATGGAAGACAAGCAGTCAGTGGTGGAGGAAGAGCAGCATGACAATTCAGAGCCCGTGAGCTGAAAAACAAGATCTTGAGGACTAATGCGAGAAAGAGAAACAGGAAAATGGTATGTTGGGAGATAAAGATATGCAACATTAGAACCTTTACTTTCCAAATGAACAGAGAAGGGTATCAATACCTCGATGAACATAAAGGGATTTCCTTTGTAAGAGAAGCTTCTTGAAAGCAGCAGGCAAACAAACCATTCATCCCTGATGATCTCCCCCCCCCCCCCCGCCACTTTTCACTCATTACCACCAACATATTATACCATTTGTAGAGAAGCCTGATAACAAAATAATTCTCACTGTCAATCCACCCAGAACAATTAGAGACACGCCAATGAGTAAACCGACACTCTTGAATTTTACTTAAATGATTTGTTGCAATATCTTTGTAGGTATTTCCTGGTGAATGGCACCTCAGACTGATTTCCATGCAAAATACTCTTTCCTCAAAGTAGTTTGCAATGTTCACGGTAGTCAAGAACTTGAAAGCTTTGATTTTGTTCAAAATTAATCTGGGTTGTGCACCACATTTGCAATGCAACTGAGACTGATGTGCATCACAATTCATTAATCAGATCATCGTGAAGTGGCAGGGAGATGGCTCACATTTCAAGTGAATGAATTCCAATTTCATTCAACATTGGAAAATCCCTCATGGAACCCTAAGTGAGAGTCATTCCACTAATTAACCATTTCAGACTTAAAGGATAGTGACGTCTCAGTAGCAGAAGCAATACATTTCACTCTGTTCACAGCACCCTGGATGTGGTCAGCATTGCTGTTCCAGCATTCACGTTTGACTAACGTTCCCTTTCACGAGTTCAATTCTGCTCCAAAAGTGGGGCCTCTGGAAGACTGGCGGCATCGAGCCAATGCTTTATTATTCATTCCCCTTACTCTCATAGTATTCCTTCCCTCACAGTTGTTGTCATAAGCATTATAAGATAAAGTGCAGACAAGCAAGATGGGAAAGGAATCAACTTCACGTTGGAGGTGATGCTTAGTTATTGCCAGAGCAGTGTGGTATCTGCTGTAGAGCCAAATTAATTCACATCTCTAATGCTGTGAGGTAATTATCTGCAATGGCAAAAATAGTGCTCACTTTTGAGCAGCAGCCCCTGTTGTCTAGCAAATCATGTACACATGTTTTCTTTCCATGGGTTGCTAGGAGATGTCAGTCTTAGTGAATCACTATGGTCATTATCATCATCCATTGCTCCACTCTTCCTTCCTGCTCCCCTATCTGCTGTGTCTTCCCTCCATGGTATAAAATACATAAAATTACTAGAAATTACAACATAATTAAATAATGCAGGAAGAAGGAATCATAAGGTATGTTCATTTGTTTGTGGACTTTTTAAAAAGCTGATGACAGAGGGGAAGAAGCTACTGTTGAATCAATGAATGTGGGTCTTCAGGCTCTTGTAACTCCTCCCTAACAGTCACAGTGAGAAGAGGGCATGTTCCAGGTGGCTGCAAGAATTCTTTTTATCTTTTTGGGAATGAGGAACATTTTAAAATCTAATTCTCTTATTTGCCACATTGAAGGACATTAAGTGTCTTGAACTGCAACAACTACACTGAAGATGTAAACTATTATTCAGACAAACTTCTGAAATGGTCATTAAAGGAAAAGCTAAACTGCATTCCTAAAGTGCCTTAATGTGTCACTCAAGTATCTTGAAGCACTTAATTTATAATTCGTTGGTCCAGAGCTGTTGTAGCTGCTATTAAGTACATTAATATATCAGGTAATTTCCATATAGAAAACTTGCAACTGAAAAAGCAATGAAATAAACAGTTTACCTTTATATGAAATGCATGTTGCTAGGAAAGCTCATAGTTCTTTGAAACATGCCATGTGCTCTCTAAATGGTTAATGAAACAGTAAAAAGAGAGTAATTGTTTAAAGTTTGACATAAAGGTTGATAAATTTATTAATTGTCGCATTGCTTCTAAATGACTATAGGTATTTTGGTCAAGATGGCTTTGAGCTGTGGTCTCTGCCCAGATCATGGCTCAGACCTAATTGTTTTTACTTTTCCATTCAGGTTCATAGGAATAGCTTTGGGGATATGGGTGAGGTTATGGTTTAGGGACAGGAATGAGGCAGAATGAGACAGGCCCTCCACTCTGCATTCAAAGGTCAGTGACATGGACAAGGATGGATGTTGAGAAAGCAGGCTAGCAAGGATGGGGATTGGGTCCTAGGCATGTGAGTCAGTGAGACCAGAGTTCAAAGCCTGGTATTTGGGGTCCATCATTGGCAAGTCTGGAGGCCTAAAGTTAGTGAGATTACAAACTTACAAATTTAAACTGAACATGAAAGGATACACAAGCAATAGTTACAATATAGTTAAATCTTCCCAAATCATGAATGATACAAATATCATATAAACAAAGCAAAACTAGGTATAACATATATATGTAAAAAAAACAGAAAAGAGAAAAAGAAAAAAAAATTTAACCCTAAGAAAAACTAATCTAACAACCTAATAACTAATAAAGAGAAAAAAAGGAAGAAAAAAAATGTAATGAATAATGGGCTGTTTATAGTATCTATATAAAAAAAATACAAAATTGTCAGTGTCTCCAACTCCGATCCTCTCAACATATGTATAATCAAAACCGGAAAAACAAGTAGGTTTGGAACAGGGTCAAATTACATCATATGAAAATATTGAATAAATGGTCTCCATGTCTTTTCAAATTTAATAGAAGGGTCAAATACAACACTTCCAATTTTCTCCAAATTTAGACATAACATAGTTTGAGAAAGCCAATGAAATATAGTAGGGGGATTAATTTGTTTCCAATTCAACAAAATAGAAATAGAAATTCAACATTTTTACAATATGTTTGTTGGGTATAGAAGCAAGAGGCATTCCCTGTACATTGTTTCAGTATTGGAATCTGAGGATAGATTTGGGAGGAAAGCATTAAGGAGCTCTCTGTCTGAAAGACATGGTTTTGGACTGCAGTTTGTGAATGGGAGCTGAAGTATTCTGGAAGATGGCCAACAAGGTTGGCATTTTCAGTCATGAGACAAAAGGAGGAGAAGAAAGTTTTGATTGCAGACCACCTCCAAGTTTCTTGAGCATGCCTCAGGAATATGCTGAAGAACAAAATAACAAAGCCTTATTTGGCTGTAGCAGGAGCTTGCTTGATAGGAGTCAGTCATTCTTTTGCAACGTTCAGACATTTAGTCTCCTCTACTTTTGCAACAAAGTTAATGTGTCATCAATCAGATGCTGCCTGATACACAACACTCAAACAAGTCCTCCAGGCCATCATTTATGTTTCACTCAGGCCATTTCCTGTCTTTCCTCAAATAAATCTTTCTCTGTCACCCTATATTATCTTGCTTTTCCAGGCTTCCCATTAATGAATCTATACTAACAACACAAAAGCTGACTGGTGGCGTAGTGACATCAGCGCTGGACTTCGCGGCGAGAGTCCTGAGTTCAAATCCGGCCGGCTCCTTTGCACACTCTCCATCCATGACTGTATTGAGGGAAAAAAAAACCTGGAGAGGGATGGGTTTCAGATGCCCAAGACACAATGAGCTATCACCAAAACGATTGTTTTGTCATGATGGCGCCCCGACAACTCCACCAGGAGTTAAGGGCGCACACTCAGGCAGATTCTATGGAAAAGAATACAGACAACACTTCATTAACAATTGTTGACAAACAGTCAATGCTGCAAAGAATACAGGAGGGACTCTGCTGATGGGTCCCAAAGATGCTGCCTGGCCTGGTGTGTTCCACCAGCATTTTGTGTGTGTTGCTTGGATTTCCAGCATCTGCAGAATTTATCTTTCTTTGTGAATCTATTCGCTTCAAACATTTGAAGTAACAAGTTTCACATTTGATGCACAAGCAGACACCACGATTCTGACTCAACATGATTTGCCCATAATTCCTTAACCTTAACCATACATCTTTGGAGCGTGGGAGGAAACTGGAGTACCTGGAGGAAGCCCATTTCACCACAGGGGAATAGATGAGTTCAAGTTTAAGTTTATTGCCACCTGGACATATAGTAACATTCTTTTGGACCACAGCATATATCACACCAACACATAAACCAAAATGTTACACTATAAGTAAGTTAATAAAATATAATTCAACCATCAGCAGAACAGTAAACAGTTCGTTGTCCTAGTGATAAGACCTCAGTGGTGGCAGGGTATTCATTGGTCTCACAGCCTGATGGAAGAAGCTGTTACCCAGTCTGGCAGATCTAGTCCTGTTGCTTCTGTATCTTTTTCCTGATGGTAGTGAGTCAAAGAGATTGTGGGATGGGTGATAAGGATCTTCAGTGTTTTGGGCTCTTCATCTACATTGCTCCCAATGAATGTCACAAATAGCAGGGAGGAAGACCTCAATGATCCTTTTCTTTTTGTCCTCTGTAGGGTCTTGCGTTCCACTCTCTTGCAGCTTCCATACACACAATTGATGCAGCGAGACAGGACACTGGAGATTGTGCTCCCACAGAAGGTTATTAGAATGGGGGTGGGGAGCCTTGCATGCCTCAGTCTCCTTTGGAATTGTAGATGGTGCTGTGGCTTCTTGACTACAGAGGAGGTGTTTTGGGTCCCGATTAGATCATCCATTACCTGCACAATAAAAACTTTGCACTCTTCATTCTCTCCACAGCAGAGCAATTAATGCTAGATTGTCAATGTGTGCCTTCCTAAAGTCCACAATCTTCTCTTTTGTGTTGTCCATGTGGACTCCTGTTGTTGTCCTCGCATCATTTGACAAGACTCTTTACCTCCTCCCTGTATGCTGACTCATCATTGTTGTTGATGAGGTCATCCACTGCAGTATCAATAGTGAACTTAATGATGTGGTTTAAGCTGAATCTGGCTGTGCAGTCATGAGTTGGCAACATGAACAGTAGCGGTCTGAGTACACAACCCTGGGGGACATCAGTGCTCAGCGTAATGGGGCTTGAGATGTTCCAACCAACTTGGACAGTAAGGTTCTTCCCTTCAAGAAGTCCAAGATCAGGTTACAAAGGGGGGTGTTGAGTACCACCAAGGACAGTTTACTCACTAGCCTCTCAGGGAAGATGGTATTAAATGCTGACTAAAGTCAATAAACAACTTCATGGTGTACAAAGCCATTAGTGGACCGGTTTGGATGGTAGGAGAACTGGAAAGGGTCTAATGTAGCATGAAGATGGGATTTTATACAATTCATTACCAGCTGTTCAGGGAAATTCAAGATTGTTGAAGTTGGTGACACTGGAAGGTAATCAAGGAGTGCCAGCTCCTTACAGACTGCGACGGGAATCAAACCCCAATCTTACAGCTGGCTTTGTAAATCATTGCACTAACCACTTTGCCACCCATGTTGTCTCTGTTCATTGTGTATAGCCCTGTGCAACTTTAGCGAAGAACTTCTCTCTGCTCCTTGACAAGGATCTCTGGGAGGCCTGAAACGGTAAATAAATGGGTGAGAACATGGCCGATGAACTAGAATGTGAAAAAAAATACTATTTACTTTGATGGAAAAAAATAGCTGAAGAAGATTGAAAGGTACTGATGTTCAGGGGGACTTGTGCATGAATCACTGATCATAGACCTGCAGATACAGCAAGCAATTAAGGCAAATGGTATGCTGTTCTTATTGTAAGACAACTTCAATACCAAAATAAATATGACTTACTCCAATTAGTATATAGATCACTGAAGTGATTGAATGTGGAATATTCTGCACTAGTGAATATTGTGAATATAATCAATAACAATGGAAAAAATGCATGCAATGAAGATCACCAGATTGACATGAGGGATGGCAAGTTTGTCACATGCGTTTAACAGGATGAGAGCTAGTCTTATGGGAACATAGAAAATTCGTACATGGTTTGACCAGATAGATGAAGAGATCACATTTTCCCTGGCTGAAGTGGCTAGAACCAGTGGTCATTGTCTCAAAATTGCGGATTGAGATGATGAGGAACTTATTCACCCTGAGAATGTTGAGCCTTTGACTTCTCTATGCAAGAAGACTGTGAGTAGTCAGTTGTAGATTATATTTAAGACAGCGATTCTATAGAATTTTTTTAAAATATTAAGGAGATCAAGGCATTTGGGGTTAAAGCAGGAATGTGGTGTTTAAGTTGTTGTGGTTGTGAATGAGCCACGAACACCAAAGCTTTTGGATGTAAAAGAACTTTGTTCATCACAACAAGCAGGCAATCTTTACAAACACTCTCTGTCAAACTCCTCTGAATTCAACGTGCATTGAACAAGGACAAAGATAACAGTAAGTGATTCAAAACAATTCCAATAACTAAAATGGCATTATTTAATTAAATAATTTGATTCCAACTAATGGTTCCAATGAATTGCATACTTACGATGAAAGTGCACTGCAATTGACAATACACCTAGGTGGTGGGGTGGAGATATGTCTCTGCCAAAGGAGGTGTAAGACGCTTCTTCCCTCTGCTAGCCTGCGGGACACCCTTGGGCAAGGTATAGCAGCTGCTTATTCCCCCCACCCCCCAATCGGGATCACATAAAGCCATGGGAGCAGGCGATGGACAGTTGTTATGAGCAGCCAGTGCATATCACAAGTCCTGGTTATGCGATCACTGACACCAGGAAGACAATCTCTGATGTGTATTGATCGTGGATGGGGTCACCCATCTTGTAAGGCTACTGACAAGAGAAAATCTGCGGATGCTGGAAATCCAAGCAACACACACAAAATGCTGGAGAAGCTCAGTAGGCCGGGCAGCATCTATGGAAAAGAATACAGTCGATGCTTCAGGCCAAAACCCTTCAGTAAGACTCTATTCACTTAGCAGGGATAAATAATTAATACGGATAGTCTAAAGGCTTCTAAGAATAATAAAAACAGACTGTTATAGAGTCAAAGAGCACTACAGCATACAAACAGGCCCTTTGGCCCATCTAGTCTGTGCCAGAGTATTATTTTGCCTATTCTCATTTGCCTACACTCAGACAATAGCCCTCCATACCCCTCCTATCCAAGTAACTATCCAAATTTCACTTAAATATTGAAATTGACCCAACATTCACCACTTGTGCTGACAATTCATTCCACATTCCCACCACCCTCTCAGTGAAGAAGATCCCCTTCATGTTCCTTTTTAAATGTTTCACCTTTCACCCTTAACCTCTGACCTCTAGTTCTAGTCTCACCCAACCTTAGTGGGGAAAAAAATCAACTTGCATTTGCCCTATCTATAACGCTCATAATTTTGTATATTTATTTCAAATCTCCCCTCATTCTCAAACTCTCCAGGGAATAAAGTCCTAAACTATCCAACCTTTCCCTATAATTCAGGTCCTCCAGTCCTGGCTCATCCTTGTGAGGGGAGGGCTGATTTTCCCTGTAGACAAATATTCCATGTGGTGATAGAGCAAATATGTGTATGACTATTTTTAATGAGCTAAGTGATAAAATAAGTCTGGATGGAACCATCCCTGATCTCTAAACACAACGATGCAAAATAAATCTGGTGCTTGGTTTAATGTTGGCCAATTACTATACCCTCATTGGCTGATGCATGCAAGATGGTCTCATGGTCATGTCAATTTGCTAGCCCGATTTCTTGAGTGGCCCCCTGCTGTGGGTGAGCGGTCTGTGCTCTGTTTCTTACAAAGCTGTTATTTTAATTTCAAAATTGCTTGTAGTACAGATGAACAGATTTTTTTGAAAGCCTGCTGCCTGTGCATGTCTAACAATCCCTAGCAGAGATAGATAGTACCAGTACATCAGAGAAAACAGCATTCTTGTGTTTATTTTAATACTTATACACAAACATGTTATTATGTATAACTGTTCTGTAGACCGCCCCATTGAAACAATTCATTTGAATCTTTTGCAGTCAAATTCTCTCTTCATCCAAAATGCTGGAACCCTTGCTGCAGTTTAGTTCTGCCCTGGCTACTCATGCCTGATAATTCATCATGTCTTAAATCCTCTCTGTGAACCACCCAGTAGAAAAAAAAATTAAGTGTTTCTATTTGAGCTGGTGGCTGTGAATGTCAAAGCTATCTTTATTCCTTTCCTGATCTCCTAACTCCCTTTGGGTAAGTTGGTGTTTTAGGATTTCAGAAATGAGAAAGGCATGAGGGTAGAGCGAAATAAGAGATGTATGTCTGCATCTGTGGTGAACTACATATACCTGTCTGGACACACACCCCCGGCTGACTGCTCCTGTGGCCCCTTCCACAGACCCCTGTATAAAGGTGATTGGAGGCACTGCTCCTCCCTCAGTCTCCAGGATGTTCTGTGATGGTCTCTTACTGCTGATAGTGCTCTCTCTTCCAGCTAATAAAAGCCTATCTCTCGCCTCACGTCTCCGAGAGTTATTGATGGTACATCAGCATCATCTGAAGAGACAGTAGGTTTAAGAAGAAAGCTGAATGTGAGGAAGAGGGCTGGCTTTCAGATTCCTGTAGTCTTGGTCCTGCTGCTAACCAGTGTCTCTTTCCATATATAACCATATAACAATTACAGCATGGAAATAGGACATCTCGGCCCTTCTAGTCCATGCCGAACGCTTACTCTCACCTAGTCCCACTGGCCCACACTCAGCTCATAACCCTCCATTCCTTTCCTGTCCATATACCTATCCAATTTTACTTTAAATGACAATACCAATCCTGCCTCTACCACTTCTACTGGAAGCTCATTCCACACAGCTACCACTCTCTGAGTAAAGGAATTCCCCCTCGTGTTACCCTTAAACTTTTGATCCCCTAACTCTCCAGCTCATGCCCTCTTGTTTGAATCTCCCCTACTCTCAATGGAAAAAGCCTATCCACATCAACTCGATCTATCCCCCTCATTATTTTAAATACCTCTATCAAGTCCCCCCTCAACCTTCTACGCGCCAAAGAATAAAGACCTAACTTGTTCAGCCTTTCCCTGTAACTTAGGTGCTGAAACCCAGGTAACAGTCTAGTAAACCTTCTCTGTACTCTCTCTATTTTGTTGATATGTTTCCTATAATTCAGTGACCAGAACTGTACACAATACTCCAAATTCGGCCTTACCAATGCCTTGTACAATTTTAGCCTTACATCCCAACTCCTATACTTAATGCTCTGATTTATAAAGACCAGCTTACCAAAAGCAAATTCCTTTCATTCCTGCTCCATTTATAGCATGTACTCCCATGATCAAGAGAAAACAAATGCAGTCATAACCAACTGTTTGCCACTGCTAGAATTATTCCTTAATCATCTTGCCCTGCAAGAGGGAGGGAAGAAATGGTTCTGACTTGCAGTGGTACTGACAGTGTTTGAGTGTGATGTGGCATGTAAGAGTTAGTTCCTGATGGACATTGCTACATGGCCTGTGAATCTACTGATACACTCACTGGAATGCGATACTTGAAGATGCTTTCAGTAACCTTAAGCATTTGGATCGCCCCTTCAGTCCTTGCTGCACCACCTCCAAGTACTTGATGTTTGAGACCACCAAGTTATCTGCCCCCACTCCTCTTTCAGCATGAATTGGAAGACACCCAGTCACCATCTGGTAAATAACACTCTCCTCTCTTTCTTCTTCACCAGGACTTCCAGTGTACCCATCTTTCTACTGAGAAGGTGCACGTAAATCGAAACCTTGGTATTATTTTCAGCTATTATCCAGTTATACAAGTGAGTAAACCCAGAAAATCACTGAATTTTGTAGATTTCACCTTATGTAAACTCAATAACATTAAATTGCAATTTTATCCAAAATGCTCTGCAAAAACAATAAACTATCACAAAAAGTGATAGATGCCAACCAGAGAAAAAAATTTCTGCTAAATTCTTGAGGAAGTTCAGTGAGTATGAAAATGTCCTTTAACACTGGTAGAGATTATTCTTTATTTGGGGTTACTTGACTATGAGGTGTCATCAGAGGTGATTACTATGAAATAATTAGCTTTTAACAGTAAATGTATTTTATGCTTTATGTTTTTATCTAGAATTAAATTTTCAGTTGTAGCAATATTGAGTTTATCATAACCAATTTACCAGCGCACTTTAATTGTCAAAAGTTGGCTCAAAAGGCAAGTTACCAACACACTTAAATTTAGCTGTCAGAAGTTACCTCAAAGGACAAAGCCTTTGAATCATTAACTTAACTTCCATTTGAACTTGATTGCCCACTTCAGTTATTTCTTAACAAATATGGAAAAAAGAATGCAGTAAGCTGTGAAAAATGGAAAAAAACACAAATCTCTGTGATGTCTTGTGTCAGTGCACACAGCATGAAATAGCTCATTTTAATTGGAATAAGACAATGTTTAGACCAGTTTAAAATCTGACTTTTTTTTAGAAATACTTATAAGGCACGAGCACCCTTTTCTTGATCTAAGATCTGGGGAGAATTTTACTTTTGAGCACTTTTTTTTAATAAGCCAGGTTCATCGGATAGGTGACATTTCATATAATTGCCATAGAAACAATTGTCTGTAATTTTTACAAAGCAAGTGACTGCCTTGCCTGCTCAGGTTGCCCTGGCAGATAAAAGCAAAGTGCTGAAAATAATTTGCAAGTCATCATTATAATTAACAGTAAGTGATAAATATTGCAGTAAAAGCACTGATTTTTAGTTCACTGTGAAGTTGTGTCTCTCTGTTTTGGAGTCATTGAGTCATAGAGTTATACAGTGAAAAACAGGCCATTTGGCCCAACATGTCTTATGCCTACCTATACTAATTTCATTTGTCTTCATTAATTCAATATCCCTCTATGTCTTGCTTGTTGAAGCACCTGTGCACATGTCCCATAAAGGTTGTAGCTGCCCCACCAACACCTCTGACAGCTTATTCCAGACACCATTCTGTGAAAAATCTACACCTTAAATCCTCTCCAAGCCTCCTCTTTCCCCCCTTAAATCTATGGCCCCCAGTTTTAGACACCCCAATGATAGGAAATGATATTTGTCATCTTTCTTATTTATGCCTCTCATAATTTTATATACTGCACCTTTACTATGTCACCTCATGGCTTTCCTTACTGCATGAATAACAAAGTTAACTTTTCCATTCTCTCTTTATAACACAAGGTCTTGAGTTCTGTTTATACCTTCTGCACCTTCTCAAGCTTAATCACATCCTTCCAATTACAAGGCAACCTGAACTGCACACCAGTGTGGCTTAACCACAACTGAAACAAGACTTCCAACTCTTATACTTCATGTCTCACCAATGAAGACAGCATAAAAATATTTGATGAGACTTGATAGGTCAACAAATACACTTAAAATCTTCTATAGATATACCACAGAGAGCATTCTGACAGGCTGCATCAATGTCTGGTATGGAGGGACTACTGCACAGGACCGAAAGAAGCTGCAGAGGGTTGTAAATTTAGTCGGCTCCATCTTGGGTACTAGCCTACAAAATACCCAGGACATCTTCAAGGAGCAGTGACTCAGAAAGGCAACGTCCAATATTAAGGACCTCCAGCACCCAGGACACACCCTTTTCTCACTGTTACCATCAGGTAGGAGATACAGAAGCCTGAAGGCACACACTCAGCGATTCAGGAATAACTTCTTCCCCTCTGCCAACTGATTCCTAAATGGACATTGAACCCTTGAACACTACCTCACTTTTAAAATATATATTATTTCTGTTTTTGCACTATTTTTAATCTATTCAATATACGTATGCTATAATTGATTTACTTATTTATTATTTTTTCTTCTATATTATGTATTGCATTGAACTGCTGCTGCTAAGTTAACAAATTTCATGACACATGCCAGTGATAATAAACCTGATTCTAATTCTGATTCTGAAACAACTTTGTCATCATCCTGCCTATCTGTGTTGCCACTTTTAGGGAACTTAAGTACTTATAGTCCAAGGTCTCACAGTTCAACAACATTCCCCGGGGCTCTGCCATTCACTGTGTATGTCCTGCTGTGGTTTATCTTCACAAATGCACCACTTCCGACTTGTCTAAGATTAATTCCATCTGCTATTCTCCCACTTTCCTGTGATCTCTATTCTGTAATAATCATCTACAGTATCTATGCCAACAATTCCGGTGAGCTGCTGTATAAGGGAAGGTTGAACAAAATTGAGAGGCATTAGTAGGATGGACAGTCAGAATATTTTCCTCAAGGTAGAAATATCAAACACCAGAGGACATGCTTTTAAGGTTAGAAGGAGAAAGTTTAAAAGTCACGTTTAAAAGTTTAAAAGTCACTTCTTGTTACATGGGGAGTGGTAGGTGTCTGGAATAGCTTACCCAAAGTAGTTTTGGAATTGGGCAGTTTGGTGGAGTTTAAGAAACTTTTAGATAGACACATAGATATTAAGGGAATGGAAAGATTATGGACGATATACAGGAGGCATCTAGAATAAATTGGCATGAAGATTGACACACAAGCCTCCCTACCGTCAGGGACAACTTCAAAATGAAGTTCCTCAAGAAGGCAGCATCCATTATTAAGGATGTGTACCCTCCAGGACAGGCCCTCTTCTCATCAGTCGCATGAGGGACGAGATTCAGAAGCCTAAAGACTCACATTCATTTTTTTAGAAACAGCTTCTTCTCCTCTGCCATCAGATTTCTGAACTGTCCATGAGCCCATGAACATTTCATCTCTAATCCCCATACGTATATATATTTTAACGTAGTAATTTTTTTAATGTCTTGCCCTGCACTGCAGTCACAAAGCAGCAAATTTCAGTGACAATAATTCTGATTATGGTTATGATTCTGAAAATATCAAACATTTCCATCATTTGAGATTAATGCAGAAATGCATTTTGTCAAATTATCATGATTGAATCATAATTTGAATATATGTTATTGTTGCAAATTGATCCTTGTAATCATGTCAGTGAATAGTAAACATTTGGAATCCCTACCTATGTAGTATTTAATCATTAACTTTTCCACAAGGAGAATTTTCCTTTCTTACTCCGTTTCATTTATGAAAAATTAGAGCACAGAGATGGAAGACAGTAAACTTGTCAACAATTTGTTATTATGCCAAACAGGTGTGACACTTACCCACAGGCTGGTATATGTCCAGGGGAATAAGGGGATCCAGCCACTCACCAACCCACCTCCCGTACACGCAGGTGCTGTGAGAATCGAGTTTATGCCTCGCGCCCGCCCACAGTATCAAACCCACAACAAATACCGTTATGACATACACTTTAAAGAGTTTACTAAAATTAAAAGAGTAGTAGGCAATACAATATATATATACAAGGAAAAAAGCAAAAGGCGCCAACTTATCAAAATTCAGTCTGTTTAGTGCACTCGTTGGAGCTCAATCAACGAACCAATCGACCCATCCGGCCGTCGCACCTGGGACCACCCGGGTGGTCTTACGAGCAGTCCAGCACACGTCCACCTTCCTCGGCGTCTTCCTCCGCCTCCCCCTCCCACCAAAAACCCGCAAAAACCCCTCCCCCAAGTTCCCAGCATCACAAGACACAATAACATTCCACATTGATTAACAAATGAATACAATTACCATATCAGCCATTCTAAAGTGAAACAACGGCGAGAGAAACACTTATCCGACAAAGAAGCATTCCTACTTGTAACAAACCAAAGAGGCCATTTTGAGTAACATACACAGGACATTGTACACAGGTGTATTACTGTTACAACCTTTGTGTCACATCATTTGTAAGTAATTAAACGTTCAGGAGTTTAGCATCATGATTCTAATTGCAGCTGAAAATTACATATGCTAGCATGCCTCCTTTAATAAGAAAATGAGTTGACTATCAAGTGGATGTAGGCCTCCATCTTCCTGCCTCAAATATGCTCTTATTTCTAGATTTTTATATAACCATCTAACCATGTAACCATATTCAAATATCCAAAGCCAACATTTTGGATACTGTTGGTGGGAACAAGTTGCAGTGGTTGTGTCTCTGGCACCAAGACTGGACCCTCAGCTCAGAAGGGAAGGTGGGAAAAGAGGAGAGCAGTAGTGATAGGGGATTCAATAGTTTGAGGGACAGATAGGAGGTTCTGTGGGAGAGATCGAGAATCCCAGATGGTCTGTTGCCTCCCTGGTGCCGGGGTCTGCGATATCTCAGATCGAGTTCTCAGTAATCTCAAAAGGGAGGGTGAGCAGCCGGATGTCATGGTCCATGTAGAGACCAATGACGTGGGTAGGAAAAGTGAGGAAACTATTTTTTTCATTTGATTTCTGATTCCAGAATACCTGTATACTGAGGCCCAATGCATTACTGTCCTATTGTAATGCTTTGGTCTGATCACCATGAGATGCCAGAATCCTCCAGGCTCTGAGAAGACTGAGCAAACAATGTGGACCCAGCAGAGTATGAACATCTCCAACCAGTGCCAACCATCCGGGAAGTCACAGCAAGTGGATATGAGCATGTCTTTCAGTAGATCCCGACCACCCTGCAGACGCTTATCGAGATATCCGGCTGAGCCAGCAATCCCCTGCTGCCACCTCAACTCCCGAGTCTCCAGACCTACCGGTGATTTGATGACAACACAAGGATCTGTAAAGGGTTTCTTACTCCGTATTTTCTGGCTTTGGAGCTGCAACCAAACAAATTCCTCTCTGACCTCTGCAAAGTTGTGTATATCGCCTCTCTCTCCTCTGGCAAAGCTCTGGCCTGGGCTACGGCGCTCGGGAAAACAACTCTCCGAGTTGTGCAGACTTATCCATCTTTACCAGGGAGATTAAAAGGGTGTTTTACCACCCAGTTAACAGATAGGAGGCAGCCAACCAACTCCTCCAGTTTCTTCAGGTAAGTGTGGCTGACTACCACCCTGGCTGTAGAGAATGATTGGAACACTGAAGCCCTTATAGCCATATTCCACCGTAGGCTATCAGGTGAAACTAAAGATGATTTGGCAGATCCAATTTAAGATCTCAATTTTCATCATTACCACTGTCCAGGTTGACCATCATCTCCAGGAAAGGAGAGTCGCAGAGTCTAAAGGTGCCAGTCTCCGAGCCCCTCCAACCCCATTGTCCCTGGTGCAGACATGCACAACCCCCAACTCCTCTCAGCTTCCTCTAGAGGAGTCAATGCAACTGGAAAGAATGCAACTTTCTCCAGCTGAGCAGGACCGGAGAATGAAGGGAAGATGCTACCTCCACTGCGGTGAGCCAGAACATTTCCAATCCACCTGTGCTGAGTTGTCGGGAAACAGGGAAGGGAGATCTGGGATGGGTTCCAGCATTCCTCCCACGTCCACTACATCCAGGGGTGGCCTGTCTACCTTCATCTCCTGAGCTGAACAATATCACCTCCTTGGAGCCATCATGGATTCTGGCATAGCAGGCAATTTCATGGGCCTCAGGCTAGCAAGACATCCCTGAATTCCTCCGGCCATTCCAACCAACCGGTCATGGCCACAGCTCTGGGCGGGAGACCTTTGAGCCCTGGGAGGACCTGCATTCATCTGTCTACACATAGAACTGCAAACCAAAACTATCCAGTTTCACCTTATTCATTCTCCTGAGTTCCTGTTGATCTGAGGACACCCCTGGATAGCTCTCCACAACTCACATATTGACTGGTCCACTGATGCGCTCCAGAGATGGTCTTCTCACTGACAGACCACCCAGCTACCCACCTCTTACAGACTGCCTCCTGTATCTCCCAAGTAGTTTGTCCCAAGTACGCAGATCTTCTAGAGGGTTTTAGTAAGAAAAGGGCCACAATACCCCTACCTCATCAAGCCTCTGGCTTTGCAATTGAATTGCTGCCTGGAACTTGTCTACCCTGAGAAAGAATCTACTCCCCGTCAGCTCCAGGAAGCATGGCCATAGAGGAGTCCATCTGTGATGCCCTAGAGTCCGGGTTCACCCACCCCTCCACATCCCCTGCCTGCGCCTACTTCTTCTTTGTGGCGAGAAAGGATGGTGGATTCCAACCATGTATAGATTATGACAGAGAAGAATCAGTACCCTTTGTTACTAATGACCACAACAGTCACATTGCTGTAAGGGGCAACCATCTTTTCTAAACTGGATCGGCAAAATGCATACAACTTGGGCCATATTTGGGAGGGTGATGAACGGAAGGCCACTTTCAACACCCCCATTGGCCACAACATAAGCTGTCTTCCAGCCCCGTATCCATGGCATTCTCTGAGAGATGCTAAATTGTTTTGTCTTTTTGAATCTTGATGATATACTCACCTTCTCCAAGATCCAACATGTTCAACAAGTCCTCAGTGTTTACTCCAGAATCAACTAGAAGAAGAGTGAAGTCCACGTCTCCAGTCTTCTTCTTCATGTTCACTGTCTCTAAGGGGAATCTGCAGGTGGACCCTAGCAAGACCAGACTGTCAAGAATTAGCCGAACCCACCTTGATCAAGCAGCTCCAACAGTTTGTGGGATTTGTTTGTTTTTACTGGAGTTTATCCACATCTTCCTTTCTACTTTAACTAAGAGAACTTCCAGCACACTTTACTAGACCCAGAAGCCGTGGTAGCTTTACAGAAATTGAAGGGTCACTTCCCAACAGCTCCTGTCCTTGTTCTCCATGACCATTCGTTGTTGAAGTAGACATCTCAGACAGTGGGGTTGGAACTGTTCTCTTGCACTGACTAGTGCTGGTCCATCTCTTTACTCTTCTCCCAGTGGTTCTCTCCTGTGGAGAGGAATTATGACATAGCAAATAGAGAGATGTTGCTGGTCAAATTAGCCCTGAGGGGTGAAGACATTGGCTGAAGAGAGCCAAACTTCCTTATGCGGTCTGAATTGACCACAAGAACATGGCCTACAGTATATTCAAGAAATGAAATTATTAAATTCACACTAGATTTGGTGGTTGATTTTACCATCACCTATCATCCAGGTATGAAGAATCAGAAGCTGGAGGCACTCTTCAAGCAGTTTGAACAACCAGACCTGGTCAATATTCCAAGGTCTCAAGGTCCAGGTTGGTGGCACCAGCGAGATGGGAGGTTGAGACCATCTTCAGCAGGAGGCAGACCTTTTCACCCTTAGCTCTGTCCATCCAGACGTGTTACAATGGGGGCATGCATTGCATGCTGGAGGACATTCAAGGACAGCTCAAATGGTGGAGTTCATCAAGAAGTGGTCCTGGTGGCCAGATATGGATGAAAATATTAAGAAGCTAGTCACATCTTCACCCAGAACAAGGAACCTAGGTCATGTTCAAAGGGGCTGCTACACCCACTGCCCATTCCTTCCTGACCCTGGTCCCATATCTCCATTTATTTCATTGCCAGTCTGCCACCATCATGAGGTAAGACATTGATTATGATGGTGGTAGACCAGCTGTCCAGGACCTGCTGTTTTGTACCCCTACCTAAGCTTTCCTCAGCTCAGGAGATGGCCAGCCTTATGCTGTAAGCTGTGTTTAGAGTGTTGGGCTTTCCCTGGGATGTTGTTTTTGACTGAGTCCCTTGGTTTTCTTCCTGGTCTGGAAGGCCTTCTGTTGACTCACTGGAGCGATGGTAAGCTTCTCATTGGGATTTCATCTGCAGTCTAATGGGGAGTTAGAGAGGACTAACCAGTACCTGGAGAAGACCCTGAGGCACATTATGTCAGGCAATCCATCCACTTGGAGTGATCATCTGTTCTGGGAAGAGTTTGCTCATAACACTCTGTGCCACTCTTCTACGGGTGTGTCTCTATTTGAGTGTCATTTTGGTTATCCAGCTCTGAGCTCTGAGGTGGGAGTCCCAGCTGATCTGTGATTGCCAGCAGGAGTAGAAGGAAGCTCAGGTAAACCCTGCTGAAGGCCTCTCTACAACAAAGGTGGCATGCCGTCCATTGAAGGTGACTGGGGTCTCCTTTTTGTCCTTGTCCAGGGGTTTGACTCTCCACCAAAGACCTTCTTCTGTGGGCTGGGGTGAGCCTCAGAAATAGTGCCATGATACACTGGACCATTCAAGGTTCTCCTCAGATCAACTTAGTCACTTAATCATCTGCAGCTGCCATGCACCATATATAAAAACCCCACCTTCCATGTCTTCTATCTAAAATCTCTTCTGTCCTGTCCTCTAGTGCCAGACCTGCTCCTCGCATCATGTATGGTCTGTAGGTGTACATCATCTGTCAGATTCTGGACTCTCATCTAGTTCATGGCCAGCTCCAGTACTTCTTGGGTTGGGAGGGTTACAACCAAGAAGAAATGTTGGGATTCCATCCCGTGACATCCTGGACCCAGATCTGATCAATGACTTCCATTGCTGCTACCCAGATCACCCTGGGCTATCAGGTGCTGACCATAATGGCATAGGATCTTGACATGCTTTGATCTGATCACCGGGGGCGCATCAGACTCCTCCAGACTCCAACACTCTTCCCCTGAATATTCATATATTATTTTCACCCATGTCTTGTTTTAGTTATCAGTGCAGCTGTGCCTTGTTTTGTTTCATCTATTTAAGTTCCCTCTGTTCTGTTTGTCTTTTCTCAGTCTTGAGTTTCTCTTTGTTATGATTCTCTACAAACCTGTTTTCTCTACAAACTTATCCTCAAGTAAAGATTCTATGTACAACTCTGTCGTTTCTCGACTCCTCTGCACTTGGGTCCAATTGGTCTACGTCTCTCCTGATAACTATCCACTGGTTAAAGACACAAACATCACCATAACAACCCCAGTTCAACCCAGCAAACACCCACCTTTGTTACAGTCATTTAATAAAATCATACCTCGCAGTGCAAATGACACAGTTTCAATCCTGACCAGGTGCAGTCTGGGTAAAGTTTGCAGGTTTTCTGTGTGACTACATAGGATTCCAACAAGTCTTCCAGTTTCCCCCAACATTCCTGAGAAGCAGGGTAGGTTAACCAGCCACTAGAAATTACCCTAATACATAGGTAAATGGTAGTATATGGAAAATGTGGGAAGAATGTTAAAGGAAAAATTAGTGAAGGAATGGACTTAACTGTCTTCTCTGATATACAGAGATATAGAAATATGCAAAAAATTTAATGCACATATTCAGTTGTTTCTCTGGTTATTGTCACTTTGATGTTTATAGAATTTGACTTTACAGGGGATGAAAAGATCTCCTCCAGCCCGCTTACTTCTCACCTTAACAATGCTCTCTGTTTTAAATTTCACAGTTATGAGGTAATGTTCTCACTATTGACCCTAATTATGTCTTGTCAATTTCAACCAACTGAATCCAGATGAACTATCGCCTGCCCACGTTTAACTTCAGGTCCCTAGATGACAGTGCAGAGAGCTCTAGTCATCTCATATTTTCATTGGTGGAATTATTTATCAGTTTTTAAATTTTTGATTTTGATTCCGACTCATTACAAATGCATAACAAATGGGTTTTCAATCAGAATAAAAGAAATGCATTGATAGTTAGTGCCATTTGTTGAAATCAGTGTCACCACCTAGTCAATAGGAATGGTGGAACTGGAATTTCTAAACATTTAAGGTTGTGTAAGTAATTGAAGAGTAAGTATTGCTTTAAGAAGTGTAAAGTTTCAAAAAAAACTTAAAACATGGAAAAATAAGTAAAAGTCTCCTTTCTCAAAAAATCTACAAATTTTGCCATTCAGTGAGGTGGCTGCTGTTCTGCTCTGTTTGGCTGCTGTAAATTAGACAGGAGGATGTCCCATTATAATTCTTGTGACTCTACGTTGAATCCAGCAAAGATGCACTGTAGTCTGTCACTTAGTCTATACATGGATTTACAGCGTTCAGGAGTCTGCCTGAACATCGCAGAATACCAACAACACTGACAGTCCCGATCTAGGCCATTGACTCTTTTTTTAATGGGTGTTTCCCTTACTGCTACTGTTACACATGCATGGTTTATAGCAGCTTCTGTTTCTACATACTCTGTAAATCTTTCAGGATTAATGCAAGGGTTAAAGGAGTGGTGAAGCATGTAACAAGAATAGTAATGCAAGAGGAATTAGTGTAATATTTCAGGGCAAATAAATGGGAGATCACTAGAAACTCATTGCAATTAACTCATCCCTTACGTCTTTTGTTGAAAGGCACTGCAGTGGAATTGGAAGACTTAGAATAATTAAACAAATTGCACCTTTGCAATTTAATCACCATTTTAAAACCAACATTCCATTCTTAAATTCCTCCGTACACATTTAGAATAGAAATTGTTGCTGTAAATTTGGCTGCGGCATTGACATTTTCTCCCCAAGCTGTAGTACTTCAGTAATTTCATCATGGGAATGCATATTATCAGCATTAGTTTACACAAGCAATTTCCATTTGCAAGTTAAGAAATAGGAATTTATTGTCAGACAAAAGAAAGAAGGGGAAGTGAAATTCACAGGAGGAAATGCATCTGTTCTAAGATTTTGAACTTTGATAAAAAAAATGAAATATACATGGGCACTGAAATCATCAACAAACAATAATTACATTGTAGCGGTGTGCTACACGCAGCGCTGCAATAACGACACGGAGTCGGTGAGCTGCAGTTACAAAAGAGATTTATTCAAACTTCGCGGCCTCGCTTTAAAGCCTTCTTGATCCCGTCCTCCCCATATTCACAGTCCCGTCCCGCGTGCAGGCTTTTCTCCTTGCTGGTGAAGCAGACTTGGCGCCCTCTTTGGAACCGGCCTCAATGCCGACGCGCGCCGCTTTGTGAGCCGGTTCGAGTGCACTGGGAAGTGGGTCACCACAACATTTCATTTTGCATTTATCCAACCATTGGCCTTTCTTGTTGAAACAAGACAACATTACAAAAAGACAGCCATGTGAGGAGGTATTGTTTTATCCAGAGGGTAATAAATCTGAGGAATGCTCTGCCACAGACTCCAGTGGCCAAGTCCATGCATATATTTAAGGCGGAAGTTGATCATTTCCTGATGGGTCAGAACATCAAAGGATATGGTGAGAAGGCAGGTTTATGGGTTTGAGTGGGATCCGGGATCAGCCATGATGGAATGGCGGAGCAGACTTGATGGGCTGAATGGCCTAATTCTGCTCCTATGTCTTATGGTCTTATGGCCTTACAATTATCCTCCTAATTTTACGGCTTGGCTTTGTTTAAGTGAGAGTGCTAGCAATTCCTCTACCCAGTGAAATAACAACATGCAATTTGCACATTTATTTCGATGTTTCCCACATTAAAACTAAAAGGATATTTCAAAATTACTTTATTGCCTACAAAATGCTTTGGCATTTCTAGTTGGTGAAATCTACTTTTTTCAATAAAAAGTAGTGCATCATGTTTTAATCAAATTTCAAAATAAATCTTATTATCTAAGTACATATATGTCACCAGATACAACCCTGAGATTCATTTTCCTGTAGGCATTCTCAATAAATCCATAATAAAATAATAACCTTAATAGAATAAATGAAAGGCCACCCCACTTAGATATTCAACCAGAGTGCAGAAGACAACAAACTGTGCAAATACATAAAAAACAATAATATAAATAAATAAATGATAAATATCAAACATGAGATGAAGAGGCCTTGAAAGTGAGTCCATATGTTGCTGGAACAATTTTTTTTCTATCTGTGTCATCACTACAAGGTGATGCCTTTGAAACAGCAAAGCTCTTGTACATTCTTATTAAATTAACACACAATAAAAATGGGAATATAACTGCTCTGATACAATTAAGCTATTACAAAATCTAGTTTTGTTTTATTTGAAGCACATGGAAGGCTGTTAAAAAAAATTACTCATTAATTTCCCTATGATAATTTTATTTGTATTTTCTATCACCTCACTTTTGTTTGGTACTGATAAGTTCGATATAAGACTCTTATCGCTGTAATACTTTTACAGTCATATTCTAAACAAGGTGGAATATGATTGTACTCTCTGATAAATTCCCTCCAATCCGTTACATACAATCTCTTCAATAACTGTGACAGAGCTCATTTTAGATCTGGGAAAGGTTTCAAAAATGTTTTGCATTTACCTCATTTTGACAGTTCATTTGGTTTACTCAGTACATTGCTCACTGTTATGGACGTGAAACACCTCACACCTGACCTGATAGTGATTGCAAACGGATGGATCAAAACGTTTGTTTTCAGTTCACATTTGTGAGCTTCTGGAAAAATGGCCAATTCACCAAGAATTGTGATCAATGGCCCACAGGCCAAGATCTTACCATCATTCACAATTAGCGAGTGAACTGCTGTTAAGGTTCATGTAAATAATAATCAAGTTATCAACAATAATTGTCATGATTGGTTTCATACTTTTAAAAAATCTTGTTTTTTCTCAATATAATTTAGAGTAAACATATAATACAGATTCTGAGATACTGCTAGATTCACTGCTAGATTCCAAATTGGGAATCTCAGTCAGAGGGCAATTGGGAGATTTCATTGTAGCCTTCCCTGAGTGAACACTCAATGATCCAAATCTTGTTGACAATGTCAATGACTGCAAACAGAACTGTTGTTACGCACCTGCTGAAAGTGGAGTAACTCTCAGACTTGTGTTTTCAGTACTTGCTGACAAATTCAGGGACACTGAATTTCCAGTAAGATGGTGGCGCATTTGATCACAGTGGCTTCTACAGGGCCAACCAAAGGTGTTATTGTTCTTCTTAAACATATCTTTTATGATCAAAAGACCCTACTGGAGATTAAGAACTTAGAGGACTGCAGGTCCACCCCATCAGCGAGTTGCTCATGGCTGGAGAAACTGAAAGAGCTGGACTTGCTGCAAGTCATGCTGCTGCCTGTGTCAGAGAGGCGTTGGAGGAGTCGGTACATGAGGAAGGCGTGCTGTCTAACAGCGTTGGTTGCCTTAATTGCTCTTCTTATGATCGCAAGACCCTGTTGGACATGTTGCTCTCGAATGCTGCAAGTCTGGACTGCCGGGAAGCCGACTGGTCGTGGTGAAGACTAGGCCTCGAGCCACGGTGTCACCTGCTTACAGTAGCCAGGAGAGGGGTATCAGAGTCAGTGCACTCCACCAAAGATGGTGCGACACATCATCCAAGCTGGAGTCAGTCCTGCCCCCCGCACCCCCCCCCCCCCCACAGTGTTTGCTTGGCAGAAGACAAGCTGAATTCAAAGTTCAAAGTAAAATTTATTATCAGAATACAGACGTCAACAATACAACCCTGAGAATCCTTTTTCCTGCGGGCATACTCAACAATGGTAACTATAAACAGGATCAATGAGAGAGCAAGAGCATAGAAGGCAGTGAGCTATTGAAATGCAACTATAAGTAAACAGCAATAAGTAACAAGATAAAGAATCTCTAAAGTGAGATCATTGGTTGTGGGAACATCTCAGTAGATGAGTGCAATTATCCTCTTTTGTCCAAGAGCCTTTTGGTTGATGGGTAGTAATTGGTCTTGAATTGTGGTTGACTGGAAATTTTGGCAACATTCGGAGCCTTGGGCTATAATTATTGTGTGACTGTATTTTACTGATATCTTACTTATTTATTGAGATACAGCACGGAATAGATCCTTCTGGCCCTCCGAGCCTCACTGCTCAGCAATCCCCCGATTTAATCCCAGCCTAATCACTGGACAGTTTACAATGACGAATTAACCTACCAAACAGTAGGCATTTGGACTAAGGGAGGAAACTGGAGCACCCAGAGGAAACCCACAAGGTCACGGTGCTTGCTATCTTATATATGTGAGGTGTGCCTTGTGCTGTGTGTGGCTGTTGGTACTGTGGTTAGTACCTTGGTCCTGAAGTAAAGCAGTTTTGTTTGGCTGTCTTCATGTGTGTGGTATTCATGTACAGTTAAATGACAATTGAGCTTGAATTTGAACTTGAGCTTGAACTTAAATGGTATCTAGTGACACCATTCCTTGGAGAACTCAGTACAATGATGGAGAATGATCAATTACATCTTACACCAACCAGTCAGAGCAGAGTTTTAAAACTGAGATGCTAATGGAGATTTTCAGTTTATGGAATCATGTTTCAGTTACTTTTGATTTAATTACTTTCAAATATTAAGGCTTTTTTATTAGTACCATCACAGGGTGGTGGGGTTGAGATAAATCTAGACCAATGGAGGTGTAAGGCGCTCCTTCCCTCTGCTGGCCTGCAAGACAGACTTTGGTAAGGTACACCGCACCTGATAGCTCCCCTAATCATAGTCATATGAAGCCATGGAGCAGGCGGCCGATGGTCCTGGTTATACGACCACTGGCGCCAGGCAGACAGTCCCTGAAGAGTATTGACAATGCCTGTGGTAATCCATCTTGTAAAGATGCTGCCCAGAAGAAGGCAATGGCAAACCACTTCTGTAGAAAGACGTGCCACGAACAAACATGATCATGGAAAGACCACAATTGCCCATATCATATCACACAGCACGTAATGAATGAACCTCAATTGACTAGTTATTAAATGTCTCTGATTATAAGATATTTTAAAAACATTAAATTCATTGACAGCTTTAACAGGTGACAAAGTATCCCCTTCTTTGTCTTCTTACAAATTGTGTAGGGTGTTCCAGGATCTGGGCCTCCGCACTATGCCGCCTAAGATCACGTTGCTGTTTGAACCTCACAGACCATCTCCAGTGGGCACCCATCCTGTGAGATTTGCTCTCTACATCTGGCCAGTCATGCACAGGCATGCTGGCTCCATAAGGAGTCAACACAGTCCACTACAATTTGACCTACTGGTTTAAGGACTGGAGGCATGCAGGTTTTTTTTTAAAAAAAAAGCTCATTAGCACCGTGAATTACCTATTGCTGCACACTTATAAATAGTGTAATTAATAGCAGTAATTATTTTTAGAACATATTAATGACCAATAGCATAGTTTCATTAAACCAATCAATCTTTAAACTTACGGAATAAATGCACCAAAAACGGAAATAGCAAAATTGTTTAAATTCAGTTAGTTATTTGGATAATATTTCTCTAAAGGTTTACATGTATAATTAAAATTTTCAAGATTATTGCTATCTATTTGAAATGGAAATGAATTAGTAGAATTTTCCTCAATCTCTCTGACTTTTTTGGACCTATCAGATATCACATATTTTCATTTGTTTCCAAGAACAGTGTAGCTTCTAAAGCTCATTATTTTTTCTATATGCTTATTGATATTCATTTGAAATCTTCAATTTGAGTCCAATGTACCACTTTCAAAAACATTTGTCTCTCACAAGTGTAGGTTCTGACTACCTACACTGAATAAATATGTGATTTCAAATTCTGCTCCAAAAAAAAGCATTCCCATGGCTTGGTGTGCTGCCACAAGCCTTTGTAACTGGTCTCACACTATTTGCATAGGGGCAGTAAAATTCCATTACATTTAAGAAAATCAATTGCAGTATCATTTGACCCACTGTGAAATGTATTTTTTCAGACCTGTGGGGAAACAAAATAATGTAAATGAACTGAATGGATTTTTTATGTTGCTGCCTTCAAAACAGATCAATTGTCCAACCCTGCAGAGGATAGTGTGAGTAACCTGTCAACTGCAAGAGTGCTAGATGCCTTGGATGCTGTTAAGTTGTCCCATGTTATAGAAGGTTGAGAGAATCTCGCAATCTGATTTTTGACTGCAGGCATGGTGGAGTGAAAGGAACTGTTCTTCCATGGCTTCAATAGTGAATCAACACAGCAAAAGTCACCATTCGGCAGCTTACTGCCTCAAAAGTCATCAGTGCATGTCGAACAACAAACCTCATGTCATACATTAGCTATAACACATCTGATTCTGACTTGGGTTTCGCAGGAGGCTTCATTCTTCTTCTGCGTCGCGTTCTTCTCCATCCTCTTACAAATGGTCTAATTCCACAATGACGCTCCCCGACAACCACCCAAGGTAAGCCTATGTTGATCCACAGTAGCATTTTATTGTGGGGAATGTGTCCTTTTAATGAAAACTGTAAATGGAAAGATGCTTGCTTACATGATTCAATTATTTCAATTTGACTACGGAGTTTGCAGCTGCACATCGCTGTTCTGACTCCTAGTCGTCGATCGTGAGGAAGGAGTACAGGTGAGGTAAAAAGCAATATTTTCATGTCCTCATTGATTTTTAAAGACACCTGCCCTTGACCTTGCTTCTTATATTTTGGCAGCTCCTTCCTGATATGGAAAGGATTAACAGAAGAATCTTATGAAAGCGTTATCAATAAATGAAGATTACAGAAATCAGAACTGAATTGCAGTGAATATAAGAATTGAGGACATTTTAGATATAGATTTAGAAACTTAAGCACACTAACAGGGCCTGTTGGCCTAATGAGTCCATGCCACAAAATTACATCATGTGACCAATTAACCTACTGAGGTTCTAATCTACTGACCCACTAGAAAAGGATATTACAGAACACAGACCTGAATCTCAGTGAATATAAGAATTGAGGACAGTTTAGAATTAGACAGTGACTTACAGCACGCTAACAGGCCCTTCCAACCCAATGCATCCACACCACCCAATTACACCATGTGACCAACCACATAGCTTCGGAACGCCAGAGGAAACCGGAGGACCAGGAGGAAGCGCGTGTGGTCATGGGGAGAGTGTGATGAAATAAAGATACCTCAGCGACAGGACATCATTATACATTTTCTTCTTACTTTTGGCCCAAGCACTTGTGATGTTGGGTAATACAAGTCAAAATTACTCGATTCCTGAACTGGTTATAAACCACTTCTGTATAAGAAATAAAAGAAACAACACAAAATCTTCAAATGGCTTTTCTCTTCATATTAGAGTGTAAGGAGTGTTTGCTGAGACATATGAAAAAGTGCTACCCGGGACCTCAGAAGGAGCTGATAAAGAAAATGTGCAACTTGAGCGAATATTGTACACTGAAGCAAGAAGAAAAAATTGTTGATATTCAGGAACATATCTCAGAATGAGAAAAGTCTTCCAGAATAGCTGGAAGAATGATACCAGCATTCCAAATCCCCGTAAGATGAGTGAGAAGACATTGCTTTGTAAAATGCTTGCCCAAAGCTCTTTTTAAATTAGTTTAGGTTTATAATGTTCTGACTGGAGTTGGAGAAGTGAGCCTCGCGGCCAACTACCTGCAAATAAAGAGATTAACTTCAAATTTATGGGCAGGCAGCCCAATCTCTCTGAGGAGATTGTGTTAAATCTTTTTTTTATTATTTAGTTTTTTTAATGTGCAGGTGCATTTCATCAGCTTTCAGGTCTGGAACTTGTTCCACTACAGGTATTTAGGCACTTAAAACTATGTTTCAAAAGCCCATTTGTAGGTTGAAATGGGGGAAAAAATGAAGTCAGTAAAATGCTCAAAATCAGAAATGGCTGTTCTAATTTCAAAGTAAATTTATTATCAAAGTACATATATGTCACCATATGCAGCCCTGAGGTTCGTTTTCATGTGGGCATACACAGTAAATCCAAGAAACGTATAAGAAACAATGAAAGACCACACCCAACAGGACAGTCAGGCAACTGATGTGCAAAGGACAACAAATTTTGCAAACACAAAAGAAAAAATAACAATAATAATAAACGAATAAGCAATATCAAGAATATGAGATGACAGGTCCAGAAAAATGAGTCAAAAGATTGTGGGAACAGTTCAGTGATGGTGCGAGTCTCCTCCTGTGGTTCATGACCCTGATGGCTGAAGGGTAATAACTGTTCATGAACCTGGTGGTGTGGGTACTAAGGCTCCTGTACCTCCTTCCTGATAGCAGCAACAAAAGAGAGCTGACCTGGGTGGTGATGATCCTTGATGATGGATGCTACTTTCCTGCGAGAGTCCTCAATGGTCAGGAAGATTCTACCCATGATGGACTGGCTGTATCCACTACTTTTTGCAGGATTTTCCATTCAAACCCATTGATGTTTCCATACCTGGCTATAGTGCAACCAGTCAATATACTCTCCAGCACACATCTATAGAAGTCCATCAAAGTTTTAGATGTCACACCAAACCTTCGCAAACCTCTAAGGAAATAGAGGCAGTGTTGTGCTTTCTTCATAATTTCACTTACATGCTGGGCTTAGGACAGACGTTCTGAAACGCTAACACCCAGGAATTTACAGTGGCCACTCCTCTCCACCTCTGATCCCCCTGAATAGAAACAGAAAACACTGGAGGTGCTTAGTGGGTCAGGCAGCAACTACGGGAGGAGAAAAAGAGTAAGTGTTTCAGGTTCTAGCCACTTTGTTGGAAAAGTTAAATTAGTTCACAGTTGCAGAGAAAGTGAAAGAAGTATTGATAGGATATGGAGAATATCTCCAATAAGACAAAACCAATTGATTAATGTGCTAATTAGAAACAAATTACACTTCTTGGGTGGTGACACATGTTCCTAATAGCAAGCCTGTAGCATGTGCCTACAGTCGAATACAATGTTTGCGTCAACCACCAACACTAATGTGCTGGGGGCAGCCCATAAATCTCACCATTCTTCCTGCATCAGCATACCGAGCCAATTACATACTAACACTAACTTGTACATCTTTTGGAATGTGGGAGGAAACCAGAATACCGGGAGGAAGCCTACATTGTCACCAGGAGAATGTGAAGACTTCTTACAGACAGCACCAAGAATTGAACCCCGATCTTACAGTTATTACCCATTCCCAATGAATGTGGTGGCCTGATGAGAAATTCAAGGATCCAGTTGCAAATGGAGGTTTGACCAGTGAGGGGGTGACATCCCTGAAACAGACAAACTCGTAGAATCTTTGCAGGTAGATAGAGGGAGGTTGTTTCTTCTGGCTGGGGAAAACTAGGGATCACAGTCTCAGAATAAGGGGTGTGCTTTCAGCAGTGCAATGTGGACTCCTCTACCCCCAGTGGCCTGTGGATGCTCTGTCTTTGATTGTCTATGAAATGTTGATCAATAGATTCATTAGATATTGAGCAAACTAGAGGATATGAGAAGAGGCAGGATAAAAGATCAGCCATGGCCTGGTTGAATGACAGATCAAGGATGACATAATGAATTCCTTTATTTCAATTTTTATGTTCTTACTGCAATGATCCTCATTCCTTAATCATTTCTGCAAGAGTAACAGCACCATCGTTGATGACTATAGAGACCATTTCTGGATTTGCATCTCTGGAGCAGTAGGAACGGGGGGCTCCTATTGGGATCCTTCCTGCATCTCCCCTTCTCTTCAACAGTCACTCTTCTGGATTCCCCAAAACTCTTGGCTGCTCCATGGTTCAGCATTCTCCAGAGGTCTCTGTCACAAGCCAGCTCCTGCCACTCATTGACCTTGATATTCATCTGAGACAGCTGCTGTTTAAGTTGGTCTTTGTACCTCTTGTGTGGGGCACCACGATCTCTCTTGCCCTGAGAGAGTTCTCCGTAAAGAAGTGCTTTCAGTAACCTCTAGCTGTCCATGCGAGGCACGTGGCCTGACCAGTGGAGCTGCTCAAGCAGCCAAGTGGTTTCAATGCTTGGAGGTTGAGCCTTCTCCAGGACCTCGTTGTTGGAGACACAATCCTGCCAGCTGATACCCAAGATGGAGTGGAGGCAGCGCTGATGGAAGTGCTCGAGCAACCAGATTTCATTGCAATACAAGACCCAGGCTTCAGCGCCATATTGCAGTGTTGTGACGACAGCTGCCCTGTACAGCTGGATTTTTGTGGACAGGCGCAGCTGGTGGTTCTTCCACAGATGTTTCTGAAGGTGACCGAAGGCACTGCTGGCTCGGGCGAGTTGATTGTCAACATCCCTTACTACAGTAGTGTCATTAGAGATTATGCTGCCCTGGTAGGTGAACTGATTAACCGTGGTGAGAGGGTGGTTGACAATGATGACCCGAGGTGGGTTGTAAATGCCATGAGGGAGATTCTGATGGAAGATCATTGTATTTTTCAGACTGCCCATTAACCTAAAAGCCCTTGCAGCCTTGGTGAACTGAGAGCCATAGCTTGTAGCTGATCCTCTTTGTGTATGAGAAGAGCACCGTAGTCTGCATATGCTGGTTCAAGAATAGGCTCTTGCATAGTTTTTGTTCAAGCAAGAAGGCAGCAGAGACTGAAGATATTTCCGTCAGTGTGGAACTGAATGTAGATGTTTGCCGAGGTGGTCTCTTTCACTTTCCGTAGCGTCATACTGAAAAAAATGGCAAAGGACTTGTTTCATGACTTGCTTCATGCCGGACTTGTCATGAAACACAGACTTGTTTCATGCCAATACTGATGGGGAATGGGTCAGACATGAAGGCCAAAGCAGTCAGATTAAACATAACGGTGAACTGTCTGACCCACTCTCCATCAGTTGTTAGAAATAATTGTGAAGCTTTATACAGGAGACATTTTACTAACAAGATGAACATTTTAATTAATATATGCTACAAATTATATGACTAGAAGCTCTCGATGTGGTTTGATGTGATTTCAGGGTTGGAACCCTCAACTGAATCAATGTGGCTCCACACATAGTTCTACAAAGTAATATTTAAGCATTATGGATTAATTCTTGATAGATGTTAAAAATGTTCCTGGAGGAATTGTCAGAAAAGCAGGATGCATTAGGAAGATCATAGGGTAATTTACGTCCTAGAATTATGAGGAATCACCTTAATGTAGTGCCTTCAGTGTCACGATAACTTCTCAAAGTGTTTCACAGTCATGGAATTATCTGCAAAGTAGAGGTTGATTTTATGGATGCAAATACAGCAATGAAATGACGCTTAGCAAAAGTGAAATAATTTTCTAATTAATCTTGTTTAGCTTTTGGTATATAATAATTTCTTTATTTGAGAGCATGGTTTACATTCCATAAACCTGAAAAATTACTAGAGCATTCAGGACAAACACATACCTCAAATCAGAGAAAAGTAACTGAGTTATATAATTTTATTAAAATGAATATAACTGAATAGAGTCAAAATACTTGCTGAACTGGCTGTTTAATAGAAGTCATATTTGACCCACTGTTAATACTGAAAAACATGATATGGGGACACATTCACCTGAAAAGAACATCTGTCAGTTGAGAGAGGAAAAGTGATGGATATTACCCATTGAACCCATTCACATAAGTATCTAGTATCTGAAATAAACCTGAGGCAATCACAAAAAAATCTCTTGTGTCCTTTATCACTGACATGTACTCTAACTTCGGGCAACCTTAGTCTTGATGTTCTGTATTGGTTCATGGAGAGAAATCTACTACTCTTGGTTAATAAGTCTAAATGCCTTAATGACATTGTTGCCTTCTGAGCAATTGAATACCCCTCAGAGGGCAGGATGCTCTCTCCCTGGTGGAAAGAAACTAAGGCACTTTTTACATTAGCTCCCTTTATAAATTAGCAGCACTTACAGGATGCTGGGCTGAAGTCTACTCTAGAGGCTGAAACACACTAGCACTTTCGTGCCAACGCAAGGAACATTTCTCTAATGGAGATACTCTTTTCCAAATGCAATTTTAAAATGAGGCCCTGTCAGCTCTCTCAATGAGATACAACAGATTGCATGGAACCAGTCTGAAGAACAGCAAGGATGTTCTCCCATTTATCTTGACTTACAGTTATCTGTCAAGAAGTATAACTAAAGGCAGATTACCTGGTTGTTATCATGTTTCCATTTCTGGCAGTTTGTTCTATTCAAAAAGCTGCATCTCCCCCATTACAGAAATGACTTTAACTACAAAAGTATTTTGGTAAAGCACTTTGGAACATGATCAAGAGCTGAAAGCTATAATATCAATGCAAATCTCCTAAGTCTTAAAGGCAAAGAAGTCACGTTAAAAGATATACAATGGTCTATTATTATGTAATGAGTAATGGTAATGATAGAGATCTATAAAATTATAAGACTAGCAGGAAGGAGCTTGAGAATGAAATTAGGAGAGCCAGAAGGGGCCATAAGAAGGCCTTGGTGAGCAGGATTAAGGATTCTACAAGTATGTGAAGAACAAGAGGATAAGACATGAGAGAATAGGACCAATCAAGTGTGACAGTGGAAAAGTGTGTATGAAACTGGAGGAGACAGCAGAGGTACTTAATGAGTACTTTGCTTCAGTATTCACTCCGGAAATGGACCTTGGCGATTGTAGGGATGATTTACAGCAGACTGAAAAGCTTGGGCATATAGACATTAAGAAAGAGGATATGCTGGAGCTTTTGGAAAGCATCAAGTTGGATAAGTCACTGGAACCAGACAAGATATACCTAGGCTACTGTGGGAGGTGAAGGATGAGATTGCTGAGCCTCTGGCAATGATCTTTGCATCATCAATGGAGACGGGAGAGGTTCTGGAGGATTGCAGGTGTTGTTCCTTTATTCAAGAAAGGGAGTAGAGATAGACCAGGAAATTATAGACCAGTGAGTCTTACTTCAGTGGTTGGTAAGTTGATGGAGAAGATCCTGAGAGGCAGGATTTATGAACATTTGGAGAGGAATGATATGATTAGGAATAGTCAGCATGGCTTTGTCAAAGGCAGCTCGTGTCTTACAATCCTGATTGAATTTTTTGAGGATGTGACTAAATACATTCATGAAGGTTCTTGTATTTCAGCAAGGCATTTGATAAGGTGCTCCATGCAAGGCTTATTGAGAAAGTAAGGAGGTATGGGATCCAAGGGAACCTTACTTCGTGGATCCAGAATTGGCTTGTCCACAGAAGGCAAAGAGTTGTTGTAGATGGGTTATAGTCTGCATGGAGGTTGGTGACCAGTGGAGTGCCTCAGGGATCTGTTCTGTGACCCCCTTCATCGTGCTTTTTATAAATGACCTGGATGAGGAAGTGGAGGAATGGATTAGTAAATTTGCTGATGGCACAATGGTTGGGGGTGTTGTGGATAGCGTGGAGGGCTGTCAGAGGTTATAGCGGGACATCGATAGGATGCAAAACTGGGCTGAGAAGTGGGAGATGGAGATCAACCCAGATAAGTGTGAGGTGGTTCATTTTGGTAGGTCAAATATGGAGTCAGAATATAATATTAATGGTAAGAGTCTTGGCAATCTGGAGGATCAGAGGGATCTTGGGTCCAGGTCCATAGGACATTCAAAGCTGCTGCACAGGTGACTGTGTGGTTAAGAAGGCATATAGTGTATTAGCCTTCATCAACCGTGGGATTGAGATCAAGAGCCAAGAGGTAATGTTCCAGCTGTATAGGACCCTGGTCAGACCCCACTTGGAGTACCGTGCTCAGTTCTGGTCACCTCACTATAGGAAGGATGTGGAAACCATAGAAAGGGTCCAGAGGAGATTTGCAAGGATGTTGCCTGGATTGGGGAGCATGCCTTATGAGAATAGGGTGAGTGAACTTGGCCTTTTCTCCTTGGAGCGACAGAGGATAAGAGGTGACCTGATAGAGGTGTATAAAATGATGAGAGGCATTGATCATGTGGATAGTCAGAGGCTTTTTTCCTAGGGCTGAAATGGCTAACGTGAAAGGGCACAGTTTTAAGGTGCCTGGAAGTAGGTACAGAGATGTCAGGGGTAAGTTTTTTACACAGAGAGTGGTGAGTACGTGGAATGGGCTGCCAGCGATGGTTCTGGAGGCAGATACAATAGGGTCTTTTAAGAGACTCCTGAATAGGTACATGGAGCTTAGAAAAATAGAGGGTTATGGGTAACTGTAGGTACTGTAATTTCTAAAGTACACATTCTGTTCAGCACAACATTGTGAGCCGAAAGGCCTGTATTGTGCTGTAGGTTTTCTATGTTTCTCTGTTTCTGACACAAGTGTGGGACTGCAGTGGAATTATTGATTTCCATGATTGTCTCCTTTGTAATCTTTTAGTTACAAAGATTACTGAAAATGTGAACCCTTCATTAACTGGATAGCATTCCTGCTCTGAAATAATTAATAATTTATCTTACTTCGTTCAAAGTAGTAGTAGCATAATCTGAAAAAATGTAATATATATTTTCATCCAATTCTGCTTTTAATGTTTGTCTTAATTAATTAAAACAAAAGACTGCAATGAAATTTGCATGGTATTAACATTAGTACAACCTGTGGACAGGTTCCTACTTCCATAATTCCCGACAGTGAGAAAATAGTTCACGCCATAAAATCAATCAGCAAAACTCTTCCACTGAAAGTATTATTTTTACAAAAGCACAAAGCTTTGTAAATAGATTACATAGGATAGATAAAAAGCCCCAGACGTTGTTAAACTAAGAAAATAACATCATAGCCAAAGTGTGTATTTTTCTGAAATAAGTAAGTAATTTGTTTCAAGTTCTGCACTGTAAAAATCTTTGAGAATTTGTCCAGGGGGTTCTACAGTTGCTTATCTTCACTATCATATAATGCTTAAAAGACACCAGTTTATTTTAACAATATTTGAAGCAAAAACTTACTACAGATTTGTATCTTCCATTTGTATTAGGAAAACAAAATACTGTTTCTTTAATATAGTGTCAGATTTTTAATGGATGAGGCTTTTTGGCAAACCACACGCCTTTAGGTGCTGCACACAATGAAACTGACACTTCATTATTCTCCTCCTCCTCCACACACATTCTTATCTATTTCCCCTTGAAAGCAGGAGCAGTGCACTGTTAACTCTTGACCTTATCAAAGACACACTTTAAACAAATGAGAGAAGTATATTGATAACTGAGCTGTGTGTTTTGCATTTTGTCCAAACCATAAACTGGCAGAAAACTTGATCAATTTTTTGCTATCTAATTCAATGCCCTCGTTTGCTCAGAGCATGCTCTTGATACCAAAACTGATGGATTGTAGACTGCTGCTCCGAGCGGCAGTCTCTTTAATGTGTCATCACAAATAGAAGGCAGAAGCTCTATAAAAAAAATTGCTTTGTGTGCATATACTCCAAAAACCTAAAATCTGATGGGAATATTTATCATGATCATCGGTTGTCTAAGCATCTTTAGTGATCTTTTAAACAGTTCTAAACTTTTAAAAGGGTTGGTTTTGCAAACTCATACTCTTAGTGAAAAGTGCAATGAATGTGTAAATGCACTTGGTGACCACTTTATTAGGTGCAGGCTAATAAACTGGCCACGGAGTGTAATTTTCCGGTCTTCTGTTGCTGTAGCCCATCTACTTCAAAGTTCAGCTTGGCATGCATTCAGAGATGCTCTTCTGCACACCACTGTTGCAATGTGCTGGAAACCCTCAGAAGGTCAACAGCAATGTGAAAAGAGAAACAGGGTTAAAAGAACAAAATTAGAAACAGAATAGAATCAAATTTTGCTTTATTTCAGCAAGCAATTAGAAAGGTAACAGGTCATTGTCCTTTATTGTGAGTAGATCTTTTTCAAAATACCTTGCTCCATTCACTTGGGGCTCAAGTGAGACTGTCAGGACAGAGTACGGGTCTGGTTTTCCATCACAAAGAGATTTATGCTTGCAGTAAATATTCACAATGTTTATTCCTGAGATGGCAGATTTATCATAAGAGGAGAGATTAGGTAGCCTGGTCCTGTACACTGACATAGAAAGTAAAATAAAATTGTAAAACATATCTTAAGCACAGAACAGAGTTAACATTTCAGGTCAAAGACCCCTATCAGAACATGGGTTTGAAGAATAAGACTTTAGGAGGCTTCATAAATTTGTAATGAGTTCAACAGGGTGGATGCAAATTTCGTGTTTCCAATGGCTGGGATATCTAGAAACAGGAGTCAACTATTCAGAACAACTATGAGAAGAGATTTCTTCACTGATTTGTATATCAGTGGAATTTTCAACCAAGATGGTTGTAGAGGCTTAAATGCTGAGTGTAAGCAATAGTTGTTTAGATATGAAGAAGATCAGTGAATGATGGATTGGTGCAGGGAAGCAGCAGTAAGGTTGAAAAGAAACCTTGTTGAATAGCCAAACGAGGGGCAGAATAGCTTCCTACTGCTTCTTGACTTTTTAACTTTTAAGTTCTTAAGTTCTTAAAACTTCTTAAGTTTGTATTTTCGTCAACTGATTAACTACAATTAAGCAAATTAAGAGTATCAGGAATGCAAAATACCTCACAAGTTATTACATATAAAGTGAAGTTCCATCAGTTACTGATAGCTGAGATTGCAATTACGTCACAAGTACCAAACCATATTAGAACATAACACATAGGAGCAGAATTAACCCATTCAGCATATTGAGTCTGCTGCACCATTGCATCATAGTTTATGCATTATACCTCTCAACACCATACTCCTGCCTTCTCATCATAACCTTTGATGTTCTGACTAATCAGGAAACTATCAATTTCCACAGGCATCTGTGGCAATAAATTCCACAGACTCACCATTCTCTGGTTTTAAAAAATTCTCCTCGTCTCTCTTCTAAATGGACATCCATCTAGTCTAAGGCTGTGCCCACTGGTCCTAGACTCACACACTAGTGGAAACAACCTCTCCATATTCACTTTGTCTTTTTTGATAGATTTCAGTATTTGATAGATTTCAATGAGATCCACCCTCATTCTTCTAAACTCCAAAGAATACAGGCCCAAATCCATCAAATGCTCCTCATATGTTAATTCTTACATTCCCTAAATAATTCTTGTGAACCACTTCTGGACCCTCTCCAATGCCAGCACTTCTTGCTCTTAGATAAGGGGCCCAAAACTGCTCACAATACTCCAAGTACACTCTGATCAATGCCTTATAAAGCCACAGCAATACATCCTTGTTTTTATATTCTAAATCCTCTCGAAATGAATCCTAACATTTCATTTTCCTTTCTTACAACTCAACCTGCAAGTTAACCTTTAGGTAATCCTGCATGAGGGCTCTCAAGTGCCCTGGAATCACAGATTTTTGAATTTTCTCACCATCTAGAAAATAGTCTATGTCCTTGATCCTTCTGCCAAAGTGGTTGGCCATACACTTCTCTACATTATATTCCAGTTGCCACTTCTTTTCCCAGTCGCCCCATCTGTCTAAGCTCTTCTGCAGACTCCCTGCTTCCTCAACACCACCTGCCTTTCCACCTATCTTCATATGGTCTGCAAACGTGGTCACAGTGCCATCAACTCCATGATCAAAATCATTGACGTATAATGTGAAAAAAAAGTGGTCTGAACACTGACTGCTGCAGAACACCACTAGTCGCCAGCAGCCAATCAGGAAAAGCTCCCTTTATTTCCACTCTTCTTCTTCTTCTAATCTTCTCTCCGTGCTAGTATAATTCCTATGATTCCATGGGCTCTTATCCTGTTAAGCAGCCTCATTTGCAGTACCTTGTCAAAGGCCTTCTGAAAATCCAAATAAACAACATCCTCTGACTACTCTTTGTCTATCCTGCTTGTTATTTGCTCAAAGAATTCCATTCGATTTTTTGGGTAAAATTTCCCTTAAAGAAACCGTGCTGACTTTGTTCTATTTTATCATGTGCCTCCAAGTACCCATAAACTTCATGCTTAGCAACGGACTCCAATATCTTCTCAACCACTGAGGTTGAGCTAACTGACCTATAATTTTGTTTCTTCTTCCTCTCTCCCTTCTTAAAGATTAGAGCTGCATTTGCAATTTTCCAATCCTCCGCAAACAATATTTGTACCAATGTCAAAAATTCTAAGGCAGAAACTTCCACAGTGGCTACTCCAGCACAAGAAATGGTTCAGGCATCTACTAATCAGCTGTACAAGTAAGATAACATGAGCAAAAATGTTACTTATTGATTATATGTTTCCAATTATGATCCAAACATGATTTGGAATTGGAGTTCAATAAAGGTTAATTAAAGTTTCATAACATATCAGCACAGAATATTCCTTTGCTCTTTCTTGAATATATCGGTAGTTATTATCTGAATGAATGTTATCAGTGGTTGCTGGTGTTAAATGTGTGCTTAAATATCAACTAGCTGTTATGTTCCCCACATACATTCACATCCATTAAAGTCATTATTAGCCCAGCACATATTTAACTTCGAGGTCAGAGACAAACGCTCCTTGAGTACAATGAGGACCAAAGAGAACTCAAGCCAGCCAGTTCTTTGCAGACACTTCTCCCAGTATTTTCTCTGAAATCAGCAGTCAATGTCATAAGAAGTATTTGGTTGAATATGTTTCACAGCAGCAATGGTGTAAAGAAACTGCAAATTAAGATTATGCCTGCAGGATTAATCCAGCAGGGAAGAAGGCAGCAATATTGCATGTGACAATATGCCTTGGAGAGGATAAATGAAAAAATGGGAGGTGAGTACAGGGCATTGACAAAAGGTTGCTTTTATTTTTACCTCTATGCTATCATCCACAGATGTGAATAATCTGAGCAGGTGATGCAGTAATTTATTTGTTCTTCTCTCAATCTTGTGGGTAGCATTTTGTCCACATAGGTCCTCTGTCTTTGATTATTTCAGTGAAGCCCAATGTCAAGAAGCAGCAATTCATCGTCAGGCTTGATATCTTACAGATTACATAACCCCACACCGAATAATCAGCCATTTCATTCTCGTTTCCTATGCTGTCTGTAGATAATTTGAAATGTTCAGTCTGCTTTCCAAGTTATACATGGCCTCTAAACACAGCTGGTGATATCATCCTCTGGACATCAATTCTTTGTGATTTCCACCTTTAGAAAAATACATCCTTAGATATTTCTACCCCTCCCTTTGACTCTGCAAATTAAACCTCCTTCATTTCTATCTTTGTTTAGTTTATTTATCTTTGTTTAGAGATACAGCATGGTAACAGGCCCTTCCAGCCCATGCTGCCCAATTACCATAAATTCCAGATTATAAGCCGCTACTTTTTTCCCACGCTTTGAACACTGCAGCAACACTGCAGCCTACACTACGGTGCGGCTAATGCATGTTTTTTTTTTCATGCCGCCAAAAACATTTTGCCTCGTAACAGTAGACTGTTATGAATCCCGTAACTGGAGAACTTACCAGCAAAGATAGAGAGGTCCGTTGAAGTCTGATGTCACTATTTTCAAACGTTTTATTTATAAAGGGACACAAAAGTAGGGTTAATACATACATTCAGATAGTGCACATCGTCAACACTCAATCTAAAGCACGGGTATAGTCATACTCATCATTAAGTGAGCTCTGCTGTTGTCTAGGGGTTAATAGATTGTCCGTTGGAAATATAAAAGTCACTCAGAAAGTCTGCAGGCCTCAGCCCTTTGAAAATCGCTGGGTTTCACGTGGGGCGACCGAGAGAGAGAGAGATCGGGGGAGAAGAGAAAGAACTTGCCGAGTCTTGATGAATCTTCCGTGAAATCGGGGGAGCGTTGGGTTCCTCTCCCCGATGTTAGTTAAAAGCGGTTTTCTGTGATTCCAGCCACAAATTCCAATCCCGGAATCTAACGCACGTGGCTTCCTTCAGAATGGCTTCCCGCTGCTGCGGGACACTCTCGTGTCTTCTTGGTGCGTCTGAGGGGCTGTCCCCCTGAGACTCTCCTTTATATTTCCTCACGGGGTCGCAGGTGTCAATCAGGTTGTGATGATGCAATCTCTCGCTCAACCAGCCCACCTTGCCCGAGGGCTTTTCACGTGGTCTCCATGAGACAATAGTCCCTGTCGTCTTATTCTGTATCCCGGGTGGGATGTGCAATTTGGCACATTTCTCTCTCTCTCTATCTCTCCTACTGGGTCTTCTGACACCCCCCCCCCCCCCCCAAACGGGTGCTCTTGCGATTCTCACAAAGGAGGGGGCTGGGATCATAGTAAGATCAATAAAATTGATGAGTAGTTCACAGAGGTCCAATGAAATTGTACGATAACTCAAGCGCAATTTCACAATTAAATTATTGTAAATCAGTCATTTGTACTCACCCACATCAACATGGAAAACACTCGAAGAAAAGCATATAATGCAGCTTTTAAGTTAAAGGCGATCAATAACTTTTCCTGGTAGGCTGCAGTATATATATATTTTTTACCAGTCGTTAGGAGATATTGGAATGTTGTTCGTGCACTGTTCTGTAAAAAAGTATACGCAACGTAATTTGTGTGTTACCGAAACGTATGTATATTTAAAAGTAGCTGTGTTACAGGCACTGTTCGAAAAAAAGCATTTGCAATATGTATTTGTTTATGTTACCAAACAGATTTAATTAAAAGTTAAAAAATCCTGACGTGTAATATCTTTCTGTGTAAATATCTCATATTACAACGTGGGACACCTGCGGCTTAAAATCCGGTGCGGCTTGTACAAGTACAAAATTGATTTTCTTTCTAAAATTAGAGCGTGCGGCTTTTAATCAGGTGCGCTCTGTAGTCCGGAATCTACGGTATACCCTTTCGATCAATTAACCTCCAGGCAACGGCAGGAGGTGAGCATGGGTCCTTGGTGTTGTAATAGCATGATGCTAGCCACTACACTACCCAACCTGAAGCATTAACCTTGTTCCTCTCCTCACAGATGGTGCTGGACTTGCAGTGTACCTGAAGCTCACTGGCATATAGAATGATCCTGCTGGCTCATGGACTACAGAAAAATAAACATGCACTCAGCCAGGAAGGCAAAACATGTGCTGACCTTTATGGTAAGGGAGTCAGAATCTTGTTAAAGGTACCAGACTTTGTTGGCACCTCATTTGAAAGGGTGCATGCAGAATGTATCTCACTTACAGCCAGTATCAAATGGGCATCCTCTGTTTGGAGATTGAAATTGGCCAGCGTCATTGAAGTTTAGAAATTTGTGGTATGTAGCCAAATCCAAATCACCTAACCCAGCTTCTGCTCAACTTAAGAAACATCAATAATCCTGCCAAGCTTGCAAATGGGTTTAGCATACTGACCCTGTGGTGTAGTTGTGCCTTCATGGAGGCAGACGATAGGGGATGTCCCGTGACAGTCTGACTAAGGGTCCTGAATGTTGATGACATAATGTAAAAGATACACTTTCAGAAACTGAAGAGCAAGTAAGATAGGCAAATAAGAGACTATTAGAATCTGCTCCAATGTCATTCATAAACACAGATCCCCCGAGAAAGCACAAATGCACAGTTGGAATATTCATGGCTCTGTTAGAGGGTTGCAAATTTGGTTCAGTTTTTTTTCTAAGATATATGAGGTTATAATAAGGATTGAAAAGGAAAAAATTTGGAATTCAGGAATCAGACAATCAATTGTTATTAGCATTTCCCACTGCTGTACTTCTTGACCCTCTAATGCACATTGAAGACAATGCAGGAATTATGCAGCAGTTCAGAACAATGAAATAAGAATTTAAAACTCAAAAATAAGTCAAAAGCATTAGCCGAAACTAGTCATAATCTCTTGCCCTTGGTTTATTTTTTCAACCAGTAGCAGTATTCCATATCTGCAACACTACCCAGAGCACATTTCCATTAATACCAACAGCTAAAATTAATAACATCAGACCAATAGCTTCAATAGTCTTTATGCAGTATTTATGCACATTGTTGCTTTTTAATTTTAAAATGATATCTTTCCCTCTTAAAATAAGGGAGAATATTCCAAGTTTTTAATTACCTCTTACTTTCCTTCAAGATAAAATAGAAGAGAAAACTTACATTTAATTTTGACATAATTAAAATTGTGACCTTTGTGTCCATTTATATAAATTATGTCCATTACTGTAAAATTACAGAGCCTAGCACAAAAACTGTAAAAATATAGACATATAGAAAGACACTGCCTTGCACTATTAACTATATAAAATATGGCAAAAAAATACTGTACAGATATTCCTCAATATACCAAAAATTTCCATTCCTGAAGAACATCTTGTTCAGTGTAATTTATAAATTACAGAGGTTTGTTTCATTAGATTCAATGAAACAATTCTGGTTGCATTTCCAGCTTATGAACTTCAGTTTTCAAGACAAGAATCTTAAATAATAAAGTATCTTTTAGGTTTAAAATTAGGTCTTAAATTAAGTTAATAGAATATACATGCTGTACTCTTTCAGAGTATTCAGCATGCAAAACAAAAGAGAAACTCTGAGGAATCTTGACAGGGTGAACACAGAAAGTATGTTTCCTTTTGTGGAAGAATTTAGACCTAGAAATCACTGTCTCACAATTAGCGCTGGTGCAATTAAGGCAAAGAGGAGATTAAATTATTTTGTGAAGACCACAACTCTTCAGAAATTCCAATAAGAGGGCTCAAGTTCTCATCTGTAGACTAAGTCGAATTTAACCTTAATCGTCCTTGGCATTGTCTGTAAGGAGAAGGGCAATGTGATCTCTGGCTGTATTGAACCTTAAGTGGTTCACTCTTCCCCAAGAGGAAGGTGCATAAAGATATTCTCTCTCCAAATAGTCCGATCTCATGTAATGTGATTCACTTCAGTTCCTTTCGGAAATTTTTCCGGTGATCTTCATGCTACAGTATTTGCACTTGCTGATTCCCCACAAGATTAGGCAGTTAAAACAAAAATTGCTAGAAGGTCAGGCAGAATCTGTAGATTTTTTGCACTACTGTTACTAACGAGTAACTCAAGTCCAACAAACGCTTTTTAATCACATCAGGTTTAGTATTAATGCTTATAGCCTGTCTAATTTCTTAGAGGAGTTTGATTCTCAGCACAGCTGGGGTGTTTTGAAGTCACCTTGAAAGATTTGCATAATAAACCATGATAAATCCACTGACAAACAGACTTCTGTGACTAGAACAATCTCCATGAAGACAAATAGTGTGGGAGGTTATACGAAATGCAATGTGAAATATCAGTATGATTTTAGATATATCCTTAAAAGCTTTGCAGATCAAGGCCAAACACTCACCGCCATTACAGCAAATGCTTAAAAACTGAGCATTTGTAAATTGAGGGCCATTGATGTTTTGTAATAAATTCCTGTTATACCACGGGCCACAATAGTGTGGCAGTTAGTGTGACGCTATTGCAGCTCAGAGCTTTCCAATGTTCTGTTCAGTTCCAGCAAGTAAGAAGTTTGTACATTCCCCCTGTGAACGCTGTACATTCAGTAAGAAGTTTGTACATTCCCCCTGTGAACGCTGCAGGTTTCTTTTGAGTGCTCCAGTTTCTTCCCACAATCCAAAGACGTACCAATTAGTAGACGTACAATCCAAAGACGTACCAATTAATTGCTCGCTCTAATTTGTCCTGTGATTGGCTAGTGTAAGATGGGTGAGTTGCCAGGCAGTGCAGCTCATTGAGCTGGAAGGGTCTGTTCCACGCTGTATCTCAAAATAAATAAATAATACAAAAGATCCATTGTTGGATAGCTTGTCTCGACAACTAACTACATGTTTGTAATAATATAATCACTAACTGCACTTACTCCAGTATTTGCTACAATTCTGTAAAACAATTACTTGAAACAATTAGGCAGTTGCGTTATTATGTCCCATTGGTTGGAAGCAAAATAATCATTATAAATAATTAAAATTACAAATCCAGAAACTACGATGTGTTATGACTGAATAATTGTGTGTGCACAGCAGTGTGTAATTACTGAGCTGAGGGTACCCCCATTTTTTGTGCCTTCAATTTGGTGATATTACAATATACTATACGCTTTTATGCACTGAAGCACACACCTGAATTGTCAGCTCTTTCTCTTGCAGTACAACTGAATAAATGTGGCCTGCATTCCATGAACCTGTTTAAAGCCATTACATTGTCATGTTATTGAGTGCTCATCAATTCTTTAACATTTGTAAAAGAACATTTGCCTGCTTATTAGTCATGGGTGACAAACTTGATCCATTTTAGTCCAAACTCTCAAAGGTTCATTACATTTATGCCTTTGCATCAATGTGCCTTTAACTCAGGTTATTATGGACTACTGCTGCAGTTCGACATTCTACCAGCAACATAACTTAGCATAAAGTAAGTGCACTGTGATTTCAAAAACTAAAAAAAAATCATAAGTTCTGCATTCTTAAGGTCATAAAAAAAATCAAAACTATTGTGAAATGAAATAAATAAAATGTAAACTAGTCTGAAGCAGAGTTGGACATATTTCAATTACACTTGGTAAATAATTAATTGGCAAATTAAGCTTTGCAAAAATCATTTAAAAATAACTTAGCTATGTACTTGTTTTGGCTATCATTCCCTTCAGAATTGTGTTATGTGACAACTATTAAATCTTCTGGACTGCAGCAATGTTGAAAGAAAGTTTCCAAGGCAGGACATGAATAGAATAAACCACACACCTTGTTTGAGTTCAGAGTGCCTCATATGCAACAGAATACAATCTGCAATGGATTTTGTTTAGCAGCAAAGTGCCAAATAATGTTGTAATCCTTATAAACAAAAAGTGTTCTAAATAAATTCAAGAAGATAGAACATCATCAAAACCACTCATGCTCTCAGTGCTATTATATTTGTTTCATATTTGCTGAGTCGCTCTTCTGCACATTGTACTTTTTGTCAGTCTTTGTGTGTAGGTTTCCATTGTATTTCTTTGTTCTTCTGTGAACGCCTGCAAGAAAATGAATCTCAGGGTGGTATATGGTGACATATATGTACTTTGATGATAAATTTGCTTTGAACTCTGAACCTATATATCTGCATGAGGTGTGGAGAGAGCATGGACAGGTAACAGGCCTGGTCCAGTCCTCCTTCATGCCATTTCCATTTCAATCTGTTACTTCAGGTGTTTAGATTTAGTTCTTGGTGACATACAGTATACACACTTTGATAATAAATATACTTTGAACTTAGAACTTTGATATCAACATCATCTGAATTCACAATGAATTACATTTTTTATCTGATCATGAATTTTCTAGCAAGTAACCTGTACCAACCTTATGTAGTAAAATCTTACAGGAGCATAAGATTCCACTAAAGTAAAAAAGAGCTTGCTTTTACATAGCACCGTGACATAACTCCAATATATCCAAAATGCATTAGAATTGATGAATTACTGTTATGTAAGCATGTAGCCAATTAGGAATCAGCGTAGATCTTATTAAGGTGGAAACAACATAAATAAGCTTTTAATTTGCTTTGGTTATATTGGCTGGGGAGGAACATTGGCCAGGACACCACGTTAATCTTGATTCTTTAAACTGTTCCATCATTTTTTTTTGTTCACCACTTCAGAACAACAATACATAAAGCCTGTGTCTTCAGCCAAGAAAAATATTGCCTCCCAAGAACAGTATTTTTCTGCCTTCAGTCCAACTGCTTCATTCTGTGTCAGGAAGACCTCAGCTGGAGCCAAAATCACATTTGATTTTTCACCTGAGGGACTGTGTTACTTTTGCTGAAGTCATTAATCTTTGAACATGCACTTTGTTGAAGAAATTGTCCTACCTTGAAGGTAAACTGTTATGAACTGGTGAAGACCCCAGAGAATACTAAGCCAGGAGAGGATCACGAAAGTAAGATTTTACCTTGCTTTATTTTCAATGTTGAGACAGAAGAAATAAATCTGCCTCCTTATGCTTCAAAACTAAAGTCTGCATTTCTTTCACCACTACACGTAGAGCAGAGACCCTAATGGAGTGGCTAACAGCGGGAACCACTGTCAGCAAGTACTGACACATCTTAAATTTAACTGGTATGAAGTTGGTAACCTTTGTTAGGGATGCTCAGGCATGGCACGTCCTTCAGGAGTAATGGGACATGGGTAACAGCCAGTTTACACAAAATCTGTTCACATTATAATATCCATTGATACTTTAAGGGTATTGAATTAGACACTAGGTGTGGGACATTCTGATTCTGGACCCTTGTAACTATACAGGGGAAGAATTATTTTAAAATATACCAGTACTCATTGAAGCTCCCAAAGTAACATCCCCTGTGTTAATATATAGTCAATACAGGGCCAAAATCCCATTTGATTTAAGTGCCATATTCATGCCACTTACACATAGTTCAAGATACACTTGTTTAGTCATTGCTGTAATAAAAAAAAAAGCAGTACATCGAGTGTGGTCAGAACCCTTCGGTTTGTTCACCAGTATCTGAATTTTCGAAGGTGTTCTGAGTTGTCGAGATGTACTCCCATTGTAATTCAAGAAAGGTATCTGTCAACATTCATAATGTTGAAGTAGATAATAATAATCATTGAAATTATATTTGATCACATTGATATTTCTGTGTTTAAGAAACCAGAAAAATTTCTTTGGGTTTCTCTGAAGTATAGCAGCTTCTCCACAATGTTTACACATCGTGGCTGTACAAAGACCTTTTACATCTACAAATCTAGTCGGTAAGTGGGTCATTTACAGTCACAAGCACCAGAACTTCAGTGACATTGTGTATATTAAGTTGCCTGCATTTTTAAATGCCCTGAGAAATTAGATCAGCGACACACTGTCCTGCAGCATTCCAGCAAAACTCCACAAATGTGAAAATAAAGGATTCTCAGAATCAGGTTTAATATCACTGGCATATGTCATGAAATTTGTTGTTTTATGGCAGCAGTACATTGCAATGCATAATAATAAAAACTATTGTTACGAACCCCGTAACTGGGTGTCTTACCAGCAGAGATAGAAGTGTCCGTTGGAGTCTGGTGATACTATTCTTCACAGTATTTATTAGTAAAAATACACAAAAATAATATCAATGCAAATATACAGATAATATACGTCATCAATACTAAACCTGAAAGTGCGGGTATAATAATAATCAATAAGAAATAAGCTCTGTCGTTGTCTAGGGGATAATGAATTGTCAGATGGAAATATAAAGTTCAGTTCAGTTCATGCAGACTGTGTTAGTTGTTGGTCGTGGTGTTTCAATTGTTGGAGAGAGAGAGAGGGAGAGAGAGAGAGAGAACAGTAACAGCTATTGACCTGCCAACTTTCCTTTACGATTTTGATCTGTCGATGCGTTGTTGCTGTGGCCATTCACGTATGACCCCTCCTTCCTTTAGCTAGACCGTTCTTCCGTGGTGGACTCATCACCCAGGCAAGAGTGGACACACACACAAGCCCTCATTGGTCTCGTAGCATCTCTCCTGGTGTGTCTGAGGGGTGTTCTCCAGACCTCACTTTTATCCCCACTCAGGGGGTCTCAGGTGTCAATCAGGTTGAGATGATGTAACCCATCAAACCAGCCCACACTGGTTGTCCCCGAGGGGTTTCAATGAATAGAACAGTGCCAAGTACACAAACCTTCTCCAAAAGACAATAGCAGTAATCAATGGTTCCACTCTCTTTTGTTGGTAGGAGTCATTCCACTTTGTGTATCTCTGAACTGTCTCTCTCTCTCTCTCTCTCTCTCTCATTAATTTTCATGAGCTGTTATCAATAACAACTGCCCTTTCAGAGTCCCTTTTGTCTCTCTGACTTCCTTGATAACAGCATTGGAATAGTAGCAGTTTGCGATTCTCCAAAAGGGGGAGGGGCATTGGCGATTTTGTACCCTTCTGCCCATCAGAATTGTTCATACTTCGTAACACCCCCACCCTTCTAAGAATTTTCACCAAAGGGGAAAATTAACTAATACAGAGTCTTACAGAATTACAGAATCTAACACAATACAAAAGAGTGTCTTTACTACAGAGTAATACAGATATACATTCAACTGAGCATCTAAACCGTTAGTGATTACATTGTCACTTCCTTTAATATCTTGTACCTTAATAAATTCCTGTAGCATCAGACTCCAATTTAATAACCACTAAAAAGTGGTTATTAAAAAGTCCTTTTCTTCAGCAAAACAAAACAAAAGGGTTGTGATCTTAAGTATATATTACAAAATGTGAACCAATACATGTGTGATTATTCTGTAGTACATTACAAAAGTTTATGCAAATGTTAATCTTTATTTTACTTTTAAACTCAACAGTCAATCTTCCATGGTGTTGTCTTTATTATTTACATGCTTTGTCGAAATCCCTCAAAACCAGATCCTGTTATTTAAAGTGGCATTTTGTCAACCTTCGCCTGTTTTCCACTTAACTCTCATGTGGTTAGCTTGCTCACCAGTGTGGAATAGGCTTTCACATACTCCTTTCATAGGAGTTATTTTATCAACAATGTTTTCCAAACTTAGCCCATCTTCTGAACTTCCACACAATTCTTTATTTTTAAGCAAGTCATTAGTTTTATTTTCAGGACCCTTCATTCTATTAGTTTTCAGTTTAACATCTGCAAGTGGTTTACCTTTAAATTCCAAAACAAACTGTAATTGATTCACAGGCATCTTGTTAACAAGCCATTGTTCCTTCAGCCTGGTTACTGCTTCTGAAACCAATCCAGACTTTAAATTTTCTTTATTCAATTCAGGAACTACACTTTTCCCTTCTCCTTCAATAATAATATTCACATCACCAGCTTTCTCCTCACTAACTTTTAACACACCTTCTAACACAAACAACTGAGAATTCTCACTTCCCACGGGTACCAAGGTTAACCCTTTCTTCACTGAACCAAGTCCATCTGACCCAAAAGGACTGCGTTCCTTCTCAACTAAATCAGATACCTCAGACTTTTCCTGAGTTTCATTATTAGGTTCAGTACCACGTGCATCCACATCTTGAACACACTCAAACAGGACATCTGCCTCTTCCAGGCTTTCAATACCCATCCCCTTTTCAAATTCTAAGTTCCCCTGATCCTCCCAGTTACTCTCTGGACAACTCCCTTCCGGAGTAAACTCAACCCTGCGGGTTAAAACAATTTCATCTGCTAACCCAGCAGACTCCTTCAAGGTAACGGCATCCTTTTTATCTAGGACTGCCCTTATATCATTATAGAGAACACATTTAAAATTTTCAACTTCTTCAAACAGTTCCGTCAAGCCAGACAGATCATCCATGTCCAACCCTGGACCTTCTAACGGCCTTATCTGTTTCTCATCTTTACTCTGTGCCTCTATACATTCCCTCCTGTCTAAGGGTAGGTCTACCTCCTCTCCTTTACTCTCTTTCACCTCCCTATTCTCTGTTTTACCATCCCCCTAACCCCTCTTGGTACAGGGTCGATAAAAAATGTCTCAGCCAAATCTATACTGGACTGATTTAAACTGGTCTTGTTCTCAGCTGCCTTTCTCGACATGCTGCGAGTGATCGCGCATCTGGGATAGATCTTGGAATCTAGGGGCAGGTCCTCAACACTTACAGGTTTGCTCGTCAGCTTCATGGCTGAACACACCTCACCCCCTGCTAAATCATTACCAAGAAGGACGTCCACGCCGTCTCTCGGTAATTCTGACCGTACCCCTATTTCAACAGGTCCAGATACCAGATCACAATTTATAATGATCCTATGCAAAGGTACAGCTTCTGTCCCTTTTCCTATGCCTCTCAAAACTACCTCTCCCATCTCAGGACCAAAATCTAGTACCTTACTGAGAATCAATGACTGCTCAGCTCCAGTATCTCTCCAGATCCGCACTGGAACTGGTGTTTCTCCCTCTTTCACAGACACGGTCCCTGCTGAAATAAATTTCTCACGCCCCTCTCGTATTCTATTTACCTGGGGCTTTCTCGTCGATTTGCTGATCAACACAATACACCCTGTAGGGACTGCTGTGTTCCCTTTCCCTGTCTCCTTCCTTGGAGCAAAGCACTTAGATGCAATATGACCCACCTTTCCACAATTAAAGCCCGTCAAGCCTGGAACCCTCCTGCCAGCCTGCCTTTCTTCCTCCTTACATTTATCACTAGCTCCCAGCTTAATTTCTACCTCAGCCGGCAGGTTTTCTCTACCATTCCCACGGTCTTTCTGGTAACTCTTATTCGAGGAAAACTTTGTCTTGTGGGTTAGGGCATATTCATCTGCGAACCTGGCAAATTCTGATATAGACTTATTCGGCTTCCCATTAAAATATATCCGGATATCATCCAAAACACAACCTTTAAATTCCTCATTCAGAATTAACTCTTTGAAACGATGGAAATCCTCTTCCACCTTTTCTGCTGCACACCAACGATCCAAGAGCACGCCCTTCTCATAGGCAAACTCTGCATACGTCTGATTCCACATTTTCATTAAATCTCTGAACTTCTGTCTATATGCCTCAGGTACCAACTCGTAGGCGTGAAGAATGGCCTGTTTTACTTCCTCGTAATTCTCAGACTCCTCCGTGGACAACGCCGCATATGCCCGTTGTGCCTTCCCTTTTAACACACTTTGTAACAACATCACCCACTGATCTCTGGGCCACTTCTGATTCACTGCCACCTTTTCAAAATGCAAGAAATAACTATCAACTTCTGTCTCCTCGAACGGAGGTACTAACCTAAACTCCCTACTAACATTAAACCTCTCCTCTCGGTCTGCCCCTTGGACCCTTCTCTCTTGCTTTAACTTCTCCATATCCTGCTCATGCTGCCTCTGTTTCTCCTTCTCCTCATACTCCCTCTGTTTTTCAGCTCTTTCCTTCTCCCTTTCAGCTGCTTACAGCTGTTTTAACCGAAGTACATGCTCCCTCTTCTTCTGTTCCACGTCCAGCCTCAATTTTTCCAACTCTAACTGAGCCGGCCCAAAAGCTGGTACCTTTTCAGGGATATTTTCCAATAGCTCGGCCAAGAACACATCCTTCTTTATATAATACTGAGTTATGGCCCTCCGCATCTCCCACTTTTTCATTGACAACCTCACCTCTGTAAGATTTAGTCCTTTCGCAATATTTGCCAAGTCCGTCTTTATGGCATCCTCTAGCGCCTTCAAAGTCGGATTTTGTGTAAATTTGTCTACATCCATCTTTGCTGGTTTCCCATCTGGTTACCCACGCAACCAGATCAAAGTCTGGACTTAAAAGCGGGATTCACTGGCCCTCCAATTTGGTATCAAATCTCGAGACAAGGCCCCAATTTGTTACGAACCCCATAACTGGGTGTCTTACCAGCAGAGATAGAAGTGTCCGTTGGAGTCTGGTGATACTATTTTTCACAGAATTTATTAGTAAAAATACACAAAAATAATATCAATGCAAATATACAGATAATATACGTCATCAATACTAAACCTAAAAGTGTGGGTATAATAATAATCAATAAGAAATAAGCTCTGTCGTTGTCTAGGGGATAATGAATTGTCAGTTGGAAATATAAAGTTCAGTTATGCAGGCTGCGGTAGTTGTTGGTCGCGGTGTTTCAATTATTGGGGAGAGAGAGAGAGAGAGAGAGAGAGAGAGAGAGAGAGAGAGAACAGTAACAGCTATTGACTTGCCAACTTTCCTTTACAATTTTGATCCATCGATGCGTTGTTGCTGTGGCCATTCACGTATGACCCCCCCCCCCCCGTCCTTTAGCTAGACCGTTCTTCCAGGGTGGACTCGTCACCCAGGCAAGAGTGGACACACATACAAGTCCCCACCAGTCTCTTAGCATCTCTCCTGGTGCATCTGAGGGGTGTTCCCCAGACCCTACTTTTATCCCCACTCACGGGGTCTCAGGTGTCAATCAGGTTGAGATAATGTAACCCATCAAACCAGCCCACTCTGGTTGCCCCTTGAGGGGTTTCAATGAATAGAACAGTACCAAGTACACAAACCTTCTCCAAAAGACAATAGCAGTAATCAATGGTTCCGCTCCTCTTTTGTTGGTAGGAGACGTTCCACTTTGTGTATCTCTGAGCTGTCTCTCTCTCTCTCATTAATTTTCATGAGCTGTTATCAATAACAACTGCCCTGGCAGAGTCCCTTTTGTCTCTCTGACTTCCTTGATAACAACATCGGAATAGTAGCGATTTGCGATTCTCCAAAAAGGGGGGAGGGGGGATTGGCGATTTTGTACCCCTCTGCCCATCAGAGTTACTCATACTTTGTAACACTATAAAATAAGAAATATATATTAAATAAGTAATGCAAACAAAGAGAGGATAAAAAATAATGACTTTGGTTCATTGCCATTCAGAAATCTGATGGTGGTGGGGAAAAAGCTGTTCCTGAAACATTGAATGTGTGTCTTCAGGCTTCTGTACCTCTTCCCCGATGGTAACAATGAGATGAGTGCAAGTCCTGGGTGATAGGGGTCCTTAATGATAGATGCTGTCTTTTTGAGGCATCATCTTTTGAAGGTGTTCTAGATGCTGGGGAAGGCAAGTCCTTCTGATGGTGCTGGCTGAGTTTACAACCTCAGGTAGCTTTCTTCAATCTTGTGGTGGCCTGTCCATATCAGAGAGTGATGCAAGCAGTTAGAATGCTCTCTGTTGACATACCAAGTCTCTTTAAACTCCTAATGAAATAAGTCTTTGTCCTACAACAACACCAGCTGAACTTTATGTTCGCAAATCCTGCAAAGATTACAGAATCAGAATCTGGTTTCTATCACCGGCATAGGTTGTGAAATATGTTGCAGCAGTATATTGCAATACATAATAGCAAAAACTGTAAATTACAGTCAGTATATATATATTTTAAGTCAAGTTAAATTAGTGCAAAAAGAGAGAAAAAAAGAAAAAGTAGTGAGGTAATGTTCATGGGTTTGATGTCCGTTTAGAAATCAGATGGCAGAGGTGAAGAAGCTATTCCTGAATCATTGAGTGTGTGCCTTCTTGTGTCTTTATCTTCTCCCTGATATCAGCAATGAGAGGAGGGCATGTCCTGAGTGATGGGGGTCCCTAATGATGGATGCCAACTGTTTGAGGAATCACTCCTTGAAGATGTCCTGCATGCTGGGGAGGCTAGTGCCCATGATGACACTGACTGAGTTTACAACTTTCTGCAGCTTATTTCAATACTGTGCAGTGTCTCCCGCCCATACCGGACAGTGATGATGCCAGTTAGAATGCTCTCCATGGTACATCTGTGAAACTTGTGAGTGTCTTTGGTGACATGCCAAATCTCCTCAAACTCCTAATGAAATATAGCCTCTGTTGTGCCTTCTTTGTAATTACTTCAATATGTTGATATTTAAATGACATTGTATTCAAAACTGCTTTCCATAAACAGGAAGAAGAAACACAAATTGTCTGGTGAGGTTAGTCTGACATTCCTAAAAATAAAGTCATTTATATTGTCTTTGAAATTCCACCTGTCTACCTTCACTTCAAGATACTCATTAACTAAGCATTATCAACTATGTAAACAAGCCTTTAACTCAATTACATAATCTGCAGCTTCTTATTCAAACAACATTATTAATGTTTGTTCAAAACATCAACTACATGGTTAATTACCCAAGAATGATTATACTCTAAGGCAAGGGCAAAAATATTATTAATGAGTTTTCAGTCTTATACAAGATAGTGTCAATTTCAATATTGCTACTAGCTGCAGGGGCAATTTCTTCTTTGGTAAGCATTGGATATATGTATGTGGCAAAGCTTCACCAAAGTTAGACCTTTATGAACATGAAAGGCTCATAAATCATAACCTTCAACAGTAAACAATTACTCTGTGAATGACTTATAATGGGTTTGCAAGATAAAGAACCTGTGAAAAGCCACAGAATTGATGCAAATTTTTTTTATTACAAGAGTACTTTGAAATATGTCCTGAAGCATAGAACGTGGTTGAGTCAAGGCAGCAAAATTTTTCACTTAGTGGAAGGTGTTTCAATGTATTTAATATTAAACAAGAAAAAAGGTACCCATAAAAAGAGTGAAAATGGAGGGGCAAGGATTGGAACCATTGCACACAGCATAGTGACTGAAAGAGTAGTTATTAATACAAAGGGAAACATGGGTGAGGATATGTTCAATTATCAGTGAGTTTTCTGTCATTGCATTTATAGTCTCCCTTCAAATTATGCCACATTTATAAGCATGGTATGAGCTATTCATGTTGCTGGATATTATGACAATAAGCATTTCATTTTTCCTCACTGCAACTTGTTCTGTATGAATATTAGCAACAATAAAAACTAAAAATCTTCCTTCATTATCGTTCCAAATCAGACATATATCTAATGTGTATGAGCAATAGTTAAATGTTTGAATTTCTATTTCATATATACTTAAGAGATATCTGGTGAAAATTCACCACTCTTGTCATCAATATTGATTTATGTTTAAATTGATGTTCGAGCATGGGTTAATAATATTCTCAGTCATTTAAGCATAGTCTTAAATTGGGCATTATTGGAGTGAGATCTGTGCTAATTTCAGGTGCAGTGACAAGAATTATCATCGCAGTTTTTGTCACATATTTACAACTTGAAAGAAAATTTTGAATTTGTCCTGATGGAAAATGAACATCACTTCTAAATACAGAAATTTATCCCCTTGTGTAGGGGTCACTAATGAACTTAAACCAGATGAATATCTGCTTTATATAGTATCCATTTATTAAGGGTTTTCAACTGACTGTCACTGAATTGATAAGAAGCCAAACTAAAGCCTTGTGTTTTTCATAATATTCTTTTAAGTTGTGGCTGGATATGGAATGCAGGTCCTCACAATTTACAAATGCCCAAATGATATAACCATGCGTATGAGCAAGTGTTTGAGAGACTTCCAGCTGTTGTAGGGCCTCTGGCATCTTCTGCTGTGCGGAGTCTTGGTTTGTGGCTTCATTTCCAACTTTAAAACAGTTCATGTTACAAATAGTCTTCGGGAACGGAACCCATGTGAAACCTGGGGAGGACCTGAATCAGAGAAACTTCAGTTGTTGATACAAATGATGAAAATTGTGGTCACCAAACTTAGCAAGCTCATGAATATCTAAGTTTTCATCTGTGATATTTTCTTACCCTTTCTCAAAGGACATTTGGAATTATGTAACCCTGAAGAACATTGCTAAAGAGGAATAGAATAATATAATGGAAGCATTTAAAGTGAAGGGATCTATTTTATAAACAATACGCTAACGCACACTGAAGTTGGTTAAGTTTGGTGAAGCAGGTGTTACGAAACCCCGTAACTGGGTCACTTACCAGCAAAGATAGAGAGGTCCATTGAAGTCTGATGGTACTATTTTTAAAAGTATTTATTGATAAAGGGGCACAAAAATAAGATTAATGCAAACATACAGATAATATACGTCGTCAATACTAAATCTAAAGCGCAGGTATAATAATAACCAATAAGAAATAGCTCTATTGTTGTCTAGGGGATAATGTATTGTCCGGTGGAAATATAACAGTCACTGTTAGTTCGTTCAAGCTGCAGCGTTTTTGGGTTTAAGAGCGAGGCGGTTTAAACTTGCCCAGGTCTTTTATGATGCCAATCGGTTGAGTCAGGGGAGTGGGTTTCCCCGTTGTTAGCTAAAAGCCGTTTTCCATGGTTCCAGCCATCAGTTCCAGCAATGGAACTGAATGCACATGGCCTCTGTCAGATGACTTCCTGCTGTTACGCGGTCGCTTAACGTTTCTTCTGGTGCATCTGAGGGGCTGTTCCTACAGATCCTCTTTTATCCTGACTCGCAGGGTCGTAGATGTCAATCAGGTTGGGGGTGATGCAATCTCTCCCTCAACCAGCCCACTTTGCCTGAGGGCATTCACGTAGCATAGTCTCCAATCCACAACTTCGCCTTCCGGAGACAATGGCCATGTCCTGTAGCTTTACATCGCCAGGGAAACGAGACATTCTGCACGTCTCTTCTCTCATTTCCTGGGCCCCTTGACCCAACCCAACAGTGATCTTGCAATTCTCACAAAGGAGGGGCCTACCCCGCACCCTTCGGCCCCTCAGAGCTGTGGTACATTCATAACACAGGCAAGCTTTTCCCTGATCAGGTGATGAAGAGTCTTTGACCTGATACAAGAACAGTTTCTATTTGTGCAGATGCTGTCTGACCTGCTGAGTTTTTGAGGAGATTTGGTGTATCACCAAAGACTCCAATGGATTTCTACTGGAAAGCATTCTTATTGGTTACATCTCTGCCTGGTAGGAGACACCAACATACAGAATCATAAAAGCTGCAAAGGGTTGTAAGCTCAGCCACTTCAGCATGGGCATGAGCCTCCACGTTATCAAGGATATTTTTAAAAGGCAATAGGAGGGTGCCATTCATCATTAAGGACCCTCACCACCTAGGACATGTCCTCTTCTCATTGCTGCCATCAGGGCAGAGGTACAGGAGCCTGAAGAGGCACATTCAATAGTTTAGGAATAGCTTCTCCTTCTCCGCCGTCAGATTCTGAACCGCCCTTGAGCCCATTAACACTACCTCATTTGTTCCCTATTTGTGTATTTTTTGTAGAGTACTGTTGCCACAAAACAACACATTTCATGACACATACTCAGTGGCCACTTTATTAGATACACCTATACATCTGCTCGTTAATGCAAATATCTAATCAGCCAATCACGTGGCAGCAACTCAATGCATAAAAGCATGCGGACATGGTCAAGTGCTTCAGTTGTTGTTCTTAACAAACATCAGAATGGGGAAGAAATGTGACGTAAGTGACTTTTACCATGGAATGATTGTTGGTGGTGTTTTGAGCATCTTTGCAGATCTCCTGGCACACTCTTATGCATGACAGTTTCCCGTGATTATAGAGGATGATGCAAGAAACAAAAAAACATCCAGTCAACAGCAGTTCTGTGGGCGAAAACGCCTGGTTAATGAATAAGGTCACAGGAGTATGGCCAGTGTGGTTCAAACCAACAGGAAGGCAACAGTAACTCAAGTAGCCACACGTTACAACAGTGGTATGCAGAAGAGCGTCCCTGAATGCAAAATACATTGAAACTTGAAAAGGATGGGCTACAGCAGCAGAAAACCATAAACATCCAATAGGCACCTAAAAGTGGCTACTAACCTTAAATGATAATAAAGCTGACTCTAATTCAATTTCTTTTTCTCATTTTCCCAGCATATGCACTCTTTTTGTTTTAATTTCTACCAGTTAGGACCCAGCTTTTTGTATCCTGATATTATTTTCATTGATTGCTTTGAAACAATGAATCTGAGATCATACTGTTTATTTGTAAACTCCATTATCAAGACAATAGGATTATTTTGTTACCATCAAATCACATAGTCATCTTAAATGCCTTTAATTAAATCACTCTTCTATGCTAAAGATATTATACTTAGTCTAAGCATTATGTTTCACAGGACTCTTGGACTCTTTTAAACATTGATAAAAATCTCATCCCTGGAGGAAGAGTTCTGCTGAAGGGTCTCAGCCTGAAATGTTGACCGTTCACTTTTCCAGCACTTTGTGTGTGTGGCTCTGGATTTCCAACAGCTGCAGAAACTCTTCTTGAAGTTAAAGATGAATTTATTGTCATCTGATTATACACAGACACAACCAAGTGAACCAATGTTCCTCCAAACCACAGTAGACCCGTAATATATGTATCACACTCAGCTCTTAAAATGAAATATCGTCACAAATAAGATAATAAAACATATTTCAAAGTGTATGTAATGTGCAAAGAAAGAAGTGACAGGGAAAAAAATAAAGAAGACAAAAAGACTGATCCAACATGGTCTGGTCCTGTTATGGCAGTTTGCTAATGCCATTGAATTCCCATAGATAACAGTTAATCAATCAGGTAGCCCTTATTCAAATAATGTGATACCTGCAACTGCAACTACTAAAAGACACAATGAATAATTACACATATACAGTATAGATAATTATATAAAAGTACAAACAAGCAAAAATTTTTACAGTCCAATCTAACATTCCTGCCCCCACCTTACCTTTGATTCTAAATCACACATTTAGAATCATTATATCTGAAAATTCAGAAGCAGGAAAACTTGTGGTATGTATGTTAGGTATAACATTTTCAAAAATTCACCAAAATTATGAAAATATCAAAAGGTATTCATAGGATGAATTATAGGGCAGATTATAAAAGGCACTTTTACATGAGTTTGAACTACTCTATTAATGATTGAGCAAATACAAGTAAAAATTATGTAAATTATTGTGTGGCATAACTGGACAAATATTATGACTCATAATATTGAGTAAGCCCAGATTACTAGACTTATTTAAATCCAGTTGAAGAACTTATCTTACTGCATATTTCCTTCCAACTAACAGTAATAAAAACCACTGCTTTTGAACACAAACATGTGGCAGTATTTAAAAACTCTTCATTCTGAACACAGTGTAGCACCTAACGATCACACAAGTGCAGGGAACACTAATTAGAAACTGTTTGGCAACACTATCCAGTCCCAAATAAGCAACATAGTGTCCAAAATAAAGGAAGGAAATCCCAGCTATTTTCTTGATTCGTTTTTTTTCTTTAAGAGTTGTCTAAAATCACGGCTGCCCCTATTAGCCAATGGTCCAATTAATTGGAAGCCACCATATATATACAATAAAATTAAATAAAATATAAATATAATTAATCTAATATAAAACATATTAAATAAGCAGTTTAAAAAAAGAACAAAATATAAAGCACAGTAGTGATCATGGGTTGGTTCATTTTCCATACAGAAATCTGACGGTGAAGGGGAGGAAGCTGTTCTAGAAACATTGAATGTGTGTGTTCATGCTCCTGTACGTCCTCCCTGATGGTAGCAATGAGAAGATGGTACTGCTTCTATCAGCTCGGCATTAACACTCCCTGCCTACACCCAGATTTCAGGAGTGGTGAGCCAATTGGTGATGAAAGAGTCTTTATCTCACAAAGACCATTTTTCTAATTAATTGCCTTGCTGAATTAGTAGGGGAGCTGTGGACTAGCTCAGTGTGAGAGCATTGTGTCTAACTTTAAGAATGTGGACACAGTTGTGCATGAGGCGCTGTTGTTCAAACAAGCTGAATGTTGAACGAATGAATTTCTCCTCTTGAAAAGGAAGGCTGCATGAGGCAATGTATGATGTACTAACCCTGTGGGAATCCAGCAAAATCACCATACTCTAGGACACTTTGTTGCTGCTTGTCAGGCTGTAATGAATGATAATACATTGCATACAGTTCACAAAGTATCAGGCTCCTACCAAACAATAGTGTGCCGTTTAACTGACAGTATTCCTGACGTTGCCAAATGCAGATTAGTAGGAAGCAGAGGGCAATAATTTAAAGATGCATTGACTGTATCTGCCTTAATGCCAGATTCAAATGGATGTTATAAACATGTGGCTGCAATTCCTTCTGTTCTACACTCAGTGGCCACCTGTACACATGCTCATTAATGCAAATATCTAAACAGCCAATCATGTAGCAGCAACTCAATGTATAAAAGCATGCAGACGTTATCCAGCAGTTCAGTTGTAGTTGATCAGAATGGGGAAGAAATATGACCAAAGTGACTTTGACTGTGAAATGTGTGCCAGATGGGATGGTTTGAGTATCTCAGAAGCTGTTGATCTCTTGGAATTTTCACACGCACAACATTTTCTAGAGTTCATAGAGAATGGTGCAAAAAAAAACACAGAAAACATCCAGCGAGTGGCAGTTCTGTGGGCAAAATAGACTTGTAATGAGAAAGGTCAAAGGAAAATGGCCAGACTGGTTCAAGCTGACAGGAGGGCGACTGTGATTACTGACAGAAATAACCATGTGGTACAGCAGTGGTGTGCAGAAGAGCACCTCTGAATACACTACATGTCGAGCATTGAAGTGGATGGGCTACAGCAGCAGAAGACCATGGATATATACTCTGTGGCCACTCTGTTAGGTACAGGAGGTACCATGAATGAGTGTGCCCCACAAGGACATTCAGAGCCTTTCCCAATCTGAAGCCCTGGATAAACCAAGTGATCCTCAAACTTCTCAGAGCTAGATCAGTGGTGTTTGGATCTAGAGACCAAGTAAGATATAAGATGTTGAGGTATGACCTCCATAATGCCAACTCACATACTAAGTGGCAATTCTGGTCCAAACCAAAGGGGGATGCTTGACGGTTGTGGCAGGGCTTGTATGTGATCACCTGCCTTCTAAAGTTCAAAGTACATTTATTATCCCATGATTTGTCTCTTTACATGTAGCCACAAAACAAAGAAACCCCAAAAAAAGTTAACAAAAAGACCATCAGACACCCAACGCACAGAGAGAAAAAAAATTGTGCAAACAATAAAAGTAGGCAAATAGCATTTAGAATCAGATTTTTATTCTCACTTTGGCTGACAGAACATGGAGGCACCTTCACAAATTCCCAAAGCCCATGACAACACTGTGATTGCAGTCTCTGAGGCCAACGTGAGAGCATCCTTCAGGAAAGTGGACCTACCGAAAGCATTTGGCCCAGACAGTGCACCTGGCTTAGTACTGAAGACCTGTGTGAATCGACTGGCTGGAGTGTTCACTGATGTCTTTAACCTCTTGCTTTGGCAGTCTGAGTAACACTGCTCAGTCTGCTTCAAGCAGGCTTCAATTATACTGGTGCTCAAGGACATCATAACCCGCCTCAGTGACTATGTTGATGAAGCGCTTTGAGAGGTCAGTGATGAAACATATCAATTCCTGCCTGAAAAGTGACTCAGACCTGCACTAATTTGCCTACCGACACAGCTGGTCAACAGCAAATGCCATTTTGTTGGCTCTTCCTAATCCCTGGAGCACCTGGACAGTTTAAGTGCAAACATCAGGATGTTCTTCATTGACTACAGCTCTGCATTCAGCACTATCACAAAATTAAGCAATAAGCTCCAAGATCTATAGGCCTCAATGCCTCATTGTGCAACGGGATCCTTGATTTCTTCACTAGCAGACCCCAGTCAGTTGAGATTGACAACAGCATCTCAACGATCACTATCAGCACAAGGCTGTGTGAATAGCCATCTGCTCTACTCAACTTGTGGCAGAGAGACCAGGAACAGCTCCAATGTCATATTTACATTTGCTGACTTAAATATGATCACTGTTGTTGGCCAAAACAAAGGTGGTGACAAATCAGCAAACAGGAAGCAGATTAAAAATCTGGCTGAGTGGTGCCACAACAAAAATCTGTCACTCCGTGTTAGCAAAACCAAAGAGCTGATTATTGATGACAGGAGGGGAAAATTGGAGGCCTATGAACAAATCCTGGTTGGGCGATCAGAGGTGGAGAGGGTCAGAAACTTTAAATTCCTCGGTGTAATCTTCTCAGGGGATCTATCCTGAGTTCAGCGTGCATGTACTATTATAAAGAAGACACAACAGTGCCTCTTCTTTCTTGGAAGTTTGCAAAGATTCATCATGTCATCTAAAACTTTGACAAAATGTCTGTAGATGCAATGTGGAGAGTATATTGACTGGTCGCATCATGGTCTATTATGGAAACACCAATGTCCTTGATCAGAAAAGCCTACAATAAGTGATGGATATAGCCATCCTAGTTAAAGCACTCCCCACCACTGAGCACATCTACAAGGAGTGTTTTCGCGGGAAAGCAGTATCCATCATCAAGGGCTCCCACCATCTGGGCCATGCTCTCTTCTCGCTGCTGTCATCAGGAATGAGTTACAGAAGCCATAGATGCCACACCACCAGGTTCAAGAACAGTTACTACTCCTGATATGGGAGCTGAACTATTAAAATCCCATTATTATTTCCATGATGAATAAGCTAGAACAAACATCCTGCTCGAGGAACCCTCAGAGGCACAGCTTAAAATTGTTTTAGCATCCCTGGCCAACAGCTCAGGTAGGTGGCAGTAAGAATTTCTTAACATTCATTTATGAAGGCTGCTTGCTAATTATTCTATGCAGTAGCTAAAACTGTTCTCAGCACAGAATATCTTGCTGTTTATGAAATCTCATTATGTTTCATCATGTGAGAAGTATCTAAGGAACTCATGTAAAATCATCAGCTTCTCTTTTAAAAGAAGTTCCTTTTGAAGCAATTTCATTGCTAGTTAGATTCTTACATTACATCCATTCAACTTCCTCAGCTGGTTTATTTTATTAAAATGTGAGCTCTTTGCTCTTGTTTTTTTTCTCATTGCTATGACGTATAAATTTGCATTCCAATCACAGAGCTGCCTCAGTGCAGAATTTTGTTGGTTGGGATTTGGCTTTGATTCAGTAGAGGATTATTGGCACTTGCAATAAAAAAAAAACCTCAATAATTTGGTAACAGATTTCAATGTTTGGCTTAATTCCAAAATAAGGATGAATGTTCAGTAAATTCATCTCTGCAGAAGTACATGGATTTATGCCTTATGTTAAGAAAATAATCTGTCATTATTTCCAAAGGGGCTCATGTTTACAGATGGACTTTTAAAACCGACTGTGAGCTGAAGGACAAAGTGGTTTAATTTTTAGCTTTCTCTGCACTGTTGTGGGTTGTCCACTAGACTTGCAAATCCACAGAGAAAACCAATATTGGGTCCATCAAAACTGGATTCATCTCCAAACCATTTGGAAACATTAATCTCAAACAGTTGCTGGAGTGAAAAATAATCACCGGCATTTTAGAAATGCAGATATAGCCAGAACCTTACACTCAAAATAGCTTAGTGGGTTATTGGTCGAACCATCAAGCAGGATAACCTAGCAAATTTCTACAGATGTTCTGTGGAGAGCATTCTGACTGGTTGCATCACAGCCTAGTAAGGAGGCTCGAATGCACAGGATCCAAAGGGTCTGCAGAGGGTTGTATACTCAGCCAGCTGCATCACAAGCACAGCCCTCTCCTCCTTCGAAGACATCTTCAAAAGGCAGTGCCTCAAGATGGCGACATCCATCATTAAAGACCCTCGCCATCTGAAACACACCCTCTTCTTATTACTACCAACAGGGAGGAGGTACAGGAGCCTGAAAACCCACATTCAACATTTTAATAATAGCTTTGTCTCCTCTGGCATCACATTTTTAAACAGCCATGAATTTACCTTGCTGTTCCTTATTTGTGCTATTTATTTATCCATTTATTATAGTTGTGCTGTCTTTACGACAGTTATTTAGTTTATAATATTTCCGCTCAGTAATTCATTCGATAGTATTTTCTAGTTAGAATTAGAAGTGTTTAAAGTATATTCATTGCATGTAAAATATATCGGCATGCGACGACGTCACATCCGGTTTCGCCGCGTCTTGTGGGAAAATACCGGTTTGAAATTAGCGCGAGGGTGGGGGCTTACCACGAGGCTCACCTGAGCAGAAGTTGTTTTGCAGGCATGAGAAATCACAGTGAGAGCAACGCTGTAAGTTAATAGATAATCGATATATTGAACTAAGATGTTAATGCCGATCCTGTTAGAAGTAACGACGGTAGATAATGTTTATGCTTTCGTTAGTTAAAGAGTCGCGGATAGTTTGCATAGAAGTGTATTTAAAGTAGTCAATGGAGCAGGTAAACTCTCCCCATATACTGCACCTTAGTGTAATGTAGTTATAGTCACCTTTGCAAGTATTTACACTTGAAATGTGATATTAAGGAAGGAACAAATACTGTATCAATCTTGTATTGTTTTATCAACAGTTTTCACCATATGTTAATGTGAAGAGTGAACAGTAAATGGTTAATCTTACTGCGATCTGGTTCTTATTAACTGGTTTATCTCGACGTTAAATTCGGCGTTCGTGACACGCGAAGGAGAACGTTACAGTGAAAAAGCGGCATTATCAGGTATTTCAAGTGCTGCAATGTCAGCTCAATCCAGCATCAAGTCGACGCCGCCCAGCGACAAGGGCAGTAAACCGACATCAAGTAAGCCCACCCGGGCGTTATCAGGTGTTCCAAGTGCTGCAGCTAGAAAGAGAAGAAGAAGCTGCCATGGCGGAAGCAAAGTACATAGAAGAAGCTGAAGGGTCGCGTGATCTGACCGAAGTAAGATCTACTTTAGAAAGGACCAGACTGGAACGCACAAGCGACTATGTACAATATCAAATAGACAGGCAGGCTGGACTCCCCTCTCCATACGTATTCGATAACTTCCCCAGCTACGAGGAACCTCAGAGAGTCACGATTGCATCACATCCATACGAGGAAGGAAATTTACCCTCACGGCTCCGTGATGAAGTCAAGAACGAAAGAACCGACAACGCTCCTTCACCCCCACAACAGGACGGCGGGGAGGGAGAGGTTCACTCCAGGACAACAATTGTCAGCTCGAACTGTACAGAAGTTTGCGGTCAAACTCAGTCAAGCCGTTCTTGTTCCAAGATCTGCCTCACTGAGGTGTACCCTAAAGAAGCACAACAAGACATTACCAAGCGTAAAGTAACCGACGAGACGCTAGGTCAGTCAGTTTTCGTTCGAACCGAGCAAGGAAACAAACTTGCACAATCAGCTCAAGATACCATTTCTTTAAAACCCAAAGACACCAAGGTCTTCAGAGATGAAGCAAATAATGGGGTTGCCCCATTGCCTTTCAGAGAACCACGCCAGTGCTCACCAGATAACAAAGAGCAGGCAGTCAAACGGTTCACGTCCTTACGGAAAACCCAGAAAAGGAAACCTGAGATGCAGCAACGCACCCGATTGGCCCACGAGGTACTGTGCACCCTAATGGCAGAGGTCACAGCCATTATAAACGCACAATCATTCCTACCTGTGTCTTCTGACCCAGAAAACCCCTTTATACTTTCGCCATCAACGCTCCTTACGCAGAAGGCAGGAGCACCTCCTCCACCAGGAGACTTTTCAGACAAGGATTTGTACACAAAGCAATGGAGACAAGTCCAGGCTCTGGCAAATCAGTTCTGGCCTCGCTGGAGACAAAAATATCTACCTTTGTTGCAACAGAGACAAAAGTGGACAGAACCCCACAGGAATCTTCAAGTTGGAGACTTAGTCCTGCTCAGGGACAAGCAAGCCACCCGCAACAACTGGCCAACGGCCAGAATCACTGCTACATTCCCTAGCGAGGGTGGACATGTCAGGAAGATCGAATTGAAGACTACCGACCAAGGCGATGTGAAAATTTACCAAAGGCCAGTTACAGAAGTTATTCTACTTCTACCCAATGACTGATTAAGAGACTAAGTTTGTACTCTGCTCATTGTGACCTTACAAAGGTCAAGCGGGGAGTGTGCTGTCTTTACGACAGTTATTTAGTTTATAATATTTCCGCTTAGTAATTCATTCGATAGTATTTTCTAGTTAGAATTAGAAGTGTTTAAAGTATATTCATTGCATGTAAAATATATCGGCATGCGACGACGTCACATCCGGTTTCGCCGCGTCTTGTGGGAAAATACCGGTTTGAAATTAGCGCGAGGGTGGGGGCTTACCACGAGGCTCACCTGAGCAGAAGTTGTTTTGCAGGCATGAGAAATCACAGTGAGAGCAACGCTGTAAGTTAATAGATAATCGATATATTGAACTAAGATGTTAATGCCGATCCTGTTAGAAGTAACGACGGTAGATAATGTTTATGCTTTCGTTAGTTAAAGAGTCGCGGATAGTTTGCATAGAAGTGTATTTAAAGTAGTCAATGGAGCAGGTAAACTCTCCCCGTATACTGCACCTTAGTGTAATGTAGTTATAGTCACCTTTGCAAGTATTTACACTTGAAATGTGATATTAAGGAAGGAACAAATACTGTATCAATCTTGTATTGTTTTATCAACAGTTTTCACCATATGTTAATGTGAAGAGTGAACAGTAAATGGTTAATCTTACTGCGATCTGGTTCTTATTAACTGGTTTATCTCGACGTTAAATTCGGCGTTCGTGACACGCGAAGGAGAACATTACAATAGTAGATTACAGTATTTTTTATCTTCCTCTGTATACTATTGCCACAAAACAGTAACTTTAACAACATGTCAGTGATAATAAACCTGATTCCGATTCTGAGTGAACAATAGATACTTTCACTGACTCAGATATATAATGCTTTCAAAGACTTGGAGCAAAAGATAAAATTAACATAAAGTTGAGACATATTATGTTCAAAATTGTGTTGAGTTTAAAAGAACTGTATATATGAATAAAATTTTAAGGGCGGTTTGCAAGGAAACTATGATTGGTGCTATCACTTAAACAGATGAGAATGAGATCTCTGACTGATTACCATGTGAGATGGAGATAAAGTTTCTGTTAGAGTTAAGAGTTAATGATGTGTAAACTCATTGGAATACAGTGTCATTTTAATGCATGATATTTGATATTATTTTCTATTATATAATCTTTGGTAGTTTACTTTAACATTGTATTTTATAAGTAAAGTTTGTTTTATATTAGTTCATTTTTAGAATTTACTTGATATTACCAAGTCTTTAAAGGTTACAGCTTGTGTGGGCCTTGTCTACTTTTATGCCACATGGATAGATTAAGATTAGACTTAGAAAACAAGCATAAAAGACAACTACGTACACTCCACCACTGCCTCTTGGTAATTTCTCATTCTAACCGATTGTAGCATTCTTTTTCATGTGTATTTTGGGTCTTTCTTCAATCCTCTTTATTTTACATCTTCTGATTCTTACACCACCTGCAAAGGAGACTGAGGTATAGCCTAAGGGATTCTGAAAGCCTTTTATACATTAAACAAGAGGAAATCTGCTGATGCTGGAAATTCCAGCAACACACACAAAATGCAGCAGGCCAGGCAGCATCTATAGGAAGAATCACTGTCAACGTTTCAGGCCGAGACCCTCCGTCAGGACTAACTGAAAGAAAAGATAGTAAGAGGTATGAAAATAGGAGGAGGAGGGGGAAATGCGAAATGATAGGAGAAGACCAGAGGGGGTGGGGTGAAGCTAAGAGCTGGAAAGGTGATTGGCAAAAGGGATACAGAGCTGGAGAAGGGAAAGGAATGAAACGGTCAAATATGACTGGGAGACCGTTTCGTTGAACACATACGCTCTGTCCACAAGAGAAAGCAGGATCTCCCAGTGGCCACACATTTTAATTCCACGTCCCATTCCCATTCTGATATCTCTATCCATGGCCTCCTTTACTGTCAAGATGAAGCCACACTCAGGTTGGAGGAACAACACCTTATATACCGGCTGGGTAGCCTCCAACCTAATGGTATGAACATTGACTTCTCTATCTTCCGTTAATGACCCTCCTCCCCTTCTTACCCCATCCCTGATTTATTTATTTTTCCCCCTCCCCTTTTTTTTCTCTCTCTGCCTCCCGTCCCATGATCCTTTCCCTTCTCCAGCTCTGTATCCCTTTTGCCAATCATCTTTCCAGCTCTCAGCTTTACCCCATCCCCACCGGTCTTCTCCTATCGTTTCTCATTTCCCCCTCCCCCTCCTACTTTCAAACCTCTTACTATCTTTTCTTTCAGTTAGTCCTGGCGAAGGGTCTCGGCCCAAAACGTCGACAGTGATTCTTCCTATAGATGCTGCCTGGCCTGCTGCGTTCCACCAGCACTTTGTGTGTGTTGCTTTTATACATTAGATAGCTTGGAACAAGGGACCACAAATCAATCCAATATAAATTTACGAAAACAACTCTCTTCGCAGAAAGTGATTAGAATGTGGAAATTTAAACTTTAAGGAGAGCATGTCCATTAGCATGGATCCATTTAAATCCAGCTAGTTATAGACAAAAAGGAAAAGGGAGGTGTTGAATACATTTGAAGGAGCATGGAAGGAGGATTAGGTGGAATATTGACTTTTGGGCTTAAAGGTTGGTTCTTTGTTGTAAGTAGTATTCAATGGATAAGAGTACCTACCCATAGTTCCTAAAAAAACAAGTGAATTTTTGCAAAAGGACACAGAGAGAATATGCAAAAATAACTAAACATAAATAATTTTTACATGAATAACTTCTATTTTATTTCAAATCGCCCAACCTACACTATTATAATTTACTAAGTTCCTAGACAAAATATGCAACACACACGTTATTATAGTGGCTATGATATATGTTCCTTGGAGATGAACGCAAAGGATTTTTTGGCTTGAGAAATTGTCTTTGGTCATACACACTGGTTTTACACTCAATTGTGACACGGTTTTATGCCAAGAAAGAGGTAATTTTGAAGAATTCATTCATTACTAAATTAATTAAGTTTATTCAGCTGAATTAATATCAGTCTTTGATAGTTAATATTTTATTTTTGGTTGTATTTAAAAGATAATGCATGCAGAACATTGCAGGTGCACACCTCAAAAATTCTTTATAAGCAAAATAAAAGCATAATCTTAACTGAAATAGATGAATAACTAGTTAGAGAATTCTGGTAACCCTGGCAACCTAGTGGCCATAGCATTTTCTTCTATTGACTGCAGCTCTTTTTATCTTACTTGTAATGTTTTCTCTGTCGCTTATGGAATGATTTTATCCTCTTTTGTTAATATTTCAACTAAAATGCAAAATAAATATTAAAATTTCCAGTATTCCTATTGTTATAAATTCTTCCTGAGAATGTACACTCAAAAGCACTCTCCTCAATCTTGTTTCTGTCAGTATAAGATAGTTGAATATTGCATGAACCAAATAAAGTATGTCTTTATTAGAACAGTGATAGAAAGAACTTTTCTATAATGCTTTTAATCCCAAGATTAATTACATATAGTTTTTTTGTATCAGGTCTGAATTAGATGGTGGAGCTTTGGGACATTCTGAAAATAATATATTTGGTGTCAGATAAGCAAAATTCCTTTCTTCTATTGGCCTTCACAAGATCATTTGTATTCTTATGGTCCAAAATTGCAGTTAAGAAAATTGAGGACGACTTCTACTAAAATATTATGGAATATGCAGCAAAGTTTGGCCAATGGTACTGAAATCCAATTAGCCACAATCAAACTAAATGTTAAAATAGGTTGGTTCTGTTTATAATCTTCTTGACTATACAGTAAAACCACTTCCTAGCTTCCGTTCATTAAGTGACAAAGTTGTCCCGTAACCAAAGAAGACTCGATGAGAAGAATAGTTATCCCACCATGGGTCAAACAGAGTCTGCACAGTATACTGTAGGAGTTGCCAGTTCTGAAAATAAAGCATAAATTCTAAGAAAGCACCCCCAGTTACTGCAGATGTTGGAATTCCAGAGCTACACACAAAATGCTCAAGGAATTCAGCAGGTCAGACAGCATGCATGGAAAGGAATAAAGAGTCAATGCTTCAGGCCCTGATGAAGGGTCTCAGCTTGAAACCTCAGCTCTTTATTCCTTTCCATTGATGCTGTCTGACCTGCTGAGTTTCTCCAGCATTTTGTGTATGCATGTTGAAGTTATTTTTCCAATAAAGAGAACCAACACCAGAGTTATTTGTTTCCTTTAAACAGAGAGTGCTGCTTACTTTAGCTCATGTTCCCTGGATGAAGTTGGTGAGGTTGACCTGAGGCAATTATGGGCCATATGTAGCTGAAACTGATGGTATCACACAGATCTCCAAGCAATAGGGGGAGAAGATAGGAAGTAGATGGTCTGTTCTAGGAAAGAAATGGGTAACAAAGGGATTTGATGAAGAGTCTCTAACATGAATTGTTATCTTTGTTCACTCATCACCAACCTAAACTACTGAATGTTTACAGACAATAGGAATTCAGAGCATGTTAAGGAGCAGGAGCAGGAATGAAAGGAAACTGAATTGAGACTAAGTAAAGGCAGTCATCTTCAGAAATGGAATAAAACTGACTAAAGATATCTTGTCTGTCCCAGTTGTAATCTGGAAGACATTAAAGCTGTGCAGAACTAATAAACTGGAGTATTAAAATTGCCATGATTTGCCACTGCTGGGTATTCAAGGCTAATTTTTTGCGCACAGAAAGTGAATACTGAAGAATTAAACATCCAAACAGTGGGGAGTCAGTCTTGTTTTACCACCACTATCATTTCCCAAATTGTCATCCAGCTCCTATCTTTAAGAATTTGCATTAAAACACGTGTTATTAAAGTTAAGTGATAGAAAAATTATACTTGCAAATTTTTGACATGCACCTCATGACATTTCTCAAGCTCACATTACTAAATGTGTCAATTTATGTAGATTAACAAACAGACTTTGATTTAAACAAAACATTTCATTAAGCACTCAAACTTCATCATTTATGAAATGAAATGTTCAACTCATTATCTTAAAAGATATCTGTTAAATCACAAGAGTCTGTGCCTATTTCTACATCTAAGAATGAAGATTAACTTTAAAACACATGTTGTAGAAATTTCCAATTATTTGTCTCTGAACCACAAATACTGTCTGTTACTATTCCATGTCTAGCCTTTTTTGAGTAAAAATATCCAGTATAAATTAATTATTTATATAAAATAAAGGCCTCCACTGTTTAACTCTTTTTTTTTGGTGCATGGTTTCACTTTATTTAACACATGTAAAGACAGGATCATCTGGGTGTTCTGTCACAATCTGCCATGATTTATTGCCCCTTTTTTTGGTAATTACAGCAGTCTGCGGTGTTTTGAGTGCATATGGGCAATTTTAAGCTATTACCTGCTTCTTAACTCAGCATTCCGAAAGCACTGGGCACAACAGGTTGGTGGCTTTATTTTCAATCTCTCAATTGCACTATCCTGACCTTCACCGGCTAACATGAAAGATGTTAAGATCAACTTATCGTCAAACCTAGAGGGTTTTAAGAATTCTACTGGATGGTTATAAGATGTTAAAATATTGCCTGGGTTAGTTTCCATTTTGGGTAGCTCTGGTGCAACAGCAGTTTCAAATGTTTTGTTATGGTCAGTATTTTTTTTAATATATATGTGTGGCTTAACAATAGCAAAAACGCCTAGATTAAGCTTTACCTCAAGAAAGCTTTTTAAATGTTACCTCACTTTTCACTTTATTAAGATTGAGAAATAAAAAATAGACAATAGACAATAGACAATAGGTGCAGAAGTAGACCATTCGGCCCCTCGAGTCTGCACTGCCATTCTGAGATCATGGCTGATCATTCACTATCAATACCCAGTCCCTGCCTTGTCCCCAAATCCCTTGATTCCCCTATCCATCAGATATCTATCCAGCTCCTTCTTGAAAGCATCCAGAGAATTGGCCTCCACCGTCTTCCGAGGCAGTGCATTCCACACCTCCACAACTCTCTGGGAGAAGAAGCTCTTCCTCAACTCTGTTTTAAATAACTGACCTCTTATTCTCAATCCGTGCCCTCTGGTACTGGACTCTCCCAACATCTGGAACATATTTCCTGCCTCAATCCTATCAAATCCTTTAATTATCTTAAACGTTTCAATCAGATCCCCTCTTAATCTCCTCAATTCCAGCGTGTACAAGCCCAATCTCTCCAATCTCTCTGCGTAAGACAGCCCTGCCATCCCAGGAATCAACCTAGTGAATCTACGCTGCACTTCCTCAATTGCCAGAATGTCCTTCCTTAAACCTGGAGACCAAAACTGTACACAATATTCCAGGTGTGGTCTCACCAGGGCCCTGTACAAATGCAAAAGAACATCCTTGCTCTTGTATTCAATTTCCCTTGTAACAAAGGCCAACATTCCATTTGCCCTCTTCACTGCCTGTTGCACTTGCTCATTCACCTTCATTGACTGGTGAACTAGGACTCCTAGGTCTCTTTGCATTTCTCCCTTACCTAACTCGACACCGTTCAGACAATACTCTGCCCTCTTGTTCCTGTTTCCAAAGTGGATAACTTCACATTTATTCACATTGAATGACATCTGCCAAGTATCTGCCCACTCACTCAGCCTATCCAAGTCTCCCTGTATTCTCCTAACGTCCTCTTCGCATGTCACACTGCCACCCAGTTTAGTATCGTCAGCAAACTTGCTGATATAGTTTTCAATGCCCTCATCTAGATCATTGACA